>NC_052060.1:44518347-45138347 GCF_903992535.2 Arvicola amphibius | reverse complement strand
TGTATCATCAAGCATGTCCCTGACAGGAAAGGATGTCTAACTAGATGAGAACCTGTCCTTCACTTAGAGAGCTTTCCCACAGAACAACTTCTGGCTCTTTTAAGCTTTATTTTGGTTGTATCCTTCCATGCTAGGGTGTGTAGGACATATTCTTATTTTCTTCCTTCAGCATGATACTAGTGGTTAGCTCCCAAGAGCAGGAAGCATCCAGAAGCCATTCTAGACTGGCTCCACCAGAAACCATCTAAGTATATAAGGAGTGACCACGTCTCCTCTAACTATGTCCCATTAAACCAAATCCTAATGTCCCAGGAGACTTACATCATGGCAGATGGTCAAAGTGGAAAGATGTGATGACCAGTTACAATCCAGGTAGTTTACTTCTGGGAACTCTATAAAACTCTGTAACTGATAATGGGCTACATGGGGCCTTGGCAGGAGGCCATATAAGGGGACTGGCAATGAGAAAGGCATGGAGCCCAGATCTCATTAGCTTCCTATTAAATGTGCCCCTCACAAAGCTCAGGGAATGGTCTTGGTGACTTTGCCACTAGTAAACTCTACATATGTTAATTAAATTAATACATTAATTTTTGACCATTTAGTCATTGGCAGCAGGGAATAAAGTCTAGTTGAGTCCTATGGAGCAAGCAAGGTGTGGTGTGTAAGCCAGAGAAGGAGTAAAAAAGAGAAGACTAAAGAGGATAGGGAAGAGGAAGCACGCATGGCATTAACGGGATACAGGTGCAGAAGAGCAATCCCTTTCAAATAAAGGCCAGCTTATTAAACAGAGGCCGTAAGCTGCTATCAGCAAACCTGACGAGAGTTAGAGACATTACCTTGCACCTTATTATCACATGTGCCTGAGATTAAATGCTTTTCCTTTATACTTTATACGTGGAGAATACATAAAGTTTTGTTTTTTAACAGTAATGACAATAAACCGCAGCATGCCATGCCCAAGCCACAGTGACGGTATTATTCCGTGGGTCTGCAGGATTCCGCTTGGTTTGTCTTATGTAGTCCAAGCAAAGCCACCAGTGTGAAGGGAAGGCAAATGCATAGCCATAGGATAGTCTTCTCTGTAATAAAGGGGCACTCCTAATTAGTAATTAAAGGTTGACAGTGTAGCATCTATCTGGCCCTTTCATCATTGTATGGTTTTCTAGAGCCAGTTGGGGAAGGTGTGGTTAGTCTGGGCCCTCCTAGATAACCCAAGACATTCTCTGCATACCACAGTCCTTAATCGCCTCTTAAATTCCCCCTTGGCCACAGAAGGGAAAAATCTTCGCAGGTAGGGGAGCACTAAAATATGAGCATTAATCTTTGTGATTCCAACTATATTCCCTACTATAGGACATAGCCAGTCTAAGCCACCACTACCCAACCCCTCCTTCCTCTACTACAAAATATCCCCATCTCTAACTCCCTAATGCATGAAGTTTTCCAACGTGATAGTTTAAGTGTGAGGAGCATGGGAAAGGCTTTTCTTATGATAATAATGACGATAAACAAATGGTGAGCATCGGAGAGACCTCTCCTAAAAGGATCTGTTGTTGATATTGTGTCTGAGGGAGTCGCCTGAGCATACAGCCAAGAGATGCATAACTGTGCTGTGATTGTGTTTGTCTTGGCCTGGATTCACTTCTGATTGTACAATGAAGCCAAGGGGCATCAAAGCCCACTTCCAGACTTCTAGGCGGTCCATTTCCCTTCTTTGCTCCTTTGCCGTGTTGGTGATTTCCTGATTTTATCCAAATATTTGTGATTTGGGTGGAGGCCACAGTTTACCAATGAGCCCCAAAGTCTTTTCACCTGCACGCTATTATTCAACTCTTAGACTAACACAGCCACTTTGAACTTTACATATCAAAGAAAAATCATTCTTTTTTAGATTCACTTCAAAAGCAGCCCAGCATACATGGAGGAAGATGTCACAGCTGTAAATGAAATAGAGACCCAGGGGAACTCTTTTTGGCAGCTATCCCTACTGACTAGGGAGGCCGATTTTAGAAAATTATTGTTTTTCATATAGGTGTTGGCTTCTGGTAACAGCCTTTCATCCTTTGCCATCGGAATTATTTAGATTCACAACACTAATCTCAAACGTGTTTCTCGTTTTCCTCATTGTTCCAGACAGGGCAGTGTGCTGTTTATTACAGGGATAATTCAATAGATGAACGAGCTAACAGAGGACACAATGCTGTCTCGGCTAGCCAAATCTACGACGGCATGGCTTTGTCAACATGGAGCGGGGTGGTGCGTGTCTGGGTGCTTAGCACTTGGGAGGCTGAAGCAGAAGGAAACCGAGTTCGATGCCAGCCTGCGTTGTACACTGAGACCTTTCACACCCCCTTCTCTCCTGTACTGGGCATGGTCCTTTCTGTAACATCTCCGCACCCTTGACACATCCCTTCGTGTTTCTATCCTTCCGTTCTCTCACCTAGAAAACATAAGTGATAATGCCTCTCTTGTAAGTTTATTGCCAGAATTTGAGATAATGTATGTAAAGCCCATGAAAGACTGAAGCAGGCAGTAAGCCTCTCTCAGCAGGAATAATTAACTGGTGTTTTGCTCTTTGGGGATTTCACGACTAACCGTCCATAAACCACATGTGGCTTTTCTCCCTGCAAATCAGCTCCAGGACCTTGAAAGTAAGAAGATTTTCCCATGAACTCCTTGCTTACTCCTGGCCGACTTCCCGCCCCCAGTCTTGTGAGTGTTTATAAAAATGCAAACAGCTTAATATGAAGCCATGTATTAAGTTAGTAAGGAGGTAGAGGGGCAGCCACAAGTTAGTTACATTAAAAAGCTAAACATAGGAGACATTTGGATCCTCTAGCTTGCAGTTACTTGCCAAGTTGCTGATCTCGGAAGATGTAAGCATTTTAATTTACTGCCCTGAATGGAGAAACAGAACAACCTGTTGTGTGGTTTTATAATTTTTAAATTTTTGGCATAACTCTTAAATCATGCCTGTGTGTGATTTAACACTAATATTAATTTTCACACAACAGCTTTTTCTGACATCTCAAATATTTGCTGTCACTGGTTCAGCTGGGATTATCAGATCAGTCACGTCTCCCCTCAGCTCCTTGCCTCGGCCCCAGGAGGGAAGCACTAATGGAATTGTGGCGGGCTGATGAGGTATCAGACACTCTACCACTCTGAATCCTGGAGATTAATGGAGAAGAGGCAAGGTTAGAGGCACGAAAGAAGGTTGGGATGTAAATATGAGGGGGGGCTGGAAGTGCAGTGGTGGAAATCTGAAGGGAGACCTTGGGTTATCAATGAGTGTAACACCCGATTCTGTGTTACCCCCTCGGTACAGTTCGCGCGCCACTGTACCTTACGCGAGTCGGACAAGGGCCTGGAGATTGAAAGAACACACAAAGAGACCTGGGTCATTCGAAAGGAGATCAGCCGAATGCCGTTTATTTAGCCTTGGGGAAAATCTTATATACCCCACTCCTGCCCAAGGAATTCCACCCAGGCAAGTGGGAAATTACCATATCTAACTGCTGCACAAGGACTCCCACCTAGGCAGGTGGGAAATTACCATACCAACAATAGAGTTAACAATGCCCTACAACAAATCACCAGGCGGGGCAGAGGGAGCACAGGAACAAACAGGATGCTTAGTCATCTGACCAGAAACCGTCCTCAAGGTGAGCCCCAGGAACAAGGGCAGACCCGGGCCCTACAGGTCTCCCTTTTATATAAATTATGACTAGGCCTGTCTTGGGTGGCATTGGACGTCAGGCAATACCCCTTACCCGTCATGGGAAAGCATTCAGGTCAAAACACATTTCCTGTCTTAGGTTGGGGTAGCCCCCCAAAAACCTTTCCCGTCATTGGCTCACTAGTCACCCAACACCGAGTTCAGCCAGATTTGTGCTGAAAGATTCTCTGGGGCAATTGCTAAGAGGACTTGCCACGTGGCAACATTGACCTGAGTTTGCCTTTGGCTCTGGCACCATGAAACCATGAAGATGATGCTCCAGCACATATAAGCATTCCTTAGGAGACTGTGCCTGCTTAATAAATCTGCCCAAATTGGAGTCCTTTAAGTAAGGTCTCAGCACTGGTGAAAGGAACCCTGGTATAGTAAACTAGAATAATCTCA
The DNA here is from genome assembly GCF_903992535.2 of Arvicola amphibius. Classification (NCBI taxonomy): domain Eukaryota; kingdom Metazoa; phylum Chordata; class Mammalia; order Rodentia; family Cricetidae; genus Arvicola; species Arvicola amphibius. The sequence continues at coordinate 45,134,221 of NC_052060.1, read as the reverse complement.
AGAGCCAATTAGTAAATTGTATACTCCAGGGTCCATGAAAAACAGCAATAACTGCAATATTCATTTGTAAATTTAGCTCAATTTGAATGGCCAAGGCATTTGCAACCTGCCCTGAGAGGGTATCCATTGTGCAAGCAGAAGCAACTGACTGACTAATGGAACATCCAGCAGCTCTAGCTGCTCTGGCAGCCACAGCAATGGCTGCATTTTCATGGGATGGGTAGATAGGTCCTTAGCACTCGGACCACCACAGCTAGCTCCTCAGGATCCCAGCAACTCTTCAGTTGACAAGCCAGTATCTACTTGATCTCTTGACTCTGTCCTGAATTCAGGCTTCTGGACGGGAAAATCCACAGCACGCACCAGACGCTCAGGTACCCATATTGGATTGTCAGCATCCTGTGGGAAAAACAAACAGCCCCTCTTCCCCACACCAGTACAGGATCTGGACCATACCAGGTGCCATCTGCTAGATTCTTCCATTTAACATGAGGCATCCCGGAAGAATCTGGCCGCCAGTGCCGGTCAGCAGCGGTATGAGATTGAGCATCAACAGTCAAAAAATTTAAAATGTATAAAATAAAAGACAAATGGTCTCTTGGGGTGGAACCATATTCCCCCTTTCTTGTTTTATGCAGATAGGCTTTGAGCGTACGATGCGCTCGTTCCACTATAGCTTGTCCTTGAGGAATATAAGGTATTCCCGTTTTATGGGAAATGAAAAAGTCAGAACAAAATTTAGTAAAGCCAGAGCTGGTGTAGGCTGGCCCATTATCAGTTTTTACAGTTTTTGGAACTCCCATGTAGGCAAAGGCCTGGAGACAGTGACTTTTAACATCACGTAATTTTTCTCCTGTATGAGCTGAGGCAAAAATAAGATAAGAATATGTATCCACGGTTACGTGAACATATTGCAAACGCCCAAAAGAAGGAACATGGGTAACATCCATTTGCCATAAATGATTAGGAGCAAGCCCACGAGGATTAACTCCCAAATGGGGAACAGTTAAAAGTTCTGTACACAGAGAACATTTTTTAACAATGTTAGTGGCTTGCTCTCGAGATATCTTAAAATGAAATCTTAACGACCCAGCATTGAGATGAAAACGATTATGAGCTTTTTCCGCGGCTTCATAAGATTCTAGACTAACCGCACAAATTTGGCGGGTAAGCTGATCAGCCAATGCATTCCCCTCGCTCAAGGGACCAGGGAGGTCAGTATGAGCCCGTAAATGCCCTACGTAAATGGGAACAGACCGGGCCCAAAGCAAAGTTTGAATAGCCAATAACTGCGTCTGGACTCGAGATACAGAGGCAATATAAGCTGCAGTTTCCAAAGGTGCAAGAATTTTGCTTATATACTGACTATCAGTAAAAAGGTTAAATGGAATATCAGCATATTTCTCTAATGCCATTTGTACAGCGATCAATTCAGCCACCTGAGCAGATTTAGTATCAACAGGCTGAATATCAAAATCAGGAGGGGAGGCTACCACAGCTCTCCCTGTGGAAGATCCCTCAGTAAACACATTCCGAGCCCCTGCCAGAGGCTGCAAAGAAATAACCTTAGGGAAACATACCGGATGATTTTTGAAAAAGGTGACCAACTTATCAGAAGGATAATGATTATCAAACTTGCAGGGATTAGTGCATAAAAACAAGGTCCAATCTTAACCAAGTTATGGCATCATAAATCCAGACCAAATTAAAGGAACGGGTTTTTTAAATTAAAGATAATGTATGTTATGAACAGCCAGTGCATACAAAATTTTAAAGAAAGATAACGGTATTAAGTATTCCTGAGGTTTATTGGTGAGAAAATGAAATATAAGGAGAGGAAAGGAAAAGAGTCTCACTCACAGGGCAGGGCTGTGTCAGCTTCTCCCCACCATGTTAGGAAGGATAGATGAGGGCTGGTCCCATGGATGTCTTCTTTGCTAATGGGACCATCACTGGGACAAGGTTCCAATACCACGAAAGCTACCATTTAAAATGTGTAAATCAATGCATTGTGTTATATTCCGTGTGCTAGTCTGCTTCTTGTCGTGATAATAAAACACCTGAGGCAATTAACTTGTAAAGAGAAATGTGAATTTTGGTTCGTGGTTCTAATTGATGAGTCCCCACTCTCCTGGATTCTGAAGATCACATCATGGCGGGACTGTGTTGGAGAAAGCTACTTACCCTGTAAGTCAGAAAGCAAAAAAAAAAAGATGAGCTGGGTTGCCCTGATCCTGCCCAGAGGCGCTCTCTTCCCCACCTCCCCCTTCCCGGTGATTCAGCATCTCCACAAACTTCCACTTAATACAGTTGTTCTAAGCTTTTAGAATTCTGGGAGGAAAGGCTGACCATGAGGTTCCAGAGGGCAGCCATCACAATTTTAAGGCATTTTCATCAGCTTCAAGAGAAAACCTATACTTTTTAACAATGACCTTCCCCCACCCCCACCTCATATCTCCTTATTCTTCCCACACCCCAAGAAACGCTTATTCTACATCCTAGTTATAGACGTCCTATTGTAGACCTCTCATTAAAATGGATTCGTGCAAACCCGTCATCTTCTGAGCTGGCCTGCTTTACTTCCCGTAATGTTTTCAAACTTCACCCACAGGAAGCGCGTCAGTATGTCACCTTGTACTGATAGGTACAAATATGCATGATACGTATTTTAATGCTGCAAGTTCTAAAGTGGCACAGAGGTAGACATTGAAATGTGAAAAATCTTAATTTGTGATACTTAGAGTGTGCTCCATGGACATGATTACATATCCTCTGCGCTAAAAACAGTTCTAATAAAATCGCCTGTGATTGTGTGGAGAAGCTTGCCCACAAGCAATATCTTGGTTTTCAGATCACATAAAATTAAAGAGTAAAAGAATGCGCCTCCAGTTTGTGTGCCCGTGGCCATTACACTAAGCATATGTGACAAGAGATGGGGGGGCAAGAGCAGCTGTCTTGTTGGCTACGAGCAATGAACAAGTAGAAGCCAACAAGACAGCCAGCAGGTGGATTAGGAGTCCTCACGGTGATGCTGAGAATCTGCCAATCAACCTAAACCTGCCCATTGCCAATGACAAGGTGGTAGCTATAATCCTTTCACTGAAAATGAGCATTTGTAACTAATAATAAATAACCTTATATGTGAATGTCTAGATGCTGGATCCTAACGTATGGAAAAAAAAGTCTATCATCCAGAAATAACTACAAAGTGAAAATAGAAAACAGAAATGCAAAATGAACTCAAAGCGTTGTTTATCAACACCAAAGGGAAAACTAAGACTAAAAAGAATGGAGAAAATGAGGCTGAAGCGGGATGCAAGCCGGCTTGTCTGTGTTAGTAGAGCTCACCTGAACTTGCTTTTGCATATCGTCAAAGTAACTGATACCATGCCATGACGACTGGTCTATTTTTCACTTCATAATCCTGCTTTTAATTACTAAAATGTTGTTTCCTGCTTCTTTAACATAGGCTGTCATTTTCCCTTGTATACAGTTTTTTCCCTAAACATATTCGTGAAATTAGATTTTTATTTCTCTACATACATCGTTCACACCACACACACTGAGTGGGCGGTTCCTCTTTTTGTTTAAAAGATTTTGTTTCAGTCTAATGTCGCTGTCACATCTTGGTAATTTTTCTCAAATTCTTGATGAATTCAAAATTCATCCTCATACCTAAAAAGCACGCTCAGAATTGCTCAATGTCTGGTGCATGAGTTGGTTTCGCCACGCAAGTCACATCATTATCTGTCCACAATGAACACAAGTCATGACAGCGGGGTCCTGAGCGTGATGACTCAGCCACACTGGCCAGGTTTCAAGGTCATTGTCCACTGGGGCACGTCACTCATCCTGTATGACAATGCTCCCACGCCAAAATACCTTTAGAGATGCTTATGAAACTGAGTTTCCTTCTCAGTGGATTTTCTTCTCTTTAGACTCACATATACATTTTAAATCTAGGTTCCACATATCAGGGAAAACATGAAGTATTTATTTGCCTTTCTTAGTCTGGCTTATTTCCCTTAATTTAATGATTTCTAGTTGCATCCATTTTCCTGGAAATGTCACGATTTCATTTTCTCTTCGTGATTGTATAAAACTACATTTTATGTTGTTTAGCATTTTCTTTATCAGGTCATCCGTTGATATACATCCAAGCTGGTCTCTTTCCCTGACTATTGTGAATAATGCAGCAATAAACAAGGATACATGCAAGCATCACTGTCATATACTAAATTACCATCCTGTTGGTGTATACCCAGGAACATTATATAAGTTCTATTTCCAGATTTTTTTAAGGAACCGCCATACTGGTTTCCATGTTTTATATGGACAAATAATATTCCACTACACTTCTATATCCCATTGTGTTTATACATTCATCAATATATAGACATTTAACATCAACATATAGACATTTAACATCAACATATAGACAATTAAGTTTCCACTTTGTTACTATGGTGGGGGTGCCCTTCTGTATGCTGTGAATGTATTTTAGTGACAATGGTTAATAAAGAAGCTGCTTTGGCCTACAGCAGACTAGAATATAGCAATTTGGGAAAGCCAAATTGAATACAGGGAGAAAGAAGGCAGAGTCAGGGAGACACTAGCAGCCACCAGAGAAGCAAGATGTGAGGTAAAAAGCCACATGACTCTTGGTAAGATATAAACTAATAGAAGATATAAACATTCAAGTTGTAAGAGCTAGTTAACAATAAGCCTGAGCTAATAGTCCAAACAATATATAATTAATATTAAGCCTCTGAGTGTCTACTTTAAAAGCAGCTGTGGGACCAGGCAGTACGAGATTTCCAGTTACAAAAGACACCCAATGTATGGAATAGATCCACGTAAGATCTAAAAAAGCTTTAGAAGGGTTCTAAATGCACAAAATGGAGTCATACTGGACTCCCAGTCTCTCAAGCCAGCCACAGTACAGAGAGTCTCCCAACAGCAGCCTGCAAGATGGAGCCAGCCACCCGCCACCATGAACTAAGTGACGTGGTAGGTTTCCTTGGTACAGACAGACTCATAAGCTGCACATTGTGTGGTGGACTTAGGTTTTATTCATACAGACAAAAAAGAAGTTTGTGGGCTGGCTGCATGCTACCTGATGACAACATTGGTGGGGGTGGTAAGCATGAAGCTCAGTGCTACCTCCGCCATTGCTGAAAAGTCAAGTGGAGCAGAACCATCAGCCAATGCAGCCACTCTGGTCCTAGCCACACCCACTTACGCAGATAAGCAATAAAGACAGATTCAGACAAAAAATAATGGGTCATGCTGTGTTTAATATATGTTCATAGGCTTAAAAATGGGTATAGACAGTTATAGAAAGAAAACTAGTTTTTAAAAATTAAAGTTTTTAAAGAGATAGTAAAAATAAAAATAATAATAATAAGCCAAAGAAAGATAATAATTCACAAAGATTCTGGATTATGTATACTATCGTGTTTTCTTTTAATTTTTGACTATTAATGAGTTAACTACAGAGAGACATTTCATTGTGGGGGCTGCTAAGCTAAACCAATATAAAGGTATCTTGACTTCAAATTTTGGGTCTAAGAAAATGTTGCTTTGGAAAAGAGGTTCTGCTTTTGTTTCCAAAGAAGATGAGAAGCTGTGGATTCCTTCCAGAGTAATATGGTTTGATCAAGTAAGACCCCTTGTGAGGTCTCCATTGGAGCGGTGGCCCAGGTGATCCAAGATCCAGAGCTTCAAGGCAACTGGCTGAGATGATATAGCCTCATAGACTACTACAGCCACAATTTAACCATAATTCTAAATTTTCTCAGGATCCCCAAAAGATTACCAGTGCCCCCAATTAGTGGAAAGTAGTTTAGAAAACCAAGATATTGTTTATAAATGTTTATTTTCATTTAAAGGGGGTTGGTTATAAATGTTTAATGGTCATAGTTAATCTCTTTCTAAAAGAAGGGTGATATGATATAGAAATGAGGGGAAAGGGTAGATTTAAATCCTTAAAACAAAAAAAACCTGTTAATCTCAAAATACCCTATGTACTCTATGTTGGTATGGATTTTGGTTTATTGACACAAATTTAAAGTCAATTTTGTTATACTATATGTATATTTCTTGTTTGTTTGGTTGTTTGGTTGGTTGGTTGGTTGGTTGGTTGGTTGGTTTTGGTTTTTCAAGATAGAGTTTCTCTGTGTGACAACTCTAGCTGTCCAGGAACTAGCTCTTGTAGACCAGGCTGGCCTCGAACTCACAGAGATATGCCTGCCTCTGCCTCCAAAGTGCTGAGATTAAAGGTGTGCACCACCACTGCCTGGCAGGTATTTCTACTCTTGTTTAAGGCACTATGTTTATATAGGTAATTTAAAATGTAGTGTATAGTTAAGAAATACAAATTAATAGTCATCTATAATTGTCAAACTTATAGTCATGTTAGGTTTTCTTGATATTCAGAAATATAGTTCAAATAGATAGGTAAGTTTGAGACACTTCAAAGACCTAGAGAACATAGCATTTAAAAATGTTAGACTTTTCTCGATGAGACACATCTGCTCCTAGCAGTATCAATTACTTCAAGAGGATGATGAGCATTAAAGTTGCTCCTTATGGAGTTTTCTTTCAATGTGGTGACAATAGCCATTTGGGTAAGAAACTGCTCTTGACTGGACTGCTGGAAAACATGCTGTATAAACTAGATATACAGGACCCATAGGAAAATGACTACTAAACTTGCCAACACAAGGTGGGACAATCCTTCAGGGTTCCTGCTTCATGAAAGAATTTGCCAGACATTTTGCAGTATACAAAAAAAGAGACTGATAATTTTTGTCAAAATAAGCAGGAGAGTCTTTCAAATGTTCTGCTTCATGGAAAAGTCTGCCAGTTACTATGGGCCTGTAGGATTAAGATGGATGCCCCAATGTTGCCGAAGGACTTTGGGTGACTATCCAGGCAGCCAGATGTCTCTGTCATTTCTAGAGTTTTGGAACTTGCTTACAATACACTTCCCAGTAACTTAGGTAATATATCCTTCTTGGGTATTTGATGGAGTTAAAGACCAGATAGTTAAAATTATAGCTTTCCTTAGTTATTATAAAAGATAAATTAAATATGGAAATTTAGACTCACAAAGATAGGATAGATACTATAGTATTTTCTTTAATTTTGCTAAATACAAATAGACCAATTATTATAACTATAATTCTTGCTTGATAACTGTTTTATTTATTATATGTAATTTTACAATGTTAAAGTTAAAACCTTCCTTTTTAATTAGACAGAAAAGAGGAGATGATGTAGGATACCCTTCTGTATGCTGTGAATGTTTTATTACTATTGGTTAATAAAAAATTCTGCTTTGGCCTATGGCAGGGCAAAACATAGCTAGATGAGAAAGCCAAACTAAATGCAGGGGAAAGAAGTTGAAGTCGAGGGAGATTCATGCAGCTGCCAGAGAAGTAAGATGTGCAGTAACGAGTTACAAGCCTCTTGGTAAAATATAAACTAATAGAAATGGGTTAAGTCATAACCGCTAGTTAATAATGAGCCTGAGCTAATAGGCCCAACAGTATTAATTAATATTAAGCTTCTGAGTGGCTATTTGAAAAGCAGTTGTGGGACCAGGCAGAATGAGAAACCTCCAGTTATATCACTATCGCAAATATTATGGATAAATGCCCAGGTAGATGTTTTGTGTGGGCACATGTTCCCATTTTTTGTCTACATACCCAGCACAGGAACTTCTGAGACATGGGTATCTCTGTGTTTAACTGCTAAACTGCCAGACTCTCCCCAGAGCAGTGCTTCTCCTGCAGCATGGGAGGTTCTCCGCATCCTTGCCCGTCATATGCCCTCCTCTTCTGGGTTTACACAGCTTCCTTTGCATGACAACGTAAGGGAGAGAAAAATACTTTAGGGGCAAAGGGACTCACTGTTCTAAGAAACACTCAACTCCTACTTTATGGTTCTGCTATAAATGTAAGATGATTTTCTTTCCAAGGATATACTAGAACAATTTGAAAGGGAAACCCAATACTGAGTGTGAAGTGTGTGTGTGTTACATATACACATACATACATGTACACATAGTTTCTACATTGTCACTTACATAATCCGAAGTGCACCTGTACCTCGTGGTTCTCTGAATGCATTCTCAAGTCACTTGCTTGTGATAAGCCACTTGTAGTAGCGTTCCCATAGCACCTCTGCTTTCTCCCACTAAATATACACTCAAGTTTTCGTATTCTTATTGGATGTAGCCTCAGGCACTGGGGCAAAGTGACCATTGCTGTCTCCCACTGTGGCTCCTGCAATTAACACGTGTATGTACCAGGTGGATTTGCTGAATGAAGCAGCGAGAAGGATTTTCATGACATTTTCTTGCTTATGAAGCCTTTCAGCAAATGCATTATAAATTAGGCTTCACTGAGGCGTGTGTGCTTAGGATGAAAGCCCATGCTGTAGCCCAGCTTTCTGACACATTTGAGAGCTGACTTGTCTTTCCAGCACATTCCTCTGAGTGGGCTAAAGCTCAAGTCTTTGTCTGGAAACAGTTCCTAATCGTCCCTAACATGGGCCAGAGAGCAGCTCAGATAGCTCTTCTGAGGTACGGGGAGCTCTGATCCTGCCACTCTCTCTCTTCAAAGCAAAGCCCTGTTTTCCTGTTGTGCGTAGCCTGCCCTCCCACCTAATAAGGCTCAATTGTCTTTCCGTTCCTTTAGTGAGCAGGGAGCCACCTGTCCAATTGAGATCAGAGCCGTGGATGTCAAAGTGTCTCATTTTATATAGATGTGCAGCTGTCAGCACAGGCTCAAAGGCTTGGCTTTAATGAAAATAAGCCATTCTCATCGATACGACTGCAGAATTTATATGAATACAGATACCTGGATCAAATGATTGGCATTTCTATTCTCCAGCTCCCGCTGTCTTAACAGTGATCTGCCCTGCCATCCACGCATCTTTCCCCACATCAAGAGCTCGCCTCGGCTCTCCAGTCCTGCCCCTTCTGCTACAGCTCCTCCGCCAGCGACCTCACAGCAGGTTCTCGTGATCCAACCTCAGGATGTTTTAAATCCGTATAACATTTTTAAACTAAGGACCAGTATTTACAAATCAAAAGATTTCACATAACAATGTGGATGAGGCTTGGGGATTTAGCTCAGTGGGTAGAGTACTTGCCTAGCATTTATTAAGCTCTGGTTTTGATCCTCAGCCTTGCATAACCTGGGCATGTGGTCTATAACTGCAATCCAAGCACTTCGAAAGTAGAGGTAAGAGGAGCAGAAATTCAAACCCATTCTTGGTTACATAATGAATTCAGGGCCAGCCTGGGCTACGTGACTCTGTCTCAATATATAAAACAAAAGGAACAATTCCTAATTTTCTTTCATTAACTGTAGTGCCCGCACTAGGGGATGGCATGCGAGCCGGGAACTAGTCTGGAGATTTAAAAATACACACACACAGACAGAGACACGGGGACACGGGTCATCCTTGAAACAAGAATGCCAACTTTATCATGCTCCAGGGAAGCCTATATAGAGATCCTTAATTGATAGCCACGCCCCAGTTCCTGGGATTTCCAGCTGTAAAACCCACCAGAATTCACTCCCCTGCCATCAGGAACTCATGAGGGCCTCGTGCTCAGAGCAGCTGCAGGCACAGGAAAACAAGTTGTTTACTCCAGGAGGCAAAGGGTCTGAGGCAGGCAGAGAAAGTCAAAGGGCCAGGGGTCTGCAGCCACCAACAATTAGCCACACTGAATGAGTCCCTGAGTCCCTAAAGGCAATCATCACAGCATAGCCACAGAGACGGTCCCCAATGACCCTTATTGTCTTGTGTGCACATCCTTGTCTAATGTCCTCCCCTTGTATTGGACTTCGTTAGCTCACCTTCCCCCCTCCCCCGAGACAGGGTTTCTCTGTGTACCCTGGTTGTTCTGGAACTCACTCTGTACACTAGGCTGGCCTCAAACTCAGAGATCCACCTGCCTCTGCCTCCTGAGTGCTGGGATAAAAGGCGTGCGCCACCACCTTCTGGCCATTGTGAATCACTTTTTTAAAACTTTGTACTTATTCTTTGTGTCTTTCACATCATGCATCTCAATTCCATTCATCTCCCCATCCCTTCGTATCTGGCTTCTGCCCTTGCAACCTCCCCCACAAAATAAAATAAAATTTAAAAGAGAAGAAAAAAGAGAGAGAAAGGGAAGAAAAATCTGGCCATGGAAGCTGAAGTGTGGCACAGTGAGTCACACAGTATACCCTTTAGTCCATGTATCTTAACTTCCAAGTGTTTATTGCAAAATGTCATTGGTTTGGTTTGAGGCCTCTGGTTTCTGCTACAGTATCAATACTGGGCCATCAGTAAGACCCCTTTTGGATATCCTGATGTTGCCCTGTATCATGGAGGTCCTGCAGCTTTGGATCTGCAAACCAGCCCTTTCACGTGCTCCAGCAGATCATAGATGGAGTGGGTGTTGGAGTAGGCAAGTCATAGTTCTGGCTCTGGGCCTGGGTGGTTGCAGGGTTGGTCAGTCTGCCAGCTTTCCCCAATCCTCACCACCAGTTCCCCCCACCTAGTTCACCCAACGCGGCAATGAGCAAGGGCAGGGACTGGTTCTCCTGCTTTCATGCCACGGGCCAGCTCTACTGTGCTGCTCAGGAGAGGTACAGGGGCCACTCTCCCAGGTGCTGCAGCTGGTGATGGGCAGGGATGGCTCTCAGGCATTCATGACCTCAGGGACAGCTCTTCCACTGTCACAGGTAAGGTGGGGCGTGTCTCTCCCTGGCCCACACCACCATGAGACAGGTGAGGGCTGGAGCCAGATCTCCCAAACTCACGTTTTCAGGGCTGGCTAAGCCACGCCCCCTCCCCTCACCCTGTCAACAGGGTGAGCTCTACTGTGCTGCTCTGGTGAGGTGCAGGCTTGACTTCCTGAGTGCTGCAGCTGGTAAGGGGGAAGGTCAGCTTCCTTGCCCGCCACAGGGCATCTTTCCCTCACCCAAGCCACCACATGGCACATGGAAGGTCAGGACCAGCTCATCTATAACCTGACCCATACACACACACAGAGAGACACACAGAGACACACACACACAGAGACACATACACACAGAGACACACACAGAGACACACAGAGACACACACAGAGAGACACACACACACCACCACCACCAACAACAACAACAACTGGGTCAGCTCTATTGTGCTGCTCAGGAGAGGCAGCTGGTAAGGGGCAGGATCAGTTCTCCCCAGTGTTAGAGCCAGGGAGGGGCGGGGCCAACTCTGTTCAGCCTTATCCTCTCAGCCTTTGGTGGTACTAGGAATAAAAGACATCAACAAAGACGATGGAGGCATTGGCCACAGACCCAGAACTAGACAGCAAGCATGTGGTCCTTAGGAAGGAGAAAGCCTGTTACCTAGCTCTGGTTTGAATGGTAATTGTTCCCCAACAGGGTGATATGTTTGAACACTTGGTCCCTAGCCAGGGGTGGCTGTTTTGAAAAATCATGGAACCTTCTTTAGGAAGTGGAGTCTCTCTCACAACAGGAAGTGAACCACTGAGGTGACTCCCTGTGGCTGCCACAAAGACCTGTGATTGAATTTGCAAATAGCCCTATCCTGGTAAGACCACAGACACCTACCTGGATTGGGGCCTTTTCACAGACTCAGACAAGAGGACCCAATGCCAGGATCGCTGACCCACAGAAACTGTAAAAATAATACACGTTTGTCGTTTTAATCCAGTAAGTTGGAGGCAATTTTTTACACAGCCATAGATAATCAATACAGTAATCATTTGTCACCCTTGCTCTACACTGTGAAATGTTTTCCCATCCATTCAATATCCCCACCAGGACCCAGCATCATCCCTCAAGGCGCCTCTGGGCTGCAGGGATTGCCTCTGGATTCCTCTCTCCTCCTTCACTCAATGTTAATGCTCGATCCCTCATGATGTCACAACCGGACACAGCAACGGACGCCTAATGCCTCTGCCTTCTTTCACACTCACCTCCAATTCATCTCTTCCCACCAGACTCGCTTCCTCAGTGCTGTCCAAGATAACATCCCCACTTTTGGCCTGGCTTCCAAAACCCTCTGGGACTACCCAGTTAGCCTCACTTCCCAGCTGTACCTCTCAGCCTGCTCCGGGAACCTTAAACTCCTCACTAGGGCTACATGTGCCAAACTATCATTTCCTGTGCATCCTACGCCTCGCCTCCAATAAAATGTCCTTCTCTCCCTACACTGCTTGGTAACAAGTACCTTATCTTTCGGAAGCCGCCTGTCCTGTGACTCCATTAACAAGTCTGTCCTAGGTCATTGACCACTGCTTCCTGGCGGCTGGCAGGTGGCTCATCCACTTGCTCCCTCTGGCTGCCATTCGGCTCTCATCCAGCAGGATCCTTCTGGAGGAAAAGCTACAGAGATCAACTCCTCAGTGCCTCCGCCACTGAGCTGTGTGTGTGCATGTGTGTGTGTGTGTTGGGGGGGTATAAACAACATCAAAAGGTCATGCATGCCATCATTGCCCTTAAAGCCACTCTCTGACAGCTCCACCACTTGGAGAGGAAGCCTCTCCACTGTCCCTTTTTTTTTTTTTTTTTTTTTTTTTTGGTTTTTCGAGACAGGGTTTCCCTGTAGTTTCTAGAGCCTGTCCTGGAACTAGCTCTTGTAGACCAGGCTGGCCTTGAACTCAGAGATCCGCCTGCCTCTGCCTCCCGAGTGCTGGGATTAAAGGCGTGCGCCACCACCGCCCGGCTTCCACTGTCCCTTTTCTACACACCCTTCAGACTGCTGCTTAAATGACACTCTTTAAAAGGCTGTGTCCCGCCCTGAGACTGCCATGGTACCCCTTTTGGTAAGACAGGATAATCGTTGTATATCAGTCTAGCAACTGGATCACATTCTAGTTCATTTTACTCCTACAGTTACTCAGTCTTGCTTATCTCTAGTTTACACATGAGAGAAACTGAGGCATTGGAGCCCAGGCAGTCTAGCTTAGGATCTGTGAACCTGATCAATTTCTTTAATACTTTCTGGTTACGCCTCTCTCTCTCTCTCTCTCTCTCTCTCTCTCTCTCTCTCTCTCTCTCTCTCTCACACACACACACACACACACACACACACACACACGCTATTACTCAGAATTTTATTAAAGGCCCAAGCTGTGTTCCTGAGAGCAACCAGGTATGCGCTTGGGTCCTTGGACACAGAATGCAACCCCGAGCCTCTTGTCTCGAACAGCCAGACAAGTTTACCATCCTTTGTGACAAGATCAGAAGTCTGAGCTCAGTAGTGCTGAAGCTTCAGGCTGCTCGCAACCGCTTCAGTAAGCAGCACAGCTGAGCTCCACATCTGGACCTGAATGCCCCCATTGGCTACACACTGACTACTGGGTGGGATTCAGCAATGACCTCGAAAATGCATCAAGTTCTTTTGACAAGAGCTCAGTTGGTCTACTGAGCCTCCTAAAGGGTTCCACACACTCCCCATCACCAGAGCAGACCTATAACTATGAGTCAAGCTTTGCTTGAAGGTTCGGGGCCAGAGAGGATACTCTAAAGGGGCAGGGCTCCGCATTCTGGTACCAAGGGGAGCTTGCAGCGACACAGTAGGCTAATGGCATGTGTGTGGAGTGAACTTGATAAAGGAGACTTAGGTAATCTATCTGTAGTCACAAAGCTGTAAGTCACAATCTCCATGGAAGGCTCCCTGAGCCATGCAGCATGAATTCTAATTGTTCTTAATAATGAAAACTCAGAGTCAGGTATTAGGGGGTGAAAGCTGAAGATCAGAGAAGCAGAGCAGCCAGCCACTACCAATGCTCAGACCGAAGGAGCAATCCTGTCTCCATGAATGCTTAGACTGACTGCTGTCTCTATGAAACCTCAGACTGCATGTTCCTACTGAATCCTCAGACTGCATAAACTCCTGTCTCCTCCTGCCTTATATTCCTCTCTCCACCCAGCCATATCATTCCTGTCTCCACCTCCCTAGTGCTGGGATTAAAGGTGTGAGCCACCACTGCCTGGCTCTGTTTCTCTTTGAGATGGGATCGGTCTAGTATAGCCCAGGGTAGCCTTGAACTCACAGAGATCTGTCTGCTTCTGCCTCCTGAATGCTGGGATTAAAGGTGTGTGCCACCACTGACAGGCCCTATGGCTAACGAGTGGCTTAACTCTGCACTCTGATCTCCAGGCAAGATTACACACAAAATATCACTACAGAGCCACGTTCAGGCTTCCTTGATCTCCACGTCTACCCCCTGATAGTTATCACTGTCAGTTTGACAGAATCTAGAATCACTAAGGAGACAGGTCTCTGGGCATGCCTGTAAGGAATTTTCTAGATTACATTAAGGAGGTGGAAAGAGCCGCTCTAATTGTGGGGGACATTATTCAATGGAGTGGGATGCTGGAGTGTAGGAGAAAGCTGGCCAGGCGCTTGCGTTTATCTCTCCATTCTTCTTAGCCGTGGATGAGATGTGAACAGCTGGCTGCCTTGTATTCCTGCCCCCACGCCTTCCCCACAGTGATGGATTGTACCTTCAAACTGTGAGCCAAAACCCACCCTTTCTTCCTCTCACCTTCCCTCCCTCCTTCCCTTCCTTCCCTTCCTTCCACTAGTTGTTTTTGTCAGGGATTTTATCACAAAACCAAGAAAAGCAACCAACAAAATCCACACACTTTCCTATTCCTAAAACCTTCTCAGTATTGAAAGACCTTGGGGGATCGGGCTTAATACTTTGTTACCCAGAGCCAGCCGGAGTGTCGCTCTTGAAAGCTAGACTTATATGGCTCAGGTTGCTACACTGTCAGAGAATTTAGAAACTCTTTAATCCTAAAGCAGATGGTAGCTATGTAGACCATGTGACTCTCCTTCCACCACAATCCCCAAGCCCCTTTCTTCCCCTTCCATGTCGTTGTCTTTGGGGGAGGAATAACAAAGCCAGACTGGCTTTCTTTGCGTGCTCTTTTTTCCTGAGCACTCCTGTCAGCACACTGCTGTCTTTTACCGAACATTCCCGAACCTCTGATGGCCCCTGTCAAATGTGCTGCTTTCAGAGCTAACTCTCAGAGCTGGATTAAAAGATACAGCCCTGAGCCAGTGTTGGCCTGTGGCCGTGCGCTGCATTTTTAAGGACCCAGAGCGCCATTGAGGTATGAAATGGCATATCTTTACAAACGGGTGGCTTCCTTTCCACTCCGCAAAAACGCTAGCCTCGTTATTTATGTGGATTATCTGTCCTCTCTTTACAAATCTTGAGAAAGTTTCATTTTTGTTATCTAATGTTATGGGTTTTGGGGGTTCAGTTTCCACTTTTTGCACAGACATTTGCTTCCAAAATCATAAGTTAACCCTGCAAACAGATGAGCCAGCACTGACAGAGTCGGGGTCTCCAGACACAGCTGAGTGACCCCTGCTTACTGTGCTCTTCCTTGTTTGATACATGTCCTTAAGGATCATGACACAGTGCAGGAGGGGAGCACAGAGTGGCCATGGAAGGAAGGTCTGTTGACATCTGCCGTCAGTTGTCAGACGTCTGTCTGCTGATAGCCCATTCAAAGACTACAAGGTGGGTGCATGCAGGAAAGCTGCGCTAATGAAAAGATTATATAACTGGCCTTTTATGTGAGCAGCGAGGCCACTGCCCTCTAAATAGTTAATATGAGGCTCACAGGAAAAATAACTGTTGGTGTTTTAGTAGAGTTTGGGCTAGATTCGTGGGTACCACTCAGAGTTCAGGGGCTGAGAAAAGTCAGATGTAAAGCAGATCAGGACCAAGGGTAGCATGCTGAAGTCCAGGTGGGGGTTTTAGTTCTGCTCTCGCAGAGAGACTCCACTTCCTAAAGAAGGTCCCATGATCTTTCAAAATAGCCCCCCTGGCTAGGGACCAAGTGTTCAAACATATCACACTGTTGGGGAACAATTACCATTCAATAATGAAAAATCCTGTGTGTACCTATGTGTGTATGTGTCTGTACATGTGTGTGCACAGGGAGAAAGGAGATGCTGCAGCACTGTGCTCCCATTCCACATTTTCAGAGATGCTCTCATCTTTACTCTTCTTGTTGAAGGGGCTCTCAACTCTTTGCCACCCATGGAATCTCATCTTAATTCACATCCCATGACCAAAAAGCTGACGAACACAGGATTTTTCATTATTTTCCTTTACCATTCTCCACTTGATACAGCAACCACCTCACAGATTCTGTCCCCCCCCCCCCGCACAACTTCAGTTTGTATGTCATGTCATCCCTCCACGAACAAAGCCTAGGCAAGGCACTGCTGATCCTTAAACATAAGACTTCCACAGGCACTTGTCTGGCCTTGAGTACCAGCCCATGTTCAGCGAGGTTCTAGAGAGATGCTAAGTTTGGGCAAGACAATGGATTTCTTCTTCTGGGCTCAGGTATGCTGATGATGGACGTGTAGGTCACATGATATTAGGTTTGACCATGGGAGGCAAGAAGGGCCAAGTAAATGCCAAGCAGAAGATCCAATAGAAACAAAACCTACAGAATTCAAATCTTACTTTTAACCTTTATTTTCAATGTCTTTTTCATGATAACATATACTTTATTCAGGTCATTGCAGTCGGCAAGTGAGCTAATTGCCAGACACAAGCATGGTATTCCTGATTGTAGGTGAACCTGTAGAGGTCAGCGGAGAGCACAGACGTCTCAGGTCTGGAAACCAGCACTGAGGGCTGGGGGAGGTGCTGAGGCCACACCGGCTGCTGCCTTACTATATCTGGTGTCTTAGTTAAGGTTTCTTTCACTGTGAAAAGACACCTTGACAAGGAAAACATTTTGTTGAGGTGGCAGTTTACAGTTCAGAGGTTCAGTCCATTCTCATGGTGGGGAGCAGGGCAGTGTGTAGTAGACGCCGCGCTGGAGAAGTAGCTGAGAGTCTGCATCTTGCAGGCAACAGGAAGTCAACTGAAACATTAGTGGTATCCTGAGCATAGGAAACCTCAAAACCTGTCCCTACAGTGGCACACTTCCTCTAACAAGGCCATACCCACTCCATCAAAGCCACACCTCCCAATAGTGTCACTCCCTGTGAGATGATGGGGAACAATGACATTCAAATTACCACAGTGGGAATACTGCACAATGTGTCTCCCACGTGAAATGATTGCAGCAATGTGAGGGGACCTGTGCCTGAGGCACCGTGGCTGCTGCTGCTTTGTTTGGAAGCTGTGACTTGTGGCATTGTGCCACTGGTAAAGCAAGAGCAGGGCTCCTCAGTATCTCCTGCTCTGGGTCCGTTCATCTATGCTCCCACACACCTGACTTGAATGTCTCATACCACAAGTCCCTTAACAGCCACAGCTGCTTCCAAAGCACAGCCTGTGAAGACAGCTTGTGGCACCGAAGGGAGAAAAGTAGCTCTGGGAGCCATCCTCTGAGAAAAGACTCCTCACTCCTCCTGTGCCTCCCCCTGAATGTAGTTTGGAAGACCGATTTAGGAAACAGAACATGGACAAAGATAGGAGGAGACAAACTCCAGAAGGCTGTGATGTGGGGGGGGGGGGGGGTGGCCAAGGTGCTGATGAGGTTCACAATCTTACTTGAGGGCCACAGCATTGTTGGACATGTCACTTGGGGAAACAACTCACTCCAGTCCATAGCTGGTGGTCCACAAACTGCTGGAGAATTCTGCGTACAGGTATGAGATGGTGAGAGTCTAGCTTACCTAGTCTAACTCCTGGGGAAGATGTCAAATCGGGACTGGACAATGTAATTACAGCATTTTACGGGTAGGGGAAAGCCATCCAGAGGAGAAAGGTTTGCTTTTAAAGATCACCTTGACCTCCATTTAGCTTTACTTGAGATTTTAAAAACATATATTTCCTTTTACTTTATATCTTATCTATGAGTGTTTGTCTGCAGGCATGTACATGTCCCACATGTGTGCCCACTGCTAGGTGAGGCCAGCAGAGGGCGTTAGACTTCTTGGAATTAGAGTTACAGAAGTTGTACACTGCTGTGTGGGTGCTGGAAATGGACCCAGGTCTTATGCACTGAGACATCTTTCCAGTCCTGAGCACTTATCTGTCGGGGATAGATTTAAGGGCATTTTATTTGTATTCATCTCTTCTGATAAAATAGAAACTTTGGCCATGGTCATAATTCCATGAATGCTTTTTAAAGGGGTTATTGTTGCTTTTAAATAGCATTTTAACAAATAATACATAGCAGAAAGAAGGAATCTTCAAGTCAAGAACAGAAATCTTTACCAGTAGCCGGGCGGTAGTGGCGCACGCCTTTAATCCCAGCACTCGGGAGGCAGAGGCAGGCGGATCTCTGTGAGTTCGAGGCCAGCCTGGTCTACAAGAGCTAGTTCCAGGACAGGCTCTAAAAAAAAAAAAAAAAAAAAAAAAAAAAAAAAAAAAAAGCTGCAGAGAAACCCTGTTTCGAAAAACAAAAACAAAAACAAAAACAAAAAAAAAAGAAAGAAAGAAATCTTTACCAGCATCTTAAACACAGCATGGGTCAGCCATGATTACAGCAATGAGGAGGTCTCGTACAGAGAACCAGGCGTGCAGCCTGCCAGCATCACAGATTTCTCTTAGGGAATATGTTCTTTCCGGGGGCGGGGAGTGCGCGTTGGAAATCTGATTTCCCAAAGGTTTAAAATGCGGTTCCTAGGATAATGCCAGACAGCTGGGATAGCTAACTCAGAACAAATTGCTCTCCCTTGAACCGATGGCATTCACTCCTTGGCTACATCCTGTCTGGATTCCAGTGCTCAGGAGCTTAGGAAGTCCTCGTACTCTTTACCAGTTCACTCATGGTCTGTAAAAACACAGTCATGCAAAACATGGGCAGGGCTGGCCGCATCGTTCATTTGGGGGGAGGGGCGCATATTAAAACAAAAGCACATTTCCTACAAATGTGTGTGAGCTAATAAGATAAGCACTTTAGAAATAATATCCCGGCATAGGTAGGTGGTGCACACCTTTAACCCAGCACTCATGAAGCAGAGGTAGGCAGGTCCCCTTCCAACAATGGGGACCAAGCCTTCCATGCCTGCACTTTGGGGGACTTCTCACCCATAAATCATAACATGACTAATCTCTCCCAACCTTACACTCCCTGAGCTGCACATAACCACTGTTTTTCTCTGCTTTTATGAGATCAGCTTCGTTGGATTCCAGATGAGTGAGACCATGCAGTATTTGCCCTTTGGGGCCTGACTTACCTCACTTAGCATAATATCTTCCAGGTCCACTTATCTCGCTGAAAATGACTACAATGAAATGAAACCTGTTTGAGGTGCTAATTACATATGAGGTGCCCATGACACAAAGTATATGCGTCCAAACATCCCTTTGTGTCCCAGATAACAATGCAACTGTTATTCGTCTGCTTAGAAAATACAATGGAAAAGAAATAAATTACGCATACTCAAATCTTTCCATTGAAATTTGTTCTCGGAAAAGTTGGGCTGTGAAAAACTATGTTGTGGGCCTGGAGACACAGCTCAGCAGTGAGGAGAACTTAGGTGCTCCTACAGAGGACCTGAGTTCAGTTCTCAGCTCTCACAGTTGGCTAGGCAGCTTTCAACCGCTTTTACCTCCAGCCCCAGGAGAGTCAAACTCTCTTCTGACCTCTGTGGGCATTTGCACACATGTGGCATAGACTCACAGACACATACATACAGATGGCAATAAAATAAAATAAGTCGAAATGAAAAACTATGTCTCCAACTAAGAATTGTGTATAACCAAATAAAGGGAAGAAAAATATATAAAATCCTTTATCTAATCACTATGAGGGTATTGATGTCATTGATGGATTCATTCAAACACTAGTTCATTGCTGAATGGACTCTCGGGAGGTGAGGCGGGTTGAGAAGGTGTTGTCCACTGGGATTTACCTATCTATTCTCTCTGCTTCCTGCCTGCTGGGAAGTGAGCAGTTTTCCTCTGACATTCATTTCTGCTTGTCACAGGCCTAAGGGCAATGGAGTCAGATAACTATGTACTGCAACCATATAAACCAAATAAACCATTCCTCTTAAGTAGATCCTCCCCATCTCAGGTATTTTCTCATAGCAGTGAATGTTGTGTAAAAGTGACTATTTACTCATCCATTCACCCACCCATCAACCCACCCACCCACATATCCTTCTATCAATTAATCCATCCACTTATCTCCCACCCACCATCCACCAATCCATCCATCCATCTATGCATTCTCTATTTATCCAACCATCCATCTATACACCTATCCATCCATTGCAGTCTTGGAGTCTTAAAAGAAGGCCTTGCATATACTAGATGAATGTTCTACCACAGAAGTATCTTCCTTCATAATTTCTTTTTAAGTTGATGCCAGAAAACATATGTAAGATACTGTGAAGACATACAGAGAGAGAAAAGTTTCCAGTCACTGTTGCTATGTAAAACTATTTATTGGTGGTATTAAAAAAAAAAAAAAACCCTGGCATATCATATATAACATTTTCTTTAACAGGAGTCCAGGACTTTAGCTTTGAGCTACTGCAGAACGTTAGGTATCTGAAGACTCTTCGGGACTATCAGGCGGTTCTGAGGGTCAAACAGGTTGGCACACGAGCTGTGCAGCATAGGGACTTCTGTATTGTCAGACTTCTCACCTGATGTGTGAATTCCTCAAGAGAGAGCATTCAACAGAGCAAACAGAAACTTATACCCTTCTCTAGAGCAGCCTTGAGAGCCACACAAGGTCACTTTTGCCTTAGTTTTCTAGTTAAATCAGTCATGTCCCTGAAGGAGCGGGGACATAGATGCAACCACCTCATGAGAGGAATGTTGAAATGTTGATAATCAAAAAAAAATCACA
This sequence comes from Arvicola amphibius, assembly GCF_903992535.2. Lineage (NCBI taxonomy): Eukaryota > Metazoa > Chordata > Mammalia > Rodentia > Cricetidae > Arvicola > Arvicola amphibius. The sequence goes on along the minus strand of NC_052060.1, from coordinate 45,113,396 downwards.
GTAAATCTATCAACGCTATGTAATTAATCTATAATACATGTTATAATCAGAACTGAGCTCTGATGGTGAAGTCTTAGAAACCTGAGTGTGGAAAGCATCTCACGATTGCCCCTGGGGAAGTTGAGGGAGGTAAGGCTGCTCACTGTTAACTTCCCATGAGCAAGTGGTTAGGGTTAGAGAGGTTGGCAGGAGGAGGGCCGAGCATCCAGTCCCCTAGCAGAGGCATCCAGACTGTTCTTGCCCAGAGGAAAGCCTCGGGCAGGGTATCTGGTGTTCATAGCAGCAGCCTCGCAGGGACAGAGCTGTACGTGGAGATGAATGCCAATGGATTCTGAGCAAAGAGCTCAGTCTCAGAAAGGACACTTTTCCTTGTCATTAAATATGCATTGTGACAGCTTCTAATGGTTACACAGATATTTTACTTTGTTTAATTAACTTTTTTTTCACAAAGCTAAAGAATAGAAAGAAAAAAAAACCCAGTTTTGCCAAGTAATGCCACTCCATACTCTCTAGCTTCTAGCTCTAGACCAGCAATACACATCTTTCTGCTTCTCCTCAGGGCACTCACTCTTTTTATCTAGTTTTATATGTATACAATTACACAAGATAACTGACATTAATATTTGCATGCGTAAATATAATGTACTTTGATCTTACCATGCTAACATCAGTACCCTTCCCTTTCCCATAGTCCCCCTTCATGTCTTTTTTTTTTTTTTAAAGATTCCATGTATGAGAGAAAACACACAATCCTGAAGGGATTTTAAAATTAATTTTATAATAAAATTACATCACTTTCCCCTTCCTCCCTCCAGCCCCCATTTCTTCCAACTCCTCCTATGCTCCTCCTTCAACTCCTTCCACGCCCCCACCCTCAAATTGATAGCTTCTTCTTCATTCATTTTCTTTGTTAGATACATATACATATACATGCTTGTATATGCGTGTACATGTACAAACACAACCTGTGGGTCCATTCTTGTTATTTCTGTGCATATGGTTTCAGGACTGATAAGTCTGTACAGGCCAACCAAGATGGAAGCTCCTCCCTGGGAGAGGCCAATCCCACCTCTCTGGGCAACTAATAGTTGCCATTGAAATGTTCCCCCTTCCTCCTTAGCATGTCTATTGATACTGCCGTTGTTCTGGTCGCGTTTATGAGGCCCTTTCTAGGAGAGACTGTTTCACAGTAAGTAGACTTCCTGGTATTCTGGTTCTTACCATCTTTCCACCCCCTCTTCCAGGATGTTACCTGTGCCACAGACGGAAGATGTGTGATGTAGATGTCTCCCTTGGGGCTGGGCTCCTTATCCTAATCTTTGTACAACTGTGGGTGCCTTAGCATCACAGAGCTGGGATTGCATCTGGCTTGAGTTTGCATAGGTATTGTGCTTGACTCAAAGCCCTGGCACCGCAAAGAATCTTAAGAAGACACTGGGCAGCACATGCCTGCATATAATGCAAGCTCCAGAGAATCCGATATCCTCCTCTAGCCTCTGCAAGTACGGTACATATGTGACCCCTATTCATACACTTAGGAACATGCACATTAAATAAACAATGAACCTTTAATTTAAAAAAAAAAGCACACAGACCCAATTCTGTGGCCCAGTAATAGACAGGGACTCCCAGTGTTTCGTAGGGGATGAGGCTTCCTGCCAACCACACAGTGGTAAGGAGGGAGAGGACTGGTTTAAACTTGAAAACTGATAAAAAAAAAAAAAAAAAAAAAAAAAAAAAAAAAAACATTTAAAGTTTTCTTCTCAAAAGAGAACAAAAACATGCACGTCTTTCGTGGAATTAACATTCCTGAAGATTCAGTGCTGGGAGCTGTGCAAGCTCGGATTATCACAAATTATAGGGTCTTGAGTTTTCTTCTGCTTCTGTCCTCCTCATTCCTCATTCTTTGGGACACTGGAGGAGGCTGCGGCACAGTGTTAAATAATAGATGCTCAGTTAAATAAAACAAGTTACCCAGCTCAGAGATGTGGGAGAGAGTTATATCCTCAGAGATTTTCCTCAAATGTCATTGACATTGTCACTGTGCTAGAATCTCCTTCCTTTCAGGGCTGCATGAACAAGATGCCATTACATAACTCTCTCACATCTTAGTACCCATTCTGCTGGAGGCAGCCTCTTGCTTTTACTATTGCAAATAATTTGAGCTTATAAATACTTCTTCATAGCCCTGTTTTATTTGTTCTTTGGGGGATAAAACCAAAATTAGAATTTCTGCATCATATAAGGATAGTTCTGTTTTTAGTTTTTGGGGGGCTGGCCGTGCTGTTTCCCACAGCTGTATACTATTTTACACTCTCACCAGCAGTGAATAAGGCTTCTGAAGTCTCCACATTCTCCCCAGCTCTCCTTCCCCTTCCTCTTCTCTCCCTTTTTGCCTCTCCTATTTATTTTTGATAGCCATCTCCCATTTGTGTAAGGTAATATTCACCTGCAGATTTAATCTGCATCTCACCAAGAATTCATGATGCTATCTACATTCTTATATATGTGGCAGGTGATTTAGATCTTTGGAGAAATTATTTTCTACCCTTTGGGCCATTTTTAAATCGATCGATTCGTGATTTGGGAGCTCTCTTCTTATTGTGGATAAGAAACCCCTATGATGTCCTAGCTGGTTTTACGTCAACTTCACACCAAGCTGGAGTCATTTGAGAGGAGGGAACCTCAACTAAGAAAAAGCCTCCATAGATCGGCTGGTAGGCAAACCTGTTAGACATTTCCTTAATTAGTGATTCACGGGGAAGGGCCCAGCCTGTTGTAGGTGGTGCCATCCTTGGGCTGGTGGGTCCTGAGTTCTCTAAAAAGACAGACTGAGCAAGCCAGAAGGAAGAAGCCAGTAAACCCCTCTTCTCCCTGGCTTCTGCATCAGCTCCTGCCTCCAGGTTTCTGGCCTGGAGTTCCTGTCCAGACTGCCTCCCATGCTGGGCTGTGATAAGCAAGTGCAAGTGAAATAAACCCTGCCCTCCCCAAGTTGCTTTTGGTCATGGTGTTTCATCACAACAATAGAAACCCTAACGAAGATAGATATTTTTTGTAAATATATTTTTTCATTTTGTGGGGTGCCTTGCTATCCTGTTTTAGTTTGTTTGTTTGTTTGGTTGGTTGGTTGGTTTGGTTTGGTTTTTTGAGACAGTTTCTCTGTGTAACAGTTCTGGCTGGCCTTGAACTCACAGAGATCTGCCTGCCTCTGCCTCCTGTGTACTGGGATTAAAGATGTGCACCACCACAGCCCAGCTGTTAATAGTGGTTTTAATATATTTCAATGTATCTATTTTTCATTACCTGGTTTTTGTTTTATACAAGAAGTCATTCCCAGATCTAATAGTGTGTAGTTTTACCTCTATTTATTTCTGGGAACTTTACAGTTTGAAGTGTTTGGTCCTGTTTGAACTAACTTTTTGTTATTTCATATGGTTATCACCTACAGTATTCGGTAGGTGTCCAATTTTGTTCTTTGCTCATTGATATCTAGTTTCGGACACTTTCCTCCTTCAGAGGACATCCTCTGCACACATGCCAAGACCATTTGCTTAAACATGCAAGGATCTCTGCTCTGTTCTGTTGGTCAACATGTATGTGTATCCTTATACCAGTATCACGCTGATTGTGTTACTGTGGTTTTGTAGTAAATTTTAAAGTCAAAATGTGTGACCCTGACTACCCCCTGCAGATTTATTCTTCTTAATAACCATGGTGACTGTTCAGAGTGCCATGAGATGTCATATAAATGTTAGGGTGGGTTTTCTTCTACAAGACAACAGGAATTTGGATTGGGATTGCAATGAACCTATAGATTGCTTTGGGTAGTATTGTGGTTTGAGCGTAAAAAGTCCTCCGTAGAGCCGGGCGGTGGTGGCTCACGCCTTTAATCCCAGCACTCGGGAGGCAGAGGCAGAGGCAGGCGGATCTCTGAGTTCGAGGCCAGCCTGGTCTACAAGAGCTAGTTCCAGGACAGGCTCTAGAAACTACAGGGAAACCCTGTCTCGAAAAAATAAAAAAAAAAAAAAAAAAGTCCTCCGTAGGTTCATGTGTCTGGACATTCAGTCCCCAGCTAGTGGTGCTGTTTGGAGGGTTGGGGACCTTTAGGAGGTGGCATCTCACTGGAGGAAGTGAGTTACTAGGGTGGACTTTGAGGTGGTATAACCCCACTCAATTCTTCCTGTGCTTCCTGAATACTACTAGTGCGTTGTGGCCAGCCAGCCTCCCACTCTGGCCACTACACTTTCTCTGTCATGATGGTATGTCTCCCTTCAAATTGGAAGCTGAACAAACCCATCCTTCCTGAAATTACCTCTTGGCAGGTATTTAGATGAGGAAAGCAATGAATACAAGCAGTATTGACATCTTAGCAAAGTAAAATCTCCTACTCTGCTAACAAGAGGTGAATTTCCACTTATTTATGATTTTGCAATTTCTTCCATCAATGTTTTATGTTTTTAATTATATAAATCTCACCTCAGTTAATCCCTAAGTATTTTGTTATTCTTGATGCTCTAGCAAATTAGATTATTTTTGAAGTTTCCTTTTCAGACTGCTCATTGTTTGTGTCTAGAAACGCAACTAACTTTTGTGTGTCTAGCAGACGTGTGTGGGCAGATGTGTGTGGTGCAGGTGTGCGCGGTGCAGATGTGTGCAGTGCAGATGTGCGTGGTGCATGTGTGCATGGTGCAGACATGTGTGGTGCAGGTGTGTGTGGTGCAGGTATGCATCGTGCATATGTGTGCGGTGCAGATGTGTGCGGTGCAGACGTGTGCAGTGCAGGTGGGTGTGGTGCAGATGTGTGTGGTGCAGGTGTGCGTGGTACAGGTGTGCATGGTGCAAGTGTTCGTGGTGCAGGTGTGTGCTGTGCAGATGTGTACGGTGCAGACATGTGTGGCGCAGATGTGTGTGGTGTGTGTATGCATGTGTGTGAGATCACTAGGATTTTCTATATATAGCATCTCTCATCTGTAAGGAAAGGTAATTTTATTCCCTTTCTGATTTGTATTAAAAATATTTATTACTTCATTTCCCCTTTATTTTTTACTGCTTTTCTCTTTTCTTATCTTTCTCTCCTTTTCTTTTCCTTTTTTCTTTTCTCTTGGCTATTATACCTAGAGCTTCCAGTATTGTGTTAATAAAAAGTTTTGAACAAAGGCAGAATCTAATTGTGCATGATTTTACAGGTAAAGATTTTGGTCTTTCAGCATAATTTATGAAATTAACTGTTAACTTCCCTATATGCCTATTACAGTACAGTACCTTCTATTTCTGGTTTGTTGAGTATTTTTTTTATCATGAAGTATAATCAATTGTGTTAAATGTTTTCTTTCTAAACCCATTAATATAATTGTTCTTTTTATTATGCTGTGTATTCATTGACCAATTTTAATGGGTTATACTATTCTTGTATATTATGATAAGTTCTTGTAGTGGTTTGAATGAGAATGCTCACTCCCCCACACAGTAGGTTCATGTATTTGATGCTTAGTCCCCAGTTAAACTGTTTAGAAGGATTGGGACAGAGTGGATCTCAACCTTCCTAATGCTGCAACCCTTTAATATATTTCTTTATGTCATGCTGATGCCCAACCATAAAATTATTTTCATTTCTATTTCAGAACTGTAATTTTGCTACTGTTATGAATCAAATGTAAATATCTGATATGTGACCCTGTGAATGGGTTGTTTGACCTGCATATTGAGAACTGCTGGATTAGGAGGTATGTTCTTGTTGGAGGAGGTATGTCAGTGGGATGGGCTTTTCAGCTTCCAAAGCTCATGTCAGGCCTCTCTCTCTCTCTCTCTCTCTCTCTCTCTCTCTCTCTCTCTCTCTCTCTCTCTCTCTCTCTCCTCTCTCTCTTTCTCTGCCTGCCAGTGCATCAGGATGTAAGGTCTCAGCTCCACCCCTATCTGCTGCCATGTAAGCAAGCCACTCAATTAAATGCTTTCTATTAGAAGAGGTGCCTTGGTCTCCTCTCAGCCATAGAACAGTAACTGAGACAGTTCTCCCTGGGTTATATTCAGAGTCCTCCAAATATGCTGTTGAATTCAGTTTCCTAGTATTTTGTGGAGGAATTTTACAACATAGAGCCTACAGGGTACCCCTTCTTGTAATGATTGATCAGGGTTTCGATAATGCTAGCCTCATAGAGTAATCTAGTAAATGTGTCGTCCCCTTCAAGTTTTTTGGAAGTTTTTTTTTAAAGAACTGGCATTAGTTCCTCATTAAGTGCTTGGCAGAACTCAGTAGTGAGGGCGCTTGACCCAGAACTTGTGTAGAAGTTTTTGATTGCTGATTATGCAACTAATAACAGATCATCAAAATATATTGAAGCAAAACCACACACCACTGAAAAGAAAAACAATATCAGCCAAAGACTTCAATATCACATTCCCAATAATGGCTATAACAATCAGACCCAACATAGGTAAATTTGGATTTTAAATAATATACCTGTTGTAGGTCTTCTCCTATGTCTATGAGTAGATTCGGTATTCTAGAATTGGGCCCTTTCATGCTGGCTACCCTATGTTTGCATATAACTGTTCCCAGTACTAACTTACAGTGCTTTTATTTCTATAGTGTAGGTAGGAAAGTTTCTACTTTTATTTCTGATTTTAATAGTTTGAATCTTTTCTCTCTTTTAGGCCATCTAGTTAAAGGCTTGTCAATCATTAATCTTGTCAAGGAAGTTTCTTTTGGTCTCACCAACTTGCCCATTGCTTTTCGATCCTCTATTCCATTTACCTCTGCTCTTATCTTTAGTATTTCCTTTCTGTGGACAGTTTTGGAACTGGGTTGCCCATCTTTTTCCCAGTTCCTTAAATTGGAAAGTTGGGTTGTTAATTTGAGTTTTCAGTTTGAGATTTGTTGGTTTCTTTTTTTTTTTAAACATAAGCATTCTTGCTGCATACTCCCCTTCACTTTGTTCTGCTTTTAATGCACGTTATAGACCTCAGGTGTATTGTTTCTTCATTTGCATCCAAGTACTTCTAAATTTCTCCTGGGATCCTTCTTTGACCTGCTGGGCATTTAGGGATGTGGTGTTTAGTTTTCCTAAATCTAGGACTTTTCCGGCTTTCCTGCGGCTACGGATCTCTAACTTCATCTTTTGTTGCTATCTAACCTTCTAACTTCACTGAGACTCAATCTGAGAAATAGCATATAAAAGTGCTGTGTGAACCAGAGGAGACAGTGTGACTATCGTCAGGGGGTGTGACTCTGCAGGGGGCTCGCTATAATCCCTCTTTCTTTCCCTGTGTCTGTTGTTCTGTTCATTACTCAGAGTGAGGTAATGAAGTATCCAGCTACAATCAGAAGCCTAACTGACAAACTCCAGTTTGTCCTTATGGAATAATATTTTTGTATACTGTGAAGATTTGTCTTTGCCAAGGCACCTGCCGCGTGCCGCGCACCGCACCCCTGTGTCTGCATTCGGTGCGCTGGCACCCAGTTCGCGAGATTCAAGCAAGGGGCAGGAGGTTAAAATACATAAACACATACAGACAGAGAGACAGCGACACAGGTCATCCTTGAATTCCCCAAGAATGCCTCCTTTATTGTGTTTAGGGGCAGATTATATAGAGATAGCCACTCTCCAGCCAAACCCACCAGAAACCACTCTCCTGCCATCAGGAACTCCTGAAGGTCTCGTGCTCAGAGCAGCTGTAGGCACTCAGATCAGGGGATTACAAGAAATTCAGGATCTGGGGTCTCACTGCTCCCAACAGGCGCCTTCTGATTGATTTTATTCTGTAAATCCCTCCTCCTATCCATAACTCTAAAGCCAGAACCACATGGCAGAAGCTGCCAAGTTCTGCTGGTTTCTGGGGCTAGAACCTGGCCACCAGTCTTTCACCGCCTAAGCTTGGCTGTCCTGGAACTTACTCTGTGGACCGGGCTGGCCTCAAACCAGGAGACCTGACAGCCTCTCCCTCCCAGAGTGTTGGGATTAAAGGTGCATCTCGCACCCAGCTCTAACCTGTTCCTTAGTTTAAATAGGAAACGCAGCTGGGTGGGTCTTGCCCTGAAGCCGCCACTCCCTTTACTCAATTTTTTAATCCATTTATCTCCTTGAACACAGGATTTAGCTGTATTCCATTTCCTGCTATTCTTTTTCTCCTCAAAATTTACATTTTGCAATTACCCTGCTTGGCTTGCTCCTTTTCATTATACATCTGCATTAGAGTGACCACTAATATCCACAGAACAGAGTCTGTACTAGGCTGTTTTGCAGTTTCTTCTGCCAAAGGAATTAAAGCCAAAACATTTCACTTTAGTCTCAGGCAGACTCTTCAGACAAGAACAAAAGGCAGCTATATTCTTCACCAAAATATCACAAGAATGTTCTCCAGACAACATACTAAAATTCTTCTCCCCTGAAACCTCCTGAGCGAGCGCCCCCATAGTTCGAACACCGCACCACATCTTCTATGGTCCATTAGGCAGCACTTAAAGCATTCCACTGCTTTCCTAACCCAAACTCCCAAAGTCCATATCACTCCAAACAAAAACATGGCCAGGCCTATCACAACAATGCCCCAATTCCTGGTACCCACTTCTGTCTAAGTTAGGGCATCGGTTGCTGTGAAGAGACACCATGACCTCAGTAACTCTTATAAGGAAGACATTTAATTGGGAGAGGCTCACTTACAGTTTCAGAGATTCAGTCCATTATCAAAATGGAAGCATGCAAGCAGGCATGGTGCTGGAGGAGTAGGTGAAGGTCCTACATTTTGCAAGCAACAAGAAGTCAACTGACACACTGGGCAGTAGCCTGGACATAGGAAATCTTAAATCCTGCCAACACAGTGACACACTTCCTCCAACAAGGCCATGCCCAACAGAACTATGCCTCCTAATATGCCACTCCCCATGAGATTATGGGACCAATGACATTCCAACTACTATAGGAGTACTATATGTATATACCACATATGAGGCCCTTTCTATGCCGCATTTTTCCTGGGTAAGTAGAAGGTGTTATGGTTTAGAAAATGGCAGCGTAGCCGGTGGTGGTGGCGCACGCCTTTAATCCCAGCACTCGGGAGGCAGAGGCAGGCGGATCTCTGTGAGTTCGAGACCAGCCTGGTCTACAAGAGCTAGCTCCAGGACAGGCTCTAAAGCTGCAGAGAAACCCTGTCTCGAAAAACAAAACAAAAAAAAAATGTCAGCGTGGTTCCCCCAAGGGTGGTCGGTCCTATGATCCTATGGTCCTACAAGGAGCCGCTGGTCCCAGGCAGGGGATGCAGCAGGGCCACAGCAGATCTGCAGATGCCTCCATGGAGCCTTTGGGGGTGGGAGACAGATTTGCCATGCTGAGAGAGTTTGAGTATAGAGTTTATTCAGTGGGTTATGGAGGGGAAGAGGAGGGGAGAGAAAGTGAGTGGGGGAGAGGCGAGGCAGCAGTCACCTCTTTCAAAGAAGGACAGGAGGGAGAGGGGAAGGGAGGGAGGGAGGGAGGGAGGGAGGGAGGGAGGGAGAGAGAGACAGAGAGAGAGAGAGAGAGAGAGAGAGAGAGAGAGAGAGAGAGAGAGAGAGAGCTCGTGAGAGCAGGTTAGAGGAGGAAGGGGGTGGGTGGGTAGGCGGGGTTTGACTCTTAAAGGGACAGAACAGACCATTATAGAAGGTCATCCAAGCTCCTTTATTCCCTTTACTTAAATAACCAAACAAGGGCAAGTCCTGCTCTGGATCATCAGCTACAGTCTCCCAATTCGTTTGGTTGAAACTACTTCTCTAAACACTCGCTTCTTTTGCCCTCTTTCTTGCTCCAAGCAGAAGTGTGTTCTTTCCTCATAGGTTGTCACGTGATTCTTCCACAAGCATGTGGGCTCATTTATCTAGTGTGAGTTACACAAAACCATTTAGCATTCTTGTGGAGGAAGCCACATTTATAAACGGCCCAAGGCCCAATGTGTTCAAGGACCAGTGCTGAAAGCAGGACTCCACAGCGTGCCAGGACTCTGTGGACATCACAACTGCTCCTCCTGTGGTGCTAGGATCTGAATGGAGGTCCTCACATAGGTCAGGCAAGCACTTTGTCACCAAGTGTCATTGACTAGCTTTACTTAAGATGCTAAAAATCTAGAAGCTTCTTGAAAATGGAAGACTTGGTCAATTTACTTGATTTTTATTTTATGTTAAGTGTTTGCCTGCATATATAAGTATGTGTGTTACCATGTATTACGTATGTAGCAATATATATGTGGTGATACACATTATTATGGTAATATACATATTGCTATGTGTGTGTCTGGTGTCAGCAGAGGTCAGAAAAGGGCATCAGATCCCCTAGAACTGGAGTTTCAGATGGTTGTGAGCCACCATATGGACACTGGGAATCAAACCCAGGTCCTCTACAAGAGCAGCGAGTGCTCTTAACTCCTGAGCTACCTCTCCAGGCCACCCTTGAACTCATTTTTAATAAAATACTACATGAAATGAGCATCTGGTGTTAGGTTCTGTATTGTTTTCAGTGCAGCCACTGATGAAATGAAAGGCAAGCCGGCACAGACTGAGTTCACTGCTAACACTGCAAGTTGTGTGAAAACCCTAAGTCAGACACAGTGGTACATCCACCATCCCAGCACTGGAGGTAAGAGGATTGCAAGTCTGAAGCTAGCTTGGGCTACACAGTGAGACTTTGCGTCACAGCAAGCAAAACATATCCTAGAAAAATCAGAAAGTAAAGTCTCATTATTTTAGTGACTGACTGCAGGGGGAGGGAATGATAGGAAAGCCTCCTTGCAATGAAGAACTGGTTTCCATGGGGGGATGATGAGAACATATATTGATTTGACGCTTGCTGTATGACAGGACCCTCCCAGTTGTTTTATATGTGCTGCCTTAGATCATATTGTTAAATTGTTATGAGCGATTCATCACTGTGATCTGTTTATCACAGAGGAAGTGGAGAGGGTAAATAGCTTGTCCAACGTCGTGTGGTCAGGAAGTCACGGGGCTGGGGTGTTAGCCGTCGAATTCCTACGTTTATCTGTCTGCCACATCCCCATCCCACCCCCACACATGTGTATATATGTGAAGCTGGTTTTTTTTTATATTAGAACTTGCTTTATAATGAATAATAGACAGTTCTATGTCAGCCTCAATTGGCGTTATTACTTTGATGGAATACAGAGTCCATTTTAGCATCCTATTAGAGTGTGCAGAGTGGGAGAGAAGGCACGCACTGTTTGCTCCTCACAAACGAGGTCTGGCCTGTGCTTTCCATGCCGTGAGTGGTTCATGAATGAATGGAACTAAATAGTCTATCTGTTTAGGATACACTTGAGCTGAGGGGAAATGAATATTAAAATGCGTCTAGTTGTTACTTATGAAAATCACTGCAGGGAGATGGGGTGCACGCCCTTAATCCCAGCACTCGGGAGGCTGAGGTGGATCTCTGAGTTTGAAGCCAGGTGGTCTACAGAGTGAGTTCCAGCACAGCCAGGGCTACACAGAGAAACCGTCTTGAAAAAACACCAAAGGAAAATCACTAGTCATGTGGCTCTTACAGACTTGCTATAAAGCATGCAGACAGTCCTTTAGGGAGAGAGCCACGTTAAAGGTGAGACTTGGAGATGTTTCAGGCTCCCAAAGAAGGCCTGCAGAAGCCGTGGGACACCGGAAGATCATTGCAAATCTCTGAGCCTGATTCTTAGTCAAACAGGAATAACTCTGTTAGACTATAGTTGGAGATACTGGATAGATGGGGGTTTTATTGTTAAAAATGTGATACTTTTTTCATAAAAATTCAATGTAATGGTTTAGATAAAATGGGCAGTTCTGGGCCACGAGGGGCAGCTGGTCCCACCACCTGAGGCCTCTGTGGGTCCCAGGCAGGTGGGAGCCGGTGGGGCAGCCAGTCCCGCAAGGAGTCATGGCCTGTGAGAGACAGATACACACACCATGCAGAGACTGTGGGTATAGTTTGGTTAGTGGGTTATAGAAGGGAAAGGGGGGGAAGGACAGGAGGAGGAAAAGAGGCCACAGCCACCTCTTGGGAAGAGAGACAGAAGAGCGGAAGAGCAGAAGAGCCCTGAAGAAAGATCCACTTGCCTCAGCGGGAATGGGGGAGTGGGTGGGGCTTGTCTCTTAAAGGGACAGTACAAGTCAGCAGCAGGTCATAAGTCAGCAGAGGTTCTACCCTGTCACAAATGTGTGGGTGAGGTCCAAACCCTGGACCACTGAACAGATAAATATCTTCACAGCTGCCAACCTCTGCCCAGTCAGAGTGCACACCTGTGTTGCTCTTATTTTCGTGGACAGATCCCAAATCCAAATGAGTAATCAATCCTGTGTCTATGCAGTTCACAGTGGGCAACACAGAAAGTGGCCTGATTCTGAACATACCCTGAGAGAGAATCATCGGGCCTTGACAAGTTACATATAGAGTATGTCTAAAAGAAGAAAAAGTAACTTTGTGGATGGGGCAAATATCTCAGCAGGTAAAGACACTGCCTACAAAGCCTGGTGGCCTGAGTTTGATCCTTGGGACCCACGTGGTGGAGGAGACCAACTCCCCCAAGTTGTTGTCTGACTTCTAAATGTCTGGTGTGACATGTGCACCTACCACCACTGTGTGCATGTGTGTGTGTGTGTGTGTGTGTGTGCATATGTACACATGTATACACTAAATAAAGATAATTTCCTTGAGAAAGATAACTTCCAGGGTTTGGAATTTAGTTCAGTGATAGAGTATTTGCCTAGCGAGTGTGAGGACCCACGTTCCATTCATCCAGCACTAGAAAGAGAAAGATTAACTTTGCGGATTTTCACTGACTTGCACAGGTATCTGTTTCCCCTCTACAAACTGGTCTGTTCTAAGGCACCAACATTCTCCTCACCAGCTTCTGCTTTAAGAACATGCATGCGACCTGGTAACAGCCAATTGGATGTGAGCATTCATAGCTGGGAACTTGTCTCTTAAAAGAAGAGAGCCGCCCTTTCCTGTGGATATAATTGTGCCTGGAGGCAATACTTGGAGGATCTGCAACCATCTTGGTACCAATCTGAGGATAAACCAATGTGGAGGTAGGCTGAGCTGAATGCCAGAAAGAGATGTGTACTGAGAGCCTGCAGTGGGGTACGGAGCCAGTAAAGTCTAGTTCTGAATCTGTGATTTGGGGGAGTATATTTCTGTATTATTTAAGACAGCCGGATAGATACAGATAGGATTTCTGTTATATGCAACTTGAAGTACCTAAAGCCAGTACCTTCTTTTGTAGGGCTTTTATCCTTCTCAGAGTGAAGTAGCAAAGGATTTAGAAATGTTGCCAATCGACCCAAAACAACAGACCTGACAGTATAATACTCTTGGCCGAAGGAAAAGGCTTTGGTAGGAGGGAAAGGACTGGATGAGAAATCAATTCCAGTGTGAGAGCAGGCAACAAATCATACGTACATTGATTTATGACACAGAAGGAAACAAACCAGTTGAGGAATTGTGTGTGCAAATCTGCAGTGCCCCGGAGCAGTGGTTTCCAAATGTCGTCTGTGACCTGCTCACGGGTCACACAAACAATTTATCGGGTCCAGGCCAGCGTTCACAAAGTAGAAAAGAACAAATAGAATATGATAGGCAGCCCAGAACTGTCTGAGGCATAATGCCCCTCAGCCCTGTTCTTAAAATAATGAGGTTGGAGCTGAGAGACACACTCCTGTGGCCCAGATTCTCCAGGGGACGGTCCCGGGGGGTGGGGGGAGGAACTTGGTATAAACAGAAATGGTGGTGTCTGTAGCTGGGCCTTGGAAACGTGTGACGGTGATTTGTACTCCTGTTTGTCTCTTTTCCTTGCCCCTTCTTCCTGTTCTTTGGGACAACCATCCAGCCACAATGCCAGCACCAAGACCCCGTACAGGACTTTGTCATCAGGCAAGCTCGGGATAAACCCAAATTTAACAGAATCAAATTTACTTGAGGAAAAAAGAACGTAACTAAAGGAAGCATCTAATGAACCCAAATAAAACCTTTGCAATGGTGTGTATATCTAGATGTTTTTATAAGAATAGGAAGCAGCTTTTAAGTTTTTAAAATTTATTATCGTTTGAACATAGGGTCTCTCAATGTAGTTCTCGATGTCTTGGAGCTTGCCATGTAGATAAGACTGGCCTTGAATTCACAGTGATCCTCCTGCCTCTACTCCTGAGTGCTGAGATTAAAGGTAGGTGCCACTTTGCCCAGCCTAGCAAGCAATTTTATAAAACAGAAAGAAGGGGAAAGAGTGAGTTAGGGAGACAAAGACGACCCTGGGAGGGACAAAAGAAACTGAGGTCAAACCATAAAAAATTGGTGGTAAAATTTAAAAATTATACAGAACAGAGGTTCATGACCTGTGATGATTTGATTAAGAATGGCCCCATAGGCTCATAATCTTGAATTATGTGGTTCCCAATTGGTGGACTGTTTGGGAAGAATTAGGAGGTGTGGCCTTATTGGAGGAGATGTTGATGGAGGTGGGCTCTGAGGTTTTAAAAACCTACACTAGGCTAGGCCCATAGTCTCTGTCTCTGTCTCTGTTTCTCTGTCTCTCCCTCTCTCTCCCCATGTCCTTTGCCTTGATGGTTATAGACAAACTCTCTGAAACTGCAAGCAAGTCCCTAGTTGAGCACTTCCTTTTATAAGTTGCCTTTGTCATGGTGTTTCATCATAGCAAAAAAAAAAAAAAAAAAATAGTCACACCAAGGAGTACAGTGGTCCAAAGGGACAGCCAGCAGCTAAACACATGGAAAACCTGCTGGGAAGGGCTTGCCCTGCCTTTATGCCAGCAAGAATTCCCAGGGAATAATGGAGAACTGAAAGCACACTTTTTTTTTTTTGTCCTAGAGAATGGTCTTTCACAAATATCCAAAAGAGAAGATAAGTCGATTGAAAAAAATACAGTGACTTTTCCAAATGTGATATTATCATGCTTAAGACATTGAAAAGTTTTCGCTAATTTTGAGAGAACTGGAAGGCAACTGGATTTATTGAAGCACTAATAAACACAATTTATTTGAGTATCAAATACAACATCCTCTTCAGACGCTCCAAGACAGTCTGCTTGGCTGAACTGGGGCTTAGGGAGTCCTTTGGGCAGGCGAATCTAGTGAAAAGTTAGAATTTATAATGTGTGATAGTTCCCACCTAGTGTTTGACATGGGTTTATCATAAGCATGTCAAATACCTTGCTGTGTTTTCTTCTCTATTGTCTATGAAGAAGATACCTTTAACACACGTGTGGTGTGCGTGAACTCACACAGACACACATCTATACATTAGAATAAGAAATCTTTTGAAAACAACACAAAGGTATTTTTAGCAAGGTGAGTCCTCACCCAGCCTTGCTCTAGGACAACACAAATGGCACGTCAGTCGACATCAATGGCACACATTTGCCCTGACATGCACTGACAGAGTATGACACGCACAGTCTGAGAACCCATAATTTTTTCTATATTTAACCTTGGTCAGGCCCTCATTAGCGTTGAAGCTTTGGCTTCTGAGTTTCTAGAGAGCTGAAGAGGAATTGGAAAAGATCCAAAGGGAAGTGACAGAAACCATTAAGAGGATGGAGGCTAAAACCAGGGGAGAGGTGAGCAGAGTTCATCTAGGAAACTGTAGACTGAGGGCTAAGATTGACTTAATAACTTTCATCAAGAATAGGGTGGTTTGTTTGTAGAAAGATGCTAGTTGGCTTCCCTCCATCTCTATAGAGAGGAAGAAATTGAATTAGGATGCAACAAGAGAGTTTTCTTTGACCCAAGGCAGAACTCAGCCACAAAGGTGATTAAATTCTGTCATTACCATCACTGGGGAGCTTTGAAAATATACTCAACAACCATCAGTCTGGAATAGTTTGGGCAATTCACTGGAGGAGGAAATCCCCTTCAATGCTACATCTCCATGAATTCTCAAAAGTCGCCTTAAAAGGAAGGTCGGCTGGAAAGGGGTGGCTCACCACTTAAGAGTGCTCACTGTTCTTACAGAGGACCCCGAGTTCGGTTCCCAGTGTGCACATCAGGCAGCTGACAGCTGTGTTTGAAAGTCCAGCTATTGAAGTCTGCTACATGTCTACTGAGTTCCTGCTATGTTTCAAGGAGTATGTTAGTCCTAGGGCTCCCATGTTAGATAGAACATCTTCACCTCCAGCTAGGCAGGTAAGCATGGGGAATCGCTCATCAATCTGGGACTCTGCTTGGCTTGGGCTATGTGCATACAGCACCCTGGTAACTCTCGTATGTGTGGTGCATGTACATGCCTCTTCTAACAACATACTTAGCGACCTAGAACCCCATCGCCTTGCATGTACACCTGCTCTGAACAACAGAGTAAGTTTATCCTCCCCTAAGAACTAACAAGGATTTCCTTTTTTTTTTTTTTTTTTTTTTTTTTTGGATAGTTTGTATTCTAGAGCATACATGGGTATGGAAGATAAGGCTCCAATCCAGCCTAGACTGGTTTATAATGCATGCACAGAAGACAAATATGTCCTTGATAGAACACCTAGGAAAACCCCTATTTACCATCTAATACTTATCCTTAGTGGCTGTGTATAAGATTAAAGTCAGACGCAATATAGGAAGGCATATGTAATAGAAAATAGATTATATTACTTACATATATCAATCAATATAGAAGACCACCCCAATAGAAGCGATCCCTTTTTCCCCTTGACATCATAAAAAGAAACCCCAAACAATAATTCAGACCCTTCCTGCCACCAGTACTCTCTCACTCAGGTGACCCACTGACTGCCCTGGTCATGTGATTCACTTAGTTCCTAATAAAACTTTATGTTGCGTTCCTTCTCAGGAGTGTGTCCTTTTTAATTTCTTGGATAAGACACTGAAATCCTGGAAACACCTGGTCCAGACAGCAACCACTAGTAGCACCAAGAGTTGACAATCTGGTCAGGCTCTAGAGCTGTGTTACCAGATGTCACTGTCATCGATGTTTAAGGTTAGTAAGGGACAATACCATGAGGCCACTAGTACAGGATGGGCGTTCAGGGAACATCTGCCCAAACAGAACTCTGGACAAGAACTATGGAGACAGATCAGGTGTAAATTTATACAGGTGGTGTCTCTTGGCGAGAATAATGTGGCTGTTAAAGTAATCATACCAAGAAGCCAGGCATGGTGACACATGCCTTTAATCCCAGCCCTTGGGAAGCATGAGCAGGTAGATCTCTGAGTTCGAGACCAACCTGGTCTACAGCCAGCGCTAAAGAAAGAAACCCTGTCTTGAGAAAAAGAAGGAAGGGAGGGAGGGAGAGAGGGAGGGAGAGAGGGAGGGAAGGAGGGAGGGAGGGAGGGAGAGAGAGAGAGAGAGAGAGAGAGAGAGAGAGAGAGAGAAAGAAAGAAAGAAAGATTTACTAGTACTCACTGTATCCCAGGTGATGTACTGTATCAAATACC
Source organism: Arvicola amphibius (assembly GCF_903992535.2). Lineage (NCBI taxonomy): Eukaryota > Metazoa > Chordata > Mammalia > Rodentia > Cricetidae > Arvicola > Arvicola amphibius. The sequence goes on along the minus strand of NC_052060.1, from coordinate 45,095,995 downwards.
TAGTTAGCGTGAACTCATTCAATCACCACGGCCCATATCTCTGACACATATGTGATGCTGTGTTCCAGAAACTATACACTCCATAGTGAGTCAAACATGGAGTCTCTCTCGGATCCCCATGCATCACAGAAAACTGGACAATAACTATGGAATCACTCTCCATAGTATTTTACCAGGGTTTTAAATGACTTGCTGAAATTGTGACATATTTATATAAAACATAAGGTATCCCCAAACTATATATTTCAAATTAAATGTGCAAAAGTTAATGCACTTAAGAAAACACTTGGTATTCAGTTTTTAAATTTATAATACACAAAACCAGCAACCCTATTAAATCTTAGAGATGGAACGGCAGTGCCCAGTGAACTGTGTTCTCTGGAATTTTTTTGCTGTGCCCAAACTAATCCAGCACTTTATGACATCTTCTTCTTTGCCTTGTCAAAGATCTCTAGAATGGCTACTACTTAGCTTAACTCTATAGCTGCTGGAGGTATCTGCTTGCTTGTTTTTTTAAAACTGTGTATTCCAGAATGGCCTCAAATTTGCTACATAGCCAAGGATAACCTTGAAGTCCTGATTCTCCTGCCTCTGGCTCTCATGTGCTTAGCTTATAGGCATTCACCAGTATGCTTAGCTTATAGGCATTCACCAGTATGCTGGTTTTATACAGTGCTGGGGATCAAACCCAGGGTCTCCTAGATACTCTACCATCTGAGCTACTCCTTCAGCCCTCATTTATTTTGAAGGAAAGCCTCATCCTTCCAAAGCCCTTCTTTTATTAGTATAGCTTCATGTGGTCCAGAGAACACGCAGGATGATTCCCAAAAAGTCTGTTGTGCCTGATTGTAATAAGTATGTTTTTACATACTGACAGGGTAATTTTTAAACAGTCACATCAACATATCCTGCTTCAGTGATATTGCATGAAATATATACAAAAATTTAATTCCATGTTTACAGCCTCCATCTGAGCAGTCTTATTTGTCAGGTCTGGAGAGAAACAGGCATTTTGGAAGAGAATCAACTTTACTGTTAAATGGAGCCTTCCTTGTGTCTATGTTATCAGGGCAAGGCAGCCCGTATGTGGCCCAAGGAAGAGGAGAGAGGACTTTATAAGGCAAACAGAACTCCAAACACCACGCACTCAGATGGCTTTATGGACACACACGCAACTAAATATGCATATTGAAATATATATATATACTTATTTAAAATGACTTCTTAATTTATAATTTGTTAATATAGTAGCCTGGGATAAAACTACTGAATTATGCTTAGAAATATTATTCCTGTAACGACAGCAGAATGACCCTGTGTTTAAACACATGCACATGCAATTATACATATATGTACATACGTATCAACTAAACTTAAATGCAAATATTAAAAATACAAGGAACTGGCCGGGCGGTGGTGGCGCACGCCTTTAATTCCAGCACTCGGGAGGCAGAGGCAGGCGGATCTCTGAGTTAGAGGCCAACCTGGTCTACAAGAGCTAGCTCCAGGACAGGCTCTAGAAACTACAGATAAACCCTGTCTCAAAAAACAAAACAAAACAAAAAAAAATACAAGGAACCTAATATAGCAATACTTACTTGGGTTCATCAAGGAAAGTTACTTTTTTTTCCTGTTGTGGAGACAGAGATCTGAGATCAGGACTGACAGGGCTGGTTTCCCTGACATCTCGTGGTTCTCCCTGCGTGTGACTGAGCTTTCCCCTTCTGTTCTTACACAGATAATGGTCACATTCAGGTAGGGTCCAGCCATGGGACCCTTGTTAATTTAATTATCTGATTAAAGGTCCTATATATTTATAAGTAATGCCTAACATTTACTGAGCAACTATAGGCAGGAAGTACTTTGATGAAGAATTTATTTGACTAGAGAGATAGCTCAGTGATAGAGAGATAGAACACTGGTTGCTCTTTCAGAAGTCCTGAGTTCAATTCTCAGCACCCACATGGCAGCTCACAAACTTCTGTAACTGTAGTCCCATGGGATCCAATGCTCTCTTCTGGTGTACAGTTGTACATGCAGACAAAACACCCATATATACAAAATACATAGTTAAATCTTTAAGAAAAGAAATGCGTGCATTTATTAGCTTGTCCTCTACTGATCACAGAGACAGGCTGTGTCCTCATCCCCAGCATCCCGTATCTTAGCTCCTATCACCTGTCTGTCCACCACAAATCTCCCTCAGAGTCCTGCCTTCCTCAGGCACACTGTAGCCCAGACTGGTCCTGTGGCATCCGAGTGAGGACCTGCATCCTCCTCCTGTAGGATTATAGGCTTGTCCCACTATGCCCAGCCTTTACCTCCTCTAGCTATGCAAGCTTCATCCTTCCCATCTTTTACATTAAAGACCTCAACATCTCCCTCATTCTTCTCTTTCCCTGTCTTGGGAATAACTCGAATGACAGTACAGGCTCTTCAGCACACAAGGTAGAGGAAATGAGTTGTGGTTCCCACTTTCAGACACCATAGATTTGTGTACTAAGTACGATCATTTCTGAGCAGCTGGCAGTTCTGAAAAGTAAGCCCGTGTTAACAATCTTCTAAGAAATGGAGGAAAATGTCTTGCTTATAGGGCATACGAGTGCATTGCCCTTCTCCACTAAATATTTCAAACCCTCCTGGCCTCCACCATTCCCATTCAGCCACTCAGCACCGCGGTCAGTCTCACTTCATACAGCAAGTCCCCATCAAACCTGTGCCCTGAACCCTCCAGCGAGCTTTCAGAGGGAACAGCCAGTCCCGACCACAGCCTCTGGGTTCTTTCCCTGGTGCTGCTCTGGCCTCATCCTCTGCCCACAAAATTCCCTTCCTACAGTGTTAAGCAGCGCTTGGCTTGGGCCCCTCCTCTCTCTTTTGTTCCATCTGCTTCCTGTCTGCTTTTAGGACCTCGCTCAGATGCTATCTGCCAGGTGTGGCCCTTCCTGGGAACTCCATTGAAAGATCACAGCTTTGACCTATCATTTCCTTTGTGAGTTCTCCGTCACAGCATATACCACTATTAAATTGTGTGAGAGTAGTGTGTGTGAGAGCGTGTGTGTCCCTGTGGGTGTACAGGTGCACATGTGTGTGCATGGGAGCCAGAGATTGCTGTCAGCTGGTGATTCTTGGGATCCTCCACATTTTTTTTAGATAGGTTTTCTTGTAACAAGCCCTTTTCTGTCCCACTAGCCAGCTCCCAAATAATGACACAGAGAGACTTATTAATTATAAAAGTTAGGCCTTCACTTAGGTTTGTTTCTAACTAGCTCTTATAACTTAAATTAACCTATTTATATTAATCTACATTTTATCTCTCCTCCTGCATGTCCTGCTTCCTCTCCATCTCCTCTAACATCTCTCACACCTAGATTCATCTCTTCTCTCTTCCCAGAAGTCCCGCCTGACCGTGTCCACCTGCCTACCTACTGGCCAATCTGCTCTTTATTAAACCCATCAGAAGGCGCCTTGGCAAAGACACACCTTCACAGTGTATGAGAAGATTACTCCACAACCGTTTCTCACTGGGACCTGGGGCTCACTGAATAGGATAAGCTGCTGGCCAACAAGCCGGTAACCTGCCTGTCTCTGCCTCCCCAGTGCTGGGATTACAGGTGCTCGCCACCCTGCCTGGCCTTGCACATGGAAACTGTGCTCTAACTCAGGACTTCTTGTGTAGGAGCAGCTTGCCTACTGAGCCTTCTGAGCCACAGTGAAGCTGAATGCCATATGAAGGCTCCAGACCCCAGGAGGACAGTGTTTCATCTGTTTGGTTTAATGTGGGATGTTAGCATTAGATTAGTGTGCTGGGGAAACACCTAACACATGCTTGTGAACCTCCATTGGAAAATGGAGACCAATAATGGTTTGGCTTTTTGTTTTCATTGTCACTGTTATTGTTTTGAGACAGATTTCTCTGGGTAGCTCTGGCTGTTCTGAAACTTGCCCTGTAGACCAGACTGGTCTCAAACTCAAAGATCCTCCTGCTTCTGCCTCCCAAGGGCTGGGATCAAAGATGTGCACCACCACTGCACAGCTACAAATCTCACTTCAAGTTCCTTCTTCCCAAATGACCCTCACTTGTGTCAAGTTGACGAGAAACTCGGGGTAGCAGAAAGCTAAAACAACCAGACATCGCACATGAGCAAACTCAGAAGTATGGATCTTTGAAAAAAAAATAGCATCACTGCCCCGATGTGTCTGAGCTCTTCCACCCAATTTATCGTCCATCTGTTTATGCATGTATTCGCTCTTTCATTTGACATCTATTGGATGATTGCCCCGTGATGACCTACACCAAATTTAATGACTCTAAAGATAAGCAACATGGGACCCTGCACTGCGGTGGAGAGAGGCACATATAGCTGAGAGAGAGAGAGAGAGAGAGAGAGAGAGAGAGAGAGAGAGAGAGAGAGAGAGAGAGAGAGAGAGAGAGGAATAAGAATAACTCCTCTCTGTGAGTGTGACCGGAAAGGATCAGAAGGCTGCCTTTCAGAACAGGAAATCCCTAATCAGCTCCTTCTTGGTACACAAAAGTCATTCCGGGAGGAAAATGCTCAAGGTGGGGGGGAGGGCTTCCGAGCAGAGGAAGGGGTTTTCAAAGGCAGGCAGGCAAGCATGACTCATGGGCCACAGGAGAACTGTCACCCAGGGAGACTGGGAGGGGAGGAGCCAGAAGGACTTCAGATGAGGTCCTCAGATCCAGCCTGTATCTCAGAGGACTCTCAGGAGACCAGATGGAGACGTAAGGGGAAGAAGCCGGAAAGAATGAGACCACAGAGGCCTGGCACGTGCAAGCTGCTTCTTAGATGCAGGTGTTTTCGATGGGGGTGTTTCAAGTTGGCCTAAAGGTGATTAAATTTTCAGCTTTCCCAAATTACCAAGTAATTATGCAAAACAGCTGTCTCACCTCAACCCAGATTCTCAGTCCCTGCCATCTCTGGCATCCAGGATGCAGCTCAGGGGAGAGCTGGGTGTTGGGGCCAAGGTTGGGGTCAGGAGGAAGGTGAGAATTAGACATCTTACCAAGAGAACCACACATGCCCCCAAAGACTTCACTGAGGCTCCATCCTCATTAGCATGCAACAAGCACACCGTTCTGCCACATCTCAAAATCTCTGGCTCCACCCTGACTGTTACAACAGAGGTGCTGATTTGTAGAGAAATGCTGTCTTCCAGCTGGTGTTAATCTCTTCCATTAAAACCATCTAAGCTAGGTAGTAGTGGCCCATGACTTTAATGCCTTGGAAGACAAAGGCAGGCAGATCTCTGAGTTCAAGAACAGCCTGGTCTACAGAGTGAGTTCCAGGACAGCCAAAGCTGTACAAAGAAACCCTGCCTCTAAAAACAAAGATGAAACAAACAAACAAAAAAAAAAACATAAGAATGAATACCTGTGCTCTTATGGCTTCTGTAGAATATTCTGTTTGGCTCATGCTGGAGGGGAGCTAAAGGGAGGGAGGCCTGTTGACTAGGAAGACTTGGACTCTAAGGGATGGGAAAGTGACTGGCACAAAGAAGTTCAGGAGTGTCCCTGTGCCGTGCTGACAGCTCTGAACCAAGGGGGCTTAGGAAGCAATGGCTCCAGACTGGTTTCTGGATTCCCCATATCTACTTTAAAGGGAGATTCTGCAAAGGCCACACAACTGTCGGGAATCCCATCAACCACAGCACAGCGAGTGGGACCCTAGGAGAGCACACAGGAGACTGACACTGTGCTCTGGTAGATGTGTCGCAGGCTGTCTTCTGCCCCTGAGAGCCCATTCATCTTTCTTAAAATCATTCACTTTCCCTGAATTGTCTGTTTCTTCTCCCCGCTCACCTATGAGAAGGGTACAGGAACTTCTAGACCTCACCAGGATGTCGAGTGTGCCTCTCCTTTCGTGTGATAAGCCCATCCATGTAAGAAATGTGCACGTTTTATTGTCAGTCAGTCTTGTGCGGCTGTAATAAAATACCTGATATAATCAACTAAAGCCACAACGAAGGTTTGGACTGGAGAAGTGACCCGGCAGTTAAGTGATGACTGCTCTTCCAGAAGAATCCTGAATTTGGTTCCTGGTACTCACATCAGGCAGTTCACAACTGCCTGGAAGCCCAGGGGATCCAATGCCCTCTTCTGGCCTCTTCACATATCTGCATGTACATGGCATAGACTCACACACATACACACATACTAAACACCAGTGCAAGCCAACCTACTGAGTCCGTGCATCCCTAGCTGACCTGTGCCATAATCTAAATCCATTCCTAACTCAGGTTTTTCTGTTTATCCTGTTTTCTGGTTTTTTTTTTTTTTTCTGGTCCAGATCAGTGATGTTGCCTAACTTTAGCCTACCTTCAGCTTCCCTGATCCCCAGACCCCAACTTGTTCCCATATCTTGTGTGCCTTCTCTTTGTATATAGGAAATTCTACCTGTACCATTACCAGGTCACACCCTGTGCACCAGCCCAGTCAGTCACCAGCCAGATGCAGAGGAAGCAAGATGAGAATGTCTTATTGAGAAATGGTACCAAGCCACATGGCTAAACATAGATAAGAATTATGGCTTAATTTAAGTTATAAGAGCTAGTTAATAATAAGCCTGAGCTAAGAGGCCAAAGAGTTTATAAATAATATAAGCCTCTGTGTGTTTCTGTGGAAGTGAATAACTGCAGGACCCCGTGGGACAGAAACTTCCATCTACAGGAGTTTCATAAGCTTCTTGTATCTTTATGTGTATGTCTTCACTCAAATTTGGGAAGTTGTCTTCTTTGATCTTGTTGAAGATCTGGTCTATGCCACAACATATTTTAGTTAAAACACCAAGAATTCAGAACAAAGAGAAGATACTAAAAGCTTCAAAGTAATTATAAGCCACATATAAAGAAAAACCACCAAACTAAACACTAATTTCTCAGTGGAAACTTTAAAAGCCAGAAGAACCTGGAACAGTGTACTTCAAGTTCTTAAAAAACATGAATGCTGGCTAGGCAGTGGTGGTGCATGCCTTTAATCCCAGCATTACAAATGCAGAGACAGGATCTCTGTGAGTTCAAAGCCAGTCTAGTCTACAGAGAGAGTTCCAGGATAGCCAGGACTATCTAGAGAATCCCTGGCTACTGTATTTAGCAAAACCATCTGTTGTAGCTGAAAGAAAAATAAATTTTTCCATGATATAAACAGACTAAAACAATTCATGTCCACAACACAGAATACTAGAAACAATATTTTGGGCTAAAGAGAAGAATAAGAATAGCAAAAGACTATAGAAAGAAAACAAATAAAACTGTAATCATTGAAACACAAAACAAGACTAAGAACACAAACTGAAGAAAAACAAAATTATGACAATCAACACAACCTTTTAATAACTAAATATTAATGTTCTTAGCTCCTCAAAATACAGTTTAGTCGAGTGAACCAAGAAACAAAATCCATCTTTCTGTTGTCTACTAGGAACTTTATCACCTTCAAAGACAGGAACCACCTTAAGGTGAAAGGATGGGGAGATGTGTACCAAGCAAACGGGACTAGGAAGAAAGCAGTTGTCACTATCCTAATATCTGACAAAAAGACTTCACACTAAAACAAATCAGATGAGATAAAGACCAAAACTTCATTTTATTTAAGGGAACAATTAACCAAGAAGGCATTACAACCCTAAAAATATATACACACCTAACATTGCAGCATTCAATTTTATGAAAAGCATACTATTGGAGGAAAAATCACATGATCATCTCAATAGATGCAGAATTCAGTACGCTTTTATGATGAAGGTCCCAGAGAGACAAGAAATGGAAAGGACATACCTTAACATAACAAAGGCTGTATATGCTAAACTCATGGCCAACACCATCCTAAATAAAGAACAACCCTAAGCAATCCCATTAAAATCAGGAACAAGATAGGGCTATATATTATCCTCCCCACTCCTTTTCAATACAATTCTTGAAATACTAGCCAATGCAGTAAGATAAGAGAAGGAAATTGGGGGGATAAAGAAATCAAATTATCCCTGTTTACAGATAATATTACAAATATCCCAAAAATTCCACCAGAAAACTTCTAGAAATATCAACACTCTGAGTAATGTAGCAACATAAAATATCAACTTACCAACTTCAGTAGCCTTTTTATTCACCAGTAATGAACATGAAGAAAGAGATCATGACATATTTCCATTCACAATAGCTTCAAAGACAATAAAACATCTATGAATAAACCTAACCAGGGAGGTGAAAAACCTTTAAATAAAAAAAGTAACTCTGTGAACAAAGAGATTGATGAAGACACTAAAAAATGGAAGGACTGTTCATAATCATGAACTGATAGAATTAATATGAAAATGATCATTCTACAAAAATCAATTTACAGATTTAACATAATCCCAATCAAAATTACCACAACATTCCTCATAGAAATAGGGAAAAAGTCCTAACATTCATTTGGAACCACAAAAGGCCCTGGATAGACAAAGCAACCTGAGGCCAGGGTTGTGGCGGGGACAGGAGGACCAATGTTGAAGGGATGGAAAAATTAGCTATCAGATTGCATGCTGTATTACTGAACTATAGTAATTAAAAGCAACATAGCATTGCACAAAAAACAGACATGTAGATCATGGTTGGGAGATGGGAGAAGGAGCTCTGGAAAGGGAGACAGAAGGATAAAGGTGCTATGAATGAGAAAAGGCGAATAATGACAGGAGGTGTTTAAGGAAGGGGAGGGAGGAGAAGGAGGGACAGAGGAAAAGAAAATTAAGGATTATTGAAAAAGTTGAAGCAGCAGGAAAAAGAATAATAAGTGCCATCCGTGGTTATCAGGTGTCCAGAAACTGTGAATCTACCTTTTAACCAGGCTGACATTGGTTTTTGTTGTTGTTATTGAGACAGACTTTCAGATATGATCCAGGTTGGCCCTGAACTTGCAATCCTCCTGCCTCAGCCTCTCTAGTGCTGAGATTACAGGCAAGCACTTAACCAGCCCATTTTTATTCGAAGACTCAGAAAACTCTTCGGGAGTTAGTACAAGAACCCAAGGGTCAACTCTTAGGGAGTTAGTACAAGAGCCCAAGGGTCAACTCTTAAGGAGTTAGTACAAGAGCCCAAGGGTCAACTGAAGCAGTAGCCTTGGCGTTAGGAAAGAGTTTACTGCACCCTGAGGTTTAGCTAAGAGCTTGAACCAGGGCTTAGTGATAACACCTGAAACGCAAAGCAGCACTAAGCTTCCAGTTTTAGGGGTTAGTCAGGAGGAAGAACTATAAGAGGATCGGGGTAACTGGAAGATGCAAGAGGAAAGTGGCCTGGTCTCTTCTGGGTCTGGTTTAATTTACGCCCTCATTCTGGGAAGAAATGAAGGCATTCTTGGTGTGCTCACTAGTTTTATGTCAACTCGACACAAGCTAACATCTGAGGGGAGGGCCCTCAAGTAAGAAAAGACCTCCATGAGCTCAGGCTGCAGGCAAGTCTGTAGGACATTTTCTTAATTGGTGATTGATGGGTGGTACCATCCCTGGGCTGGTGGTTCTGGGTTCTATAAGAAGCAGGCTGAGCAAGCCATGAGAGACAAGCCAGTAAGCAGCACTCCTCCATAGCCTCTGCATTGACTCCTGCCTCCACATTTCTGCCCTGTTTGAACTCCTGTCCTGACTTCCTTTGTTGATGAACAGTGATATGAAATTGTAAGCCAAATAAACCTTGCCTCCCCAACTTGCTTTTGATCATGGTGTTTCATCACAGCAATAAAACCCTAACCAAAACACTGGTAAAATATATCATTTTTAAAAATTTTAAATTAAGGGACTGGAGAGATGGCTCAGTGGTTAAGAGACTGGCTGTTCTTCCAGAGGACCTGGTTCAATTCCCAGCATCCACATGGCAGCTTATACCTATATGTAACTCCAGTTCCAGGGGATCTCAAATGATACATTCATAACAATACACATAAAATAAATTAAATAAATCATTTATTAAAACAGTGAAAAATCTTATAAAAATTTTAATTTAAATTTTTATGGAATCAAGATGATAGTTCTGGAAACATTTTATCATTCCCTACCCATCTAGTTTACTCTGAGTCAAGAATCTGATGATGGCTAAGCCTCCTTTTCTTGTCTTCCTGCCTAACAATGATGACAACATTTTATTTCCACAACATGTCTTTCCAAGAGATTCTATTTTAAATGACTCCAATGGGCCCTTTCTAATGTAGAAATATTGAGACAAAAATTTGACATGGGTTTGCTTGTACCTTGAGAACTGGACTAGAGGGTGTGGGTGAGAATTCCTGGAGAGAAGCTGTGTGTACGGAGACTGATTGACTGACAGAACGTAGTGACGTGGAGAGGTTGGAATGTTGCAAATACAGAGGCTAATGACATTGTCCTGAGCTAGCATTAGCCCCCTAAACAGCCGTCCCTTACTCATCTCTTTGTCAGAATTAACATCCTGTGGCTCATAGGTAAAGCCTTTCGGAAGCTATTAACTTAAGCAGACCACGGCTTCCACCAACCAAAAAGCTAAGACGGTCATTAGACAGCATCTTAGGCCTATAGAAAACTCCCCACCTCCTGTCCCCGCCTCTATGATGCGTCCACCAGTGGATTTTAAACTCGCCGTGATTTGGGCCTTTTCTGGTTCTATAAACTATTGAAATTTCATGAAACTGCTTTCAGGTTGGAACATGGAATTTGAAGCAACATAAATCTGTGTGCCTGGGCCACAGGCACTTAAGATGGCTCCAGAATAAACTATATTTTATTCCCTTTAAGATGAGGGCTGTGGCCGGGCGGTGGTGGCACACGCCTTTAATCCCAGCACTCAGGAGGCAGAGGCAGGCGGATCTCTGAGTTCGAGGCCAGCCTGGTCTACAAGAGCTAGTTCCAGGACAGGCTCTAGAAACTACAGGGAAACCCTGTCTCGAAAAAAAAACAAAAAAATAAAAATAAAAATAAGATGAGGGCTGTGGTTTCGTGTCAACAGGGCATGTATGCTTCATTTATAGACACTTTAAGTTCTAGTTCTACAGAAACAAAGAGTCTAAAATAACTCTTAAACATGTTCACAGCAAGTGTGAAAAGAATCCATAAAAGAATAGGCAGAGGCTTTCTGTTTATCCCTTTGGGAACTGAGGGAAAAGCCACACCCGGAGTAAAGGCGCGACAAGGCCAGGCAAATGATTGTACCTTCACGTCTGCACAGAGCTGAAACGCTGTCCATCAGAGCCAAATTAGCTTGGCCTATTGTTAATCCCTTGAGACCCCTGTCTGATCTGACATCGTTTCAACAAATAGATAAAGCAATTGGAATGTATCAACAGAAGCCCAGCTTCCACCAACCGAAGAGCTCTGAATGTCATCAGGTCTCCTGTCTATAACCAACTGCTTAATGTGCCCAGGAATGTTTCTGGGGAAGTCCTTGATGTGTGGCCTTGTGTCTGTGACTAGAAAATCTCCTGTCCCATCTTCCATACTGTAACATGGGCTGTAATGAGGTACAGCCATAGTCCCAGGCTATGGTCATACGTCTGGCTCAGAATAAAGTTTCTCTTATTCCCTTTGAAGTGAGAGCTGTATGTTACATGAACCCCATCTTTAGGCATTACTTCCCCCCTCACACAGTTTGTATGTATTTTCTGTGAATTTTGCTTCCAAAGTGTTAACACGGAGCTCTTGACCAAAAATGGTTGCTTTTTCTAAGTTCCATGGTTAAAACAAATTATAATGTAAAGCTTTTAAGCCCCAATAAGCTGATTTTTTTTTTTTTCTAGTTAGGGAGCTTGTTTTGTGGCTTCAAGCTGGGATCTTCTGTAGCTCCTCCACTGCCTCCTGCAAACGCTGCCCAAGGCTAATTGTTTCTGCTAGTGGCACAGTGAGGGGCAGGCGCTGCTTGTTCCATATCATAGGAGCACACTCCTTCTGTAGGAAGGAGTCTCATGCACACATTGCTAACGGTTTGTTTATTCTGTGTTAACCATCAATCTGGATGTCATCCAGACAATTGGCTTAGTGGGAATGGGAAACTCAGTGACCTTGGTGTTTGTGACCCCCTCCCCCTGCTACAGACAGGAGATGGATGAGGAGCCAAGACTGGTCACCTGGCCACAGGGACAATACTGAAGTCGGGGATGATTGATTGACTGCCTTTGTTTCCCCCACTTTATAATCGGTTAGCTAAAGATGAGAAGCAGACAGATCTGTGGGACGCTGAGCCACTATCTTCTCAGATTGCTGGATCTCTGAACAGAACGGCTTAGAGATTCAGGTCCTCAGTTTTGCCTACGTGACCTGCGGCAGAGCCACTTACATCCCCAGGGCTGACAATGAGTCAGCACTGGTCCTGTGGCACCCAGAGAGAAGCCAGGCCTGCCGTCTGCTGTGATTCCCAGGGACAGCAGTGTGGCCCGCCGTGGGGAACAGTCGCTTGGTGGACGATTGGAAAGACATTTGGATGATTTCTGTGGGTCACTGGGTTCACTGAACACGTTATCACTTAATCTTAATGAGTACAAAGATTGCCCCCCTTCCCAGATGAGAAAACTGAGCCTATGAAGACAGGTTAATGAGTTCAGCTAAGATCCCACAGTCAGAGCTAATTTCCAACCCAGTGTGTCTGATTCCAAAGCCCAAGCTTTCATCCCAGCTCTCCAGAACATTCCATCCTGAAAGGGAATTTGAGCGTTCAAGCACAGATACTTAACCTTCTAAAATGTTCAGTCTTATTGTGCTGTACCAAACTGTATCTCTCAGTGTTTTCCTGAAGCATTTCATGGAAATGAGGGCACTGTGTTTTAAAACTGGAGACACCCTAGGTCCCAAATCTCACATTTTCCAGGTGCCTACATGGTAGGATCCGGCAGAGGTTTCAGGAAACTGACCCAAAGGAGCGTAAAAAGACATTACAGGTGATGGCAATGAGTTAACGGTGCGGTCCAACTGATGGCATAACGCCGCCCCAGGGAACATAAAATCGAAGTCGGCTTCAAGGAATCGGGCTGTCTCTGCCAAGCCTCCACAGCATCTCCCATTAAGACCTCCATCTTCGGTTACATCCAGTGCTTGGTTCATGTGAGCTAATTGAGAACATTTTCTGAGCTCGCGCCATTTTCTGACTGCTGGTGTATAAAATCCCCCTTCCAATAGGTAGATCAGAGGTCCTTAATGGATTCAGGCCAATTTAGATTGGATTCAGTTCACATCTGTAAGCGAAGGGTGACCTTCAAAAGCCACGGGGGAAGCAGGTGTCCTGTGCATCCTGCCCCCTCCATTCTCCCTTCCCTCCTTACCCCAGGCCTGCTGCTGAACTCAAGCAGAGAGATGTCTACGCAGGGGGCTGCCCACTGCTTTGCTGTGGGATGTTTGTAGATCTGGCTTCTCTCATAGAATACGGCAAAGGACAGGCCAGATCAGATCATCAAGTTTTGTCCAAAGTAGAAGCTTGGGCCCCTGGCAAGCAGTTGCACTACAGAGATCTCTTTGAATTCGGTTTTTCTATCGCTGGCTGGTTAAGAAGAGCCCATGTGGTCTTGTAGCAAGAGCATGGTGCTATGAATCAGACATTAGTGTCTTTTCCTGTGTTGTTCAGGACAAGACACTCCCAGGTCTGAGCCCCAGTTTCCTCTCTTAGAGGCCACAGATAGTATCTGCCCTCTGGGACCAAACAAAGGAGCTGATGCAGAATTTGGAAACACATCCCTTAACTATCAACATCGTAGCTATTTAATCGCAACTATTTACAGGCTCAAAACTCATACAGATTGAAGCCACTTGTCCCTTAAGACACAAAACAAGGGGACTAGAACAAAGGCTCAGGGATTATGGTTTCCAGCACCCCGTGGGGTAGCCCCAACAGCCTGCAACTCTAGCTCCAGGGGACCTGATACCATCTAATCTCAGGGGCATGTGCACATCTGTAGGCGTGTTCATCTCCTACACAGACATACACGCATGTACACAGTTAAAAAGAAATCATGCATATGTGTGCTTATTTGAGCTGGGACTAACTCCAGAACTTTCTTTTCACATATCTCCTTCAGGATTATCGTGACTATAATTTTATTTTCACCATGTGTACTAGAAATTTAAACCCGCAACGTATCCCAAATGACTGCAGCCCAGCTTGCCTTAGTGCCGCACAAGGAAGAGCCAGTACTCGGGTCTCAGAACCAGGTACAAGAATGTTTAAATGCCTGTCACTATGGTATCAACTGCTATTATTCAGTGGCTATTTTTACACTAAACAACTCAGAGTGCAGACAACATCCTGTGTGTATTCTTTGTCCATTAAACCCCTGAACCCTGTGAATCATGGTCATTATATTATTGCAAGTGGCTTCCCATGAGGCGTTTACCAATACGACACATGAAAAAGTGGCAGTCTGCTGCCCCTAACCAAGGCCAGAATGCTAGCGGATGGCTGGACAAAGTTACTAATTAAAATAATACTTGCACACAAAAAAGTCAAAGTATGCCAAAAGGAAGAAAATAGTGGCTAGTTTCCTGCTTTCTTGGCTGAGGAATCTGGTCTAAAAGTTAAAATACATCTTGAATTTGGGTAACCAGTGTGTCTCCAAGTAGCAAACATTGCTTTGCTGATTTACAGTTTCTTATTCAGTATTTTTCTAGCAACTAACTGTAGAAAGCCTATTCATTAGGCAACTCTAAACACTCTTTAGTTGCTGTAATACGGAAGGTTCTATTCAACTATCAGTAGTTATTACAGCAGGCAGCCAGGCTGACAGACTTCTGTCAGTGCCGCGTCTGCTGTAGTGCAGATTGTCACTCATGGGCAGGCGTCCAGAGGTGGGTCCTGTAACCCTGGACAAAGGAGAGTCACCCACATCTCCTGCAAAGGGGTTGAGAGATTAACAAACACAACCCCAAGGGAAGAGTGACAGGCTAGGGACAGGAATTCCTATCACATGACCTCACTTATGAAAGCCAGCTCATAGGAGTAGAAGGCGGCTACCAGGGCTGAAGGGGAAAGAGAAAAGTAGAGATTTGTTGACCAAAGGGACATAGTTTCAGTCAGGCAAGAGCAAGTACTAAAGGTGTGCCATGCTGCATGACCAGAGAAACACCCTGTGATTGACATGGCTATAGAAATACCACATGATTGACAGTTGCTAGAGCAGACCTTAAACATTTCTACCACACAGAAACGCACACAAGTTAGGTGACGATTGAAGATTTGCACAGTGCACACATAGACAAGGATAACACACTGAACACATAAGAACATGCAATTGTGTCAATTAGAACTTGATACATGTTAGGCAGAGGCAGGTAGATCGTTAGATGGAGTTCAAGACCAGCCTGGTCTACAGAATGAGTTCCAGCACAGTCAGGGCTACGCAGAGAAACCCTGCCTCAAAAAACAACAACAACAAAATTGATATATGTGAGATAACTTGCTCTGTAATTTTATGAGCCACTTAGGTATATTTATATATTTCAATCTCCCCTTTGCCATTCTTTCTTTGACCACTGCTTTTGTTCATTTTCTGGTGGTGAGTCCCTTCCTCTCCAGCTTGGAAAACTATTTTTATATTGTAACACACATTTTCCCACACATGTTGCAAGGATTGTTTTCTTAGTATGTAATTTTTCTTTTATTTTATGTATTTATATGATGAATCTACACACACAAAAAAAATTCTATAGTATTTCTTGACCAAGGACCTTGTGCATGCTAGACACACACCACGCCACTGGGCTGTACCAGCCAGGGATTTCACCATGTACCTCTTAAGTTCATCTTTCTTCGCTTTCTCCATCTCTAGCATTATGTGTGCAGTGGTCTTTCCCTCTCTGATAGTTACTAAGTGTTCTTTTGTTTTATGTATTAATGTAAGGATCTAACTTTATTTTTTTTTCCAAAATAACAAATCAGTTTCCCCAGGATTCTTTATTGAACAATCTACTATAAAGACTTAGAAATGCTCTAAGTCCGTAGGAATCGGTGACTATCTTTTCTGCTGAGTCTTTTTTTTTTTCAATCCAGGGACAAAGCCGGAAGGACCAGGCCTCAGAGACACAGGGAGATCTGAAGTCATTTTCACACCGGCCCTACAGAACATGGTGATGACCTAGAAACAAAAGGATAGAACCTAAAAATGTAAATCATCTTCAAGTGTGTACAAGACTTTAAGGGACGTTTTCCTCTCAGTTTTCCTTTGATGGGGCTGGCTTTAAAATCGGAGCTCAAGCAATGATTATACATAAATTATACATACACTTAAAAACTCCTTTTCTATACTAGTCCACGTGAGTTTTCCTCATAAATAATGTATTAGGAAGAAAGATTTTCTATTGTAATCATTAGTCCTTAGTTACAAAGGCACAGCAGAATATTTCAAGTTAGACCTAAAGAACCAACACCGGGAATTTTTTTTTTTCCTTGAGATAAAAATAGAGGGGAAATGGTCCCTTCTCCCTCAGTTAGAACCAGCCAGGATAGCTGGCTACATCCACAAAAACACAGACAATAAATGATCTCACAGCAGCAAATCCTAAAGAAAGGGAAAAACACACAAAATAACAGCACCAACAACAAAAAAATAAATAACAGGAACTAGCAGTCACTGGTCATTAATATCCATTAATATGAATGGACTCAATTCACTTATAAAAAGACACAGGCTAACAGATTGGATATGAAAGAGCAGAATCCATCCTTCTTCTACATACAAGAAACACACCTCAACCTCAAAGACAGACATCACCTCAGAGTAAAGAAAATTTTTCCAATCAAATGAACCTAAGAAACAAACTGGTGTAGCTGTCCTAATATCTAACAAAATAGACTTCAAACTAAAATCAATCAAAAGAGACAAAAAAGGACATTTCATATTAGTCACAGGAAAAATATATCTAGAGGAAATCTCAATACTGAACATCTATGCCCCAAATACAAGGGCACCCTCATATGTAAATGAAATGCTTCTGAAGCTTAAATCACACATTAAACCCCACACACTAATAGTGGGAGACTTCAATACTCCACTTTCACCACTGGACAGGTCTGCCAGACAGAAAATTAACAGAGAAATAGGGAATTAACAACTGTTATGACTGAAATGGACTTAACAGACATCTATAGAACATTCCATCCAAACAGAAGAGAATACATGTTCTACTCAGCACCTCATGGAACCTTCTCAGTGATCACATACTAGGTAACAAAACAAACCTCCACAGATAAAAAATATTGGAATAGCCCCTTATATCTTATTGGAACCCCATGGCTTAAAACTAGAATTCAACAGCAACACTAATTCCAGAAAGCCCACAAACTCATGGAAATTAAACAATGCTCATCTGAAGCATCAATGGGTCAAGGAAGAAACAAAGGGAGAAATTAAAGACTTTCTAAAATTCAATGAAAATGACCACACAACATACCCAAATTTATGGAACAAAACAAAAGCAGTGTTAAGAGGAAAATTCACAGCACTAAATAATTACATGAAGAAGCTGGAAAAATCCCAAACTAGTGAGTTAACAGAACACCTGAAAACTCTAGAACAAAAAGAAGCAGAGTCACCCAGGAGGAGTAGAAGTCAGGAAATAATCAAGTTTGAGAGCTGAAATCAACAAAATAGAAATAAAGAAAACAATACAAAGAATCAATGAAACAAAGAGTTGATTCTTTGAGAAAAATCAACAAAATAGACAAACCTTTATCCAAACTAACCAAAAGGCAGAGAGAGAGAATATCCAAATTAACAAAATCAGAAATGAAAAGGGAGACATAACAACAGACACAGAGGAAATACAGAGAATCATCAGGTCATATTAACACACCTGATTTTTGACAAAGAAGCAAAAAATATTAAATGGAAAAGAGAAAACACATTTAACAAATGGTGCTGGCATAACTGGATATCAACATGTAAGAGAATAAAAATAGTTCATTATCTATCACCATGTGCAAAACTCAAGTCCAAATGAATGAAAGACCTCAACATAAAGCTAACCACACTTAACCTCATAGAAGAGAAAGTGGGGAGTACACTTGAACATAACCTAAATATAACCCCAGCAGCACAGACACTGACAGAAACAATAAATGTGACCTTCTGAAACTGAAAAGCTTGGTGTCGTCTCTATTAAGTCACTCCCTGACCCCTGCACCTTGTCCCATGACCCTTATACATGCCCTGGAGAAAAGTTTAGTGAGTGAATCTTCACCTTCCCATGATATTTTAGAGGTTTCCTAACACATGTGTTCGTGTGCAGCTACACACACACACACACACACACGCACCACACACGCACGCGCACACTGTGTCACTGGTCTGTCTAACTGTTGTTCCCTGACTGCCCCATCCTTTCTGCATAGTTAGCTCAGTGCAAACAATTCAAAACTGAAAGTGTTCAGAGCGGTTTATAGAACACACCACAACAGGTTCTGTTCTCAGATTATCCGCATAGGCAGGAAGTGGCTCCCAGCAGGTGGCAGAGCCTCCGTGGGATTGTTTTGTTTAGGAAACAACCTCTCCTGTCAGCAAGCTGCACGCACCAGAATGCGGTTATTGTTTTAATTTGGGCACTTGGTGTTTGGCCAGCTGCTGTGACATTTCATGGTGCCAGTGACTCAGTGGGGAAGCAAAAAGCAGCAAGTCCTTGAAGCTGAGCCTGGAGAACTTTCTGGAAAAGATGTGCACCCTTTGAAGAGAACTAAATGAATACACAGGCAGCAGGCATTTCCGTCTCCCTAAGGACTGAGTCCCCGGAGACTAGTTAAAGAGTACCCAGTCAGTGGGTGTCCGCACACCCACAGAGAAATGGGCAGCATTTTTTTTTACTCTTAACATTTTTTATCATGCGGGGCGTGGTCAGCTTGCTTTTAATCCCAGCGCTTGGAAGGCTGAGGCAGGCGGATCTCTGAGTTTGAGGCCAGCCTGGTCTACAGAGTGAGTTCCAGGACAGCCAGGGCTACACAGAGAAACCCTGTCTAGGGAAAAGAGAAAAATTCATTTCCTGCTAAAAGTAACGGCACTCGGTAATGTTTTAGATCTAGGTTGGAGCCCATGAACGGTCTTCCTTGAGCAGGCTCTCTGAGAGGCTGTAACTTCGTGCCCGGTCCTGCTGTGCTCAGTAACTTTGAAATAAAACATACAGGCAGGAAAAGGTCCCACCTCCTGAGCAGGGGAGCCTCTCCCCTCCGGACTGTGGATGCCTCTCTCGGCTCAAAGCAAGATTAGGAGAATCCAGTGTTGGCAACAGATAAAGGGATCAGTGGAAGTAGGGGCAGCAAAGGCCCCAGGAAATTTACATAAGCCTGGAGAAGCAGTGGCTGCGAGTGGCAGAAAGGGTCCCCGACAGAAAGCAGAGCAGAAGAAAACATCTGTAATGAGCCGTGAGGGCTGGCGAGCTGCAGAAGGTTCTAGCAGCCACCTCTCCACCTACACAGCAATCAGACAGCTGCCAAAGCAAGCCCTTTGCAGCTGGCATTTCTTGTATTGTCCTTCCCTCCCAAGGCTGCTGAACCTTTGAAGTAAACCTCGGTGTAAAGAGCAAAGCGGGGGGGGGGGGGGGGGGGGGGGGATGTGCACCGAAGACGCCCTTTGAAAAAGCTTTGGGGGGGGGAGCGGCTGGGCTCCCGAGAAAGCAATTGCAAGGTGGTCAGCGGGGAGGGCTGCCAGAGGCCAGACAGGCTGGCTTCACACTAGCTATAGCGAGCGCGCTTTCTCACAGTGGCCAGGCACGGCCGACAGCTCAGCTTCAAGGGCCTCATCCGGCGCCGGAAACAGGCATCCCATTTCCCTCCCGCAGAACCGGGAGGGCAGAAAACACAGTGGTCCCAAGAATGGCACTCTAAGCCACAGTGAATTCCCTAGGAAAACAACTTCTGGGCTGTCAGGATGGCTCAGTAAATAAAGGTTCTTGCCACCATGTCAGACATGAGGGGATAAAACAGCTTTTACAGGTTATCCTCTGACCTCTACATGCGAGCCATGGCATGGACACCACATACATGTACAAGCAAGTATAGTTTTAAAAAATTTAAAGAAAAACAGCTTTTAGTAGGATGACAAATGCCCACAATTCCAGGACTTGGGAGGTGGAGGGAGAAGGATCAGGAGTTCAAGGCTAGCCTCAACTACACAGTTGAGGTGAGCCTGGGCTACAAGAGACCCAGTCCCATCCCAACAAAAAAGCAGAAATAGAGTGCTTTGTTTTGCTGATCTATGCTTATGAAAAAGCAATGATCTAAATGTTTAACATAATACATTTACCAAAAAAGAAGACAAGGAAAATGGAAAGGAAAGCAAACTCTAGTGACTAAGTTGTGGGTGGCAGCAAACTGTCCGAGCCATGGATCCGGATCTGGCACCTGCTCCAAGGGAGGTGTGCCAAAACCGTAGCACAGCTGTGGAGAAGAACGGCACCCAGAGGGCACACTGAGGGCCCGGGCTGGCCAGGAAAGATCTGAGCAAAAGAGAGGGCCAGAAACTGCTCCTGGCTTTCGGCTTTCTGGCTTTCTTATGACTTCCAGGTGGCCTAGATGGGGTTCTAGGGTATTTGACATGGGGGGAGTGGAGGAGGAGAAAGAGGAGGAGGAGGAGGAGGAGGAGGAGGAGGAGGAGGAGGAGGAGGAGGAGGAGGAGGAGGAGGAGGAGGAGGAGGAGGAGAGAGGGAGGGAGGGAAGGAGAGAGGGAGGGAGGGAGGGAGGGAGGGAGGGAGGGAGGGAGGGAGGGAGGGAGGGAGGGAGGGAGACTGCTGAGCCAGAATAGGAGTCTCTGAAGGAATGGGGCTGAAAGCCCATTGTCTTCCCCTCGTGAGTCTACCAAGGACTTTGCAAATGTTTCCCATAGGCATCAGAAAAGGGAAGGTTAAAAACTCTGAGGAAGAGGGATGTCTCAGCAGAACTGCATTTCCGTTTAAAAGGTACCAAAAGGTCACTTGCTTCAGCCCAGGCTACCCAGAATGCAACACTGAGAGCCACACAGCCCCAGACTAAGACCATCCAGGAGCTCCCAAAGCAGGTGGAAGATGCACTTAAGTAGGAGAAACAGACAAATTAACTAGTCAGGGTCATTCCATTAGACAGGACTAATGACATAGGTTCGATCTTGCATAAGGAAGAAGCATTAAGAGGCCGTGGTCGTTTCTGTAATTTTCTTCAGATTCCTGTTCAAGGGTGCAAAGGTGTTTGCAGACAAGCACAACATATACCATGGTGTCAAGGATCAGGAGGAATAGTAAACACAGTGTAGTGACCCTAATGTGTAGTACGCTGTTTTAAACCAGTGGTTCCAGGGCTTTTTGCTTAATAATATTAAATACATTTCGCCTTTTTAATTCTCCTGCTTTCACATTGGAGTTCTCCAAAAGGCTGCCAGACACTTAATGCCGTCGTTGCTCTGGGAGCTTGGAGGAGCTATGCTTACATATATATATATATATGCGTATATATGTATACATATATATGTATATATGTAAGCATAGCTTATAAATATATAAGCAAATATATATATATTTGCTTTGAAAGCATGCCAGTAGGGGCTGGAGAGATAGCTCAGCAGTTAGAGTGCATACTGCTCTTACAGAGAACTCAAGTTCAACATCCAGCGCCCACTTCTGGCTGTAACTCTAATTCCAAGGAATCTGTCTCCCTCTGCTGGCCTCTGTAGGCACTGCACTCACATGCACAAACCTGAGTTCAGGCATCCATGTGCACAAAAGTAAAAAAAAAAAATTAAAATTAGTTACAGCATGCAAGTATTGAGAGACTTCCTCCACATGAGCAGGGCCATAATTTCACAGCTTGAAGGAGTCTTAAAACCAAACATTTGTGAGAACTCAGGCCCAGGCAAAACAGTCAAAGTGTGGTCTTCCTCATTCTCTGCATTAGCAACTCAGTAATAAACTTAGCATTGGGGCTGCAAAGGATTTTATTTTGGTAAAAACATTTAGTGCAATTGGGTTAAGTTTACTTGAAAATTCAAAATTCAGTCATATTTAAATCTGATTTTGAAAGTTATCATGTATTATAATTTATATTTGTAAGTACCTAAGAAGAAAACATCTTTTTAAATATAAAATAACTGAATTTTTAGATATTTAGTAGAGTGCCATTAAAATTAAAATATGTAGAGTCTGTGTGCATTTTGAATAAAATATTCAAATTTTAATCCACAAGTATTTATTATCAGTCAACCATAAATTGGGTAAAAAATACGACAAGGAATCATGATCTACAGAAATAAGCATAAAATGACAAAAATGAAATATATAATTACTTGCTAATTTTATATTTTTTACTTCATTATGCTTTTTCTTGTTTTTATTTTATGTGTATAAGTATTTTGCCTGCACATATGTGCATACAATATACGCATTCCTGGTGCCCAGGGGGTCCAAAAGAGGGCATCAGATACCTTAGACTTGGAACCTCAGACTGATGAGCCACTGTGTGGGTCTTGGAACTGAACCCAGGTCCTCTGCTAAAGCAGCAAGTGCTCTTAACCACTGAGTCTTATAAAAATGACCAGCCCACCACCAGAATAACTTTAAATGTACAGTAGTAAATCCCCAGTTATTCTTGAAGCTCTCTATACACATAGAAACACAGCAGCCCAGCCCCAAGTTTTCAGTCTCGCCAGCATCGAGGTGGACTTCACATGTGATGTGTCTGCGGAGAGTAGATGTACATCCCATCCAAGGCATGAGAGGAGACTTTCATGGCGTGTGCTTCCCTGGGCCCCAGAAGTGAGGGGCGCTCACACGCATCATCCCACCCAATAACATTTTTAAAAAAAAAATTCATATTTCCACACTGCAGGAAGCTCATTGAACCATGGGGAGGATCAGCTTTCCCAAGCTCGTCCTTCCATCCCTTTATGCTGGGCTTGGGTTGAGCTGAACCAAAGCCTGCAAAGTCTAACAGACATGAAGTAAACAGTGGTGGGATCTGAAATACCCCAAAGGGACGAGAGCTTAGAAGACTGGAGTTCATTTAGCATTGGGTTTTCTGTGTGTAGACTAAATAAATATGTTAGTATATGGAACTTTTAATTTTAATTTATAAGTATTTTGTCTTCACATACATCTGCACTAGGTGCAAGCCTGGTGTCCATAGAGGCTAAAAGGGATGTTAGATCCCCTGGAACTGGAATTATAGACAGTTATTAAGTCACAATGTAGCTGCTGGGAATTGAACCTGGACCATATGGGAGAGCAGCCAGTGCTCTTTACTGCTGAGCCATCTCTCCAGCCCTTATATTGAATCCCCATAAATCAATTTTTTTTAAGGAACCCAATAGGAACCTACAAAGAAATAAAGCGCCTTTAAATCTATAGCCCACTATCCAGAATAAACTACCTTAAAATATGCAAGGGGACATTTCTTCCCAGTTAGCTTTGTGTACAAATGCACACATGCCCACACGCAATCAATCACACACACTTTGTGTGCTAATGCACACATGCCCATGCACAATTACACACACACTTTGTGTGCAAATGCACACATGCCCACACACAACCACACATACTTTGTGTGCGAATGCACACATGCCCACACATAATCAATCACACACACTTTGTGTGCTAATGCACACGTGCCCATGCACAATTACACACACACTTTGTGTGCGAATGCACACATGCCCACGCACAACCACACATACTTTGTGTGCGAATGCACACATGCCCACACATAATCAACCACACACACTTTGTGTGCGAATGCACACATGCCCACGCACAATCACACACTTCTAAAAATGCGATGGTGACACAGATGCTGTTGCAGTCTGTGCTTCCACTATCCTGTGACCACCTTTACCTGAAGTAAATTGAAGATAACTGTCTGAAAATTAAGCATCCCAATTCCCTGGATGTCCCCACTTATTGAACCTCTCCCCTGTGATGAACGTTAGACAGCTGCTGATTTTCAGAATCTTGGTGTGCTTGTTCGGTTATTTTCCTAGGGGGAAAATGATGATACCAAGTTCTGGTGTCATTTAAGGCTTCTGATGTCTTTTCCAAACTCCCCTAACAGTGGTTGTCTAACTTCGAGTGGTCCTGATGAGACCCGTGTCCCAAGACCTCTGCCTGTGTGGCACACTCTTTCCCTTTCGTCTTTGCTAGTTTCCCTGGCCACTGTAATAGATAACTCATAATTATTTAATTTGTATTTCTCTGATTGCAGTGAAATAAAATATATTTTATTATGCCTTCTGGCCACTTTTACTTTTTTAATGAACTGCTTTTTTTTTTTTTATAGCCAGCCCCTTTGCCTGCTTTCAAATCAAGATGAGTGTCATATTTTTTTAAAGGTGCGTTTCAAGAGTCTCTTTAGTCTGCTTTAAAGCCTTTGAGTTACTTTCAAAAGTACACATTTTCTTTCATATTAAAAAGCATGTTGTATGAGGTGTGTGTGAGAGAGACAGAGAGAGAGAGAAAGAGAGAGAGAGAGAGAGAGAGAGAGAGAGAGAGAGAGAGAGAGAGAGAGAGAGAGGTGAGGGGTATGTGTTTGCAGGTGTGCCTGCCTGTGGGCCTGGAGGCCAGAAGAGGGCACTGTGTGTCCCACTCTCTTAGTGTCCACCTTATTCCTTTGAGGCAGGGTCTCTCCCTGATCCTGGAAGGCTCAGGTTTTTTGCCTGGCTGGCAGTCAGCAAGCCCCTGAGATTCTCTTGTCTACCCAACAGAGCTGAGGATACAGATGTGTGTGAGACGAAGCCTGGCTAGTTTTGTGGGTGCTTGGCTCTGACTCAAGCCTTCATCATGACACAGCAATACTATTAACCACTGAACCATCTCAATGTGCATGTATTGATGAGTAATCAAATGTGAAGAACACTGTAGATAAAAGGGAAGAACTGTCCACAATCTCCTTCTTCTTAAATTGTACAAAGTAAACTCAAATCTCTTCTCTTTTTATCTCTACACTGTAGCTTTTTTAGTTGTTCAATATGCATCCTTTCAGGGAAAGACTTTTCCATAGCAAAGATCAACATCAGGAACCATAAAGAAACTATGTAAAATTCTTAAATTTTTTCATTAAAGTTCCTGTTTTTTCTTAGAAGATAATTGTTCAATTTTATATTCTTCTGATAATATGATTTCACTTCTGACTGTTAGGCTCTTGAGTCATCTGGAATCTGAACTGGCATTTAACTCAGTACTGGCTGAGTGATGACCCACAGCACTTGTTGAATTAGCCAACTCTTTAAAATTGGCTTCAGGTGCTGCAGAGATAGCTCCGTGGGTAAGAGGGCAAACTGCTCTTTAGAGGACCTGAGTTCGTTTCCCGAC
Source organism: Arvicola amphibius (assembly GCF_903992535.2). Lineage (NCBI taxonomy): Eukaryota > Metazoa > Chordata > Mammalia > Rodentia > Cricetidae > Arvicola > Arvicola amphibius. The sequence continues at coordinate 45,070,748 of NC_052060.1, read as the reverse complement.
ACCCACATCAGATGGCTCATGACTTGCCTGTAACTCCAGCTCTAGGGGATGCCGTGCCCTCTTCTGGCCTCTGCAGGCACCTGTACTCACATGCACACATATGTACAAACATACACATAAATAAAAATAATAAAAAATAAAGCTTTAACACTGGCTCAGACGTTTTATCTTTTGTCGTTTTGTTGCATGCTTTTTAAGATTTATTTATTTACTTACTTGCTTGTTTATCATGTATACAATGTTCTTTCTGCATGTATGCCTGCATGCCAGAAGAGGGCATCAGATCTCATTACAGATGGTTGGCAGCCACCATGTAGTTCCTGGGAATTGAACTCAGGACCTCTGGAAGAAGGTCCAGGCTCTTAACCTCTGAGCCATCTCTCCAGTCCCATTTGCTGCAAGCTTTGGAAGTCTGGTTTCACACTAGCTCTCGCAGGACAGTTACACTGTAGCAGAGCCTTAGATTTAGACTTTTTCTAGCGATCCAGCTTACTCTTCTGATGAACATTTGAATCACTTTGCCGAGCTGTTTTAGGAATTTGGATAATTATGCCACGCATACATATTTTTGGAGAACAATTGCTGTTTTCTTTATATTCTTGTTTGTATTTTCAGGCAGAGTCTCTCAGTAGCCCAGGATGATCCAGAATTTGTTATATAGTCCAGGTTAGCCTCAAACTCAAGATCCTCCTGCCTCTGTTTCCCTGGTGCTAGGATGGCAGACATGTACTCCCGTGCCTAAGTGCAACCAGTACTTTGAGCATCAAAGTAAGTCAGGCAGAGCTGAGCACCATGGGGAGAAGATGGAACGCCCAACCTACTGTTCAGGAAAGGCACACAGACGTTCACTAGGAAGTGGGGTTTCTGTGTCCTCGATGTGGCCCATTCGTTTCCAAAGAAACACTATGTTCCCCAGGCTCTAATAGAGCTCACGAAAGTGTCAGTTTTTCTTCAGTACCTGGTATTATATTTTTTGGCAGTTCCCTTTTCTTCCTGGTGACAAGCACTTGAGATCTCCATTGCTTTAGTGCCAGAGATTTCTGACCCCAGGCTGCCGTGTATACAGTGTTCCAGAAGGCCTCCTACCCTAATGAGTCTTCTAAGCCTTTCATCATCATCAAGTGTGATGAAATGAACAAAATTAATAAAAGTGGGGAACGTGCATCGTTCGGTGACCTTACACCAAGCATCAGCTTGGTGACCTTTAAAAGCTCCAAGAAAGCAATGGCGTCACCAATACTTTCCTAAGCAGGTCACAGACAGAACGTATTCAAAACTCATGCAGCCCAAAATGGATTACCAGAGGAACACGGGTGACCCTCATGCACAAATGGACAGGCGCTGGGAGGCAAAGAGAAAGAAGGAAATGGGCACGAGCTCCAAGACACCCTTCCAGCGCACTAGGAAGGTCTATCTTCCTCTCCCTGGGCCCAGTCTGTTATAGGTCCCGCGATCTCCCAGTGACGTCACAGGCTGGCAGCCAGGCTTTCAATACATGAGCCTTTGAGAGGATGCTTCTAATACGAACTCCAGGTGGAGGTTCAGAAAGCATTTTCTACCGACTCAGAGAAATCGTCAGACCCTAAGGATGGGGAGCCGCTGTTGACAGTGACTCATCAGAAATGGCTGAGTGGAGGTTGATTTTTTACCTCCTAAAAACTGGACATTAGCAGAGAGTACACATTATTCTTCCACTGAGCTCCAGGAAGAAAAAGCCAGTTCTGTCCAAAGATATTAGAATTTTTATGCGGTAATAAGAATTGCATGATTCATATTCCCTTTATGTCTGTATTTTCAGAAGGCTGAGGGAATGTGCAATTAGCTGGATTCTGTATCTTATTTTGGATCCTAATCCTAGCTATGCACCTGCTGATGTATCCTATATGCTGTTAAGTTTTCATGTATTATTTATCTGCTCCATTTGTATACGTTCACAGTCTTCTTAGGTCCGTGTGGAATGAAGTATGTGTTAATGTAATAGGCATTTCACTGTTGGGTAGGTCAGTGGGTAGATGGATTTATGAAGCACCAGATTATATTATTAATTTCTCCTGAGAAATATAGCCACCAAGTAGACTGAGAACATTTTTCATCTGCTCGGTACATTTGCTTAACACATGAAGTCATATGTAGGAAGAAAAGCGTCCCAGGGCCTAAAGAGATGGCTTGATGGTTTAGAAACAGAGCACACTATCGATGTCCCGGGGGCGACTCCCAGCTCCCATGTGGGCTTCTCACACCACCTTGCCGTTCCAGCCCAGGGCATCCAATGTCCTTCTGGGCCTGTAGAGGTACCCGCACACATGTGGCAAACAGCCACACTAATACACATACATATAAAAACAATAAAAATTAAAAATAATGTGTTATCGTGGCCCCCGAACCTTTAGAAATCCCACATTCTCTTTGAGTTTACATGGAATTTTTTTAGCTGAGCATCTACAAGCTTCCAATTGAATATTCTAGTTTGCACGTCTTTGTGCCCAATGTTAGCTCTTTGCCTTAGTTCTCTGTGCACACTCCACTTCCCAAATTCATCATTTGAAAATACTATTCTTGTGTGCTTTCCCCTCTATAGAATGCTATTTGCGCTCATCCATCCGTCCCAGCAGGAATTTAGTGCTAACAGCAGATAGTCCTACTAACTAACTTAACCCTGTACAACTCTATATAGATAAGTGTGAGTGGCCCCATCCTACAGATGAGACAAACAAGCACAAACAGGTAAATAACCTTTCCAAACATAAAACGCTCATGGGAGATGAGGCTGAGATGAAACCCAGCCAGCTTGGCCCTAACATCCTCCCCTAGCCAGCGATGATGGAATGTAAGCCTCCCAGTCTCCGAATCCTCTGGCCCTTATCCTGTTGCATAAGAGGTAATATGTCTCTGTCTGCTTTAGTGGTAGGTAAGATCTCTGGCACCAAAGCCAGAGACCGAACGCCAGCTTGGTCGTTTATCACATATGTGGATGTGGCTTTAGATAAATTACCTAACCTCTGAGAGCCCTAAGTCCCTCAACCAGAGCATCTTAGTCAGTGGTTCTATTGCTGTGAAGAGACTCAGTGACCATGGCAAGTCTTAGAAAGGAAAGCAGTTCGTTGGGTGGTTTACAGTTCAGAGGTTCAGTCCATTATCATCATAGCAGGATGCATGGTGACATGTAGGCAGACATGATGCTGGAGAAGGAGCCGAGAGTTCCACATCTGGATCCACAGGCAGCAGGAAGAGAGAGTTGCTGGGCCTGGCTGTAGCATTGAAAACCTCAAAACCCACCCCCAGTGACACACTTCCTCCAAGAAGGCCCCTAATAATAGTGAGGGTTTGAATAGGAATGGCTCACATAGTCGGGCTGTCTTTGTTTCCGCCGGGCACCAAGGACTGCGAAGCATGAGTGTTGTTACCAAGGAAACTTAGATGATCTTTTCAGGAACACGTTTGAGAGCTGGGTTTTCTCTGGGCTGAAGTAATATTTTAGCAAAAAGCCCACGAGAATGACTTTTGGTTCTAGAGTTTTATGAAGAAAGTGATTTGAGAGAAGCATGCTATCAACATGTCTGCCTCTGCCTGAGCACTACCCTGCAAAGACAGCCTCTGAGTGCGCGCTTGGTGCGCACGCTGTCTTCGCAGTCCCTGATAGCTTCCCACGGAGAGCTAAGAGACTTTGGCGCAATGAACATGTTTTACACGTTTGAAATGTAATTGTGATTTTCACAAAAATGGTATTACAGTCTTAAAGCCAAATCCTTGTGAGAGCTTCATCCTGCTTTCCTGGGTGGGTGAGGCAGCTGCCAGCTAATGTCACTTCTTGTTTATGTATGCCTTCAGTGGATAAAAACTGACCAGAGGCTCAAAATCATTTTCTTAAAGGAAAGTAATTATAAAATATATCATAAATATGACAATTCAGAAAATGTTTCTGGGCAGTGATCAAAGACAGAGCAAACAGAAAACAAGACTCTGTATGTGCTGGTTCAAGATGATGTGCAAATGAGATCATTTCACACATGTGATCCAGATGGAAATGTAAAAAGGAAGCATACAAGATGAAAATATTTAATCCAATTTCCCTAGAGCAATAAACTGTTTATAGAACTATTTATTCCTTCATAAAGAGTTTTAAATTTTTGCCCCAAAGTTATATGAAGCCAGCAGAGCTTGCCCACAATTTTCAAATAAGAGTGACGTTTCTAGTAAACTAGTGAGGTTTTTCTAGTACAAGTTCTAATGGTGACTTTTTGGAGGGAATAATGTATCCTGTCATGAAAGACAGATACCAGTGTTCCTAGGACATCATGGTTTTATTCCTTATTGCAAAATTAATATAGGAAATACTATTGCCAAGTTTTAATACTTTTTAGATGCTAAAATATAATGCTGGAAAGAAAACACTGAATTATTAAATATTCTTTTATCAAATGGATCCACTGTACTTTTCTAGATTTATTTTTATGTTCACTGGTGTTTGGCCTGCATGTAAGTATGAAGGGTGGCAGATCCCCTGGAACAAGAATGACAAACAGGTGTGAGTTGTCATTTGGGTGCTGGGGATTAAACACAGGTTCTCTGGAAAAGCAGCCAGTGCTCTTAATCCCTGAGCCATCTCTCCAGCCCCGAGCCACTGGATATTATGTGACACAGAAACATTGTCATGCATTCATGGTTGGTGTTCCTTCAGTTGGATGGAACCTCTGGTCCAATGAGTACGAGGCCCTTATGGACATGCATGCTGTCCACTCATAAAGGAGAAACGCTCGATCATTCTCATTATCGAAATCCTATGACACCAAAGAGGAGACATTTGCATCGTTTATATGCTCTTCTGGAAGGAGTGCATGGCCCAGGAGTCATTGGGTCATTGCTCACAGATATGGACACCCAGAACGGGGGTGCTATCATTATAAAAAGAAGCCATTTCAGAGGCTATGGTCCATGGTCACTGTGCACAGATAGCTGTGGGACTGTGATGAGGCAGAACTCCATGCGAGGGTGGACAAAAGGGGCTTTGGCAGAGGAAGCTGCTCACCTCACAGTGGGAGGAAAGCAAAGAATAAAGGGGATGGGATGTCAGGGTCACAGCATCTCCCTCAAGGGCACGTTCCAAACATTATGTTGCATAACTTCCCATCATCTCCCAAGAACACCAAGCCTTCAGCATCAACAACCGGGCCTTGGGGTACATTTAAGAACCAAACCATAGCAGCATGATACAGAGTGGGGGAGTGAGAAGTGGCTAATATATTCATAGGAAAAATACCCATATGAAACCACATATAGAAATGTAATTTTATTCAAACATATTCACATGAGCTATATAAGGAAGCATTTCTGCTTTATATAACACTATATATGTGGGTGCCAGGAAGAATTGGGAGGACTCATGAGTGACTGATCAAGGACACTTGTAAGAGTGAGAAGAGGCACTTGTGATTTTAGCAGCAGGGCAGATGAACTGGGAATGTGTGTCCTGCTAAAGGAGCTATCTATGGTTTCAAATGAGTTGTTGAAATACCCTACATATTAACAAGAGATCATGCAACATTGGGCGATCGTTCCTGGACTGAAATTCAAGGATTCTAGAAATTGAGGACACACTAGTAATGGTTCTTAGAAATAAATGGCAGCGTGGGAACTTGTGGGTATTGCAGGGTGGGGCAGGGCTGAGGATTGAAGCCAGAATTTTGCACTTGCTGGGTGAACACCCTGAGCTACATCCTTAGCTCAAGACTTCAAAGAGAATAAGTCATGATATACATAGCTTGATTGCCAAGTACTTCAATTTTTTTCTAACCCTCATTCACCCTAGGGGGCTGTAGTTATCAGTCCCAAGGCAGCTGGCTGTGCGCTACGTGAGATGAACTTGAGATATCCTGTATTCCCCTTGTGTGACATTGCTTGATTAGCTTCCTGCTGACTTGGTCCCATTGTGTGATAGATTTCTGCTGACTCCAACCACTTCCCCCTGCAAACTGTATATAAGATGTACTTATTTTTAATAAGCTTGCTTAGCATAAGACAAGGCTTGTGCCAGACCTCCCGCCCGAGCTTTTCTAGTTTCTTTATCTTCTCATCCCCTGGTCCACTTTCTCAGGAACCTGTCAGTAAAGAACAACCTGCTGGCCCGGGTCAGTACCTCACTGGCTCTAGTATTTATAAGCAGACATTGCAGGTTGGTAAACAAACAGTCCCTCCTCCTGCTCATTTTGTCAGGTCCTGGGTTTTGTTGTTATTTTGTTTTCTGGGGAGTCAGATCAAGCCTTTGTAAATGAAGCCAATCAATACTCTTGTGTCTTACCAAAGTGACAGTTTTATAAAGACACATGACCCAATTTTAGCAAATGAGATGACATGGAATGTTCTAGAATGGTAGGATTTCAGTGTAATTTCTTCAGCTCATTTAACGAGAAGAGAAAAAATGGTTCCTTCCTCAGTTTCTCTCAGGATAGAATGCCTTTTTGGTCCTAAGATTAAGAAAGCAGCTTACCTTTTTTCTCTATTTTAAAAATTATTCATATTTTAATTAGTAAACCAAACAATGGGTTTCATTCTTGCATGTTCATGTGCGTATATCAGTTATGCTTTGCTTAGCAGGATCCCATGGCACCACTTCATCCTCTTCCTCTCCATGCTGCTTCCCTTCTGCCCCACAAACAGTTCCCCTTTTCCTTCCATGCCGTGTGTGTGTGTGTGTGTGTGTGTGTGTGTGTGTGTGTATGCACACAGACATGTATATATATGTACATAGATGTGTATATATGCACATATATATATACACATTTAAATATAGATCCAGAAGACGTTCATGCTGTCTTTGAAATTTTCTGTGATGTGCTTTTTGAAGTGCCAAGGACGGTTGAGGACAAAGTTGAGAAGAATGCTGTGCTTGGTCACCCTGGGACTTGCTTTGGCAGCTCTTGGTATGTCTGCTGGTTTTCTTTGTGGTTTTAACCATTGTGAGCTGTTCTTCCCTTGCTCACACCAATTAAAACTCCTGGGGCAGAGGAGATGGCATAGGAACAGAAAGGAATACGCCTGTCAACATTGGCTCTCTGGGAGCTGTCCTTCCGCCTTTCCAGACTAGTAAAGAATCAGCCACCAGTCCGAAGGCTGCCCCATAGGAATAAATGGAAGGAAGAAACTAACAGATATTAGCTTCCTGTTTGCCTGCCTTTGAGTATGCCGTTGACCAACTGCAGGGATGGCAGACGCTCCAGCTGGTGAAAGGAATCACTGTGAACATCTATTCTTTCAGCAAGATGTAGAAAAAAAATCATGTTCATGCCGAACCAGTTTCATCACAGGACTGGGATGAAAATATCAAAATGGCCCAGTCATGGTGGCACACGCCCTTAATCCCAGCACTCAGGAGGCAGAGGCAGCTAGAGCTGTGAGTTCGAGGCCAGTCTGGTCTACAGAGTGAGTTCCAGGACACCCAGGGCTACACAAAGAAACCCTATCTTTAAAAGGAAGGAAGGAAGGAAGGAAGGAAGGAAGGAAGGAAGGAAGGAAGGAAGGAAGGAAGGAAGGAAGGACGACAGACAGATGGCAAGAAAGAAAGAGAGAGAGGGAGGGAGGGAGGGAGGAAGGAAGGAAGGAAGGATGACAGACAGAAAGAAAGAAAGAGAGAGAGAGAGAGAGAGAGAGAGAGAGAGAGAGAGAGAGAAAGGGAGGGAGGAAGGGAGGGAGGAAGGAAGGAAGGAAGGAAGGAAGGAAGGAAGGAAGGAAGGACGACAGACAGCAAGAAAGAAAGAGAGAGAGAGAGGGAGGGAGGGAGAGAGGGAGGGAGGGAGGAAGGAAGGAAGGAAGGAAGGAAGAAAGAAAGAAAGAAAGAAAGAAAGAAAGAAAGAAAGAAAGAAAGAAAAATATCAAAATGGGTCACTGAGAGCCATGTTCCCCTTAACTGGGTGCCATAGCTCAATTGTAGCCTCCCATCCAGAAGCGAACCCTACAGACACAAAAGCTTCTTCCAAACTGGGGGGCTGCTGACACGAACTCAGATTTATTTCTGGGTCCTGGGGAAGATCCCCAGAAAACAGTCCCTGGCCTCGTACTGCACAGCAGGGACTCTGACAATGGAAGCTGCTTGTCAATGCCTGTCTCCTGGTCCATCTTTCTCCACACTGTCATTTTCTGAGATGAAAGTGTGTCTTAAAACGAACGCATTGCATTTGATGGGAAGTTATTTTGTTTCTCATAAGCTGTCCCTAGACTGATGTTGTCACCGAAAGTGTGGAGACACTTGAGCAAGCACTGGTCCAGGACGACAACCTTGCTGGTCAGCAGGAGCCTTCCCTTATGAAGTATCTCTCCCAGATGAACAATGTCCACTGAGCTGGGTGGCCTGGGAGGCATGACGTCAGAGTGGGCAGGAGAAAGGTCTCAGCATAACCCATATTTCTTATCTATGTTGTGCCATGTGGCTTGTCACCTCATTTTTTATATGTCCTGCTTCCCTGGCAGGGGGCTGGCATCACCTCTCGACTTGCTGACTCTCCTTTTTCCCAGCATCCTCCGTTTGATCACCCTGCCTATACTTTTTGCCCAGCTATCAGCTTTTATTCGCCGATAAGAGTAACATGTATCCATCATGTACAGAAGGATTATTCCACAGCATAGACCTCAAGTCCCAGCATGCAAATGGGAAGGCATCCTCAGCGTGTGGCACTTTGTGATGATACTGTTTGAGGAACTTCTGAACCACCTGCATGGAACCAAGTTGGAAGAACTCTTCTAAAATCAACAGGCCCATGCGTGGAACGCTAAAGCCATGAAAGAGAATTCAGACTACAAGACCCTTTGGAGTTTCCCTCGTCTGATGGCCTCTTACTAAAGAAGGAGACTCAGGCTCAGAGGAATACGCGGCTCAGTTAAAGGTGCCCGGGCTAGGTTTGAACCTGGTCTGAGACACTGGTTAATAGCTCCTGGGATAGCAAGGGCAGCTGCAGAAGGGTTAGTCAACTGAACTTCCATCCCTGAATCACCCTGTTGCCTGCCCTGGCCTATGCCCTCAGGAAATACCTGGCTGTCACACTCCCTGGCACGCATGCATCTGCCTCCTGATTCTCCTGTCTGTATCCTCCCTGAGCATCTCCAGTTCTCTCCCTACATTTCTTCTCAACAAACCCGAGAGAGCCTGCAGTTCTCCCATAAAGCAACATTGAACAACTGAGTGCCAACAAAGATAGATGCCTGGCTTTTCCGTCACCAGGGGCCCCAGGGATGTGCACCCTGGAATGGCTGGTGAGCTTCTCCCATCATCCCCTATCTTTTATTCCCAAGACCCACCTCCACGCAGTGTGACGCTGGTGGCTTCAGCTGTAAGATGGGATAACACTGATGTTGAATATGGCGCGGGGGGCGGGGGGGGGGGGGGCGAGGACTCAACGGGATAATACCGGCACAGTTGGAGCTTGGTTGTATTGGTACTATCATTGTTAATAACACTAGCCGCTGCCTGCTATAGGTGGTTGTGCTGGCTAGTTTTATGTCAACTTGACACAAGTTAGAGTCGTCTGAAAAGAGGGAACCTCATTTGAGAAATGCCCCTATCAAGATCGGGCTATAGGGCATTTTCTTAATTAGTGATTGATGGGAGAGGGTTTTGCCCATTTGTGGGTTCCCTGGGCTGTTCTCTTAGGTTCTATCAGCAGGCTGAGCAAGTCATGAGGGACAAGCCAGTAAGCAGCACTCCTCCATGGCCTCTGCATCAGCTCCTGCCTCCAGGTTCCTGTCCTGCTTGAGTTCCTGCCCTGACTTCCTTCAGCAATAGACTACAGTGTGAAAGTGTAAGCCAAAAACAGCTTTTCCTCCCTAACTTACTTTTGGCAATGTTCCATCTCAGCAACAGAAGCCCTCACTAGGACCATGGTTTCGTGTAGAACATGCACTTTTTAACAGCAGGGCTTGAAAAACTGTTGGTCTTGCATCATGTCGGAGAATTGGGAGGAAAGTGTTGGTCTCTTCCACAAACCACCTGTCACCAGCAAAGGTAGACTCGGCCAAGACAACTTCCAGTTAGATGCTGTGCTCTGGTCCTCCAGACAGAGCTGGCCGAGTCCTAAATGCTGGCATGCTGGCACACCAACTCCACTTGGTAAAAACAGCAATCCTTCAGATAATAAAACCATCACGAGAGCCAACTGTGTTCTCTGTTCAGCAGCTCAGCTTCTCTGGTTCTCAGCCCATTTCTCTATTCGTTCCCTGCCTTCCAACTGGGGCAGGGCTCCCTTGCCGTGTAGACAAAAGGCCCAAGGCTGCCATATGCCATATCTACCGTCCTGAGGATAGGTAAGGTGAATTAAATATTTCCTCTGTTTCTAACTGGGAAAAGGTGTCATGCAAACAAACCAGAGGATGCTAAGCAGGCCTGACGAAGCGTTTCAGAGTTGGACAGTGTTAGAAAGATTGTGAAAATAAGAAACGGCATTAGAAAGCATGCATGTTGAGTTTGTGAGTGAAATATGCCAAGGCTTGGTAGGGCTGGGTGGTAGAGAAGACTGTGAGGGTGGTGTAGGCAGAAAATGGCCTCAGGGATCGTGTTGTTTTGCTTCCAACTGCACTAAAAAATGTAGACTGAGGGTGACTCACTGAGTAAAGGCGCTTGCGACCAAGCCTGACGACCTGAGTTCAGTCCCCGGGGCTCACTCAGTAGAAGGAAAAAACTGAATCCTATGAGTTATTTTTTGACCTCCATGTTGTGATGGGTAGGTACAACACACACACACACACACACACACACACCACCACCACCACCAACAACAACAACAACAAATATTTTAATTGTAAGCAGAGTCAGGTGTGGTATATGTCTTTAATGTTAGAATTTGGGAGGCTGAGATGGAAGGATTATGAATTTGAGGTCACCACACAGCAAGATGCTGGCTGAGATCTTTTCTTTTTAATCTAACCAGAGTTATAGACAGAACAGAACCCGAGACTGCCCTGAAAACCTAACGGGAGGCCATCTTTGTTTCCTACCCACTATGCACACGCTCACAGGTCTGCCATGGGTTTTCTGTTCTGGTCAGTGTCCTTTTCTCCCCAAGAGCACCAGGGCTGCCCTCTCCGTATTACTATAAAGTGTAGTAAGCTCCAGCGAAGTGTGGGATCTGGCCGCTGTTTTTGTTTTTGTTTCCCTGACATTTTCTTGGACTGTTCTTTATCCTTTAAGGCATACATGCTTTAGTTAGCCTCTCAGTAAGAGGGGATGGTGGAGTCACACTGAGATTTTGACTGGGTTAGTGTGAACTAGGCCAATAATTTAGGGGCAGTCAGCAGCTTTAAGACAAGGAACATAGCCAGGCAGTGGGTGGTACATGCCTTTAATCCCAGCACATGGGAGACAGAGGCAGGTGACTCTCTGAGTTTGAGGCCAGCCTGGTCTACCTGCAAGTTCCAAGACAGCCAGAGAAACTGTATCTTGAAGAAAAAGAAAAAGAGACAATGTACATTACCGTCCCAAAGTCTAGGTAGGTTCCAATTTTTTTACAATAGTATTGTAGTTATTACCAAAACAGAACTGTATATCTTTAAAAAAATTTATTCTTAAGTATCATAGCATTTTTGTTGATATTTAATATAGTGACTTTTCTTATGTTTTTAAAGCATCTGTTGCTAGTGTATGGGAAAGTAATTCTCATAGAGAATTATTTTGGACTTTCTATGTAGAGTTCCATAGAGTAAGTCTTATGAATCATAAGAGAATCCTGTTGTAGACAATGGCAGCTTTACTTCTTGGTAATCCACGTGCTTGTCACTTGTTTCTTTCCTTGCCTTTTTTTCTGCTGCTGGCGATTCCATTGAACTATGGCATCATGCATCCAGGCAAGCACCCTGTTACCAAGCTACATCCCTAGCCCTCATCTGGTACTTTTAACTTCATGTATTTTGAAGACTTACTCAGGTCATTTCGTGTGTATGAATGTTTTTCCTGCATGTACGTGCACCTCGTATGTGTCTATGGTTGTCTCTGAGCCATTTTGTGGGTGTTGGGAACTGAACCCAGGTGTTTTGAGAAAGCAGCATGTGCTCTTAGCTGCTGAGCCATCTTTCCAGCCCCCTGACTTAAGACTTTTAAATCACTATCGTAAAAGCAACTCTTCTTTATTAAACAGACATAATGAGAGTGGATGTTTGTCCCATTTAATGGAATGTTTCCATTTCTTGTGCTCATATATGACATTTTGGGTGAATTTTAATAAAATCTATGAGGATAAAGAAAGTTTCTTCTATTCGTAGATCAGAGAGTTTTACCATGGTGTATTGAATTTATCAAATAATTTTTAAATCAGACATTCAGATGATTACGTGTTTCTTCTTGTAAAATCATATGGAAATTAAATTTTGCAGGAGAATTGTTTGCACTGCCACTTCATGGTGCCAATAAAGCCACCTTGAATCAAGGACAGAGTTGGCTATTGGCGGACCAGGATTAGCCGCAGAGATATTGGAGGACTGAGGAAGTCAGATAGAGGGGGACAGGAAGAGAGAAGGAGGGGCTGAGGGGTTTTTTTGGCTCTGGAAAATGTGGAGATTAGGGTCAGTCGATCACCCCTCCACTGCTCCTTGGAGTTATCAGGTCTTGATCTCAATTTCTGGGGCAGCGCGAACAATTCTCCTGAAACAATTAAGTAATTGATTCTTATCAGAACTATGCATGAGTATGCTCTAGGGAAAAACAGTGAATTACACAGGATTCTGCACAGTGTGTAAGAGCCCTGGTCCTATTACCTTGTCATCCACAGTTGGCATTTTCAACCATGTGTTTCATTTTAGTCTTTCTTGAGTATGAGGTGGCGTTTCATCTTTCATAAAATTATGAACTTTGTAGTTCCTACTGGGACTAACAAAATTTGACCAACATAGGGTGAGTTTCATCACAATTTCTGGAAGCTGGATCAACTTGCATGACAATAGTTCAGCCCAAAGATAGACTGCCAGATTTCCAAACCTTCTGGGACCGGTCCAAGGACTTTGAGAAACCATTATTCACAAACTACGTCAGTAATACTTTTTATTTTGTCTGTAATTAGTAAAACAGTAACTATGTGGTTCTGGGCTTTCTTTTTAGCCTTACAGTGGTTTTCTTGTGATAAGAAAGAAAGCAGCCAAGGACTGAATTTGAGTCTTGCTTCTGGCAACTGCTATACGTATGACTTAAGATACACTCTGAAACCTGACATTTTCATGTTGTAGAACTGAAACTGTGATAGGACCACAAAACAGAACCACACTGATAATAAAATTAGACAACCCATATAGAGTTAAGCCAATGTCCACATGGAAATATGTGCTCATTAAAAGTCTGGTTGTTAGGTTGGGCATAGTGGTACATGACTTTAATTCTAGCAGCGGGAGGCAGGGGCAGGTGGAGCTCTGTGAGTTCAAGGCTAGCCTGGTCTATATAGCAAGTTCCAGGCCAACTAGGGCAAGAGAAGTAGAATAACAGTTTTGTTGTTGTTATTTGTCAAAAAGCTTTGGACACTGGTTGCTTTGATTAGCAGAGGAGAAATAAAGCAATCATCAAATCCAAGTAGGACTGGATAAAATATAGAACTGTCGTGTGGCTATCTCTTAGGCAGTCAGAGAATAGTCTTGCCAGTTTTGAAGACAGCAGGTAGCTGCAGGGTGGTGGGAGATTTGGAAGCCAGAACAGCCTGGGAGTTACTGTGAGGCTCGGATATGTGTTAGAGGTGTGCGGGACTAGGGAGCTAATGGCCAGAGGTAGGGAAAGAAGGGAATTAAGGACTCTTCCAGACAATGGAGACCCTTTTCACCGGCTCCTGAGGAATGCTGAGTGTAAGCTTTTATCTTGCCCCCGAAATTCTTCTGTTTACCTATCAGAGCCCAGCCTGAGCTGAGCCCAGACTGTATTTTGGACATTGTGCAATGGCCTTTTGGGAGGCTGGGAGTTGATCCTATGGCCCAGATTCCTTCCCAGATCTAAGGAACTAGGATCCCTGCAGGCATGACCCAGAGGTGACCTAGTTACCATGCTGTCTTAGAGATGCGGGAACAGGCTTGTTTTCTCTGCCAATTAAAGTCAAGAAAAAGTGTTACCAGAAATCCTGAGAAAACCCAGCACAGCTATTATATGATACCCAAGAAATCAGAAACCCTATTGGATTTTTTTCTTTATTCATAAAATAAATTTTTGTTTGTCTTTCTTTTTCAAGACAGGGTTTCTCTGTGCTTCTCTTGTTGTCCTGGAACTTGCTTTGTAGACCAGGCCGACCTTGAACTCAGAAATCCCCTCTGCCTTTGTCTCCTGAATATTTGTATTAAGGATGTGTGTCACTACCACCCGGTGTCATTCATAAAATAACTTAAGAATGGACACAAACAGAAACTAGGGACAATTTATTAGAATGTCAGAAGAAAATCCCCAGGGTAAGCAAACTGTAATCTCTCAGCTGCCCGGAAGGGAGGAGGAGGATGAAGAATATGAGCAAATCTGTGCTTCCTGGATAAGGGGGCAGGAGGCCCGGCCCCAGGCAGCTACAGGCAGTTGGGACTGAGAAAGGACTGTCCTCAAGGCCGAACCTCATGGTGACTTGGCTTGTGGGGACAACACTTGGAGGAGAGAATTCTGAGAAGGAAAAGGTACAAAACCAATCACACCAGGACTGGAAGGCCTAAGTCACCTCCCTGAGTGCGGCCCTCTACCAGGTCCCTGCCCTGCCCCATTGGGTGAGCCTTTAGAAGAGGAGACAGTGCTTGTCTCCACCTAGAGGAAGATTCTACTCTTTACAGTTGATGGAAACTGGAGAGGGCTAAGAGTGGCCACTGCGGGAACCACGCTGTGGAAGGAGTATTGACTGTAACCAGACAGGACTGACGGGAAGTAGTGGAAGGCCTCTGGTAAACATCTACAGCCAACCACACTTCGCCAGGGCCCAGCACCCACAAGGCACTGCTATGCACTAAGTCTTCTTTCACATACTAAAATCCTAACCTCCAGCACCTCAGAATAAGACCGTTTTTGAAGACAGGGTCTTCAAAGTGTTGCCTGGGCTAGACGTGGGCTTATGTGTATGATAGGGCTCGTGTGCCCTTGAAAGAAGCAATCGGGAAAAGAAACATAGGATGGAGAAACACTGCGTGGACACAGAAAAGATGGCTGTCTAGAGTGAAGGAGAGAACGGAGAAGACCTGTAGCCACTAGACCAGCCCTTCTCAACCTGTGGGTCACGAGCATCAGAAATACGTCTTTTTCCAATGGTCTTAAGAACTCCCCCAACCATAAATTTATTTTCCTTGCTACTTCATAACTAATTTTTCTACTGAGCGGTGTTGAGAGCCGCTACCCTAGCAGTGAGAGGACTCAGTCCTGTGATTTAAGCCCCCAGTATGTGGTGCTTTGTCATGAATGCTGTAACAAATTAATGTGGGATGCGTATATGCAGGGCTGACAATTTGGTTGTCAGAATGTCTCTTATTACTGTTGTTATTAAAAACATGTTTACACAGTAGATACTAGTAGGGCCAGATTTGAACTAACGGTGCAGTTGCCTAGGCAAACTAATGCACAAGCTCCTGGTACAGGGAACTATTGTTCTTAGCCCTAAAGGAAAGGGGTAAGGCAGGAATCTGAGACATCCTCCAGAAAATGATATTTTGAAAGCTGGGTCCCAGCTTGTGGCACTCTTTTGGGAGGTTTGGGAAATGTTGGGAAGTAGGGCCAACGTGGAGGAAGTAGGTCACTAGGGACAAGCCCTTGGGAGTATATTATCCTTGCTTGTCTCCTGTCACTCTGCTTCCTGGTAGGTAGTGATACATAGATGATGGATGGATAGATAGATAGATAGATGATAGATAGATAGATAGATAGATAGATAGATAGATAGATAGATGAAAAATAGATACATACAGATGGATAGATAGATAGATAGATAGATAGATAGATAGATAGATAGATAGATAGATACATAGATACATAGATAGATACATAGATGGATACATAGATAGATACATAGATAGATGATAGGTAGATAGACAGACAGACAGATAGATAGATAGATAGATACATAGATACATAGATACATAGATAGATACATAGATAGATACATAGATGGATACATAGATAGATACATAGATAGATAATAGGTAGATAGACAGACAGATAGATAGATAGATAGATGATAGGTAGATAGGTAAATAGATAAGATTGACTGATTGACTGATTGGATAGATAATAGACAGATAGACAGACAGACAGACAGACAGACAGACAGACAGACAGACAGACAGACAGACAGACAGTGGGCAATAGCACCTCACTGCAAATCCACCATGTTAGGAGGGGCTGGGAACAGAGGGCAACCTGCTGCTTGTCCTTCAGTACTATGAGAAAAGGCTGGGCAGGGCACAGTGCCAGGCTGAGTTCAGGCTGTCTTCTGTGTCCTGCAGAGTTTGGATCTAGGGAGAGATGTACTTAGAGTTGATTTGCAGACATAGATCCCTCTGGTTCTATTCAGGGCATTGAGGCAGACAGATCCACCATGGGAAAATCATGCTAGTGCTAATACCCAGCTCTCCTCAGCCTCCCTTTCCCGTCTCCAGAGTTTAGGGCCTTTCTTTAGTCCGTTCACTTCCTGTGGTTGCTCTTTCCATTCCAATCACTGTGACCAAAGCAAGTACGCCTGCGGGTCACAGTGCCCCTGAGGAATGCCCAGCACAGACCACCCACCACAAGGCACTTATGCCTCCAAGTTTCTGCACAGCTGCAGCCTGGCTCCTGGCCGTGAGCCCTGTCAGTGTCTGCAGAGGGGAGCTGGTGTGTCCCCGTGTCTGATGACTCTACTCACCCAGCACTAAAGCTGTGCCCACCCAGTACAGCCTCCAGCGTGCCCTTCTTCACGAGGGATGGGGGCTCCTCTTTCTGGAAGGGTCTGGAATGCTGTTTCCCTTAGCACTCCCAGCAGGTACAGAAAACTCCACAGTTATCTCCGGCCAAGGACCCAACAGCTGTGTCCCCACTGTCTGAACAGAACAAAAACACTTTGACCAAAGCCGCGCAGACACAGTCATCCAAAGATAAGCGTGGGAATCTGAGCTGCGGGAGGCACTGTTATCTGGAATGATTTGCCTTCCCCAGGAGAGAAAACCTTATCTGAGGGACACTGTAACCCTGTTTTATACCTTCCGATAACAAATTTCCTAGGGACTCCTCCATAACAGCAACGGCTCTCCATCCCTTGGACTAGGGGGGAAATGGCAGTGTGGATTTCTTTGCTTTCTGTGGCTGAGAGGAAGCGTTTGAGTGGTGGCGGTGGGAGAATTTGAGAAGCAAAAAGTTCTGCCCTTAGCAGGGAGAGCTGTGTTGAGCCCTAGGTCGGGGCATAGATGAAGTAGGTCTTGAAAGCCCTAGAAAGCTCCTGCCTGCTCTGCTCCCCGGAGGGATTCCCTTCTCCAATACACCGTGTCAGTTCTTTCAGCAGTTTTCAGTACAGGCTGTGTCTCTGGAGGAAAGAGAGTGGAGACAGGATTCTACCCCTCTCGTAAACAGGAAATGCCAGTAGGCACTAAGTCTGGCCAGAGGCTTTGATGACAAGCACTAGACCCGGGTGGTCGCAGCATATCTCCACCAAGACTGCTCTCTAGTTAAAGGTGGGGAAAAAAACATTCAGAGATCAGTTTCAGAGACCAGTGACGAGAGATGGGTACTGTGTGCCTCCCAATGTGGCTCCCAGTGACAGAGGCAGTATCACCTCTGTGGCTTCATGGACAAGAGCACGTAAACCCCAGCCCGATCACAAAGAAACAACAGCAAAAACGAAAGCTTGTGCTTTCTAAAGGAATGGTGCTTGTGTGTGAGAGGGAATTCTGTCTTCAAAAATGTCAAGGTCACTCTGGTGGAGGCTGAAGGATATTGACCACCGGGAAAGCATTGCCAGAGGAGGAGTATGGGTCATATTTCGGAGTCTTCTTAATTTCCTTGTCAATTAGAAGTCCTCTACAAATTTTAGGACTTCATTAAAACAAGCCAGTGTCATAGTAGACAGCAAAAGTTGGTGTTTCAGATCGGAAGAGACTAAAGGAGCATGGGAACAGATACTGCCCAGACCCCGGGCTGGACCCTGTGCTGAAGGAGGGTGGACTGGAGAGAACACCGATGAGAAGACAGAAAATTGGGACGAGAATGTCAGGGTGCCTGAGAGCATTACGTCAGTGTAAATTGGTGGAGTGGACATTTGTGTTGTGGCTACAGGCAGCAGATGCTGATGTAGCTAGCAGCAAAGCACCATGGTGGAACTTATATTCAACTGATTCATAAAGAACTGAGGGGGGTGGGGTCTGGGGGTAAAGGTTTTCTGGAGAAGGGAAGAAGGCACGAGCCCCCTATGCCTGTGGAACATCTTTCTCCCAGAAACATCCGTGTACAAGGCTGGACCTACCTAGTTCCCTATCATAAAGAAATGGCCTGACATATGAGGAAAATCCCAGGGCTCTGGTTAGAATCTGCCGTCCTGAGAGTCCCCATGGGATCCACAAGCTGGCGCAGCCCCTGCAGTTGGCCCCCCAACAGGACAGGACTGTTGGCCAAGGCAGAAGGTAGAGCCGTGGTTCTCAACCTGTGTGTCATGACCCCCTTGAGTTGCATAGCAGGTATTTTACATCACGATTCATAACAGTAGCCAAATTATAGTTATGAAAGTAGCAACAAAATAATTCTATGGTTGTGGGTCACCACAACATGAGAAACTGTATTAAAGGGTCACAGCATTAAGAAGGTTGAGAATCCCGATGGGGAGCTATAGGGAACCAGAGCCATCAGGAAAGGAGGTGTGGAGAGGTCTGAGCCAGAATCCAAGACAGAGAATAGTGAGACCCAAGCTCAGCCTCCTGATAGAGATTGCGGGCTCTGGGGAAAGGGGGCAACCCTCTATAAACAACTCTTAGCAAGCCTCAGTAAGTGGACGTGGGGATGATCCCTCCTGCTGCCTGCACCCCAGTTCCCTTCCAAGGTCTCTCAGGTTGAAGAAGTTTACAGATGTTTACAGCTTACTCCCAGGGTGCAGACAGGGGCAGAAGGACGAGAAGCTGGAAGGGCAGATGGATTTAGCAACCAGAGATACGTTACTGCGGTGAACACTTAAACTTTATGGGAACAACAGGAGCTGGCGTTTGCCATAACTGGGCAGAGGTGTTCTAGGAGCAGACGGAAGAGCTTTGAAGTTAGGCAGTTACAGAATTTATAGGGACATTGAAACATGGAGCACAGCCTTCTTTCTGTAAAGCTGAGTGGCATTCTATTGAAAATAATTGGTTTCCATATAAAACATTCTGTGATCATGCTTTCCGGTCCCCTACTCCTCCCAGATTTCCCCCACCTCTCTACCCACCCAATCCACACTCCTCATTTCTCTCTTTAAAACTATAATCAGGAAGCAAACAAAATACCCAAGAAACACACACAGACACATAAATCCCCACAGAAACGCAAACAGAAACTAAAATATGCAAGCAAAAAACCAATAAGACAAAAGCGTACCCAAACAATGTGAGACAAAAAGTCAGGAAGAATACCAGAGTTCATTTTGTGTTGGCCAGGTACTGCTGGGCATGGGGCCTGCACTGGAATGTGGCTCATAGACCCAGTGAGACCCCGTTAGAGAAAACTAATCTTTCCTTTATAAGCGGGAACCAGTTGAAAATAGCTTCATGGTTAGGGGTGGGGACCTGTGACAGCTCTCCCCTCAGCACTAGGAACCCGCCTGGCTCAAACCTGTGCGGCCCTGTGCACGTTGCCACCGAGTCTGAGTTCATATGTGCGTCGGTCCTGCTGTGTCTGGAAGACACTTTTCTTGGAGTCCTCTATCACCTCTGATTCTTATAATTTTTCCAGCTCCTTTTCTACATAGGTTCCTGAGCCCTGAAGGGAAGGGTTGATGAAGACGTCCCATTTGGGACCAAGAAGCATAGCTTGCTTAACCATTGAAATGGGATTTATCTGTTTGTTTGTTTGTTTGTTTGTTTGTTGAGGCAGGGTCTCACTTTGTAACTCTGGCTGCCCTGAAACTCACTGCGTTGACCAGACTGGCCTTGAATTCACAAGGGTCTGCCCTACCTCTGCCTTCCTACTGCCAAGATTAAAGCGTGCTGTACCAGCCTGACTCCTGAAATAAGATTTTTTTTTCTAACTCCTTCATTTTTTAAAAGTAATTTGCTTTTCAGAAAATGAAAAGTGAAGTCTAGAGGTGCTGGGGTACACTTAGTGGTTGAAGGTTTGTTCAGTATTCACGAGGCCCTAGGCTCAGTCCCCATTGATGCAAAAGGAAATAGAAATGAGGAAAGAACAGAAGAAAAATGAAGCACAGGAACATCAGAGAATAATACAGCAGCGACGCTGATTGTCGCTGGAGAAATAGAACAGTTGTTAGATTTAGCCAAAAGGCTGCACACTTCTGAATGCCCCAGAAAACTGCAATGCACATGTGTGGGGACCCAGTGGGAGGCCCCTATACACGCATGCACGCACGCGTGTGCACATACACACACGCACACGCACACACACACACACACACACACACACTATCTGAGGTGGATATAAAGGCCAGTAGACAATGATTGAGGATTGCTGGGACAGAAAGAATCTAGAACAAACCAAGGTTATGGCCTGGAAGACATACACGTACAGGCACACGCACACAGTGAAGAACAGGGGTGCAGCCTATGACAGTGCATGGTGGCTTATTCAAGACCAAGGCTGTTAGAGGCCAGTGCACAAGCATCGTCAGCTGTTTGCTCTGGAGTCAGGATGAGTAGATACAAAGGGAGCAGATCTCATTTCAGGTGTTTTATGACTGGGGCTCTCGACGTAGCTCATGCTGCCACTATCGCCCAAACACAAGATCAGTCCTGGATTTAGTAAGCTCATCGCTGCCTTCTGGCTGTGTAGTGCCTTTCCCACCACACTCAGCTCGTTCCTCCATGTTCTCCTCACAAGGACTTCCCTGGCAAACGCCCTTTTGCATCTGAACCTTTGAGCACAGGCAGACTCCAGGTCAAGTACCATGGCAAAGGGACAAGATGCCTTCATTGTGACTTCTCTTTTTCTCCCAGAGCAGTACAGGATCAAGAGGATCAGAGCTGGCAGGACACGCTGTACCACTTGGCCATCTGGGGACCCGAGCTCCCAGCATCCTGTTTCTTCCCCATCTCCTGGGATTCTGAAGCCTTGCCTGGCAGACAGAAATGTCATGGTCAGTGTCTTTGCCCATCAGGAGATTCAGAAGTTGCACATACAGCTGCCACTTACTCTCCTGTGACTAGACCTGTTCATGTTAAGACGCCTCCCTGCCAGGGTGCTCCAAAGGAGGGATTCTGGGAATGGGCTATGTAATCTACCCAGACACATGTTCTTCACGACATGGGGGATAGTTAGAAGCTTCTGCCCCTGTCTGTGATGCTTTGGTGTCAGCCTGGAATGGCCTCTGCTGAACTTGGGCGCTTCCCCTCCCTTCCCTTGGCGATTTAATGAGAATCAACCTCTTCTGTGCCTCAGCCTGGCGGTTTTTCCTCAAGTCCTTTGTGTTGTAATTATGTGGACAACTTGGGTTGTGAGCCGAAGCAGAAACCGGCAATAAATTACCGAAATCACTACTGCAGTTTAACACCTTTTATAGTGCCCATAAAACCTCTCAGTTATTGCGGCCTTCAACTTGGTCACTCTGCAGAATGGAAGCCAGTGAAGAAAAGCTGTGTATGCCCTGGTCACATTCTTGATGAGCACTAAAGACAAAGAGCTTCGGTGACCAGGAACTGGCTTTGCTGTCGTTCCTCACTGTGTCCCCTCCGCACTGTGCACCACACTGTCACCGTCGGGAGTGGGCATCAGGCAGTCCCAGCGGCTAGCATCAGGTACCGAGATGAAATTTGTACACCCACCACACATTGACAGCTCGTTTGTGAAGCCAATGATACAGGGAGTGAGCGCATGTCCCTTGACCAGGCACCATGGGTGGAGATGCCTACTGAGAGCACGTGGAACGTGGGACTCATTCGTTCAGCAAATAAATGAATTGATAAGTGATGGGGACATAAGAGAATCTGGTTATTTAGTTGACGTCACCACTCAGCAGCACCTGCAACTTCCTGAGTTCATTCCTCGATGAGATAAAGTCACAAGCGTGCTAGTCTGCTAATCCTGAATCTAAAGAAAACTCCAGCCTGTATCTTACCACCAAATCACATGTCTGGTGTGTGTGTGTGTGTGTGTGTGTGTGTGTGTGTGTGTGTAGCTCAGAGTAATGGGGTATTTTAGGACCACCCTAACAAAATGAATCACTTGAATAACTCCAAAATAGCAAATAGCAATAGAATTACAGTAATTTATGCCATGCTCTTAACTAGAGGGAAAAAAATACCACTGCTGAATGCAGCTGGAGACTCCTCCTCACAGAAGCACCCTGAGGTTTAGCTAACTTGAGTGAACAGAGGCAAGAGGAAGGCTTGGGCTCTATTTTAGGGCAACTCTAAGCTGGTAAAATAGATACACAGTATTCTAGCTGTGAGGGAGTTCGAGCCTAAACAGGCTGGAACACATCTGGCTTGGGCTCTATTTTAGGGCAACTCTAAGCTGGTAAAATAGATACACAGTATTCTAGCTGTGAGGGAGTTCGAGCCTAAACAGGCTGGAACACATCTGGAAGGACCTGGTGAGGGTAGACACACCCCGGAGTTCCCATTTCCGGGAAAAGAGCAGCTCATGGCAGACAGAGCCGGAGCAGTTTGAAGAAGCCAGCGTCGTGTCCCTGCCCAGCAGCTGGTGTTTCCTGAGCAACTCAGACGACATCTGCTGTTTGGTGAACCAGCCTTACCACAGGAGAAAGAAAAGGTGACGTGGCACACTCTGGATGGGAAGCAAAGCCAAGCTCTGTCGTGACACCACCCTTAGACTCCACTCTTCCTGTTCGTTTTTGCTCAGTTCTGGATGGGTCTGGACCACGTGACTTCTGAGAATTTCTCAGTCATAGTGTTCTCGGACTCTAAGGTGGAACAGCGTCCCAAACGTCAAATTAGCATGGCCTGATAGAATGGCAAGACTAGTAATGGGGCCATAGCATGAAGGGCCTGGGAGCCTGGAGAAGCTCATGTGCATTTCCACAGGAATGAGGATGCTCTTCTGAACCCTTGCTTCCTACAGCTGTGTTATGCTGAAGCCTGCTCTGGTGACTTGAAAAATGGATGGACCAGTAGCACCTGATGGAGAAAGAAATCACTCCTTCTGGTCCTGCCGAGATGTCGCATTCCACAGGTGAGGGGAAATAAAACCCAATAGAAATGGAAACAAAACACAGTGACTTTCACATTCCACATAAGTTTGCAAACCTGTTCTGACCGGTACCAAAATATTGCTGGCATCTTTTTTCCCTTCCAGTGCCCACTCACATTCTGCCTTTCAGTTCTTAGTTTGTTTTTTGTCTTGTTTGTATTTTTGCTCTTGGCCCTTTTCTCTGTTTCCCCTTGGCCTCCAGAGAAACCCACACAGCATGTCATCGGGGAAGATGGTATAAACGCACAGTAATAAATACACAGGCTCTGGAATGCTCCAGCAACACACAGAGTCTTATGTGCAGTTGTGTCTAGATAATGAGAGAACAGAAGGAAGGGAGTAGAGAGAAAGCAAAACAGGCTTTTCCCTTTCATGAATGACTGCATTTGTCCCTATTAGGAGATTCAAAACGTTCAAGGAAATTATATATGAAATTCTTGTTTCTGCTGCCTGAGGTTGATCTATTCTAAGGTGACTGACATACTCAGAAAGTAGATATGGGAGCAGCTTGTGATGTAAGCTCCTGGGGAGTGGTTGAGAGAGTTAAGTGACAGTCGTTATGCGAAGGGTGACACTTGTTGATGGCATCAGTGAGCCAGGGTTGAGTGTCTTCCTATGGCAAGTACTGGGCATTGTCCTCTGCGGCCATGTGGCTTCCCTGGCCAATGAGGCGATAAGCAATGCGGTTAAAAATAAGACCCTCGTGACAATCTCACCTGCTGCATACGGCCATCACGGAAAGGAGTACAGACGTTTCTAAACACAAGACAACCATACGTTCTAGCGACTCCACTCTTGGAGATACATAGGAAACAAAATCAATGTGTCCAAGAAACATCCCATATTTGTTACACTGCTCACAGTCGCTAAGACATGGAAACTACCCAAATGACTGTCAAAGAATGAACAGACAAAGGAATGTTGTGTCTTTTGTTTTGTTTTGTTTTGATTTGATTTGATTTGTTTTCCAAGACAGGGTTTCCCTGTGCAGTCTTGGCTGTCCTGGAACTCACTCTGTAGACCAGGCTGGCCTCTGCCTCCTAAGTGCTGGAATTAAAGGTGTGTTCCACCATCGCCTGGCTTGAAATGTGGAATGCTATTTAGCCCTAAAGAAGAAAACCCTGGTTATGACACCATTGGGCTAAATGAAGTGAGCTAGGCACAGAAAGGAAAGCATGACATGATCTCACATGCGGAGGGTGAGATCCTCAAACTCAAACAAGCAGAGACTGGCAGGTTGGTTACTCTTTGCTATGTAACCACAAGGACATGAGTTTTATCTGCAGAATGCAGTTTTTAAAAAGCGGGACAAGCCAGGCGGTGGTGGCGCACGCCTTTAATCCCAGCACTCGGGAGGCAGAGGCAGGTGGATCCCTGTGAGTTCGAGGCCAGCCTGGTCTACAAGAGCTAGTTCCAGGACAGGCTCCAAAGCTACAGAGAAACCCTGTCTCGAAAAATCAAAAAAAAAAAAAAAAAAAGTATGACATGGTGACTTCTGCTTGCCATCATAACAGGGAGAAGGCAGAGAGAGAGATTCCTGGAGGTGGCTGACCTACTGGTGAGTTCCAGGCCTTTGAGTGTCCCAAAAAAAACTACAAAAACCACTCTCATGCCTTCTTCACCTCTATAGACTCCCCCTCTGGAACTGCAAGTCAAAATAAATGGCTTCTTCCATTTTAAAAAAAAAAGGCAGTTGGCTGTCCTCTGCCATCACACATGAGCATGTACGCACACAAACCATGCACGACTGCATCTAGAGAGCTGGACCCACACAGAAAACACAACTCCATCTAGATAGCTGGACCCATACATCGCACACAACTGCATCTAGAGAGCTGGACCCACACACAGAAAACACAACTCCATCTAGATAGCTGGACCCACACACAGAAAACACAACTGTATCTAGAGAGCTGGACCCATACATCGCACACAACTGCATCTAAAGAGCTGAGTGACGCCGCTGAGAGTTCCTGGCAGAGTGTTCCACGGACTGTTCAGATTCTTCCTGCTCCTTAGAGCGGTATGTGAACGGGAGGTAACTGGAGAATTGTCAGTCAAAGCAGACAGGACTGTCTGATTCCGAAACTGTTCCGGTGACGGGCAACAAAAGGTAGAAGGGCTTTCAGTCAAAGACCCACTCATAAAAACATGGTCTGAGGATGAAGCGGAGGTAACTGACTTCACAGTTTGTTTTCATGATTTGGAAAATGTTTTACAAATACTTCAGAGGGGCTGGAGAGATGGCTCAGTGGTTAAGAGCACTTGGCTGTTCTTCCAGAGGTCCTGAGTTCAACTCCCAGCAACCACATGGTGGCTCACAACCATCTGTAATGAGATCTGGTGCCCTCTTCTGGCCTTACACATTCATGCAGACAGAACACAGTATTCATAATAAATAAATACATCTTTAAAAAAAACAAATACTTCAGAGGACCACAGTGCTCCTATAAAACCCCAAAGCATTGTCGCTCAGCTCTTTCAGCAAAGCTCCACTATAAAGAGAGACTTGTCTTACAGAGATGGATTGGTATAGCGTCTTCCTAAAGGAATGAATAAAGCCTTGTGCAGGTAATGTACAAAGTCTGGGAAACACACATTACCAGAAACTCTACAGGATTGCAATGAAGGTACAGAAACCATAAGACATTAAAACACCTCGGGTACATCAACTTTGATAGACAAGAAAGAGGAGGGGGTACCTCTCCACTGCAAAAATAATAGGTTACCTTTGATGTAGTGAGGAAGGATCAGAAGGCAGAACAGAAATACCAGGTCTCACAGCCCAGAGCCATGGACAGCCGCTCCCGGGACAGGGTCAATTTGAATCCTAATTAGAGCATTTTCGGCATTTGTCTGGTTGCACTGAAAACTGCCTCCTGTTTCCCATTCAAAATGGGGAACTCCATAGCTGCCATCCTACACAGTCCATCTTTCTGTGTCAGAAGCGGGAGGGGCGGAAGACGTGTCACAGAGCTTCCAGTGCAGAGGGACTGATACCCTGAGGGGTCTCATCCACCCCGGACCCAACTCAGATGGTGAGATACTGGGCTAAGCCCAGAAATGATGGGTGTGTTTCACATGTGTGAGGGACAGGAATCAGAGAACAAACTGGAAGAGCCAGCCACCTCAATCACCCTCAGTAATTCTAACCCCCCCCCCACCAACACGTAGCTAAAACTGATCCATGCAACCAACAGGGGGCACTGTTAGCACATCAGTGACTCTGTAGAAGGCACCCAGCTTCCATGTTGGGGTCTCTCTGATGGCTCACAATGGGAGAAGCCCCTGCCTTGTCATGAGGACACTCAAACAGTCCTATGGAGAGGCGCAGGTGAGGAAAAACAGAAACTCACACTGGTAACCAGCATTAACTCACCAAGCTGGCTGTGTGAGAGACCTTCAAAGTAGACCCTCCATCCTCCGTCAACTCTTCTGGCGATCCCAGCCTTGGTCATCGTCCTGATTGGAACATCACGGTGGATTCAGAGGTAGAACGGTACAGCCAAACTGCTCCTGAGTTCCTGACCCCACAGAAATTAGGTAATAAATGCTTATTGTTTTAAACCCTTAAGCTTTAGAGTAAACTGTGTTTTGATTGATGGGTAACACAGCCTTATGTCAATTCCCAACACTTAAATAAAAACTGAGCCGGAGGCATGTGGCTATAATCCCAGAGCTTGGGCAGCAGAGACAGGGGGATACCTAGCACTTGCTGGCCAGCCAGTCTAGTCAATGAGTGAATTCCAGGTTTAGGGAGAGATTGCGTCTCCAAAGTAAGAGGGGCGGGAGAGATAGTTAGGAACACTTGCTCCTCTTAAATGGGTTCATCTCCCAGCACCCACAAGAAGGCTTACAACCATCCATACATCCAGTTCTAGGGGATCCAGTGCCCATTTCTGACCTCTGCAGACAACAGGCACATGTGTGGTACACATACACACAAGCAAAAGGCTCATACACATAAAATAAGAAAGACATCCAACCCAACACACTCATACACACACACACACACAAACACACACACACACACGGTCAAGTGTGTTACACACAGTGATGGGGGAAACTAGAGCTATTTTTTGATTGTGTTCTACCCAATTCATCTCCTGCAATAAAGAAGTTACACAAATTCCTATGATAATTTTGACTGTGGAAAAACTTGAGCACCACCTGTGAACTCTCAAATGTGTACGTGTATTTAGAATTGCTAGCTATTGTGGGGAAGTTGTTGCTGGATTTGTAGCCACAATTAGCAGGAAGAGAATAATGAAGCATCTGGTGGTGGAAGCAGTGCTTCAACCTGAACCAGCTCACTCGTTACCCAGGTCCCTATGGCCTCTTCCAGCCCCCAGATATCTCCTCCAAGAGGAACAGGCCAGTTCTCTGCCCATCAGCATCCTGCTCTCTGGGGTACCGTTGAGCCACTCTCTCCAGTGTAACAAACTCTATCTTCTGAGCTGATTCCTAGCCCCAACTGTGTGTTCCAGCTCCAAGCTGCAAGATTCCATGTAGTTGTGTCTCCACTCCCTGTGATTGCAAGGCTTGGGGACAGGCAGATCCTGTGTGATGCGCAGACTAGCTGCGGACTTTGGCCATCCTTGGCTAGTTATCTCAGCCCGTGAGAGATTTCATCAGTGTCAGGTTCAAAGGGGGCACCCTCAAAAGGGCAGGCCTACTGACTCATCCAAAACTGAGTCTAGACCCAGTTCAACTTGGACTTCAGAAGGATTTCTGGTGGTTAGATAAAAGCCAGCATTCCTCAGGAACTGATGAAACCTATTTCCATCTACCCAAAGCAGTCATTTCCCTTTCCTCCAGTTAAAGAGACAGATGACTCTGCAATTAGCATATATAGATGATGACTATCAGCACTTCAAAAGTCCACATTAGCATCTTAGCCTTTCTCACTTCCTCCAGCTTGTGGGTTTCCCTCCCTGCAGCTGCTCCCCCTTCTTACAGTGCAGCAGTACCTGCTGTTTCTCCCCCTTTCAGTCCTGCTTCTGCATACCCCTCTAGGCTTTCTCCCCCTCTTGCAGGTAACCCCTAGTCATATCCGATATGCTGGCCACGTTCAGTCTATTCCTTTTGCTGGGCGCCTCCAGATGCCTCTAGCTGTTCTCTCTCACCCATATCTGCAATAAAAACCTTAGCCATACCATGGAGTGGCCATGTCTTCAGCTGTGTGCCTCTACCTACTTAATCTCCCATTCCCTAAAGAGGACATCAGCAGCGCAGAGAGAGGAGGGGTGCTCATGAGAAAGAAACTAAGGGAGATGAACGGGCCAAGTGAGCAGCATCACTGGAGCTGTAGGGCATGTGGGCATCTCACCCAGCCCTTCAGACTCTGTTCTCCAGGTACCAAGGGCTAGAGTAATGTCTCATGACATTTGACCTTCCAGCCACGCAAGACAGAAATTCCTAAGGCTACTGTGTGTTAAAGTGTGAGGCTGTTTTTGACATCTGCTGGGTAAAATCTTAGAAAGATAATGTAGAAAGAATGATGACTTAGGATGATATGTGAGTGTTTATCCCTGCGGGGTCTCCAACTATGAAAAGATGAATGCCTTTAGGAGGCGACCCTGCAAGCACTGTACATGGGACACTGGTCCGGAGAAGGTGGGTAGAGAGAGAGAGAGAGAGAGAGAGAGAGAGAGAGACAGAGAGAGAGACAGAGAGACACAGAGACACAGAGAGGGAGGGAAGGAGGGAGGGAGGGAAGGAGGGAGGGAGGGAGAGAGGGAGGGAGGGAAGGAGAAAGAGAGAGATTCTCCATATGTGAGGCAGACGAATTGCCTGAAACTAAAATATAGAGCAGCTTGTAATTTTAAGTTTTTATAAAATGAAAGGTAATTTAATCTGTATGCTCTCTCTAATGTGCATTGGAAAGACCAGACCCTCTAATTTCAGAAGGTAAAGAAGACACTCAAGGAACTTGCTTGTTCTTGGATGGAGAGCACCAAGCCAGAGCTTGTCATGTTTACCCAGAGTAAACAGCATCCTGACCTTGCAAGAAACAGAACTGAGTTTTCAGTGGACACAGAGAAAACGTGAGAAAGCTCTTCTCGAGTTTCCTCCAATCGGGGAGCTATTAAAATGCCACAGCCTGGAATCTCCAGAGTGCAGGGTTTTTCTTAGCACAGGTTCATAGCTTTTTGTGGTCAGCCCATTTGTCTCAGGAGATATTGAAGACTTCTCCAAAACACATTCACATCTGACTATGTTGCAGATTAATAGCACTGTTGATATGGTGAGTCAAAGGGAAGAGTCTTTAAATGAAATGAAATTAAAAATTAGTATACTGTGATCTAAGGAAATATTTGAAGATCGTAGCCCTGTAGGTAACTCCAGAAAAACAAGCGGGGATGAAAAAGAGAGAGAGAGGCTCAGTATCCTTTGGGGAGCTCGGAGGATTTCATAATTCTCAGGAGTTAGCCCTGCACATGGGCTTGGGATGTCACTCAGTTGGCAGCATGCACGGGACCCTGGGTTTGATGGTATATGTGTGTGGTGGTATATGCCTATAATCCTAACACTTGGCAGAAGGATCAGGAATTCAAGATCATCCTCAGCTTCAGAGGAAGTTCTAGGCCAGCCTGGGTTACACAATTTCCTTGTTTGTTTGTTTGTTTTAATGAAAACAACAACAAAACCCAGCAGTATGTATCTGAGGCTATAACTAAGTTATGTTCGGACTCTCCTGTGTGGCTATTCCTGAGCAGGGCGGTGGGTGAACACTGAAAGAACATTCTGTCAGCCTAGAGAAGAGACTGGAAGGTGACATTTTTGCACTCTTCTTAGCAAACACAAACAATGACCGAGTCAGATCCGCAGCGAAGAGCTGGCTGCAGGCCCTGATGACCCCCAAATGCCACGCTGCAAATAACATCTCAAAGCCACATTGCATACTGACTCCGTAATGAATGGGGCCCATCTGGGCCCAGCTTTACTCCCCTAATTACATTTTGCTTGTGGTAATATTAAAACTTGCCTGCATTCAAGTCACCTCTGGGAGAGAGAGTGTAGGTGCCTGGTAGGCAATGAGATAAGAAAGGATTGAGAAGGCCCAAGTGTAAAGAGTTTTGTAATGAAAAGATTAATATCCATGAGTTTATAACATGACTTTTCTCTCAACCTTTATTCTTTCCTCTCTGCTCTGCCCTTTCTTTTTCTTCTCGAGATGAATAGATAGCTCATCAGGAGTATAGAAATAGGGCCTGGAGGGATGGCTG
This sequence comes from Arvicola amphibius, assembly GCF_903992535.2. Taxonomy (NCBI): domain Eukaryota; kingdom Metazoa; phylum Chordata; class Mammalia; order Rodentia; family Cricetidae; genus Arvicola; species Arvicola amphibius. Next base: position 45,040,244 of record NC_052060.1, on the reverse strand, counting down.
GGTGACCAAGTGTACTCGTTCCGTAAGCGTGAGGACCTGAGTCTGGACCCCAGCACTCATGTAAAAAACAGACATTGCACATGTTAAGTTTGGTTGGCAGAGACAGGAGGGTCACTGGGTCTTGCTGGCCAGCTGGGCTAGTCAAAACTCTGAGCTCCGGGTGCAGTACAAGAGACCTGTCTCAAGGTATTAGGGTGGAAAGGGACAGCCAGGTACCTAATGTCCTCCTCTTGCATTCCCAGGGCACACACACATCTGCACATGCAAATGTACACAGAAACACACACACACACACTCATACACGCACTCAGGGAAATGTGTATTGCAATCTTCATGAAATCATGGTTTTGGGGAAAAGAAAGAAAATACTCTAATTTATCGATCCCCTCAAAAGGCTGTTATCACATAAATTGTCTGTTTTCATCTTCCCTAAAACACTAAAAAATGTATTATCAGTTTAGACATGAAGAACCTGAGGCTTGGAAGCAGTTACATAATAAACAAAAAGTTCAACTTTTCATTTGAATATTGGCGTTAAGACCTATGGCCTTCCCACTATATGATCAGCTCCAGCCTTTACCATTCTAATCTGCCAACACCCAGGGATTGTTAAACAGAAATCACGGGAGGCTGATTTTTGAGTTTATTGCTGCATTTGGCCCTAACAGATTGGAACAAACAAGAATGTAACTGCTCATATTAAATGCTGTAGAATCAATGTGAAACCTCAGGGAAATAGATACTTCCTTCCAAAGAGACCAGATTTTCCTGAGAACAAGAAATTCCGGTCTACCTAAATCAGCAATAAGTGCCCTTGGCTTCAATCCTTCTGTAGCAGCAGCCCAGAGAGCTGCTGCTAGACTGTCCCCCCCCCCCCCCCCCCCCCCCCCCCCCCGGCTCTACGTCTCCGGCTCTGCTTCCTGGTGAGAGACTCCATTCTATTTGTACAGAGGTTAAGAAGCTACCTTGATGTGGCCACGAACGCAAAAGTGAGAGGATCTTGTAATAGCTAATCTTACTAGTTAAGACACAAGAGTTCACTTATTTGGTTGAGGTAACTGGAAAAACTCATCTGAGGGCCTATGTCCCCAAGTGGCTAGGAGCACAGCCAATTAAGAAATCAGTCTTAAACTAGGTGGTGGCGGTGCACACTTGTAATCTCGGCACTCTGAGGCAGAGGCAGTTGGATCTCTTGAGTTCAAGGCCAGCCTGATCTACAGAGTAAGTTCCAGGACAGCAAGGGCTACAAAGAGAAACCCTGTCTGGAAGGGGTAGGAGAAGACGTTGTTCTCCTATAGGCTCCTCTCCTGACGATACCAGGTCAGTAAGAGTGAGGAAATTCTCCTGTAAATTCTCACCAGCAGTTAAGAACAGCTCCAGGCATAAAGCAGCTGCCTGGGGTACTTGAGTCTATTGGCTACAGGTTTGGGTTGTGACGTCAGGGAAGTCAGGGCAGGAAGCCAGCCCCTTTGGCGATTGCTGTGTGACTTCCGTGTGTGGTTAGGAGGATTAAATAGCGTTGTGAAATCATCTTCGTACATTGTGAAGATGTGTCACTCTGATTGGTTTAATAAAAAAGCTGAATGGCCAATAGCTAGGCAGGATTTCCAGGCGCAGAGGACACTGGGAAGTGCAGAGGAAGTGGCATGGGCAGTACAGAGTAAAGGTAACCGAGCCTTAGGAAAGAACATACGTTAAAAGAGAGGGGTTAATTTAAGTTCTAAGAGCTAGTTCAGAACAAGCCTAAGCTGTCATCTGAGCTTTCATAATTAATAATGAGTCTCCATGTCATTATTGGGGAGCTGACTGTCCCGACGAAAATGTCCGACTACAAGATAGCAAGTGTGTCTGCCTGCCATGGCATGGAGCCTGGTACGTGCTAAACTTAGCAGAGGAGCGTTAAGCTTCCACCATGAGGACTGTCTCCTACTGTGCTCTTCTGACCCCTCGAGGAGTGAACAAGGATGCTGAGGGCGGGGGCAGCACCCCACATCTCGAGCCAAACTGCTGTGTGGGGCACCCTGTACTGGGCAGCCGTTTTCCTAGGAAAAACTGCGATCAAGTGCCCGCTGTGCCCCCTCAGAGAACACAGCTGCTGATCCTTGGCTCGCTTCCTGCCCTCATCTGGGAGCCTTTAAAGCAACTTAAAGATAAGTCTTGCCTCTGAGCTGAAGGAGATCTGAGTGGGGACAGGGCCATTCACTGGAGAAACAATAGTCCACAGAGCGCCCCTCCTCCCAACCACACCACATGCTGTGTCTCTCCACAGCTGCCGCCCTGATGTCTGCTCGTGACTCACTGCCATACGGCAATGGCACACAGAGCAGGCAGGCCGGTGGGTCACCGCGGGACAAGGTCCAGACCAAGCCCAGATGCAGGTCTGGTGCCACGGTTAGAACAACCTCTTGTTCAGGCCCTGTGGGTATTGTTTATCAACCTGAGTCCATAAAGGCCAGACTGCTCAGCTGCAGCAAAGTGAGAAAGCCCCACAAACAAAGCCATGCAACTCTGCCAGGACAGTCACCTTTGTGGATGATGAAACCCAAAGCCAGTGCCGCCAAGAAGGCCTGAAACAGCGCTATCAGCAAGTCAAAGATAGGTGAGCGTGGAGGAGGCACAATCCTTGCTATCATCGCAAGGCGGATAACAATGATTACGGCTGGCAAGATCAAGTGGAAAACATAAAATGTTTCATTGTTTAGTTAAAAATATCTATCCGAGCCTGCCTAGTGACCAGTACCTATAATCTCAGCACTGAGGAGACAGAAGCAGAGGCTATGATTTTAAGGCCAGTTTGTGCTATACAGCAAAACCCTGTGTCAACACAAATACATGCACACACGCACACACACACAGAGGCACGTGCATGTGCACACACACACACACACACACACACACACACACACACGCTCCTTTGATCCAATAAGGTACCATCACCTTGGCTCCCTGATCTAAACTGAAAGGCTTTTGAAATCCAAATATAGCTAGATCCAGGTGTGTTTTACTTAGGTCTATAATTAAGACCTACCCTCCCGCTAATGCCCACAAGCCACTGTGTTTAGAAATAGAAGCATCGAAAAGTCACAGTTTGCAAATCTTTCTCGGATCTTTCCCTCCGGTGGCCCTCTGCCAGCATTCTGTCATTTCATCCATAGAGCCGACGTGACAGCCATAGCAAACAAGAACTGTGGGCGGCAGGGGAAAACACCCAGTCCATCAATCTGTCAGCATCCTGTTCACTCATTGTTGGTTATTAATTTTTGCTTGGGTGAAACTGCCACCATCATTGACACCATTAGTGCCTGCGACTAAGTGATGTATTTGAAGAGCCCAGCTTTTGGCATTTCGCAGCTGGGGCCCAAGGATAATCAAAACGCTCATAAACCCATGCATGGTCCCAACAACGTATCCCCAAGATAACAAATAATTATGCCCAGACAATGACTCTACTACGTGACTTTCATAATGACTTGCCAGTGCTATATCCACTAACTGTTATTAAAAGTGTCTCTGATTACTATTCGGAGGATTTTTTTTTTCCGTTGAACTTTCAATTACAGACAACTTCTGACTTATGATGTTGATTTCTAGACTTTACGGTGGAATGAAGGCAACATGCATTTTACAGAAACCACTGGAATTTTGAATGTTGGAATTTCCCTGGCTAGAGCCCTGTGAGGCACAATTGTCTTTCAATGGTGGGTAGCAGTTACAGCTCCCAGACAGTCATCTGAGGGTGCGCTGTGCTCCGAAACACAGCTTTAAATACAGTTTAAGCTTCCAGTGGGGTTATTAGGACAGAGTAACTCCATCAAAACTTGAGGATCACCTGGCCACTGTTGAACATGTATTGTTGGGGAAGCCTGAGGTCCTAGCTAATGTTCTAGAAACTTTAGTCCTATCCAGATTCTCCTCCTGGATAACGGTACCTGGCCCCTGGCCTCTGGCTCCTGGGCAGTGTTTACAAATGATGCCCAGCTGTCCCTTCCTCAGAGAGCTGTTCTGAGCCACTTGGGAGCCATCTTGGCCTGGAAGCTGTTCCATCCCCCCTCAGTGGGTCAGATGACTCTCTCTCTCAACAGAGGGACCAATCTCCACAGCATAGCTCTTGCCCTGGAGCTTCTCCGTGTGTCCACCCTGGAGCTAGTCTCTCATGGATTTCACACACTGCTATACTCCTCAGGCAAGTCTGGTTTTCTCACTTGCTTTCTCAGTAAAAAGACCCAGTATACTAGCCTGGTTTCTTTCTCTGTGATAAAGCAATGACCAAAAATAAACTGGGGAATGAACAGGCTTACACTTCCCTATCGCAGGGCATCAAGAGGAGCCAGGAACTCAAGGCAGGAACCTAAAAGCAGGAACCAAAGCCAAGACTATAAAAGAAAGCTGGTTATTGACTGTGGTCTTACACAACCTGTGGCCTGCTGTCTTATACAACCCAGGACCACTCACCTTTGTGTGGCCCCACCTATAGTGGGATGGTCCCTCCTGTATCACTCATTGATCTAGAGCATGCCCCCCAATCCACAGATTTGGCCACAGGCCAATTTGATGGAAGCAATTTTTAACTGAAGTTCCCTCTTCCCAGATGACCCAAATTTGTGTCAGATTGATAAAACTCATTAGCACACTCCACTTGGAAAGAGCGCAACCACACTCAGACACTAAGAATTCTTCTCCAAGGGTGGGACCAGACCTCTGCCCTGGATGACCACGCTCTTTTCAATCCTTGAGGCAGGTAGATCTTTCCCCTTGTGTCTATCTGGATGTTTCTCCCCAGAGATCCTTATGACACCCAGATCTCCGGACTGTTTCATTCACATCCAGTCCCAAACTCAGAATTCTCTTCAGTTCCAACTGTCAAAAGTCCTTCCTGTGAGTCAGTTAAGACAAACAAACCAAAATCCCAGTAGAAAGCCAGCGTAGTAAAGGATCAATCACAGCTCACTGTGATGAAAATTGAGATACGAAAACAAAGCATATGGCACCCCCACTTACGAGAGAAGTGGGAATTAAGTACCTGCTCTTAACCACTAGATTGGGGGGAAATCCAGCATAAGTTTTAGTCTTGTATATCCGTCCAATCTAGTAGTGGTGGGTTCCTTTTTCTTTTGTTACAAATAAATTGCTTCTCAAAAAAAAAAAAAAATGCCACTTCAAGAGAAGAGTTCACCTCTGGGAAACAACCCTGACGCAGCTCTGCAAAGCCCTTTAGAGCAGAGGGTGAAAGGGCTGTGCAAACCTCAGTTATTAGCAGGGCTCTCACCTCCCCGGGAAGGCTTTGTGCTTATTGTTTTGCCTCCCAGGTCGCAAAGAACCGATTGCTTCCTTTGTTCCTTTTGTCCTACCCCAGCAAGAGTCTTTATTGTTAACTTTTTCTATTTCTTTCACTTCCACCCAAAACCTTTCTCTCCACAAGGCCATAAAATACCCTGCTGATTGAAGAACCATGCCTTCAACATGTTTGCCTTCCCACATCCCTCTCAGGGTTAGGGGAACAGGCACTTTTTCTCCTACCACATGTCTGTGTTAAGTGTCTGTGTATGTTTCCTTCGGAGATCAATGTGACTCGCGTTCCTGCTTCCTCTCTCCATTTACTTCTTCACCTCAGCGGTGTCAAGCTGGGCCAGTGACATGGGGGTGGCATTGGCCATTTTCAGTCAGAAGCTTAAAGACCTATCCTGTCAGTCACCATCACAGCCATCTGAAAAGTCGGCACATATCAGCAAGGGTTTTTCCCTTAGTCTGAACCCTGACATGAGACTATCCTAGAGCGGAGACATTAAAGACTGTGTGACAGAGAGAAACAAGCCCTCATGGCCTGAGCCCCTTATAATTGCAGTGTGTTCCTAGCTTTCCAAGAGGTCTTTAAGTCCTAATTCCCATCATTTCCTTTCTGTCCCAAATATTACCTTTGCTGTTATAGAATCATTTGACTAAATAGAATGTTTCTCTTGCTTTTATTCTCGTCTCTTTCCTATTTTGTTAGGAGAAAGCACTTTTTGTTGGTTGTATTCACTTGGGTGGGGAGTGCATGCCTGTGGAGGTCAGAGAACAGGTGGTGGAGTTGGTTCTCTTCCTCCACCACGTGGGGATTGAACTCACGTTTGGCAACAGACATCTTTAACCTCTGAGCAGTTTTGCTGGCCCCTCTTCTCTTTCCGAATTATTCAGAACAAAATCAATTATGTAAAGCCAAGAAGGTAGTCATTTGGTGACTGGAGAAGAAATGTGGTGGCCCAGAGTCGGGCGCCAGTACCTAAAGAGCTTTTCCTCCTAAAACATAAAACCAGGTTGGAAAAAAATAACGAGGCAAAAGTATGCACAGCACTAAGTGGCCTGACACCCAGGAGATGCGCTCCTGCCTTGCGTGCCTGTGCCTCCAGGGTCTAGGGTTCATCTCTTCCTGCTGAATTATTAGAGCACGCCATAGCCCTGGGGCGTCCTGCTGTTGGGGAACCAGTTTAACAGAGCTGTGTGAACCCCTTTTGAGCTGTGGGCTCAAATCAGATAAGTGAGTGCAGTGTAGATTGTGGGCTGGGGTTCTCTTATCATAGAAGGGAGAGCCATTCTAATGACTCCTGTTTAATAGGACTGGAATTGGAGATGTACCATGATAGTGGCTTCCCAAAAAACAGATGCTCCTTTTTCAGCCTGCTATGCATGACCAACAAATGGAAGCAAGATTGGGGATATTCAACACGTGCATGGTTCTATGGTCTAATATCTGCCCCACCCCTCAGTTAATTCTAACCTCCAAGATGCTGATATCGGCAAGACAGGGCTTTCAGAAGGGGATAGGTCATGAAGGCAGGGTCATCATGAATGGGGTTAGTGTCCTTAAACAAGAGATATTAGAGCCCATTTGCCTCTTCCTCAGAAGACACATCTAGGAGGAAACAGAACGTCTCCAGAGAGTAAAGCTGACAGACAGACCCCTGATCTTTGACTGTGAGAAACTGATTTCTGTTGTTTGGAAGGCACCCAGATCGTGGTGTCTTATTCAGCAGCTAGAACCGACTAAGACAGCGTGTATAAAGTCCAAGGGAAATCAGAAATCCCAATCCGGAACACTGTTGAATCGCGATCCTATTCCTCAAGAGGCAGAGTCATTCTCAGTAACAGAGAGTGTGCTTTCCTTTCGCCCACAGCTCAAAAGGGTTTTACACAGCTCTGTTAAACTGGTTCCCCAACAGCAGGATGCCCCAGGGCTATGGCGTGCTCTAATATGGCGTGTTCAGCAGGAAGAGATGAACCTAGACCCTGGAGGCACAGGCATGCAGGGCAGGAGCGCATCTCCTGGGTGTCAGGTCACTTAGTGCTCTGCATACTTTTGCCTCATTATTTTTTTCCAACCTGGTTTTTATTTTTTAGGAGGAAAAAAGCTTAGGGTGTCATCATCAGAATTTGGAGCTCATTTTGCCACAGTGGCCAATACACTTATATTTTGTAGCTACCTCAATAACATAAAGGCCTTCCTTCCTTCCTTCCTTCCTTCCTTCCTTATTATTATTATTGTTATTAATTTTATTTATTTATATTGATTGACTAGTATAAAGCTTTTTTAATGGAAAAGTATAAAATTCAAGTAATAAAAATACACCCTTCCCCTAAAATGTGCACTGGCAAACGGCTGCAGTATCTAGAGGCAATAACTCCTACAGTGACTGACACTTTGTAGCATTCCTTGTTTTCTGTGGTGACTACTCTCGCATCATTATCATAGCATACCTGTTCTGACATATGCCACAGGCACCTGACAGAAGTAACTTCCTGGGGCCCAGACTGATTCTGGCCTAGGGTTACTGAAGGATTTCAATGTATTGTGGTGGAGAAGGCACCGCTGAGAAGCTGGTATATGGCGGTAGAATCATGAGACAACCAGGCTTCACAGGGTGGGCATAATAGCAAATAAGTTGGTGTAATCACCGACAGCCCACCCAGAAAGACCTATTTCTGCCAGCAACCTTCCAAAACAGCACACCAGCTGGGGACCAAGTGCACAGACATGAGAGTTGTGGATTTATATTCAGATAATATTGCCTTCTATGAATCCTAATATAGAATTGTACTTATCACCACATATTTACAACTTTGCATGTCATCCCGTTTCCAAACGATTCTATCATTAATTAACTAAGGAAATCAATTATTTGATAGCATCTTAATGTTCCACCAAACTGACTTCTTTGTAAGCATTATCTGTTAGGAGTTTGGCTTCTTGTTTTCAGACACATAAAGGATGTTTCTGTGTGTAACCTTTTTTGATGTTTTAGAAGTTGAAATCCTGGGTTAAAGTTTATAAAACTTAATAGTGTGCTGATAACTATCTATATTGCTTTCTGGAAAGGTTGTGCCTGCACCAATTTAGATTACCCTTAGCAATGTATGACAAGGCCTTTGTTACTAAACCCTTTCCAACATGGCAGAGAAATTTTTAAAATAGAAGTTTTCATGAAAATGAACTAATATTAGATGCACCGCTCATTGAAATGGTATCACTTTTTAATTTTACAGGAAAGTCTGCATTTCTTTTCTCCCTATAAAATTAGATGTCCTTACACTTACTAAAGGTTTGCACTCCTCTCTGGGAGCTGCTGGCTCTTATCAGCGGCCTGTCAAAGAGCAGATGGTCTTTAAAAGTCAGTGTACTTGCTAGGTGTTGATAGCACACACCTTTAATCCCAGCAGGTGGATCGCTGTGGGTTCAAGGCCAGCCTGGTCTCCAGAGTTTCCAGACATCCAGGACAACACACATACACACACACACACACACACACACACACACACACACACACTGTCTTGAAGAAAGAAAATTTTAGCTGAAAGTATTTATTTCCCACAGTTTGTTGTTTCTTTGCATTTTCTGGGTGATATATTGGGACAGTCAAGGGTCTGTGGCTAATTTTTTTTGTTTCAGTCCTTTTTCTTTGTGAGTTTGTTTAGATAGAATTTAAAGCAGTCTGGGGCTGGACTTGGTTGCACAAACCTGTTATCCCAGCTACAGAAGAGGCTAAGGCCAAAGAACAGAAGCCTAAGCCCTGCCTGTTGGGGCTATGAGAAAGTTTGAGGCAGCCTGATGAGAACCTGCTTTGAAAGCTTTTACAAAAAGACTGAGTTTTTAGTTAGTGGTAGAGGGTTTGCATAGGTTAGTTAGAAGTGTGTTGTTCAGTTGCATATTTTCCAGCTATCTTTCTTCTTGATTTCTAGTTTAATTCCATTATAGTCAAGGACTGGACAAAGGCAGCTGGGTCATCAGCAGCATCAAAACTGTTGTGTAACAGTGAGTCTTTACCCCTGTTTTATACCTAAATAAATTCTTGAGAACCCTTAACAGCCTCTCGCAGCTTCTCAATTGTTTGCTTTCACTTCCTGCTTACTCGGGAAATATTATTTTCCTTCTCAGGTCTTTTATGGGGTTGAAGACTAGACAGTCACAGTTACAAGCCTTTTACATTGTAGAGAACATATTAGGTACAAGACTTAGATTCTTCAGGATAGGACAGCTATTGGAATGATCTGTTATTTGCCAATTACCTATGGTCTGGATATTTAGAATGTGTTTCCTGCTTGATGTTGTTCTTGTTGGCTGCAGTTTCATCTTTGCTGATGCTATTATCTTTCTTCTGTACAATACTTGATAGTTGTTCTTATTGTATATAGTTTTGTTAGGATTAGAACCTTCTTATTTATAAAAAAGGAGGAAGTATTGTGGGATTTTGATCTCTTTAGCCAATGGCTTTTGGGAATTACAACTCCTAGCGTGTGGTCTTGTCTACAGATGTCACAATTTATAAGCTTAGGGAGAGGGTCTTGCCTTCTCTTGCTCCTGTGCTCTCTTGGGTGGTTGAAGTGGAGCAGGTGGCTTGCTCTTCACCCCTGGACTGAACGACTGTACAAAGGTAGCTGGATCAGTGGTAGCATCTAAACCATTCTGTATCAGTGAGTGCTTGCCCCTATTTTATAAATTCTTGAGAACCCTTAACAGACTCTTGTAACTTCTCACTGCATAGAAAGGGGACTACTGCTGTCTTAAAGGGCAACAGTCTGGCGCCTGGTTTAGTAGAGCTGGTGTCAACCCTACCCAGCAGAAGGTAACACAAGGTGAGCTGAAGACTGCACCCCTATTATGGGAAGTGAAGGTCCAGGTGCTTGGAGTCGTTTTTATTCACAAAAGACAACGCAACTTCTACTTTAGAAGACTATATGATCATTAACGTGTCAGATCTGGCAGTTAAACTGCGAGAGAGAAAAAAAGAGCCATGGCCTTCCATGCCCTTCTGATTTCCACAGCTGTCAACGAGTTCAACAGAGAATGAGAGACAAGACTGAGGGCCTACAACACGCAGTGGTGTTTACTTTGTGCAAGGACTAAGAGTCAACGTTTCAGAACAGTCTGGGGAGCACCCAGGCACACACCCGTGACAGCTCCAGAGCAGGTACACGGTCTGGCGCCATGACACATGAAGCTCCATGCACGGAGTCCTAGGGACTAGGAACCCGAGTGTCCTCCATGCCTGTACGGGGGGCTGGAAGGGGAGGGCACCAGTGGGAGACAAGGGTGTTCACGGGGCAGGAGCACAGGAGGTCAGCTGAGAAAGGCTAAAGGATGACAGCGGCGAAGGAATCTAAGCAGCAAGGAGCCAAGGCAGAAACGCTTCATGCCCAGTGCTCGCGGCTGGAGGAGGAAGCTAGGCTGGTGTTAACAACAGACATCGTGAAGCATTTCCTTTACCACAACAGGCAAAACCCAAGAATGCATTTTAATAGCCAAAACGCAGAGAACTTAGTCCACATGACCCCACTGAGATCAGCCGAAGCAAGAACGCTGGCGTTACTAGGAAAGTGGGGACCTGAATAGAGAAAGCGTGTCTGCAACAGATATGGAGCCAACTTCAGAGAAATTTAAAGCCGAGAGAAGAGTGGGCTCGCCTAGCCTCAACCCTGGTCCAGCTGCAATCAGAGCGCAGTCACCTATTGTCAGTATTTATTAGTCAAGGATCTCTTGAAAAGAACCAACAGGATGACACGCATGAACACACACACACACACACACACACACACACACGCACACGTGCGCGCGCACACACACACACACACACGCACACGCGCGCGCGCGCACACACACACACACACGCGCTAACAACATCCAAATCACACCTGGAAAACTGAGCCTCCATTACTTGCTTGCCTCTGAACCTGGCGGTCATCGCAGTCTGAGTAATCCCACAATGGCTGTCTCTCCTTGAAAGGACCGACAACCCAGCATCTGCTCAATCCACAAGGCTGGATGCCTCCATGGTCCCAGTCTGCCACTGAGAACCTGGAGGTTCCTGGAGAGCCGCTGGTCCCTAGCCCCCTCTGGGAGCCTGGGAACGCTGGCTCTGGTAGCAGTGAAGGAGGGGCGAAACAAGCACAAGGAAGGAGTAATGGTCCTTCTGCTGTACTCTTTTGATCTGCGCTGCTGCCAAAGGTGCCGCCCATCAATCTAGGTAATGGACAGGTCTTCAGCTGAGGCTCCCGATACAGGTGAACCTAACGGTGTCACCTTACCATTAAAAACCACCATAGATGTTTCTGGTACATGGGCCTATATCAGTTATTTTTTTATTTAGGCCAAATTAGCTTTAATTTCTGTCCCTGAGAAGAGGAAGAGTTTATCAGTTTGGGGGATGAGTTCAGCTACGACCTTTGCTAAAAATGTAAACAGTTTGGGGCGAGAACCACAGTCAAGCTTTTTGCATGAGTGCAGGGATCCGAACTCAGGTCCTCACCCTTGCACAGCAAGCATCTTGCAAGGGTGTCATCTCTTTGCCTTTTCATTTGAATTGTCAAACGGAAGGGATTATAATGATAATTATGATAAATAAAAGGCAAATCAACTGTTAAGTTATTAACAGCCATTATTGTTATTTTTAAATTGACATTTTAATATCAGTTATGATACTATGGTAGGAAGGAAATTCCCTTTGTACCCCTAGTCTTATAACACATTTCACGATAGAGCTGGGTGGGGAGGCCTAAATTCACGAGCCCAGCACTCAAGAGGTGAAAGCAGGAGGATCAGGAGTTCAAGGTCATCCTCAGCTACTTAGTAACTTAGAGATCAGCCTGGGCTACATAAGACCCTGTCCTAAACAAACAAGAAAAAAATCAAACTAAATCTCTCCTTAGCCAAGTTAGGACTAAAATCTGATGGCTCGTTTTCAAAGGCATCTGAGCCAGGTGCACATGGACAGAGACCACCAGATTCTGATAACACTGGCAGGCCTGGCTACCCTTCCCCACCGGCATCTCTGTTAAGCTTTACCCTCTCTGCCAAAATAGTTTAAAGAAGAACATTGCCAGCGGCCAAGCTTGCCTACGAGGTCGTGCTGCAAAGCTTTAAACGCAGAAGATGTAAAATGTAGCGATAAACCCACGCATAGCTTTTGTTGAGAAAAAGACATAGGTGGTGGTGGGGAAGGTAGGGCCCAGGTGATGTGGTAGATGGCACACTTCTCATTTCCAAAAATTAAAAAAAGAGCGGGGGAGGGTCCTGTGTTCGTGTTTATAAACTATTGTCTGTGGTCGGTAGCACATACATCTTGCTCTCACCCCTCTCAGTCTCCAGGAGTCTTCTCATGAAGTGAGGGTCTTGGTCGCCCACGGTAGAACTGGAAATGCGAGTCGAGGTGGAGACAGACTCAGCTCAGACAGCACTACCTGACGCTCCCTGAGCCTCTCTCTGAGCAGAAAGCGCTGCAGACCGGCACACCCTACTGAGGGCATTGCCTTGAGTTCTGCTCACAGCCTAGCAGAGGCCTCCAGGTGCTTCTGAGTCGCTGCTACTGTTTTTTCTGTCTCCCCCACAGCGGTTCCCACTTCTTCTCAAGTCTCCGGCTAATTGTATGTTCACTCTCACAGGAGAACTCACAGTCTTTCCAACAAATCCACCTAATGGCTTCTGTCTCTGTCTCTCTCACTCACTCTGTCTCTCTATCTCTCTCTCTCTGTGTCTCTCTCTCCTTACATTATGCCTTCCTTTCAAGTGAGTCAATACGTAAGGTGGTTTGAATAAGAATGGCCCTCATAGGTTCATATATTTGGATGCTTAGTGACCATGGATTAGGAGGTGTGGCCTTGTTAGAGGAAATGTGTCGCTGGGGTGGCCTTTGAGGTTTCAAAAGCCCATACCAGTGTCTCCCCCCCCCCCACCCTGGCAAAAGAAGCCCATGCCAGGCCCAGACTCTCTCTCTGCCTGAGAATCTGAATGTAGCTGTCAACTATTTCTCCAGTGCCATGAAAGCTGACAGGCCCCTACCATAAGGATAATGAGCTAACCCTCTGAAACTATAAGCAAGCCCCTAGTTGATAAAATTAAGGAGCCAAAGGCCTACGGCAGTGGAATCATGTCTTTCCTTCTCATGTCCTTCCACAGAAGGACAGAACTGGGCTTGGCACATCAATTTTTTTTTGGGGGGGGGGGGTTTCGAGACAGAGTTTCTCTGTGGCTTTGGAGCCTGTCCTGGAACTAGCTCTTGTAGACCAGGCTGGCCTCGAACTCACAGAGATCCATTTGCCTCTGCCTCCCGAGTGCTGGGATTAAAGGCGTGCGCCACCACCACCTGGTTCGGCACATCAATTTTTCCTCTCAAATTCATCAGTTCTGTAACTCACCCATCCATTCCGAAAGCAAGAGAAAGAGATGGACCAGAGGCCAGGCGTCAAGAACTGGTACCTTCCTTAGGTAAACCTTATGACTGACTAAGCACCTCGCCTTTTGTATTTTCAATTTTTGAATCATGAAGCTGCATCTTCTCTTTCCTTCCGTTCCTTTCCCTCTCTGTACTCCAGGCTGACCTTGAATTTATCCCTGTGCTTCAGACTCTTGGAAGCTAGGATTATTGGTGTATTACAGTAGTATATTTCCTATTCAAATACAATCTCTTAACCATGGAAGATACTTTCTAAGATCCACAAGCTGTGTATACTACTGAGCCCTCTATATTCTACATATTTTTCCTGTACACAGCCCAATAAGTGTAACTGGAAACTTATAAGGCAAAACCATGCCTCTCATGAAGTGTGCAGCAAGGAGTGTGCGAACCCAGGCTTGTTTGCCTCGCCCTTTCCACACGGCTCTCAAATACCTTCACAGCGCCACATGGAGGTATTTTTACTCATATTGTTCCTCCCCTTTGGCTGTGGTTTTGCCTTACTCTTCTGTGGGTCTGCAGACAGACTTGTCCTCAGGGACGCTGACCAAAACATAATACCTCTCCCGAGCTCACACCTTGACCCTGCTAAGCCAGTATTCAGGACGAGGAGGCAGATTTTTAAGTTCTCCTGCATGATAAACCCTAGAATTCCTTGGATTTGTTTACCTTTTAAATTAATTTCCATAACCTTTTCTACCCAGATTCCCATATCTCTAATAGTCTCTCTAAAGTATCAAACCAAGTATATATTTAAAACAGGTCCTATAAATAGGCCATGAGGGGCAGCCAAGTGAAATGTCACCAAGTCACCGTGGCACCAAGTGAACATGCAAAGGATAATGGACTCAAAGTGCTTCCTTCACGGACTGAGGCAATGGTGAAATAAACGTAACGTTCTGAATTCAAACAAGACAATCAGGACAAGCACTGCCACAACTGCCCCCTGCCCTTCACTTCTTCCCAGGGAAACCAGCTCCTCCCTGACTTTGTCTATTTAAATAACAGGGTCTACAAGAAAGCCTTGGAACACCAGCCAGAAGGACTTGTACCTTGGGCCAGTTGGCCATGCACCTCGCAGGGCTCTGGCTGTCCAGGCAGGGAGGCCATTTACCCATCTCCTACCTGGAACAGTGGCGGGCTGCAAGGCCAAGGAATTTTGTGACATCTGTCTTGATCTGTGTGAGCTGATGTTTTGTGTAGCTGGAACTCAGCTCACTCTCTCATTCACATCTTTCCTAAAATGTTAAGATTTCGTTTTATAATCACAGTAAATGGTAATTGCTTTGAAATATGTTCTATTTAACAATGTTGAATGGTTAGGAACCCTCCCTCCATGTCCTATTCTACATATGTGTTTCATTGACCCAGGAAATACAATAACTCAGGCAATACTGGGTTGAAACACCTATTAAGGGGTCCTTAACACTACTGTGTTCAGAAGATATCACTATGGTCCAGTTGTTATGCCCAGTCTGTGGGAACTCCAAAAGACCACCAGGGGGACCGACTCACTGAAATGCAAAAGCAAAGTTTATTGTGTGCACAATACAAGCCAGCAGGAACCTCGTCAAAGCAACTGGCGCAACAGTGGCAAGAAGAGGTGCCCTGCCCTTCTAGAGGGCATTATTTAAAGACAAAAACCAAAACAGTTACATTAGCAGGGTGTGGGTAACAGGGTCAATCCTGATTGGCTCGTGGCTAGGGACTTTTAAGAAATTTTATTTTTGAACCTCGCCTATTCCTTGTCAAGTTTTTTTATTGACTGAACTTCAGATGGGGACATTCTGCAGTTATCTGTACTTTCCAGATGGCTACCCTGTTACTTTTGCCCCTAGCCATTTCTGAGGACTGGAATGTTTTACAGGAAATACCTTACACAAGACACAAGATGGAGGCAGAAGACAAAATGCAGGAGCTTTGGTTCTTCACAGTGTGCTTCAAATGAACAACAAAACTAACAGTAGACCAGCTTAGTGGGTTCACAAATGATCTTTTATTTTCCTTGTGTATGTGTGTTGTATGTATGTACCTGTGTAGAGCCAAGGTCAACATCATTCAACTTTGTGTTGGATTTTAATCTTTTCAATGTTTTTATTTGCATATATTAATTATACATAATAAATGTCAGCATTATAAACTACATACAATGTTTCACTATGACACTTTCATACATGTACATGTATGTATTTTGATCATATTCACCTGCTATCCTTCCTTTTCGTTCTCCAACTCCCATCAATACCTTTTCTCTGCCCAAATAACTTTCTATTTTCATGTCTTTGTTGGTGTGTGCATGTGTGTGTGTGTGTGTGTGTGTGTGTGTGTGAACATGAGTGCAGACACCTTTGGAGGCCAGATGACACCAATCCCCTGAAGCTGGAATTACAGGTGTCCAGTGGTGAACCAGCTGATATGGGTGCTGGGAGCCAAACTTTTGTCTCTGCAAGAGCAGTACACATCCGGTGATCTTCTTAATGCTAATGTCCCTCACAGGCTGAGGTATTTGAGCCCTTGGTCCTGGATTGCTGGTTCTGTTTATGAAGGACACAGCCTTGCTGGAGGAAGTGCATCACTGGGGACAGGCTTTGAGAGTCTGTAGCCCTGCCCCACTTCCAGTTTGCTGTCTTTGCTTTGTGATTGAAGGTGTGCCCTCTCAACTTTCTGCTCCCATTGCGGGCATTCCTACTATTACAGACTCTCTCTGGGACCATAAACCAAAATAACCTTTTTGTAAGTTGCTTTTGATCATGTATTTATCACAACAACAGAAAAACGAACACAAAATCTCAGTCTCTGAGACTTCTCTCTAGACCCTGGGTTTGCTGTTGTTTGTTTAAAGACAAACTCTTGCTGTATGATACTGGTCTTGAACTCGTGATCCCCTGCTCCGGCGTCCCTGGCTCAGGGACTACAGATGCACACCGCTCTCAGTTGTCCTCTTCAGCTTTCTCAGGACTGCTGATTGTGGGGTACTAACTGCCTCACTGGTGATACATTTTTCTAAATGCTAATGAGATTTAACGCTTTTTCATAGATTTGTGTATGAGCATCCTCTTTTGTGAAGCTGGTCAGGCCTTTTGTCTATCTTTCCTTAATTTTTATTTGATTGTGTGTGTGTGATGTGATGTGTGTATGGGGGTGTGGTGTGTGTGTTTGGTATGTGGTATGGTGTGTGCACACGTGTGTGTATGCATGTGTGTGGTGTGTGCATACATGCCCATGGATGAGTGCAGAAGTTAGAGAACATCTGGTGTCCTTCTCTCTCATTCGCCCCTGAACCTGGAGCAACGCTGACAGTTACCAAGCCCCAGTAATCCTCCTACTTCTGCCCCAGCAGCCCTAGGTTACAGGCACACCCAGCCACACCCAGCTTTTCACATGGATTCCCAGAGATGTCAGGTCACAACAAGCACTTGCCCGCTGAGCCCTGTCCTCACCACGCCCACTTCTTTCTGGCTTCTTGAGGTAGAATCTCACGAAACCCAATCTAATCTCTAACTTGCAAAGTAGGGATTACAGGTGTTTTATTGATTTTGTAAATTCTGGATTTTGTTGTTTTGAGTTAGGATCCACTCTCCTCTGCCTCTGAAGGGCGTGGATTAAAGGCTTTCATTACCTCTCCTGGCTTTGTAAGGGTTCTTTCCCCTCCCCCAGCTTTTAAAACAGGGTTTCTGGGCCAGGTGGTGGTGGCGCACACCTTTAATTCCAGCACTCGGGAGGCAGAGGTAGGCGGATCTCTGTGAATTTGAGGCCAGCCTGGTCTACAAGAGCTAGTTCCAGGACTGGCTCCAAAGAGAAACCCTGTCTCAGAAAACCAAAAGAACAAAAATTGTAACCCTGGCCATCCTGAAACTTACTCTAGACCAGGCTGGCCTCGAACTCAGAGATCCGCCTGCCTCTGCTTCCCAAGTGCTGGGGTTAAAAGCATGTGCCACCCACTGCCTGGCCTATGAGTTCTTTTTTGGGTCTGGTTATATGTCTGGCTTGTATTGTGCACACAATAAACTTTGTTTTGTTTGACTATATGTACTAATGGTTTTACTTTACTTTTTAACCTATCTTAGTGGTCTTTTATAAAATGAATACTCTTAACCTTAATGTTTTAAAATTATTATTTTTAATATTAGTGTTTCTGTTGAAGAACCAAAGTTCCTCCATTTTGTCCTTTGCCTTTATCTTGTGTCTTGTGTAAGGTATTTCCTGTAAAACACTCTAGCCCTCAGAAATAGCTAGAGGCAAAAGTAACAGGGTAGCCACCTGGAAAGTACACGGATCAGCAGAACATCCCCATCTGAAGGTCAGCTGATAAGAAAAATTGACAAGCAACAGGTGAGGTTCAAAAATAAAATTTCTGAAAAGTCCCTAGACATGAGCCAATCAAAACTGACCCTGTCACCCACACCCGTTAATGTAACCTTTTTGGTCTTTGCCTTTAAATAATGCCCTCTAGAAGGACAGGGCACCTCCTCTTGCCGCTGTTGCGCCAGTTGCTTTGATGGGGTCCCTGCTGGCTTGAATTGTGCACACAATAAACGTTCCTTTTTGCATTTTGGTGAGTCGGTCTCCCTGATAATCTTTTGGGGTCCCCATGGACTGGGCATAACATTGTCTCTTAAAAAACCTTTTCCACTGCCAGTAGCCATGAAGATGCTATCTTCTCAAAGCCTCATTGGTTGGCACTCCCTTTTTATCTTTATCATACTGTAGTTGCTTTTTGTTTATGGACAGTATGAGTTAGGGCTCGACTTTTTCATGCAATATCACATTTTGCCCATGCCATTGGGTGAAAAAGCCATCTTTCCCACTTCCCAATGTTATTTTTGTCATAAATCAAGTGTTCATAAACACATCAGTCTCTTTCTGGGCTTTGCATTATCCTATTGGTTTGTTTTCTAGTTTTGTACCCAAAACTCACCATTTAAAAAACAATCCCCAATATGTTAAAAATAAATCCCATTGCTTGGCCAAGCAAATTCTCTACCCAAGTTCTATTTCATGAGTGTCTTTTCTATCCTTAAATTTTTATTTTCATATATAATTAAATTACTGTTACTCTGCACAATTTCCATCACTATTTTGATTAATATTGCATTGAATTTTGTACTTTAAAATAAAGGAGTCTAGCCAGCAACTTTTAAACACAGTAGACAGTACTTCAGTCTCATAGTCCTGAAGGTTGCAAAGAATAAAGGGAATTTTATATTAGAAGAACAGAACTAAAGATAAAACAGATAAGCACAAATCTTCAGAAGTTAAGAACTAAAAGGAAAGAAATGGTAAAGATAAGAGAAAGAATGGGACAAAACGAATATACAAGAGTTGAGAAAGCAAATGTTGGTTCTTTATTAATAAAACTGAATCTGTTGGATCAAATCAAGATGAAAGCATGGCAAGATGAAGAATACTGAATGATCTCACATCATAGTCTAAAACACTAAAAGAAATATAAACAGATGTTTTTGAAGTTTATGCAAGTTTTGAAGTTTATATACTTGAAAATCTGATTTAAATAGACAAATGTCAACAAGAATGCAATTTAACAAATGTGTAAAAGCAAAGGTCCTGTTGACAGTGGAGTAAAGCATCCATCATTGTGAATCACCACACCTGAAAAAGGTCCCAAACCTCTGTAGAGTACCAAAATGAGTTGTTCAAACATTCAGGTAGAAATAATCTCAACCTTCCAAATTCTTCCAGAGAATAGAAAATGAGGAAAAACAACTTTGTGGTAGTTTGAATGAGAACAGCACCCACGGGCTCATACATTTGAATGTCTGATCCCCAGTTGTTGGAGCTGTTTGGGAAGGACTAGGGGATGTGGCTTTGTTGGAGGAGGTGTGCCAATGGGGGCTGGCTTTCAAAAGAAAAAAGAATGGTTTCAAAAGCCTGCTTCAGATAAAGATGTAAACTTCCAGCTACTGCTTCAAGCCACACCTGCTGCCTGCCTGCCACCATGCTCCCTGTTATGACACGCATGAACTCTAGCCCTCTGAAACTGTGAGTTCATGCTCCCTGCCATGACACTCATGGACTCTAGCCCTCTGAAAGTGTAAGTTCCAAATAAACCCTACCTTCTTTAAGGTGCCTTGATCACGGTATCTTATCACAGCAACAGAAAGGTAACAAACACAAACTAATTCTGCAGGCACAGCAAAGTTAGCTAAAAATCCAACAAGGGAACAGCATGAGCATTTGCCACAAGCCTGATAATGTGAGTTTGTTCCTGGGGCCAGTGTGGTGGAAGAAGAGAACTGATTCCCCAAAGTTGTACTCCAGCCTCAACATGGGCTCCAGGGTACATGTACACACACAATAACAACAACAATAAAAATAAAACAAGACATGTATATGATACAGACATACATGCAGACAAAATACCAATACATATTAAATACATAAACACACACACATACACACATACATACATACATACACATATATACATAAAAGTTATATATGTTGATCTTGACTTTTGGGAAGAAATGTAAGTTTTCAGTAGTAATAAAGGAAAATTCTTTATAGAAAAATGTCATCTAAGACACACAGAAGGAATGATTTGATTTAAGTCCTTTATGCAAGTCTTCAGGACACGATTCAGACAAGAATGCTCAAGCACTAGGTAAGAAGTCACTGGAGAAGACACAGACATAGCAAAGAGCTGCCCCACAGATTGCCTGCTTATTGGAAGGAAAAATACAAGTCCACAATGAAGAGGTCCTACTCTTGTCCCAGCCAAGGGATAATGTTCCAGGGTATGAGCTTGCTGGTGACATACTATGTGACAGGCAGCACCAGATAGGAAGCTTAGTGGAACCCTCACCAAACCGTAGGCCTCATATTAACCCATTGGAAATGAATTGGAGATGATGGAGAAACAAGTTAATGAATTGGGAAGATCCTAGGTAATGTGAAATAGTAGAACGTTATGACTTAGAGAACAAAGGAAACAAGATTTTGAAAACACAGGATGAACTGCCAATAGTATTCACACCAAGTAACCAAAGTTCAGTACTTTACAAGATTCATTATTGCTCATTTGTTTCTAAACAGTTCTAGAAGTAATGTATAGTCAAACATGATAGCACATGCCTGGAATCCCAGTAGTCAGGAGGCTGAGGCAGAAGGATCATGGGTTTGAGGCCAGTTGAGTGAAATAATAAACTTCAAGGCCAGTCTAAGCCATACTGTAGGACTGTTTTTTAAAAATGGGTTAAATATATAGTTCAGTGGTAGAAGACTTACCTGCCATGTGCAAGGCCCTGAGTTTGATTACTAGCAGAAAGGAAGGAAGGAAGGAAGGAAGGAAGGAAGGAAGGAAGGAAGGAAGGAAGGAAGGAAGGAAGGAAGGGAGAAAGGAAGGAAGGGAGGAAGGGAGGAAGGATAGAGGGAGGGAAGGGAAGGGGATGAAGATGAAGAGAGGAAGAGAGGGAAACCAAGAAAATGAAGGTATGAAGTGAGCTGCTGAACCTTTACATTAGCAACAAGACAATGAACATCCAGATTGCATAGTTTTATTATATAAACCATTAAATAACACTTAAGAGTTTAGAGAAATTAGTGTTTCAGGAAATCAAACTTTTACTTAAATTTCTACTTAAAACTAAAACATTCATTATATTCAGATTGTATCTTAAGTTTAACAAATAATTTTTTAAGATTTATTTATTATGAATAATGTTTGGCCAGCATGCATGTCTATATGCCAGAAGAGGGCACCAGATCTCATTATAGGTGGTTGTAAGCAACATGTGGTTGCTGGGAATTGAAAGACCTCTGGAGGAGCAGCCGTTGTTCCTAACCTCTAAGCCATCTCTCCAGCTTCTTCAGAATGTTCTTATAAAGTCTTGTTAAAGGGCCTGGAGAGATGGCTCAGAGGTTAAGAGCACTAGCACCAAGTCCAAGTCCCAGCACCCGCATGGAGGCTCAATAGCTAGCCCTAACTCTAGTTCCATTAAGATCCAATTCCCTCTTCTGGTATGCAGACATGCATGCAGATAAAACACAGAAAATAAATGATTGTTTAAAAAGACAACTTTTTAAAACATGAAAATGAATACTCAATTTTCATCTTGAATGAATATATTTAAATGTATACAAGTATGGTGGTTTGAATAAGTGATCCCCACAGGCCCACAAGAAGTGGCACTATTAGATGTGGCTTTATTGATGGAAGTGTGTCACTGCAGGTGAGTCTTGGTCTCAGAGGCTCATGCTGGGCCTAGTGTGTCACTGTTGTTCCCTGCTGCCCGTGGATGCAGGTGTAGGACTCTCAGCTCCCTCTCCAGCACCATGTCTGCCTACACGCTGCCATGCTGCCCACCATGATGATAATGGACTAAATCTCTCAACTGTAGCCAGTCCCAGTTAAATGTTTTTCCTTCATAACAGTTGCCATGGTCATGGTGTCTCTTCTCAGCAATAGAAACCCAAACTAAAACAAAAAGCATTTTATATTACTGCTATCAGAATAAAAAAATTAAGAATGAAATCATTTTTCTATAATAAAGGTAAAGAAACACTTGCAAATCTTCACAATAAAAACTTATAAAGACCGTGGAATAGTTGAATATATATAAAAAACAAAATAAAAATAAATAAGGATCCTGAGAGATCTGAAACAAAGAAATAAACATTAACCAAAGACTCTCACCCAGACCCCAGGTACAACTCAGACATGTGCACCATCTAAATTTAGTTTCACGACATTTGCACGTCATCATAAAAATTTCCTCACTAAAGTGAGGAAATGGAATGCTTTTATCAGCTTAATTAAAACATTTTATGACTAAACATATTATATATTGATCTTTATTTGAACTCTTGTCTTGAACCCTAAGAGCATTAAAGGTAGGCCTGACTGCAATTTTTCCTAATTAAAGGAAAACTTAAAGTATATGCATGTATGTATGTACTTATGCTTGTTTGTATGTATGCATGTATTTACTTACTGTACTAGAGATTGAGCCTAGGACCTTGTACATGCCAGGTAAGACTCTACCACTTAGCTATAGACTTGACTGCAATTTTAAATGTCAAAATCACCGAGTAGTATTAATCATTTTCTTTTCTTGTTTTTTGGTTTTTCAAGACAAGGGTTTCTCTGTGTATTCCTGACTGTCCTGGAACTTGATCTGTAGACCAGGCTGGCATTGAACTCAGAGATCTTCCTGTCTCTGCCTTCTGAGTGCTGCAATTAAAGGTGTGTACAACCAAGGTTGACTATTTTCTTTTTTCCTCATTTATTAAATGTAATGAATTTAATATGTTGTGGAATATTTGATGGCACAGTGAAATGTCCAGACTGTGTTAATAAAATTAACCCTGGATTACAGGGTGGAGCCAGCAACTAGTTGACAAGAATTAGCCGTAGAGTACAGAGGACCTGGGAAGATAGGATAGAGACACACACGAAAGAGTAGAGAGGGACTTTGTTTTGGGACCAAAGGAGAAATGTTCTTGCTGGATCTCTGGCCAATAAGGAAGTCACTTGGATGCTTCTTGGCTTCTCTGACCTAGTTTTCACCCCAATAGCTAACTTCTGAGTTTTTATTGGTAAATAGAACAAATTAGATAAAACAACATTTGGCATCCAAAGTGTGGCATGAGATTATGTGGTAGCTTCTGAAGCACTGACTTTCCCCCCACTGCTGTAGCCAAGAGCAGCTTCTCTGGCTTCTCTGGCCATTTCCCTGCAGCCACACCCTAGCCCTGAGTGTCTCATAGCCCCACTGCCACAGACGTCAAAGCATACTTGTAAGACACCTGAGAAATCCAAAGAAAAACCTTTCCCATGTAAGAATGGGAAATATAATGCAGGGATTTAGCACTCTGTATAGTGACATACTGGATGGCTTGAAAATGGAAAAAATAAATGAAGGGATAATCAATTTAGCTGGGATTGACATAATGCCGATTATAATTACTATCAGTTTGGTTTCATAATTTATCCCTAAAAAGTGGTTTAATAATTAGGCCAAATATGAAAACTTCACTGATAAGATACAAGCCCTAGAAAGGCTTAGATCTATTAATGAAAATAACAAAAATACTCAGATATAGATATACAGAGGAATTTAAATAAGAACCTGCCACACCACTGTATGATGAAAATGAAGAGGGATGACCCAAGGTTATTAGAAAAACCAACCTTAGTTTATCCAGTTAATATAAAAGAAAGACCACCAGACAATAGACACTCCCACGGTTATGTAGAAGTTAGATGGAATCCTATAGAGATATTAGATTTGAAGCGGTTTAAGGAAGTGGTCATTTCATGATGTACATTCACCCTATGTGAAATGGATGTTAAATTCACGGGCAACTCAAAAGAGAATTATCACCCAAGACTGGAAAGGTTTAAACACAGCAATATTGGAAGCTGGTCCTCAGTTACAATGGAGAAAATGGTGGAAAGAGGAAACAAGGGTCATAGAGCAATAGGCTAGAGGTAGTCATATTTCCAAGACCTGTTTACTCAAGTAATATTTTATCATTCTCCAGTCTCTGATTGGTGTTGAAGACCAGATGGTTAAACTGTCTTGTTATCACATTCAGAAAGTAAACTTTTACAAAAGAGTTCTCTGAATTTGCCAAATACAAATGCACTGAACATTATGAATCTAATTCTTACTTGATAATTGTTCTTACTGTATATAGTTTTACTCCATTAAAACCTTTATTTTTATTTAGACAATACTTGATAATCGTTCTTATTGTATATAGCTTTACTATGTCAGAGTTAAACCCTTTTGTTTTTACTTAGACAAAAATGGGGGAAGTGTTGTGGGATATTTGATTACACTGAAATATCCATTATAAATAAGTTTCTGTCCTGCCTGGTCCTGCAGCCATTCAGTACCAAAGAAAAACACAGATTTATATTAATTATAAATGGTTTGGCCTATTAGCTCAGGCTTATTACTAACTAGCTCTTAGAACTTAAATTAACCCATAATTCTTATCTATGTTTAGCCAAGTGACATGGTACTTCTTCTCAATAAGGCATTCTCATCTTGCTTCCTCTGAGTCTGGCTGGTAACTGACTCTCCTGCATTTCTCCTTTCTGGAATTTTCCTAGTCTAGTTGCCCCATCTATACTTTCTGCCTTGCTAATGGCCAATCAGTGTTTTATTAGACAAATGAGTGACAAATCTTTACAGTGTACAAGAGCATTATCCCACAGCAGTCCAGACTGTTAATAAAGTTAACCTTGGATCATGGCTTGGAACCAGTGACTAATAGACAAGAAATAGATTCCCTTTCTGTCTCTCTCTCCAAGAGGCAGCTTCCGTCTCTCCCTTCTCCCCACTTCTCCCCTTCTGTTTCTGTCTCTCTTTCTCTCTTCTCCCTTTCCCTTCCATAACCCACTAAATAAATAGCTAACTTCTCTCTGCATGGCGTGCCTATCCGTGTCTCTGTCTCTCACCCTTCACGTGGCTCTCTGCCCAGGACTATCTGCCTTTGGAGACCTGCGACGTGGTCTCATGGTGTGCCCATCTGTCTGTCTCTCCTCGTGGGACTGGGTGCCCCGTCAAGATCTCACCAAAAAATAGTAAAATATTAATAATAATAGACAAGAAATAACCATAGGCTACAGAGGAACTGGGAAGATGAATAAAGAGATACATAGGAACAAGTAGAAAGTGACCTGGATATTCATGATCCTTTTTGGTTTGGGACAGACAGACTCTCTCTCACTGGGTCTCCAGCCAAAAAGGTCAGTTGGTTGATTCTCAACTTCTCTGATCTGGCAGGTTTTCATTCCAATATCTGGCTCCAGAGTTTCATTTAGTAAATAGAACTTAGATACAAATAAATGTATCTGATCATTTGGCCTGCATTTATGTCTGTGTATTACATGTGTGTAGTGTATATGAGGTTTCTCTTTGACCCACCAGTTCCTGAATAAATACCCTGAGGCTGAACATTAATTATAAACTTTTGGTGTATTAGCTCACACTTATTAACAAGCTCTTACAACTTAACCTATTTATTCTGTATTTTACCACGAGGCTTGTGACTTGTTACCTCACATCTTGCTTTGCTGGCAGCTCCCGGTGTCTCCCAAACTCCACCTGCTTTTTCCCTGTATCTCTGTTTAAATTTCCTGCCTAGCTATATTCTGTCCTGTCATAGCTCAAAGAAGTTTCCTCATTAACTAATGGTAATAAAACATATTCAAATCATACAGAGACATCCCACAACAGTAGTGTCTGCAGAGGCCAAAAAAGGGTACTGTATCTCCTGGAACTGAAGTTATAGATAGTTGTGGAGTACCATGTGGATGCTGAGAACCAAATAGCTGAACCTCTGAAATAGCAGCCAGTCTCTTACCCAAGGAGCAAATTCTCCACCATAGTGACTACTGTTTTCTAGAAAGGAAACACACACACAAAAACAAAAACCTACTACCCAAGATTGCCAAACAACTTGTACCAATTCAAAGTTTCAAATAGTCAAAAGATTAGAAAACATACTGCATATGAATCCTTGGAAAACTCATATGATGATATCCACCAAACCTAAAATGAAGAGTTTGGGATGAGGTTTCAGAGAAAGCAACAGGGGAAATGTCTTCTCACTGCTCAGCTGTTTCAAATTCAGCTAAGCATCAACAATTGCCCCAGGGATACAGGTAAGGAGTATCTGAATTACCCTAAGCCACTCCAGCTTCTCTGGATGGAAGGGATGCAGAATATTTCCTGCAAACCTGGGGAAGGCTCAGGGACTTGAAGGATGAGCAAGAGACTCAGTGGTGAGAGCTGTAGTCACAATATAAGACCACCTGGATAGCATCAACATTCCTATTGTCAACTCTAGCCACAACGAACTGAGAGATGCTGACTACTTCCTGTCCCACATCTGAGCATCTCAATAGTGAGTAAACCATCTTCTTCTTATTTGGATACAATTGGGCTCCCAGACAGAAACAGCAGAGCCTCTCAGAGTCAGGAGATCTCTATGCATTGCAGGCCTGCCAGGGCTGCATGAGACCCTGTATCAATAAAAGTCACACAAACTTCTAGGAGGAGGGAGGAAAAAAAACAGGAAGAGAAAAAAAGAGACAGAGAAAAAAGGAAGGTATTTGAAAAACAAAAACCCTCTGTCACTACAAGGAAAAATCAGTTTAGTCAAGAATAGTAAGCCCTAGCCGGGCGGTGGTGGCGCATGCCTTTAATCCCAGCACTCGGGAGGCAAAGGCAGGCGGATCTCTGTGAGTTCGAGGCCAGCCTGGTCTACAAGAGCTAGTTCCAGGACAGGCTCTAAAAAAGCTGCAGAGAAGCCCTGTCTCGAAAAACCAAAAAAAGAAAAAAAAAAAAGAATAGTAAGCCCTTTCTGGAGTATTTAATTATGCCAAGAGTGTCCATGGCTGACAGGCCTCTGAACATTTTCATTTCTAATTTTTTTCATTCATCAGGTTTTTTTATTTTTTATTCACAGGATAGCTGGTGTGGTAGCTGACCCTGGTGTCATCAAATGTCAAGTGGCTGTTATCTAATCGCCTCTCCCAGCCACACCATACAGCTGGTCTTCATTTGAGAATACTGTCCTTATGCTTCACAATTCCATGGTATTTTTAAAAAATAATTCATATTTTATAGATGAGTAATCAAAGTGCAGAGGTTAAAAGATTTTCAATTGGCTTTTGTGTGTGGTACATGCCTTTAATCCCAGCACTCAGAGGCAGAGACAGGCACCGAGAGTAAAGGCATAATACCACCACACGTGGCAAAGTGCATCTAATTCCTTCAACTTAGGTGGTCTGGAAAAGAAAAGATCTTGGTGGGCAGTGATGGTGTACACCTTTAACCCCAGCACTTGAGAGGCAGAGGGAGGTGGATCTCTGAGTTTGACGCCAACCTGGTGTATAGAGTGAGTTCCAAGACAGGGCTACCCAGAAAAACGCTGTCTCCCCCCCAAAAAAACCAAAAAACTTTTACTACAAGTTGGCCTTTGCTGCTCTCAGCCAACGCGCATATCACATTCAAAAGTCATATATAGAAGAGACATCATATACAGAAAAATAGAAATACATGTAGACACAGTGGCCATCAATCTGTATCCTCTCATAATATGGAAATATACTTGACTTTACACTATCCACAATATGTGAATTGGTCTAAGTTGCACATATGTATGACAATATTCCCGTTAACTTGATGATAAATCAACCACCTGCATGTATGAGAGCTTTAAGAATGCCTGCAGGGGTTGAAGAGATGACTCAGTGGTTAAGAGCACTGGCTGCTCTTCCAGAGAGCCCAGGTTCAATTCCCAGCACCCACAAAACAGCTAACAACTATCCTTAGGGGATAGCTAACTCCATCCTTAGGGGATCTGACACCCTCGTCTGACCCCCATGGGCAATGCATACATGTAGTATGTGCTCTTAATCCCAGAACTTGAGAAGTGTCTTGGCAAATCAAGACTAGCCTCATCTACATAATGAGTTCCAGGGCAGCTTGAAAAAAACAAAACAAACAAAAAAATTAAAAAGTGCTTTTGAAGATTTAAATTATCTGCTCAGAAAAAAGTATTTTAAAATGACAAACTCAAACAGTTCTAAGCAAAATGAAGCAGAAATCAAGCATATAAAACTACAGTGTAGGGGCTAGAGAGATAGCTCAGAGGTTAGGAGCACTGCCTGTTCTTCCAAAGGTCCTGAGTTCAATTCCCAGCAACCACATGGTGGCTCACAACCATCTGTAATGAGATCTGGTGCAGAATACAGTATATATAATAAATAAATAAATCTTTAAAAAAAAAAACTACAGTCAAGCATGGTGGCACAGTCATTCAATCCCAGTGCTTGGAGACAGAGGGATCTCTGAATTCGAGGCCAGCCTTGTCTACATAGTGAGTTCCAGAACAGCCAGGGCTACATAAAAAGAATCTGTCTGTCTCAAAAAGTCAAACAAATAAACAAACATAACACACAAGGTGAAGGCACAGCAAGAGGCCCTGTGCATACAACAGCAAAGACAAATCATCTTCACAAATAAAGACATGATTTCAGAAGAAATTAAAAATGACAACTGGGGGCTGGGCGGTGGTGGCACACGCCTTTAATCCCAGCACTCGGGAGGCAGAGGCAGGTGGATCTCTGAGTTCGAGGCCAGCCTGGTCTACAAGAGCTAGCTCCAGGACAGGCTCTAGAAACTACAGGGAAACCCTGTCTCGAAAAACCAAAAAAAAAAAAAAAAAAAAAAAAAAAAAGACAACTGGGTTCAGGGTAGAGTGCTTGCCTAGCTATGGGGCTCTAGGTTTAGAACCTAGCGCGGCAAAAAATTTGTTTGTTTAGACAGGGTTTCTGTGTGTAACAGTCCTAGCTGTTCTGGAACTTGCTTTGTAGACCAAGCTGCCCTCAGACTCACTGAGATCCATCTGCCTCTCTGCCTCCTGAGTTCTGGAATTAAAGGCATGCATCAACACCACCTGACTTTAAAAAAAAATTCATCTCTAAAAAAACATTCAGTCCACTAAGTATGAACTGACCCCTTCCTTCCTTGAGCCACATGAAATGAAAGGGAAAGAGGGCCTTCTGGTGAGAAAGCTGTGCAAATCAAATCACTATTTCTCTTTCTCCTCTGGAAACTGAGCAAAAATAACAAACATTTGGGACAAGGACCATTGTCACCTTAACAAGACTTAACACATCTTCAGAATGCATTAAGTATACCTAACCTAACTAAGCACCATATTCCAGTTGATTCTACCTTAAACTTTCTCAAAACATATTAGCCTGCAGTTGGGAGAAACATCTAACACAAAGTCTACTTTGTAACAAGGTGTGAATCCTCTCTCACACACAGGTGGGTGTTTCCCAGTTATGAGGGCATTTTAAAACATCAAACACAACCAAAAAGCAACAAAAGCCTGCCCAATGAGCATCACCTACTGTGAACCATGACGGTAGCTGAGCACATGCTGCGACCCTATTTAAGAGGACCTCTCACTGCAGATCACAGAAAAACACTAGAATTCTAAGTAGTTTCTATAGACTACCAACTTCACCCCACGTAAGGTCAAAAACTCCCGAGTGGAACAAACATAGGTTAGGAATGGTCTGAATCACTCAAAGCATCTGATGCTGTGCACTGAGAATGAGCAGAGAGAACAGACCTCAAGGAAATCATGGTCAAGATGGCAGTAGGCAGGACTGGGATGTGCACTCAAAGTCAACAAATCCAGCAACTGCAAAGTTGAAAAATGCCAGGAAAGTACACTTAAGACTGCAACTCACAGCAGTTCCAGACTGCACAAGCAATTCTTGCTTCTTAAACAAGCACAAGAATATTGTCAGAAATCAAATGAAGTAGCCAAAACTTAGCAACAGATAAACACTCCTCCAGACTGTGATGGTGGTGCACGCCTTTAATCCCAGCACTAGGGTGGCAGAGGCAGGCATATCTCTGAGTTCGAGGCCAACCTGTCTACAGTGTTGAGTCCTAGGACAGCCAGGGCTACAGAGAAACCCTGCTGCAGGAAAAAAAAAAAAAAAAAAAAAAAAAAAAAAAAAAGGTTATTTTCATCAGTTGTTCCTCATACTCAAAAACGGGGTGGTGATGAGGAAAGAATATTTTGGTTTTGGTCACATAAAAGAGGATCAGAAACATGGAAATAAAAAAGGATATGGAATAGGGGGTCAGAGATGAGAAAAAGGTAAGGGGGACAAGTGATGAGGGTAAGAGCCCTAACACAAGATACAATTGAATAACATGACTTTGCATTAATAATGTGGCCGAGTTAAAGACGGGCAGGGGTTGATGTATGTATAAAAGTTTGTAAGAACAGTATATGGGTATGTACAAATATACACTTAAATCTAGCTCCATCTGCTGAGAAAATGTAAGCAATGATGCCTGGTAGCTAATGCAGATCAATGGCCCACATCCTGGATACTCAAGAAACCAGAGCTGCATGGAGAAATGATCGAAGGCTGGGGTAGGCAAAGTGCAAAATGAGCCAAGATGGACCTAGGAAACCCATCTGGACCCCAAAGTAAATTACACTCGAAGGATTTCTGACATGACAAAAGGGAGCTCAGCTTGAGACTCACACGGGCCAAATACAGACACTGCAAGGACCAAAGTAGTGACAGAGACTATTGTCAGTTGAGCAAAACAGAAATAGAAGAGAATGCTTAAAATTTTTAAATTTGTGGGTTTGTGTATGAATGCTTGCCTGTCTACACGTATGTACATGCACCAGGTACATGCCTGGAGGCTGCAGAATCAGAAGACATAGGCTCCTCTGAAGCTGGAGTTACAGTTCTGAGTTAGTGCTCAGCTAACTCTGTATCTAGGCATGTTTTCCATTTGTTAAAGCCCAATGAGAAGTGAGAACTGATAATGGAGGCTGTAATGGTTTGAATAGGAATGGCCCCATAGGCTCATAAATTTGAATGCTTCTTTCAGGGACTGGCATGATTTGTGAGGGATTAAGAGTTGTGACCCTGTTGGAGGAAGTGTGTCACTGAGGGTGGGCTTTGGGCCTTCAAAAGCTCAAGCCAAGTCACAGTGTCTCTCTCTTCCTACTGCCTGCAGATCAAGATGCAGAACTCTCAACTTCTCCATCATCATGTTTACCTGAATGCAGCCATGCTCCCTTGTCATGACAAGAATGAACTAGACCTCTGAAGTTGTAAGCAAACCCCCATGAAAAGCTGTTTTGAAAACGTTGCTATGGTCATGGAGTCTCTTCACAGCAAAAGAACACAACAGGCCAGTGATTTCAGACTTTACAACTTTCACAGCCCCATTACCATAAGGAAACCTCTTATGTCATCTTCTCAAGCTACAGTTGGAGACTAAGAACTGGTGACAATACCAAGTCCTACTATTGAGAAGGGAAGGAAGGGAAGACTGGAATAGAAAACCTCAAAACTCATTGCATGTTACATTTAGTAACTTTTTGGTATATAAATAGGGACATAAATCAAAATTTTTAAATGTTTGTAGTGAAGAAAATTGGCAAGCTATTTTTATGCTATTTCGTCTATTCTGCAAGACAGTGGCAACTCTCAGGTACCAGACTCAAAAGGAACAGCAGCCCATTCTAAACTGTTCTAAAACAACCGCTCTTCAGACACTTGTCTCAAAGGTAAACTTAATACCACAGAGACGCTTAAAAGCCCACTTGAGGAACAGTGCAGTACTGCTGCCCAGGAGGACGCTTGGAGATGGTAGAATACGCTGTCTGAAGTGTGCAGGACAGCCACTGAGCACAGATGGCAAGCACTTGAGATGCACTGCTGAGTGATGGGCTGGCAGAATAGCCAACCTGGTTAGTGACTCCTGTGTCAAGACAACACACACCAAACCTCATACTTCCTATCCCCATTTCCAATAACTGGATCCCAAAGATTGCTGTGGAATTCACCTGGTGACACCTTAGGAAGAATCACAGGCCCGAGACAAAGCGGCTAGGTTACTGGTGTACAGAAAGGCACAGGTCCAGTTGTTTCCAGTGACAATTCCAATTAAGCCCTACTACTGACTGTCCTGGGGGAACTTATAAGAGTACTCATTGATAGACTAATGCTAATTTTTAGGGATGAAAATCCATACATTCAATGGGAAAAGTAAATGACATTCAAGTACCTTCCAGAAGTAGAACGAAGCAGCCTTTAAAGAATGTAAACCTAAACTCTCAATTTTGAGACATGATGTTAACTAGAGAGTAAAGGCTGGCCTGGAAATGTTAATCCTCTTGCCTCAGCCTCTTCAGTACTGGGATCATACGTAAGTATTTTCTGCACAAGATGAACCTTGAAATTTCCAGCAGTATCACAAGTAAAATGAGAAGATACCACTAGTGCCCTTTGCCATTTCAGAGTAGCTGCATCCAACAGCTGTCACGATGACAGACAGTAGGAACACTCCAATTATAGGTCACTCCATTAGATCCTTGCCAGAGCTAAAAATCTTTTTAAATCCTAAATAGCATGTACTCTCATGAACCATCACGGCATAGGCATGTTTAGGGTAACATAACTTTATCAAAAACTATGAGGGTTTCTCTCTCTCTCTCTCTCTCTCTCTCTCTCTCTCTCTCTCTCTCTCTCTCTCTCCACACACACACACAAACACACACACACGGGGGGGGGGAGATATGCCCCACAAAAGACAAAGGCTCTTAAGTGTAAGCTAGTATCATATGTGTCAGAAAGAAATGTCATTTAGTATTGCTGAAGCAAAAGCAAATTATCTTCCTTATATAAAGATAGAGCTTCATGCAGGTCTGTAGAGATAGGAGGCACAGCACTAAAAGATAAATTAAAAAAAAAAAACACAAAAACAAAACACCAAGGCAGAGAAAAATACTGCTTTCCATGTGCACCAGGAATCCAAGATTATTAAACAATACTAGTTAAGGTCCAAAAGAAATAACATCCACCATGTACACATACATAAATCTCATGTACACACAGAAAAATCTGATATTCATAGCAGGAAATGTCTTGAAGTGAGCAAAATTAAGGTACACAGGACCTTCTTTAAGGAAAGTGGGCATGTTTCATCAAACATTAAAAATCAGTTCAGTATTTGGAATTGGGGACTAAAGAAAAGACTTGCTGCTACCCTCAAAACATACATCAATGCAAAATTACAATGAAAATACACTAAAATTATTTTCTTAAAAGAAATCTAATGCTGTCAAGCAATCAGAGCTATGGGGCTGAGGTGATGGTGCACAATTAAGAGCGCCTAACAGTTCATGCAGAGGATCCAGTCAGTCCCTAGCATTCACGGGGTGGCTCACAGCTGTTCAGAGCTCTGTTCCAGGGGATTAGATGCACTCTGCTGACCACTTCGCATACGTGAGACAAAGCGCCCATACACATCTTGGAAAAAGAAAAAGCCAAGTTGCAACCTGGCACTTCCATGTACTGGTTTGCTGGAATCATTTAGACTCAACATTAGAGCTGAGACTCTCCAAGACAACCAGGCCTTTTATGTTATTTTGCTATTTTCCAAGACAGAGTTTCTTTGTAAAGCTTTGGATGTCCTAAAACTAGCTCTGTAGACCAGGCTGGCCTTAAACGCACAGAAATGCCTCTGCCTCCCAGTGCTGGAATTAAAGTTATGTGCCACAAATTGCCTGTATTTTTAAAAACAACTAAAAACCCTTCAATTTCAATAAAGCTGTTTGTAGAACTTAATGGAGGATCTCACTCATTTTGAAAGTCTACTTTAGATCTGTCTTTACAA
Source organism: Arvicola amphibius (assembly GCF_903992535.2). NCBI lineage: Eukaryota > Metazoa > Chordata > Mammalia > Rodentia > Cricetidae > Arvicola > Arvicola amphibius. The sequence goes on along the minus strand of NC_052060.1, from coordinate 45,006,331 downwards.
TAGTGGCCTAGCACATCCTGTTCTAGCACACAGAAAAGAAACAGGCAAGTGAATTGTACAAAACTTCTGAGTAGTTATGAGGTCAGAAGAGAGCAAAATTAAAATGTTAAAATTCATTCCTTTGGGGCTAGGAGGCAGAGTCAGGCAGAGGTCTGAGTCTGAGGCCAGCCTGGACTACAAGAGCGAGTTCCAGGACAGGCTCCAAAGCTACAGAGACCCTGTCTTGAAAAACAAAAGGACTTCATGTGATCACATGCACACTACCCCACTACTTCCACCAGCGGACCAACCACAAGGATTCCCATGTCTACAGTATTACTCTGGCTATTAAGTGGACCGATTTATTGCTTGGAATTCACAGCAAGCAGGATTCAACGGTGCGTTATTTTAATATGCTGCACAAAAGAACCAAAACTTTACACCCAAACCATCAGCTGTACTGTGTGTACGCACCACAGGCTGCTCAGGATTAGTGGGCAGGTAAGTGTCCTGGGAGAAGACAACAGCAGTCTCTCAAGAGCCCTTCGTGAAGAAGGCCAGTCTAAATCTCCCATACTGCCAGACACGATTCTGTAAATCATATACTTTTTATATTAGTGGGAAGTGATCACACTCGTTACTGTTACAACATAAATTGCTGTGGAAGTTTTTAGATACTCAGCATTTCTACACTGGTTCCCAAAGTGTAGCTATTTCACTTGTAGTGATACATTGACCTGTATTCTGACTGTCAGTTGTCTATTCCCTAACTACTTAATACTGAAGACAGAGACACTAGCACAAACCCGCTCATCATATCATACAAAGAACTAGCACATGCTTGACAAGCACTCTAACGAGGCATGATCCAAGCCCGTATCTTTTTGAAAAAAGGCCTGTGTAGCCCAGGTTGGCCTCAAACTTGGAATCATTCTATCTGTGATCAAAGAACGCACCACCATGCCACACCATTTACTAACTTAACAAGCATTCAAGAACTTTAAGTCCTAACAATTTGAATACTTTGTCATATCTTAGATGACTTCGAGCACCAATAAAAACATTCATTTACACTAACTCCTGTAATTTTGCCTCCATGGTTATTCGTGATGAACTTAGCTGGTTGTTAAAAACTAAGTCTTAAAAAAAAAAGAATCTATTAGTTTCATTGGCAAAGGCAGTAAAATGGAGAAACATTTATATGCCTATTATATATACTATATCTTATATACTAGCTGAACGTAACCGAGGTAACTTACTATAGCCTATGAGATTTTACATTTCCTCAAAGTGACTAAGAACCACTGGAAGCAAATTCTACGACTCAAATTCACACTTTACATCTGATAAAAGCTTAACATTACTTAACTATTAATGCTTATGTTTCATCCTTTGAAAAATGGAAAACTGATACCTACAGTTGTTATGCAGGCCAATGTATATGTGAAGTGGCTGAAACACCACCTAACAATTAGTATTATGTTAAGTGTTGCAGTTACTTAATTCCTATATAGTATACACTAAATCCTTCTGTGGAATTGTTAATTTATCCATTACAATGTTGTGGGATAATCTTTTTGTACACTGTAAAGATGTGTCTCTGCCTAAAGTACCTTCTGATTGGTTTTATAAAGGGCTGAATGGCCAATAACTAGGCAGGAGAGAACAGGCAGGACTTCCTGGGAGAGAAGAACTCAGGGTTAGAATCTAGGCTCACAGCAAGACACAAGCGAGCTGGACATACAAAATGAAGCCACAAGAGATTAACAGAAAGAGCTTGATTTAAGTTGTAAGAGCTGGTCAAGCTTTCACAATTATAAGAAGTCTCCATGTCATTATTGGGGAGTTGGCAACCCAAAAGAAAGTCTGACCATAAAGAGCAGCTAGATCACAAGTTTCATCCATTATAAATCATTTCATTTTCTATTACAAAATACATCCTACTGAAAGCTTTTAACTTTAAAATTGTATTTTAGGATTCTTCCTCTACTTAAAGTTGATACTTCTTACAATTGATTATACTCTAGAATTAAAGGAATACGAGCATTCTACAGGCCAACTACTAGAATTCAATTTGTTGGTAACAAGGTCGCATCACCAGCACTTTCATGATTACACACTGTATCCACTAGCTTCTGGCGTCTGCCCTGGGACTCATACCCACAAGATAGCCACGAATGCAACCCAGCACAGAGCACATCATGCTGCAATGATAAAGACCCACACTTATGCAGAAGATATTAGGCACAGAACACTGAGATGACAGACACTGCTACTGCTAGAGCACTGAACAGGAACCGTGATACTGAGCAGTCAACTGGCAATCTGTGGAACATCTCAAAAGTCTGTAATAAAAGCAATGCTACTGATTCCATATTTATTTTAGAAGGAGCTTTATCAAGTTTATCAGTGTGAAAAGGATGAATTCATAATAACAACCACTTAAAGACAGCATTTTTCTCTAAACTAGTGGTTTCCATTCTGCTCCCATAGTTCAGCTTACCATTTAGTCTATAGTAGCCACACCTCATTTCAGAGGATCTGAACCATACAATTGTGTATTGCAGACAAAATATCTTCAAGTTTACTTTGAAATGATACAAGGAAAGAATAGATCAAGGTTTCAAGTTTACAGAAAACCATACTGTAACAATTGACCAATATAAATAGTTCTTAATACTTGTTTATTCTGTTTTATTCAGATAATAACACTAAGAATCCTAACACATGTTCCCCTATACTCTCCTTGTGCTAGTTTTCTGCTCTTTAAGTAAAAACATCTCAAAGTCAACAAATTTATAGCCACTGTTCCTATCAAATGGTGATACACCAAAATCCCAATTCTCATGAATTTTAACATATTCAAAGTACATTATTTAACCTAAGACTGAAAAACTGTGCCTTAACTTTATTAAAAAAGATAACCACATCAGTTTAATTACATGTGATACTACCTATTCAATTTATTAAAAATTGTAATAAACATAATAATAAACTAGTGCTCCAAACTTAGACTGTGCATGGGGAAGACACTATGAAGACACAAGAGACTGCCTTGCAATAGGAAGTACAGATTCCTTCTACAGAGATGGAGAAATAAAGGACAATTCTAGTTGTCTAAAAGACAAGTCACTGTACACATTTTATTTACAGTTTTGTACACTGTCTTAATATGAATGGGACCGCTTTTCTACTTGAGCCATTTGTAACCAGAGCAAAAGAACCTAAGTAATACAAAGTGTTAAAGTACAGCATAAAGATACAAAAGCAGACACACTAATTCTAGTTAGGAATGTAATTATGGTGTTACATTTTTATAGTCCACAATTATGTTTAGGGATCACACAGACATAGATCACTGATTGAATGAAATGCATAAATTTGTAGCAAAGCTTTGTAGTTACAAAAAAACAAAAAATTACCAAAGAATGCACAAATTTAATGTTTATTCCACGTTTCTGTCATATTCCTGGATCCTTCACCAATGTTACATGAGGAAAAAAACAAAAGCAAAACAAATGAAAAACTGAAATCAGAATCAGTAATGTTATCCAAGGAGGGAAGCAAATAAATTAAAATCTAGCAGCCATCAGCAAGAGGCCAGCAAGGAGAACGCTGTGGAAGGACATGAGGTTGCTAGAAAACTGCACGCAGACTCTCACCAGCAAAACACGCTCCTGCACGGAGTGGAGCAGAAACAGATCTTTTCCTGCTAAGGTAACAGAAATGCAAGTTCTTTTTGAATACTGTGGAAAGGCAAATGTGTGTATCATGGTAATTATACCCAGCTGTTACAGTGTGGGCCAGGAACACACCTGCGGATTCTGGGGTGGCGTATACTGTAATTCTCTGATTGGGGTAGTGGACACACTAGCAAAAATTGGGGGGAGGAAGGGAAGAAATGAACACAGAGGTACAAGACAAAGGCGAATGAGACTTCTCTTATATCTTAGCAACATTTAGATGGAATCAAACTTCAGTGCAGTCCACTCTGCTTAGATGAGGCTTTGGTTCAGCTCCCAATCTCGATTGCGTGACGCAGTCTCCTGTGAGAACACTCAGGTGTCTTCTTAAACAACAAACCTATTTTTAGTGGTGGAGCCGCTCTTTGTAGCCGTGTCTGCGTGGGACTGATAACCAATTACTATCTTTGGAGGAAGTCCTAACCTTTCCTTGTATACCCTCCTATAAGACAAAGAAAAAAAAAAGGACCATTAACTCTTCTTTTTTAAGCAAAGTCTTAAAAAAATTCATCTCTTATTAGCCTTTACATTAAGTAACGCTCACAAGAAGCAAAACAAAATATTTTCTTTCAGCATAACTAGAAAAATTAAAAATTAGCATTTACTTTCACAACCATACTTAATCACTTTACACATATCTGTAATCCCACCAGTCTGTGTAAGGAACCATGATTACCACAACTAAATCATTAGCGATCAAAGCAGAATCAGTTCGTGAGTTCACAGCATTTGTATTTTACAAATCAATAATCAATACCTATGATGAAATAATCACACATATACTTATTTAAAAATAAGTAACACACACACACCTCCTTTCATTTCTCTATGTAAAAGGTAAAAACTAAGGTAGGTGTAGTGTTCCAAGCCTGGCATCTCAGCATCCATGAGATTGAGGAAGAAAAAGGCCAGCTTGGTTTACAAGCAAGACAATATCTCAAACAAATAAACAAACAAGGAAAAAGAGAGAAAGAGAGAGGGGAGGGAGGGAGATGGAGCGGGGAGAGAAGAAAGAAAATTTCTACTGTACATATAAATTTGATTCTGCCTATCTACTAACTTCACAACCCAATTTTCAAATTAGCTTGACTACCTTAAGAACAAAATGTGGTGTGTACTAAACAAGATTAAGTATATGAGTATGAGTTATATAAATTAGATATCTAATCTGAAGTATTAAGAAAATCTCTCCTTAAAAGCCCAAAAAGTGGGTGGACATTAAGACACACGCATTTATCCCAGCACCTGGGAAACAGAGGCAGGTAGATCTTTGAGTTCGAGGCTAGCCTGGTCTATATAGTGAGTTCTAGAATGAGCCAGGGTTATGTAGATGCTGACTCAAAATAAATGGATGAATGGATGGGCAAACACACAGATGTCAAGGTGTTAAAAAGCTTCTAAGGAATGAAGCACATCTAAAGAAACAACAAAAAGCTACAGAAAAAAATGCAATCTGCATAGTTATGTATTGTGAGTGGATATGAAAAACAAGCTGACAAAATACCTGAAAAGGAGCACGGACCTCATCTGTCAATTTCAGAAATCTGAATTTTCAATTCTCGGAAAAAAATACCCAACACTCAAAAATAGGGAGAAAGACTCAATTTCACAGAGCAGAATTAAAATTCTTCTAAACAGGTATTTTTTGTTTAAATAACTAATCTGGCAACTAGTATGAGATGACACTGTAATAGTTTCTTAATATAAAACTCTTTACCATTAAAAATGTATTTGCAAAAAAAAAAAAAAAAGAAAGGAAGAAAAGAAAAACTGAAAGAAAAAAGGAGTAGTTGAAATGTACCAACTGGAAGCATAAAAGCTACTGTCAAGTCAGGCAGTGGTGGCACACGCCTTTAATCACAGCACTCAGCCAGAGGCAGGTGGATCTCTGTGAGTTCTACACCAGCCTGGTCTACAGAGTGAGTTCCAGGACAGTCAGGACAGTTACACAGAGAAACCCTGTCTCGAACGGCCTCCCAACCCCCAAACAAAAACTATAGTGGTAAAAATACCTTTAATCCCAGAACTTGGAAGGCAGAGATCTCTGAGAGTTGAGTTCAAGATCAGCCTGGTCTACAAAGCAAGTTCCAAGACAACGAGGACTACAGAGAAGCCCTGTCTTGAAAATCAAACAACCAAAAAGAAAAAAAATTCCTTGAAAAACTAAGGTTAAAATGTTTTAGATTTCAAACTCTGTAATACTGACACAAAACACCTCTAACAAATTCATTAATTTCTGTTTTTTGAAGAAATACAATGTTCCTACAAGTAAATGTTGATACTAAAAGATGAAAAATGACAAGTCAACAATGAATTTCTTTCTTATAAATCCCACCTAGAATCAAACTTGATTTTTTTTTTTTTTTTTTTTTTACCAATTTACATGTAGCCAAAGAGAATTCTAGCAAAATTCTGGAGGGAAGAATGGGGGAGAATGACCACATTTGTAAAGAATAAAACTTACCAGAACAAAATACAAAAACTTATAAACATGTGGGTTCTACATACGGACAGGAGCCATGACTCACTACCTGCACTCAACTGTTCTAGACAGCGCACACACCACTGCTGCAAACCCATCCTACAGAGGACAACATATTCTATGTCAACAGGGTCCAAATTTCTAAATGTTCACGAAAACATTAACAAAGAAAATAAGTCTGTAAACTCCTAAGTTTTTAAAGCTGTATGTAAAAGACTTCTAGATGTAGTTAATACTGTCCAAGAAGTAGGTAGGTAGAGCAAAACGCACCCTATGTGTGTGACTGCGTCTCTGTTTTCACACTCAGTAGTCCATATTGCTATCTTATCACCTTTAGCTCTAACATTGACAACAGCTCCACATACATCATCGCTGTAGTCATCAAAAGATTCTCCAATAAGGCACAGCAGCTAAAAAAAATTGAAAAATAAAATCCAAATTACATCAAATATATCATCAACAGTGAAGAAAGCGAAGGTCTCAGTGTACAGTTAAAAACCTAAAGCAGTTTTTAAATCAAGGTTGACTTCTTAAACAGGCAAAGGCAGGTTGCCAAGTTTGAAGCCATTTTGATCTACAGAGAAAAAAAAAAAAAAAACCCAAAGCAAATAAATAAAAAGAATTGATTCTTAATTTTTTGTTGTTGCTATTTTGTTGGGGATGGCGGCAGGACATACATGCCATAGCAAACTAATGCAAGAGGACAATTTGCAGCAGTTGGTTCTCCCATTCCACCCAGTAGGTTCTAGGAATTGAACTCAGGCAGTTAGATTGGCAGCGAGCCCCATCTGACCTATGGGCCACAGACCAACCTATGAATTGACTTTTAAAATGTCTAAATTTTACTAATTTATATTGCTTTTTGCCTTGGCTTAAAAAAAAATCAAATGTTTTAGCTTTTTCTGCAAATTGGGCACAAACAAAAGTGATCTCATTAATATCCATCTGCTCAGCTGCTTAGTATGTTGGCAAACAATCATTAGCGAGATGACAGAAACAGTTACCCATTTAACTGCCATGTTCTAACAGTTTCAAGGCAGAGTTAGTGGCACTAAACACATTTAACATTATTGAGCAACTGTCACTACCATTGCCATAATTTTTTTTCAACCTACAGAAACGAAATGTCCTTTTTCCTACGGCAGCAGGTCTCAACCTGGGGTTCATGTCCTATTTGGGACAACCCTTTCACAGGGGTTGCCTAAGACCCTATCAGAAACCATGGGTATTTACATTGCAATTCATAACAGTAGCAACATTACAGTTATGAAGTAACAACAAAAATAATTTTATAGTTGGGGTCAGCATAACATGATTAAGTATTAGAAGGTCGCAGCATCGGGAAAATTGAGAACCACTGTCTTCTGCGATTTCCTCACTCTCCTCCAAAAGAGTAAATAAATCTTTGCTTTAAAATATCACTGATACACACATGTAAGTGCTTATTCACTTTGTTAGTGTCAACTATAAATCAGGTATTGAGTGCAAGAATGCCTATTTACTTCATATTTAGTGTAGCTCATAAAACCAAAATGCTAAAGAACCATACCAAAACACATACACTAAAGAATGTTAACCAACCACTTTACTGTTCGATTACAGAGATTTCAAAATTTTGTAACTTTTAATTAGCAATGCTATAAATAGGTTGTAAAAACTTTACATTAATCACAAAATGTGAGAGCCTATCATTTTTGGTTAATGAAATGAGTTGACTGTAGAAGGTGGAGTGGATGTCAATCACTTTTTATCTGACCTGTAGAAGAATAAAAGCCATTCACGGAATTCACATGTATATGATATTCCCATGATAGAAAAAAAGGTTATTTGCTATATAGCACATGCTTATATAAGCACAGCACTCAAAGGCTGGAGGCAGTAGGATCCTGAGCTCTAGTCCCCGCAGAGCAGTAGAACTCTGCTTCTAAGAACAGGGTTGGGGATGATCTTCCAGCAGGAAAGGTCACACCTAGGCACACCTAAGCACTCCCCTTCATCTGTCTCCATGTATTTTTATTTTCACCATAGCATCTTCATACCTGTGTCATCGTTTGCACTCCCCCCAGCTGGCTCCCTTCCTCTTACCCCCTCCCTACTACATGTATTCATTAGCCTATTTCCCACCTCATTAGGTCTTGTTAGTTTCATGACCTATAAACACACATGATATAACAAACACACATATATATGTATTTTAAACCTAAGTTCTACATATGAAAGAAAACATGCCACATATTTCTTTCTAAGTTTGGCTTATTTTGGTTAACACTTTCCAGTTACATCCAAAAAAACAAAACAAAAGCCTCAGGAATCTGAATGTCATCCTTGAACAAGGACTATACTAATTTCTATTTTGTTCCAATTTTAGTGTATACGATGCCATGTGAGCACAAGGACTTTTCTAGAACAGGAAGCCTGAGTAAACCAAAGAAAATACATCCTAAAGCCGGTCTGTAATTTTAAAGTCTTACTGTCTCTAGCCAAAAGCGATCGAGGTCACTTCGTCTCTGCTGCTTGTTCAATGTAATTAGCCATCGACCACCCCGTTTGTTCTTCTCATCTTCCCACATAGGCTCAATACCATCCTACAAAATAACAACACAATTAGACTCAGCAAGCAACCACACTGACAACTTTTCTTTTAGTCCCTACACCCCTGCAGTTGGTACAGCCTTTAAAAGCACACAGGAACTGTGTGCCAGAGGCATGCGACTACAGGAGAGTGCCTGCCACTCATCATTGAACCATCAGATCCTCAGGTCTCACTTCATCTGAAGAATCTTTAAATTCCTGAGAAGCAGACACCTTTCAGAAGCTACATTAGAAATTATGTAATATGAGCCAACTAAAGTCCTATCCTAGCACCTGACAAAGGTCTATTTACAAATATCTCATGGGTTAAAAATGAGTTGACGAAGTCAGTCTACTCGAGTATATCCAGGAAGGGCTGCACAGGATTAGCAAGGCTCAAAGTCAATCCCAGGATGTACCCATGAGTAACTATGTCACCAGACTAGTGTACTCAAGCCTGGTAAAGCCAACTGCCTGAATTTGTGGCCAGTTCTTACAAATACCTGAATGCTCTGGTCCTGTAATAAATATAAACAATCATTGATTAGGCATACCTTAAAAAGTGAGTAGTCACAGCCAGGCATTAAATTACTAGACAACTGGATATGGTTGTATAGACTAGGTAAAAGAAAATAATAATTAAAAACATAATATGTAATGCAGGATTTGGGTGCTTACATAGATATATATATACAAACACATATACACATATTTGGAAAATATAAAAAAACAAAAGTTTATGTATATTTGGGTTTTTTGACTCTAATATCTGAAATGGATAAAACCAGTCTCAATAATGATTACATTCAAGAAATTTCATAACATAGATTACTACAAAGAACTATCTCAAATGACTTTATTTTAACAAAAATATTTCTATACATTTGTTTATTGAATTGGAAGAAAATGAAAACAAACCACCCAAACTGAATGGTTTAATCAACATTAACATCCCAGCAAGTACCCAGGTATAAACACAACCCAACTCCAAAAACGGTTCCAGGTGGGTCACACTTGGACGCTGGGGAGCTTGGGCACATACCAGGCTCACAGCCATATACCAACAGTTGGACCTGTATTTCCAAAATACTTAAACCATGGAACAGTATTTGAGATGTTTGATATTCACTGCCTGGAGGGAGAAAACCCTTATCACTTATCTCTTGCAGTCTCTTAGAGTAAAATTGGCCTATCTTTAACATTAGATGGCAGGCATTATCATAGTTACAGGTCTGCAAACTTTCAATGGCATTAAATGAGACATGCTCTCCTGTGCTAACTTTAATTTTTGTTCAGGAATATTTTAGACTATTTTAAGAAAGAATTCAACATTTTATCAAATTATACAGATAATCTAGCTTGAATAAGATAACATTATTATGCATAAGGTATCTAATGGTTCGCTATTCCCAAACTACAACCTCAAGAATCTTAATATTACACAGACTAGATTAAAGCAAAATGAACTAAAGAATTGTTTAAATAAACAATTTAAATAAACAAAAGAGTAAGAAATAAATAAGTAGCTTAATATGTACAGAAAAGTAAAGGATTCTTCCCAATCTCTCAGTTACAGTACCCAATGATTTTGCTTATACTAACTAAACTATGGGTCTGGTTCTACAAGACAACAAATTAGAAACACAATTATATAAACTTGTAAAAGAAAAACAATCCAGATTACATGCAAATATGACTGGAGGTAGGGTTCAAGACCCTTCTTTTCCTTAGTTGGAAACTAGGGAGCTTTTTTTGTTTTTTGAGACAGGGTTTCTCTATGTAACTTTGGAGCCTGTCCTAGAACTAGGTCTTGTAGAGCAGGCTAGCCTCAAACTCACAGAGAACCACCTGCTTCTGTTTCCCAAGTGCTGAAATTAAGTGTGTGTCACCACGCCTTTAGTCGAGTTTCTTTTCGTGTGTGTAAAAGAAGGTTTCATTGTAGTTACTCAAGAGTCTTGGAGTAAGCACAATTAAGAGTATAAAAACCCCTTGATGCTTTTTCAAGAACTCCAATTAACTAGAAAACTAATTAATTTGCAGAGCTTAAAAATACTTGTATCATAAAAACACTACAATGTTCTTAGTAGAAAAAAAGTGAATTCAACAGTTTTTATTTATTTTATACTTTGCCTTTTTTAATGATGCAATGTATATTAAATGTCTATTCTAAGGCAAGCATTGGAAATACATTGAATACTGTGCTCTTGGAAAACAGACAGCTGTGAATTACATGACTATAACCCATTTTTTGTATTTAATTCAACATGTATATGAGCCTAACAAATATATAGACTAGGTAACTTTGAGGTAACTCAAAGCATTCTAAAATTTTGCCTTTCATATTTCTTAAACAGTATTTCCTTAAATATTCTCCAAGGAAATAAGAAAACTTTGGAGGAGCCAGGATGCAGCTCAATGGTACAGCACCTGCCTATCACATTTAAGTTTCCATATCTAATCCTCAGAAAACAAAGACTAAGTAAAATCAATCCATTTCAAAGCTTCTAAGGCATAGGTAGTGTATGTGTGCTGTGCCTTGGGAGGTAGAGGTTAGTTCTAGAAGGCTAGGACATCCTCAACAACTCAGATATATCCTGTCCCAAACACACACACTTTTCAATAAAAGACTTTCAGCTTATATTCTACTTTAAAATCTTGTAAAACTTACAATTCCAAGTCAACATTTTCCTACACTGCAAACTAAACCTAAAAGATAAAATATCAATTACTTTAACAAATTACAATAAAATTGATGAACATAGCAGATACCATCATTCTCTTGACACATCTCTGAATTCTAATCACTTCAGCTTTTGGTATCCTGAGCAGGGGAATTCCAGGTATTGTACTGAAAACTATAGAAATAAGGCTCTCCAGAACCCAGTTATGACACAAATATATCTAGGTGACTGCACATGGGAACAAATTTCAAAAATGTCAAAAATTCTAAGACTGTAAAAGAGGATTCTCACAGAAAGATGAGGAACAAAGACTATTCAAATCTAAAGAGCTGACTATAAAGACCCTGTTTCTGCTGCTTGTGGGGGTGCTGGAGATCAAACATAGGGCTTTTGTAGAAACTAAACAATGTATAGTAAAAGCATAATCACCAATTCAAAACATTTGTGAAGAGACAAATACACTTCATCTTTCATTTTGTAAATGATGTAAGATTAAAAAAATTCTGTAACTCAAAAAAGTATAAATATCTTAATTACTTACGCCCAAAAGTCTTCAACAGTATCAAACTTAGAGATCAATCGAAGGTTTGCTTGCCAAGTTTTGCTTTTATCATTTTTAAAAAACCAGAGTGCCCACCTAAAATTAAAAAGCCAGCATATAAAAAAGTTGTTTACCCATATTCATAGCAGAATTATTTACTAGTCAAAAGGTAGAAATGTCCATCAGTAAGAAAATGATGTCAAATTATAGAACTGATATACAATAGAAAACTATTCAGCCTTCAAGAGGAAATTCTGACACTCAGTATAACAAGGATGAATTCCAAGACCATGGGATCGTGTGAAATAATACCACCCAACACACACACACACACAACTCTATGACTCTACCTAAATGAAGTGCCTAAGGTAGTCAGATTCAGGGAACAAAAGTGAGGCCAAGGGCTGGAGAAAATGGTGCTGGCGACGTATTTAATTAACTAGTTTCAGTTTAAAGGATGAAAAAGGGTTAGGGAAATAGCACAGCAGGCAAATGCACTTACAGTGGAAGCCTGGTGACTGAGTTTGCACAACTGGAACCCAGGTAAAAGCCAGTTTTGGTTTGTCCTGTGATCTCCTGTTTGTGCTGTGACACAGGAAAACCTTTAGATATGTAGATGCATATACACAAAAATAAACATATTTTAGGCGAGGGAGGTCTAATACAGACAGGGTTTCTCTGTGTAACCCTGGCTGTTCTCAAATTCCCTTTGTGGACCAGGCCTGCCTGTATGCTAGGACTAAAGGCATATGGCATCATGCTGGCTCTAAAGCACATTCTCTACAGATGAGAACAGGTTCTGTTACACAACAGTGTGAGTGCAACTAACATCACTAAGCTGTGGATCTGACAGGTTAAGAGGGGCTGGAGAGGTAGCCCAGTGGTTGAAGGCTCTAGCTACTCTTCAGTGGACCCAGGTTAATTCCCAGCACCCTCATGGTGGTTCACAATTATCTTTAACTAGTTCCAGGATTTGATGCCCTCTCATGGCCTCCATAAGCACTATACACACACACACAGTGAGTGCACAATTATACATGCAGGGCAAACACCCACCCATATGCATAAAAATTAATCTAAAATGTTAAAAAAAGAAAAAGTTTAAGATAAACTGTTATTTGAACTTTACTGTGTATATTTAATAGAAAAAAAATTAAAAGCAAATAATAGTTTTCATATTTTTCATTTAAAAAGCATGGATTTTAGCTGGGAAAATAGTCCTTTACTAGTATAGGTGAGGTCCTAGGTTTGATCCTAAGCTCCACAAACATTGTGTATCAACTACATAACAGATTCTCTGCAAAACAGACAATTATAATGTACAAAATAATATAACAGTTAAGAAAGAACAATTATTTAAAGGCAAAATAGAACAGAAATTAGCTAAAAGGAAAAAGGGGGAGCAGAGAAGAGGAAAATCAATAAATGTTATGATGTAGTCTAACACACTGAAAAATACAGTTAAACAGATCTACAGATATACTTTTAAATAATGTATGACAATTTCTGTATACTTGTGTATGCTTCTGGCTAAAAGTTTTACTTCTAATATATAGTTTATAGAAGCCTTACACACACACACACACACACACACACACACACACTCTTTTCTAAGGGTAATAAATTCTAACTCCCTGAAATACAATACAATCATCTCTCAGTACCCTCTTCAGTTTGACATGCTCAGATACAAGCAACTTCAAAAAATATTTGGGCGAAGCACTTGCATCCATTCTGAAGAGGATTCTTCTCTGCACAATACAATTCAATAATCATTCAGAGTGTCCACACTGTTGGTGTGGGATTCCCTTCTGTATGCTGTGAATGTTTCATTACCATTGGTTAATAAGGAAGTCACTTTGAGCCTACAGCAGGGCAGAATAAAGCCAGACAGGAAATCTGAATATAAATTATATAAAAGTAGGCGAAGTCAAAGAGACATCATGTAGCTACTGAAGGAGACAGATGCTGGGACTTTAATCAGTAAGCCACAGTCTTGTGGTTAATTTAAGATAATTAAGACTAATAGAAATGGGTTAATTTAAGATATAAGAGTTAATAAGAAGCCTAAGCTAATAGGCCAAGCAGTGTTTCTCTGCCTAAAAGATAGCACCCATACATTTGTGGCTAACATGCATGGCCAGCCACACACTTTGGGTCTGGGTGCTTGTATGCCCACTGGGGGTTAGGAGGAAAGTAGCTGAGAGCATGCCTGCTGTTCAGCACCCCCGCCTCGGCAAGCGGCTGAATTGGCAAGCACAGGCAGGAAAGCATGGCAGATTCTAGCTGCCATACACGGAGACATTTCCAGGCTGCACAGTACACTGCATGGCAGATTTAGTTTTTACTTAAGACACAAAGGGTTTATGTGCTGTACAGTGTTTTCCAGAGTTGAGGTGGTGAGCATGGCTCCCACCCAGCAGTACTAGAGTTGGTGGTAAACATACCTCTGCCACATTAAAAGGCCAAGAGAGGTGGAGTCAGCATCCAGAGCTGAAGCAACCATACTGCTTACCATTTTAAAATGCTCCATGTCAGAAAATGATTACAGAAATGCAATATAGACAGATTCAGATAAAAATGACCTCTGAATGGGTCAGAGTTTGGTAAATGTATATAGGCTTGGGACAGAGAAGAATAAAGACAGTTATAAAAAGAAAAAGGATTAAAAAATACAATCAAGTCTTTAAAGAGACAGTAAAAGTAATATAAGAGTATACAGTCAGTCATATATTAAAGGAGTAGAAAAAAGTAAGCCACATAAAGACAGAATATACACAGAGAGTTTGAATTATGTATATCGTTGTCTTTATATTTTTTGACTGCAGAGAGACATTTGATTGTGGGAGCTGCTAAACTAGACCAACATATATACTTTAAAGGTATCTTGACTTCAAAATATTTGGGTCTAAGGATATGTTGCTTTGGAAAAGAGGTTTTGCTTCCACAGAGGACAGAAAGCTATGGATTCCTTACCAATTAATATGGTTTGACCAAATAAGACCCTGTGAAGCAATGGCACAGATGATCCAAATCCTCAACAGATTCCAGAATACTGGCTGAGATGGAGCTACCATACAGGATACCCCCCAAAAGTCCTGGTCAACAGCACCCCCATGAGCAGGAAGTATTCTAGAAAACAGCATCCAAATTCCCTAAATGACTGTTTATAAATGTTTGTTTATGTTTAAAGAGGGATATGTTATAGAGATGAATACTTTGCACTGGTATGGATCTTGGTTTATCGATACAAATTTAAGGTCAATTTTGTTATGTGTGTATTTCTGCTCTTGATTAAAGTACTGTGTTTGTGCAGCTTATTTAAAAATGTAATATAATATGATAATTAATATAATAGTCAAGCTTGTATGTAGTCATGTTAAGTTTTCTAGGTGCAGAGAAATATTTCAGATGTATAGGTATTCTTCAAACTTTTCAAAGACTAAAAGAATATGGCATTTAAAATGTTTTAAGAACTTAGGACTTTTATGACAATGAGATACATCTACTCCTGGCAGCACCAATCTGCCTTCAAGAGGATGATGGCCATTGTAGAGGCTCCTTATGGAGTTTTTTTCAGTCATTTGGAAAAGAAACTGCTCTTGCCTGGACTGCTTGATAATATGTATGAACTGGACATGCAGGACCCACAGAAAAAATGAGTGCTTAACTTGCCTAAAGGTGAAGACAGTCCTTCAGGGTTCCTGCTTCATGAAAGAGTCTGCCAAACAACCTTCAGGATACAGAAGAAAGTGACTGACAAACTGCCAATAGAGGCCAAACAGTCTTTCAAATTTCCTGCTTCATGGAAAAGTCTGCTGGATACTATTGGTCTATAGGCTGAAGATGGATGTCCCCAATGTTATATAAGAACTTTGGGTGACTGTCCATGCAAGGAGATGTCTCTGTCAATTCTAGAGTTTTGGAAATTGCTTACAATGTACTTCCTGTTAATTTAGGTAATATTCTATCCTTCTGGGGCCTTTGAAGAGTTGAAGAAAAATACAGTTTTCCTTGGTTATGATAAAGGATAAATTAGATATAAAACTTTTGACTCATGAAGATAGGACGATAGAATATTTTCCCTAATTTGTCAAATGTAAATGGAGTCAACATTGTAACTATAATTCTTGCTTGATACCTATATTGTTATATGTAATTTTACTATGTTAGAGTTAAAACATTCCTTTTCATTTAGACAGAAAAGAGTAAGGTTATGTGGGATTCCCCTCTGTATGCTGTGAACTCATTTTATTGCCACTGGTTAATAAAGAAGCTGGTTTGGGCCTATGGCAGGGCAGAATAAAGCCAGGCAGAAAATCTGAATAGAGAGATATAGAGAGAAAGTAGGCAGAGTCAAAGAGACGCCACGTAGCTGCCAAAGGAGACAAATGCCAAGCTTTACCCACTATGCTACAATACACAGAATAATAGAAATAAGTTAATATAAGGTGTAAGAGTTAGTCAATAAGAAGCCTAAGCTAATAGGCCAAGTAGTATATTAATTAATATAGTTTCTATGTGATTATTCCAGGTCTGGGAGGCCGGGAAACAAACGAATAGTCTCCATTTACACACTGTGTGAGGTAGTATAATCTAGAGATCACTTTAAAATGCATCTTTTCAGGTTAAGACCTCAGCCTACAAAAATTATCTCAGTTGCATGTGGTAGCTCAAACTTGAACTCAATCCTAAAACTCAATGGGCTCATGAAGGACAACTGGAAGTAATACTGGGCTACTTAGTGAGTGCCAAGCTATGTTGGGCTACAGTATAAGCACCTTTTCCACTAAATTCCTATCTGTTTATGTCCTTTACATATTCTACATATAAAACACATCTACTCTTTAACCTAATACTGTTTTGAATGGTGAAATAAATGAGCCATTTTCTCCATTTTCACTTGAAAAACTGAAAACCTATACTTATTTCTTGGGGGAAAAATGAATAAGCCTATTACTTAAAATTGTGAATATTCAATATAAAAAATATAATTATTTTGCAAAAAAGTTTGTAGTTGTTGCAGTAAGCTTGACAATTACACAAAACAATGGTATTTCTGATGAGTTTAGAGGTGATTTATTTGCCGGGCGGTGGTGGCGCACGCCTTGAACCCCAGCACTCGGGAGGCAGAGGCAGGCGGATCTCTGTGAGTTTGAGACCAGCCTGGTCTACAAGAGCTAGCTCCAGGACAGGTTCTAAAGCTGCAGAGAAACCCTGTCTCGGAAGAAAAAAAAATAGAGGTGATATATTTGATGCTATAAATGAAATGTGTCTACATTTTTAGGATAAGCTTAATTCACTGGACTATTCTCAGAGCAACCAATAAATCATGCTACAAGAATCATACACAAATAAAAAACCGGTTCCAAATATTAAAAAAAAAAACAATGAATTCCAATGTCTTATCTTAGAATTACTCTAAGAATATAGTTAAGTGGGAACACAGAAATAAAAACTCTGGAGTAAACAGTGCTGTTTTAAGAGTTTAAAAGGAAGTCAGATGTGGGGGCATACACCTTAATCCCAGCACTGGGGAGGCAGAGGCAGGGAATCTCTGTGACTCTGAGGTCAGCCTGATCTACAGAGAGAGTTCCCCAACAGCAAGGGCTACACAAAAAACCTGTCTCGCAAAACAACAGCAGCAAACAAAGTTTAAAAGGAGGGGCTGGAGAGAGCACTCATCAATTAATAACACTTGCAGAGGAAGCATATTTGGTTCCCAGCACCCATACAGTACTTCACAGCCAGTGTGTTTAACTCTAATTCTAAGGGATTTGACACCTGGCCTCCATGGGCACTGCATGTACATGGTACACTTGGAGACAATACACATAAAAACAATAAATAATCAATTTAAAAGGGAAAAGGGATCACACAAGATCAAGCTTTTGAGAAATTATTGAAAACAAAATGACAGAATCATGAGACATTAGCATATATTTATTTTAAAAGTTACTACATGATAAAATTTTACTAAGACTGACAGGATATCCAGAAAACATGGGGAAATTGATATTTGCCTACATAAATATTAAAATCCTTTTAAATCAAATCCCAAATAATTCAGAGAAACTAATAAAAGTAAACTGGAACTGCACTTTACTGATATAATATCTCTACTATTTGAAAACCTGGAAATCAACTTTAAGATAATCCAAAGAAAGAAAAAAAAGGATATAGGTAAAAAAAATGCATAATGGGCTGTCTACAGAGAACACTACAAGTGATCAAAGGAGTATGGAAATGTTCTAAACTTCAATGAAGAAGTACATACACAGTAAGAAACCTGGTTTCCCACTTCAGACTGGCACCCATCTGGTCTGAACAACTTATGCACATATGGGCACACTTCAGCTCTGACCAGCACACACCACCTTTAATAAAGGGGAGGAAGGCAAACACACTACCAGAGAAAGCAAACACACTTTATATACACTATTCTCTGCTCATTAATAAATTCTATAATTGTTAAGGGTTTAAGAAAACACAAAAACTACCAAATTTATGGTAAGTCAGTAATGATTCAAGTATCAAAATGCACTTTACAAAAAAAAAAAAGATTAGAACTTATAGAGAAACTGAAATCTCTTAGGAGATCCCACTAAGATTGAGTAAATCTGTTTATTTTCCATGATCTCACATTTCTTTCGAGTACTAGGTGTGGATTACTTCCTTCCATAAGAGCAAACTAATAACTCTGCTCAGATGACTAAACGACAGAGTAAGCTGTGTGTGTGTGTGTGTGTGTGTGTGTGTGTGTGCGCGCGCGCGCACGCACATGTCTGGTGCCATGGACTCGTGAAGGTGGACTGGATCCCCTGAAATGGGAGTTACTGGCGGTTATGAGATCCACCAGAGTCCTGTGAAGCAAACCCAGGTCCTCTGCAAGAGCAATCAGTACCTGTAACCTTGGAGCTCCAACTCCTAGAGGTCGCGTTCATAAAACACCACAAAAAGGACAAAATGAACTTTAGGGTTCTGGTGTTATGCTATCACCTTGAATTTTATCAACTTTTTATGATTTGTTTTTGCAAAACTGAGGGCCAAACCTAGAGATTTACACTTGCTAGGCAAACGCTCTACTACTGAGCTACATCCCTAGTCCTATTTTTCTTGTAAAGACCATTTAGGAACAGTGACAATCCTCACCATTATACAGAATTAATTATGTGAGGGCGGATACACTAAATCAAGGGTCTCTCCTATGAAGAAACTCTATCAACTACATTTTAACTATCATTTTAGTATGTCAACAATATGATATGATGAACAAAAATTACGAACAGGCCTGCAGACTTTCAAAGTAAATTCAGTGAAACTTCTGTCTCAGGCAAACATACATAGAAACCAGAAACTGGGCCTTCCTAAGTCAGTTCCAGTTTACTTTCCTCCAGGTTCATGTACATTTCGAGGTTCCATTTTCTTTCCACCATCAGTTGTCAGTGAAGTAAAAATTATTTTCATTACATAATCTGAAAAACCAGTTAACTAAACCAGAAACAGACTGTGAGGTATAGGTATAGCTAGAGAAAACTTTATAGGGACCTATCACCCATCTTCCCGTTGCACTGTTAATTATGAAAACAGACCTTCCAGTCCCCACCTCATCTTCACCCTCTCACCTTCACACACCCATCTCCTTTCTCAGTCTGCCTTCACTGTCCACTCTTGCTTCCTATGTGCTATACACTTGTCAAATGTTTCAATCTCCCATTCTTTCACCTACACTTTACTAAATCTTTGTTGAAGTCAGCAAAGTTATTTTAATTGTCCAACCAAACGGAAACTGTGGAACCTTGACTCAGCCATGTTCCTGGTTCCCATGGTCAACCACAGTCCTGTTTTTATGATTCTATCCTTCAGAGAAGCATTCCTTCTCCTAACAAAAATCCTTTGGCGGATGATACCTGAGCATGTATGCCTAAAACCAGTCATATCGAGTCTGTGTGAGAAGCTCACCTGTTCTGGAGAGGGTGTTTGATATAGTGCTCTGGGTTGGCAACCTCCTGACTGGATTCTGTTTTCTCCTCTTCCGCAGGTGGGGGATTAGTAGTAGGGGTGGTTTCCTAATGGAAAATAATATATAGTAAAATTTTTAAGTTTTTTAAACAAAGCCACGACAGCAATACGATAAACAAGTTTTATACAAAGAATTAAACTACAAACCAACCTCTAGGACAATTAGACCACTTTTCATTAAGACAAAAACGCTTCTCAAATTTAAGTGATTTTTATAAAAAAATGTAGTTACCCTATTTGCACATTTTTAGATCATCAAAGATTATATAGGAAATTCAATGACTCAACTTTCTTAATGTTAAAATATTTCTTTTTTTTTTTTTGAGACAGGGTCTCATTATATAGTTCTGGCTGGACTGGAAGGAGATTTGCTTATTTCTGCATCCTGAGTGCTAGGATTAAAATCATATGCCATGACATACAACTAAGCACATTCATTTTTAAAATGTTGCTTCCTACAGAGTACAGATGGTGGAGCTGCACTGCATTTATATATTTAAAAAAAAAAACTTCTTAAAATGGGCATGGTGCTTGGCACCTGTAATTGAAGGACTTGGGAGGCTAAATCAAGATTCAATGTTCCAAGCCAGCCTATGCTGTCTAGCCATTTTGAGGTCAGTCTGTGCAACTTTGTGAAACCCTGTCTCAAAAATCAATGTAGCTGAGGCTGGTTTCCAGCTCACCATTGTAGATGATGATGACGACCTTGAGTTTTGGGACTACCAGCGCACCCACCATGCATGCTTGCTTTTTTCAACCACATCTGAAACACCCACCTTTTACCAGGATTGTCAGATCTGAACACATTTGGACAAAAAAGGTAAATGCTAACAATAGATTATGGCTACTCTCAAAATAACACATTTTTAACCTAAGAGACAGGCTGCCCTTGAATGGCCACTATATATAAGTGAATCACACACAGGCAGACCAGAGAAGAGCAATGCCATAAAGTGGTGCTGTGTTATCTAGAAGATCATGAACAATACCTGAGAGTGGGGTGGTCATAGAACTGAAGTTTGGGCAAATGCTACAGAGACTATGACGGCCTCAGATGTCAAGCTAAAGTACACCTCATCGTTGAAGCAGTGGAAGCCACTAAATACCAGGTCAGAGAGATTAAATATTAAATACCCATAGCAAGTAAGAAAAGAGAAAAATACCGTCAGTTCAAGTGCAAAAGAATAAACTTGGTTTTAGATCAGTTACGTTTATACAGGTCAAATAAAGAGTTCAGTACTGTACTTTAGGGATCCCAGGATTAGTAAGCTGTTGTACCAACAGCAGAAGGTTGAAAAGGAAAAAGCCAAGCATGAACAGGATAAATCTAACTAGCTGGAAAGAACCCCCCCACACACACACAGCCTTTTCAGTATTCTGTAAAAACTAGCACATGTCAACAAGTTAATATTATCAATGTGTCAGTCCTAATATGGCTCAGTGTTTCCTGGGTCTACCCTATGTCTGTGTTATTTTCTATAATAAATGTGATGAAATTTTAAATTCTCACTTTGATCACATCAATTTTTCATTAGTTCCCAAAATCCTGGATTGCTTGTTGTGGTTTTATATATTCAAATCTGTCACCAACTTGCAAGGCAAACATGCATTTAATCATCTTTTCTGGACATAAAGATTAGTATCTACCACTACCTCCATACCATAAACAACTGGGACTTTCCTTCTAGAAAGGACCATCTAACCTTTCATCTTCAAGTGTATAAAGTCCCTCAGTTTAGCACACAGCTCCTTTAGCACTAATATAGATTCAAAGCAGTAACTCCAAGTGTGACCCCACACCATACTGCTGGTCTATAGGGAAGTTATTGAAATGTAAAATAAACATTTGGGAATGTTTACAGTGCCCGACAGTAATTATATATCTACTAAAATTAATCACATGCCTTTTTCATAATGTGTATCATTTTATAAAAACTTTTTTTTTTTGGAGGCAAGATTCCATGTAGCTAAACTGGCCCCAAAGAGATTAAGAAGCAAGAGGGCAGAAGAACTTGAATTCCTGATCCTCCAGCATCCACCATCTAACAGACTAAACCTAGCTTCAGTCAGTAATATAAAGAACACAAGTTTTTCACTCCTACGTGGGATATAGTGGGCTCGATTCACATCTACATCCATGTTATAACCCAGTTCTGTCATTCATATTGTGCAATTTTGTGTCAGTCTTCCTGTCCCTCGCCTTCCTCATCATAAAATCTGCATCACACACTAGTGGTGCACATCTTTAATCCCAGCATTCCAGAGGCACAGGTAGGCAGATCTGACAGTTCGAGACCAGTCTCATCTACAGAGAGAGTTCCAGGACCACACAGAGAAACCTTGATTCAAAAAGCCAAAAAGATGAGCACTGCAGCACTTATCCGAGAAGACTCACTGCTGGAACTAGATCAATCAACAGATGAAAAGCTTTCCTTCAACTGTCAATCCACCAGGAATGTACACTCTACCAGGGAATAACCTAAGGGCATTTCTATTATAGAGTTTCATTTCCTTGTTTATCTGCAATGGCTCCAGAATTATAAACCTTTTAATATATATACATATTTAATTACATATGTGTGCACATGTGGACTTTGTGCACATGCATGCAGGTGTCCACTGAAGCCAGAGGCAAACGATCCCTCCTGGAGCTGGTAACCAGTGGTACCAATGTGGATGCTGGGAACCAAACTGGGTTACTCTGGAAGAACAGTCCATGCCCTTAACCACTGAGCCATCTTTCCAGTCCCATTTCATGTTTCTTAAAAAACAGAAAACTATCCTGGGCGATAATTGTGCATATCTTCAATCTCAGCACTTGGGAGATAGGGGTAGGCAGATCTCTGAGTTGGAGGCCAATCTGGTCTACAGGGCAAGTTCCAGGCCAGCCAGAGCTACAGAGGGAAACACTGACAAACTATATACTAACTATGTTGTTCCTGGCTGCAAATACACTGTGTGGATGGAGATTTTACTAGGTCTGCTATGATACGCACATTTTGCTCTCCTCTCTGTATCATGTCTACCCAGCAGGAGTCGTCACTGTAGTCCTCTCAGACTAGAGAGACCCAACACTGTGAAGTCACTCTACAGTAACACTCCAGACAACACAAAAGACACTTCTAGCCCCTTTTCTGTTCTGAAACTTGGGCCTCATTTTCTGTGTTTTTGTATATTTTAATGAATGGCTAGAACATAATATGTAGCTGAACTATTTATTAAAGGAATATAATGGATACTGAAGTCAAGAACCAAATTAAAGATCCAAGGAGCTGGAGAAAGAAATATACTGTAGGTCTGGCATACTTGCTCACCTACCATCCTGTGGTTGCAAGCAATGCTGCAACTAAGAGCTCCCATTTCCCAGGCTCTGACTTCACTACCACAAATTTCCTCTAATGACATGAATGCAATCCCAGATCTGCCAATCTCTGACGGACTAAGAGGAAATATTACAAAATGGGGTGCATGTACGGGAGCCTACAGTATGGATCTAGTTGTAGTCCTCATCTGACAACTCCTTTACATTTTAATTAGTTGGGTGACACTTTTTAAGAATAGGGATTTAAGTGATTGAAACTCCCTAAACATCAACTCATTTGCAAAGAGTTGTGAGGGGTTTTAGTGATAACTCTACAGTCTGGCACGCAACTCATCAACAGGTGACAATTTCAATTAGTCATCAGTTCTGTCAGGTGCTATGACTTTGAAAAGCCAGCAGATGAGTAAATGAAGCATACTGGACAAGATTTCCAAACTCCGGGGTGCTCTGGCTAGACCCTTCAATTTTACCATAAGGAAACAAATTGCAGAAGTCGAATCATTGGCATTCATATCTCAGCAACTTATCACTTGGGTAACGACCTAACCTGCCTGGTGCACGCTCTTTAAATTACAGTCCTTGACAACAGTTTTGTCTATCCATCAGACCTTTCCAACCCAATCACAACATAGCAAATGTAGTTACGTGAAGAAAAAAAATGCTGGTGACTTGTTTGAAAATGACTACCCCACAGGATCATCATACCCAAAATGACTCTCATGTCAATGCTTCCCTTCCTGAAGAAACCAAATAATTATGCAAGCATAATGCCACAGCAGCAACTAATGGACAAAGCAAGACTGGTAACTAGCTCCATCCAGTGCCCCCTGCATATCCCTTGCTTCACTGCTCACAAACTTAACATCAACAAGGTCAAGGCCCTATATCAAAGGTACAGATGAGGACTGGTGAAAAACACAGAAACAGCACTTTGATTTTTGAAAATGGGAACTTCAACCCTCACATCTCATGAAAACTGTTTTCATTTTTTGTTGTTGCTTTCTTGTTTGAAACAGGGTCTCACTTAGGCATCAGCTGGTCTCAAACAGTAGTGATGCACCTGCCCCAGCCTCTGGAATGATAGAATTACAAGTATGAGTCATCATACCAGTCTCCTGAAAATTTTAACTTGATCAGTGTTAAGTAGTTACTATCTAGTAATGTGCTACCTCTATGTTCATTATCCCTATACATTCAAACATCACAGTGCAGAAGAGATAGCTCAGCAATTAAGTGTACCTGCTACCTTCCAAAGGATTAAACTTCCGCACCCCTCATGTGGGGTGGTTCACAACCACCTGTAAATCCAACTTCAAGGAACCCAATGCCTCCTTCTGGCCTCCACAGCCACCTGCATCCACGTCCCCATACTCAGTCATACACTCATACTCATCACTCACACACACAAACACACACACACATACATACACACACACATTTTAAAAGGTAACAAGAGTGCCTATCTCATAGTCAATCAAATGTTTTAATGAATGATTGTACTATTATTATCCTATTATTATCTCAGAAAACTATGTGTAGGAAAACAGAAGACAGTGGGGATGGAGCAGATATATGAAAGTATTATACTGTAGCATGATTAATACAAACCCAGAGACAGAAATTAGGGTTCAACCTGAAGGTCAGAAAAGCAAAACAGCCTGCCACTGGCTCTAACCTCTACCTCAGTCCAAAATGGTGATCCTGCCTCCAGGAATCTCAGAATGAGACTGAGAGCTGTCTCCTCATGTTATCCTCTCTAGTGCTGGGATTAAGGGTGTATACCATTACCAACCGGTTTCTATGGCAAACTAGTGTGGCTACTGGGATTAAAGGTGTGTGTCACCACTGTAGGCTGATCAGTGTGGCTGTTTTACTCTCTGATCTTCAGGTAAGCTTTATTAAAATACAAATGAAATGCTACTACATTGTACTGAAACCTATTTTTGTGTGCTAACTTAAAAATATTTGTTAAAAACTATAGTACAAAGCAATTAAAAACTCACTAGTACAACAAAAGCAGAAAGGGTCACTGAGAAGGCAGAGGGACGAGAGGTAACTGGATCAATGCAGAGCAAGCTGGCAGTTCCTTAAGTGCAGTAAAGGGGTATGCTGAAGGAAAATCTACTAAGGAAGCAGATTCCTCAACTCTCTGCTATTCTCAACCTACTGGGACTGCTGTCCTGAGTTCAAAAATAAGTAGCAATCTTGAAGGAAACAGGCAAAGAAAAGTATATATACGCGCGCGCGCGCACACACACACACACACACACACACACACACACAGAGAGAGAAAACCAAAGTTATGATTTTACATGCACATATAACAATAACAGGAAGCTATAAGAAAAAGTGTGGTGATACTTTGTGATCTAACAAAAAAAGCTTGCCTGAAGATCAGAGTGGAGAGCTAAGCCACTAGTTAGCCATAGAAGCCAGGCAGTGATGGCACACACCTTTAATACTAGTACTTGAGAGTCACAGGCCTTTAATCTCACCACTAGGTAGGTGAAGACAGGAAGCGATATGGTTGGGCAGAGAAAGGAATATAAGGCGGGAGGAGACAGGAGCTAAGGATTCAGATTCATAGGAACAGGACTTGCTTATTTGGTCTGAGCATTCAGAGAGGTCAGAACTCTAGTGGCTAGCTGCTCTACTTCTCTGACCTTCCAGTTTGACTCTGGGATTTCATTTAATAAGACAAATTAGAATTCACACAACAAAAAGAATATTCAAAAGACCAAAAACAAAAAAAAAAAAAAAAAAACACAAACAACAACAACAACAAAAGGATCAGAGAGAAAAACACCAATAAATTAAATGGTGGATCTCAGTGAGTTCGAGGCCGGCCTGGTCTACAAAGCGAGTTCCAGGACAGTTGGAACTATTACTCAGAGAAACTGCCTCAAAAAAATCAATCAATC
This sequence comes from Arvicola amphibius, assembly GCF_903992535.2. Lineage (NCBI taxonomy): Eukaryota > Metazoa > Chordata > Mammalia > Rodentia > Cricetidae > Arvicola > Arvicola amphibius. Next base: position 44,980,069 of record NC_052060.1, on the reverse strand, counting down.
AGACCAAAAAGATTAGGAAATACATAAAATTTCCCCCCAAATAGTCTAAATTCTGAAGAAAAAAAGAGGAAAACTGTTAGCGAATGAACACCAATAGACTTGTCAGTGACGGATTTGAGCTGTCATGTCTCAGAATATCCAGCCTTCCTGCTGTGTGACTGGAGGCAGCCAAAGTGTAACTTTCTTAGCTGTCCCAAATCTCTCAGCTCAGACTCCAGCCGCCTCCACCATGCCACCTAGGTCTAAGCAAAATCCTGTGTCTGAAGTATACAGGTTGTTAAATCTGCCTGCTCTGCCCCCCACAAAAAACACATACAAAAAAAAAAAAACCACATGAAAATAAAGATAGAAGATTGGTGGCGTTAAAAGACAATAGTCATGAGCACTACGGTGAAACCGACCAAGGTAAGGGAGCACCGCCTGTCTCTGCCTGGACCATCAAAGACCTCAAAGAACTGCCAAAAGAAAAACACCACCAAGGAGAGGAACTCTTTTGCTGTTTGGTTTTTCAAGGCAGGGTTTCTCTGTTAACAGCCCTGGCTGTCCTAGAACTCACTTTGTAGACCAGACTGGCCTCAAACTCATAACTCAGAGATCCACCTGCCTCTGCCTCCTGAGTTCTGAGATTACAGGTATGTGCCGCCACCACCTGGCTGAGGGTAACTATTATGAACAAAGATATCCCAAAGAACTCTGTGGAGCTACTACAAAGTTTGTGGCTGCAATGCTGTTGGCTACCACCTTCATGATACTCAACTAGTTAAGAATTGCAAAGGAAAATATTTCAATAAATAAAATTACAAAAATAAAAAAATTCAGGAGGCACCAGAACAATGGATGAAAACACGTATGCTAATAGGTACAAAAGGAAAACAAGCCATTGTGTAAATAAACAAAAACTTATGAACAGCTACAATAGATGCTGAAGACAGTGACTTCAAATGCCAATACAGGCATAATACTGCTTAGTTACTAGGTCTCAAAACCATTTCATTTCCATGTACACCTACTTACTTATTCTGACAATTTCATACATGTATATAAACATTCATCCCCAGCGCCCTCTCTTACCTCCCACTCCCAATAAACAAGCCATTCTTCCCCCTTTTTTTTCTGTCTAATGTTTTGTGACCCTCTGAGCTCAATCAGAACCATCTGCATGACCGGAGGGTTAGGGGGGAGGAGGATTATTTAATGGAGCAAAGGATATTTCTGTGGCTATACCACTTGAAGAAATGATTCCCATTTACCTCAGCCCATGTACTTCTTTAAAAAAAAAAAAATGCTGTTCTAACCAAGTGAGACAAGAAACCAAATGAAAAAGACAATGGGGCACAGCAAACAGACTAGTGCATGTCACCCAAAGAAGGGAACCAGAAACACAGTGCACTAGATAACAGAAAGCAGTATGTGATTTAGGCAAAAGTGACAAGTAATGCGATTTGATGGGCTATAATGCCAGCATGCCCATTATACCACCTTATCTAATAAACACAAGCAGAACACTAGTTCAATGGCAGTGTACTTGCCTTGCATCTGTAAGGCCTGGGTTCGGGTAACAGCAGTGCAAAATATAAAAATAAAACTTAAAACACACCAACTGTTGTGGTATGTCTGGCCCAGATCTTAATTTATACATTACTCATTTTGTCCCCATCAATGAAGCTTTTTTTCTTCTGTTCAGCTGGCTTGTACATTTACTAAAACAACCTAGCTTTAATCTAATCTTACTCCTACAGACTGTAGGAGTCCTTGCCTGGCCCACAAACAGAACAGTAGAGGCCGACTTCTCAGGCCATGCCCACAATTTTATTCATGGCCTTCTCCAGGAGGACTTATACTACCAGTTCTAGAAGCTGACATCAGATTACAAGTCCAAAATTTGTTTTGGGTTTTTTTTCCTTCAAAATTCCTACCCAACAATGGCAGCAGTTTCTTTTTTCTTATACATGATATAGGTTTTTCAGGGTTTTGTTGGGTTTTTTGCTTGCTCACTTTTGCCACCAAAGCTGAACAGTTAGTGAGGCCTGTTGTTACAGACCTGTAATTCTAGAAGCTGAAAGGTGATGACAAGTTCAAGGCCTACACAGGCTACAAAATAAGTTCAAGATCAGCCTTAGGCATCTCACAGCCTGTTTCAAAATAAAAACAAAACTAAGGCAGACCACTTACCTACTCAACAAGTACCCTAGACTCAATCTCCAGTATTATTAGTATTAATGTAAAATGCACCTTACTATTAAGTAAATAAATACACGGCTGGACAGTAGCAGAACGTTCCTTTAATCCCAGCACTTGGGAGGGAGAGGTAGATGATCCCTGAATTTGAAGCCTGGTCTACAAAGTGAGTTCCAGGACAGCCCCAAGGTTACATAAAGAAACCCTGTGTCAAACCAGACCCCACCACCACCACCACATGCAAAAAAAAAAAAAAAAAAAAAAAAAAAAAAGAATAGGGGAAAGGAGGGGATAGGGGAGACAATGTCCGAACTAGATACCTTATTTCAACAAGTAAAGCCTCCAGTGACCAGGAGTGAGCTACTATCTCGTTGAGTCACTGAAGAAAGAATTCCATAGACACCCACCTCCACCCCAAACATCACAGGCCATTGCCAAGGCTATTGGTTGCTTTCCACAACCTCATGTCAAGGCTCTATTATTGAAGACAACACTTAAGTCACTGAACACAAAGGTCCAGCTGGTGTCTAACTAAAAGCTTCACCCCTACCGACTACCATCAGGGTACTGGAATGTACTCTGCGTGCTATCAAGAGATCAGTGCCTCATTTAACCCACATCTAAGACACTTCTTGCAGTGAGAATTAACAGAGATCCACAACTGGACAATTTGCAGAGAGAAATTGTGTGGAGCACTCAGTCCTGAATGGGGTGTCTTCATTAAAGCGCTCCCACAAGGCTCAGGGATCTATGTGGAAAAGGCAAAAAAAAAAAAAAAAAAACAAACCCACGGTAGGAACCAGAGATGAAGACACTCCAAGAAAAGTGTCTTCACAGGATTCATGCACATATGTACACATGCATGTATGACTGTCGCAGCATGAACAAGGCCTGGTAGAGAGGGTCCTAGCACTAACAGGGAGAAGCAGACACCGGCTTCTACCACTAACCAAGAAACCAAGAGGCTCTCTGAAATTGATACCTGCAGGCAATGGGAAAATCAGTTTTCCCCAACTGAATGTCTTTTTTTTTTTTTTTTTTTTTTTTTTGGTTTTTCGAGACAGGGTTTCTCTGTGGCTTTGGAGCCTGTCCTGGAACTAGCCCTTGTAGACCGGGCTGGTCTCGAACTCACAGAGATCCGCCTGCCTCTGCCTCCCGAGTGCTGGGATTAAAGGCGTGCGCCACCGCCGCCCGGCCCCAACTGAATGTCAATGGGCATATCAACCACACTCCAGGGCAGGACCCAGGCCCAGGAGGAGCTGGCCAACATAAGAGAAACTCAGTGGTGTTTTTGTGAATTTTTTTCTTTCCTTTTACTTTGTTTGGGCTTTTCTTTTTTTGTCTTATTGGTCTTTTGCTTGTTTTGATTTTCATTTTGGTGAGTTTTAAAGAACATAACATTGTATGGGTAGGGAAGTGGGGAGAGAATGGGAGGAGGTAGAAGAAAAACATGGTAAGAACATATTGCATGAAAATTTTAAATAAAAAAAAAATCACAGGGCAGTGGTGGCATGATGTGGGATTCCACTCTGTATGTTATGAATAATGTATATTTTATTACCATTGGTTATTAAAGAAGCTGTTTAGTAAAGCCATGCAGGAAATCTGAACAGAGATATGGAGAGAAAGTAGGCAGAGTCAAAGAGATGCCTAGCTGCTGAAAGAGACAGAAGCCCGCCAGAACCTTACAGGTAGGCCACAACCTCATTAATAGAAGTGGGTTAATTCAAGATGTAAGAGCTAGCTAGAAATATGCCCGAGTCATTGGCAGAACAGTGTTGTAATTAATATAGTTTCTGTATGATTATTTGGGTGTGGGCAGCCAGGAAACGAACAAGCAATCTCCATCTACAGTGGTGCATTCCTTTAATCCTAGTACTCAGGAGGCAGAGGCAGGCAGATCTTAGTCCAAGGACATACAAAGCGAGTTCCAGGACAGCCAGAACAGTTAGTTACAGAGAGAAACCCTTTCTCAAAAATAAAATAAAATTTCTATAGTAGGAAAAAAGGAAGAACAACTGTCACAAGTCAGAACAGTAGGTAGTAGGCAGACAGACAAAAAGAAAGAATACAGAGCTGGAGAGAAAGCTCAGTGGGTAAGATCACTTGCTGCTCTTCCAGAGGACCCAGGTTCAATTCCCAACACTCATATGGTGGCTCACAACTACCTGGAAGTACAGCTCCAAGAATACAATGTCTTTTTCCGGCATCCTCCGGCCCCTTCCCACACACATAAATAAAAATAAAATATATTTAAAAGACTTTTTTTAAAGTATGAATATGACAATGGAGTAAAAAGAAAGTTGATTTTCCAAGTGGTTTCTAGTTTATTACTATAAACCATATATGTACATAATGTACTATTACTCTAAACCATATGTATGCACATAGGTATTATGTATATATGCACAGGCATATACAATTTCCATTATTTTTTAACTCAGAGAACAATACCAATTTCATACACCAAATGATAATCTCTAAAATTTTTAAACGGAAGTGTTTTTAGGATAAATTTAAATAATTTATCCAGCCAAATAGGACACCCTCAATTGTGCTTTCAAAATTAAACCAAATACAAAACACAAATAATCCACGGTGGAGAACCAACTCTCACAGCCCCCCCATCCTCTAATCCCCTTAGCATGTGTCCCCTCACTAAATAAGTGTAATAATAAAATATTACTAAAAAACAAGCAAATAAGTAATATTTAAACTTATTTGGGGATAGGTAAGAGCTTAGGTAAGAGCTACTTTTCACAATAAAAGGCCAATGTACACACCTTAATCTCAGCACTCAAAAGGCAAAGGCTGGTGGATCTGAGCTGTGGGCCAATCAGAGATACGGTGAAACCTTGTCTTAAAAACAAAAATGGGGTGTGTGTTGTTAGCCTGCGCATGCAGGGGAGATGGCTTAGTAGTTCAGAGTACTTGTTGCTCCTGTAGAGTATAAAGCACCCACATGGGGGTTCACACCATTTGTAACTACAATTCCAGAGAACCCGAGGTCCTCTGACCTCCACAGGCACCCACATACACATTCACATAGACGTATACCCAAGTAATAAATAAAAAGCAAAGTAAGACATGACTCAGTCTGAGACAATCGCATTTAATGTTTCACATTAATTCATACTTAAGAGAAAATAATATAATTAGTTTTTTCTGTCCTCCTAAGCATTTTACAGCATTCGAATTATATATCAATACAATCGGCATTTTTTCTGTAATTCTGTGCATTTTATATAAAGCATTTAAAATTTTTCAGATAGATTCTATCCATAGCAATGCAAAGAGAAAAATCTAGAGTATGACTACAGACTTCATCACCAAATACAATAACAAATGCTAAAGGAATCTATTTGAATTCTAGATCATGAGCATGGATTAATTATTTTTAAAAAATTCTAAAAGCACAATAAAGGCTAAATACCATTATAGAGTTTATAGAGCCAAAATAAAAATAAACTATACAATTTCAAAAGAAAATGTTTATGTGTACATTCCTGTCTATATCTTACACGCATTATATATTACATATATATATATAATTCATAACCCTACCATCCAAGCCATATGGCATAGTCTTTCATTGAAATGATTTCATATTAACTTATTCATGTTCAATGATGACCTAAGCATCAATTTTATCCTCAATGTACAAATTTTACTGAAGAGTTGAATATTTTAGTTTTGGTTGAATTTTGATGCACTTCCCCCCCTTAACATCAATACATCAATAACACTTGAGATTTGGCTGTGGGTTTTAAGTCCTAACTCACTTAGCACCTATATAATCTTGGTAAGATAAAATTCAATTTGCAAAAATATAAATTCCTTACCTATAAAATATTTAATTCATCTAAAATATAAGGAGAAAAAAATATGCACATTTCACCTTTCTACTAAGAAATCAGATATCCTTGCCTTCAGCGACACTTAAAATGGACAGACATTGTGGCTGCCAGGTTACTGTCCCCTAAGATTTCATATGGAAATACTAATACATTGAATTAAAATCTGTCACTGTAAGCCAAACGGTGGTGGCACTTGTCTTTAATCCCAGCACTCAGGATGCAGAGGCAGGCAGATCTCTGTGAGTTTGAGGCTAGCCTGGTCTACATGAATTCCAAAGCTACAGAGAAACCCTGTCTCAAAAAACAAAATCTGCCACTGTAAAAGCAAAGACCGACTATTACAGCTAAATTCCGTACAGTATGTTGCAGTTACAAGCTTCCAGACATGTTAATATGCATTATAGCTCAACTATTCCCCAAAATAAATTTCACCGTGGTAAACCTCACTAAAATGACTTGGTCTACAGTAAGTAAACTCCTGTCTGTGATTTCTTTTCTTTTTAAAACTTCACTGAAACTTTACACTAGCAAAATATCCTAAGAGGTAAACAAGATCAGGAGAAGGGAAGCGGTCACTTGCTGTCTTTTGAAATCTACCTAAAAGTGCTAGACCAAGTACTAAAACATGACTATTACACAATGAACTCTCCGTATTTGTGAGCTTGCTGTCAATAAAATCAACAAACTTTAAACATAAGATGTTCTAGGTAAAAACCAGCTCCTACTCTGAAAATGTACTTGATTTTTTTTGTCACTATTCCCTAAAGAACACAGGCAGACCTTGCTGTGGCATTTATGTTACACTGGATATATTATCAAGTTCACAGCAGGATGTCTAAGCTACATGCAAGCACACCACAGCATATGAGGCAAAAGTTATCTACAGGCTATTTTCTTAAAATTCTATGCTTTTAATTCAACATGATCGTGCAAGCATTATCTTAAAGCCTGTCTATACACTCTTAAGTCACAGCTGAAACAAAGCCCCTGGTAAGCTTATCAACACTAAGCTCCCTTTCTGAACATCCCCTGCATGCCAAGCAGATGGATGCCAGGGTGATGCTTGAGCACATACTCTAGGACGTGGCTGCCTTAAAGGTCTCCTCATCTGTGAAGTAAGAATAACTCCACTTATCTAACAGAACTGCTGCAAGCATTGAATGAATATATATAAAGTACTTGCTACATGATGACTGACACACTAAGTTAGCAATTAATAAAGATCTGCCTATTATATTAAAAATAGCCACTACAAAAGCAAACAGTTGTTTCAAACAGGCGGTGATTAAAAGGTCATTTTTTAAAAAATCACTTGCTTAGAACACTAAATCCACATTCCTGGAAATACTAGTCAGGCTTGTCATGAATTAACATAAATCCACTTGGCATAGTATGACTAAACCTCCCATCAATTTCCATGGAATAATATATTTTTAAAATTATGATACAGGCAGAGGGATACACGCACGCTCTTATATACACACACATTCAGTGACAACTACTTGTTTCTGATTATAAGACAAAAAATTATTTTTTTTAGATGAAAGGAAACCCTTTCTTCTCTAGATGTGACTAGACTCTTCAGTAAAGACAGGAAAGGGGACAGACAGTACCTGAAGCTATGATCATAGGCTTCCCACTGCTTGCTAATGGCCAAGGATTGGCAAGCAAGAATTTCCCAGCAGCAGACGTGTGCATACAGAGAGGTTCCTGTATACAGAACCTTGGTCTAGGTATAAACATGAGATCCACATGTCACAAATATCAACTCTGAATACATTTAAAAATCAGGATCACTTTAGGATATTTGACTCCCATTTTCAGCAAGACTGAGAAATTTCAACATTCTTCATCACAGAGAAATTTAGAAGAGACTGTACAAGCCATGCTCATTTCCACTCCTCAGTCACCTCCCTGAGAAAGACGGCACAACTTACAACCTAACAGGAGACTTGACCATTGCTAGGGCAGCTATTAGACATTCTTTTATGAAGCCCAGAACTTCTACTGAAGTTTATATTCTTAGCTTTCTACAGCAGTGGCTCTCAACCTTCCAATGCTGCTACTTCTTAACTGGAATTTTGTTACTTATGAATCATTACATAAATATGTGTTCTCTGATGGTCCTAGGAGACCCCTATGAAAGAACTGCTCAACCCCCTAGTCGAGAGCTGCTGTTCTAGAAATTAAAAGTGTTTCATGAAAGTGCTATTTGCTTAGGACTCTTGTTCAACGTGGATTAAGCCAAACTGACTCATTTTACATCTCAATTTATGTAACTACGATGTGTAAAGTGTACATTCACATCTCATTTCTCTAAGTTAAATGCTTACCCAGAGTATAAAGTGAAGTGAAATGTAAAATAAACACTGAACATAGCTCCTACCAAAATGGGTTCCTCACTTTAAAAAAAAATGCCAAAGTCTGCTTACCAATCAAGAGCTTTTCATTGATTTTATAACACCTGGCTCTTTTTCTGTTTTCTTTTAAAGCTTTCAAACATATATTACTTATTTTTCTGCGTGTGTGTGTGTGTGTACACTTGCCTTGGTGTGGCCTTGAAAATCAGAGGGTCAACTACACATGAGGTCCTGCTTGCACCTTGAGGGTTCTACCTCCAACTCAGATCCTCAAGCTTGGCAGCAATCGCCCTTACCCCTAAATCTCAGCCTACCTTTTTTTTTACCTTGAGGGTTGGGCAAGACTGGGCCAAGGGAAGATGGGGAGAGAAAAGTGTGAAGGGGAGAGCGGGGGGAGCTCGGAGGAATGGGATGCTTGGGATATAGGAAGGGTGGATATGAGAGCAGGGAAGCATATATCTTAATTTAAGGAGCTACCTGAGGGTTGTCAAGAGACTTGACCCTAGAGGGGTTCCCAGGTTTCCAGGGAGACGCCCCCAGTTAGTTCCTTGGGCAGCTGAGGAGAGGGAGCCTGAAAAGGCCAGTTCCTATAGCCATACTGATGAATTTCTTGCATATCACCATAGAACCTCCACCTGACAATAGATGAAGAAAATGACAGAGCCCCACCTTGGAGCACCGGACTGAGCTCCCAAGGTCCTGATGAGGAGCAGAAGGAGAGAGAACATGAGAAAGAAAGTCAGGACCGTGAGGGAACCTCCAGCTGGCGACAGATGGGGAAGGTGACTGAGCCCCACATTGGAGCACTGGACTGAGCTCCCAAGGTCCCGATGAGGAGCAGAAGGTGCGAGAACATGAGGGAGAAAGTCAGGAACGAGAGGGGTGCGTTCACTCATGGAAACGGTGGGACAGAACTAATGGGAGATCACCAACTCCAGTTGGAATGGGACTGATGGATCATGCGACCAAACCCGTCTCTCTGAGTGTGGCCATCAGCGGGGGCTGACTGAGAAGCAAAGGACAATGGCTCTGGGCTCTGATTGTTCTTCATGGACGGGCTCTGTGGGAGCCTTCTCAGCTTGGTCGATCACCTTCCTGGACCTGGGGGGAGTTGGGAGGACCTTGGTCTTAGCATAGAGTGGGGAACCCTGATGGCTCCTTGGCCTTGAGAGGGAGGGAGGGGAGGTATGGGTGGAGGGGAGGGGAGGGAAGGGGGAGAAGGAGGGGAGGGAAGGGGGAGAAGGAGGGGAGGGAGGGGGGAGGAGGAGGAGGGAAGGAGATGGAAATTTTTAAATATAAAAAAAATAAACCATGAGAAAAAAAAATATTTTGCTTTGAGAAAAGGTCTTGTCATGTAGGTGAGGCTATGCTCAAACTCACAATTCTCTTGCCTCCACGTCCAAGGACTCAGATTACAGGCACGCACCAGCACAGCTGGCTTCTCCATGTTTAACAGTCTTATTTTAAAAGTGGGTTGCTAAGTATAAAGAGAGGAACTATCCAGACTAGTAGGTGGGGTGGTGTCCACCGGTAGATCCCAACACTCGGAAGGCAGAAGAACTCCTCCCCCCAAGTTTTAGGCTGACCAGCCTGATCTACAAAGTGAGTTCCCAGAGCTACACAAAAAAAAAAAAAAAAAAAAAAAAAAAAAGAATTTTTTTTTTTTTTTTTTACTAATGAAAGTATTCTCCAAATAACAAGAAAAACCTAGAAGTTACCTGAAGAGAAGCAAAAACCACAAGACGACAGTTGAGGACACAGTCTGCCGTCTTCAGTCTAATTTTGACTTTCTTACAATTCCAAACTAAGAGGAGTAAGTAGCCTTTGTCCACATGTTCTGTGAAACAATACACTTCCCTTACCCTTATGACCTCAATTTATATTTGTAAGCTATTACTTAACTAAGCTCAAACATTTAAAAAATTGCAGTATCAAATTGACAATGACTGATCATTTATAGAATTTCCAAAGGCTAAAAATCCGACAAATATTTATAAAAGGATATGAAAGAGGAGAAAAATTACCTACTCATGACTCTAAGTGGTTCTCAACCTTCCGAATGCTGCTACCCTTTAATACAGTTCCTTATGCTGTGGTGACCCCAATTATAAAATTATTTTTGTTGCAACTTCATAACTGTAATTTTGCTACTGTTGTGAATCGAAATGTAAATATCTGTTTTTAGATGGTCTTAGGTGACCCCTGTGAAAGGGTTATTCAACCCCCCAAAGGGGTCACAACCCACAAGTTGAGAACCACTGCTTTAAGTGCTTACAATCAAGCAGACTGGGGGGGGGGGGGGGCGACACGACCCTAAAGAAATTTACATGCTAAACGAAAATAGCAATGACCAAATAAGATTGCAAGCTTCAATACAGTTCCTCAACTGATCCAATAGTAAAATAAATCAGCTGCTTTAAAAAACTAGAAAAGCACCAGTGTAGTTTAGTAGTAGAATATGATTAGTATGCACCAGGTCCTGAGCTGAAATAAAGCACCAAAAACAAATCTTTTTGCTTTTCAAGGCAGGGTTTCTCTGTGTAGCCCTAGCTGTCCTGGAACTCACTCTGTAGACCAGACTGGCCCCGAACCAGCCTCTGCCTCCAAAGTGTTGGGATTAAAGGCATGAGCCACCATGGCCACGCTCCAAAAACAAATCTTAAAAATATGACTAGTCTAGAGGCAGGGGTGAACAAAAAGGAGTACCCCAATGCAATTTTGCACACTATCTATCCTCAAATAGTTTCAATGCAACTTTCACAACAGGATCATCACTAGGAGTATTTCACCTCTGCCCACCACAGGCAGTAAGGCCCCATAAGAGCGCACAATGAACAAGTACAAACCACACTTTGTACAACTTTGTACTCTAAATCTCACTCCTTACCCCACCCTAAAAATATCAGCAGCTCTGTACTAACTCTAAACAAAATCTAAAGACTCTAAATTGAGGCTTTAACACAATCCAAGACTTAAATGTAACTAACTGAAGTACCACATAACACACTGCTATTTTATTGCTCAGGATCTTCTCAGTTTTGCCTCTATTACCCATATTTTCCCCTAACACTTGGTAGAGAAAGGTAGAAGATTCAGTTAGATGTAGACATCAGAACGTGTCAGGAGAGTTTAAGTTAAATGTAAAAGCTTCCCTCTTGTTCTTACATAACACGGATACTCTTAATTTCACTAGCAATTTGTGAGGCATTTTTGCAGACAACCAAATTGCCATGAAAACTGTTATCAATAAAGAACAGTAAATCATGCCAAAAAAAAGTTGTCTTGAATTCTGCCAAGATAATTCCGTCTTGCAAACTAATCAAATTCCTTTAGTCCATAGGTGAGTTTTTAAAAACTTAAAAATATCTGGCAAAGGTAGTCTACAAAGGTTTCTATGTCAAAGGTTTCTTGTTGCTAGTCTATACCTTTAATCATCTGAGACCTTCTCACACAGGTGTGACATTCCTTAAAAAAAAAAAAAAAAACCTGGGACGGATGGTCAGTGAGCCAGCTGCTGGCAAATCCAAACCATGACAAACACGTAAGACAGCGCTCTTCTGCCTTCCGGGTAACTACCAACGTGATGCTCGGTGAGCATCTTGCTTCAATCAATTTGGGAATAGAGCTTTAATTAAGGAGAAAGCAATGCAGGGTAGGTGTGTGGGGGGAAGCCAAATGAAAAAGCAGTATCGAGGGGCCGGAGTTCAGCAAAGGCGCTTGAATCTCCATCCTCTGGACTCCAAACGCTGTCCTTTGACTTCCACACGCGAGCCACAGGACGCGCTGCAGTCCCCATGCTAATTTCCTTTTTCATTTAAAGTAAAGGCAATCCTAAAAGTTTCTATTTCCAATATTAGTTTTCGCTGGCTATCTTCCAGACGATCGAGTCGCGTCAGAGCACAAGAATCTACCGAGTCGTCAGAGGCGTGCGCGCTGCGCCGGAAAGATGAATGAATGGAAGCCCGGCGCGAGTGAAAGGCAGGTCTGCGTCCAGCCGACCCGCGGCCGCGATCTGTAGGCCTCGCTCCTCCCCCTCCACTCCTCCATGACAGCCCCGTCCCGGTGTGGAGGGGCTGGGACAATGTGGTCACCTTCTCAGCAGCCCCCCTCGCCCGGCCCCGAGAGGTGCGCGGCGCGACCCCGGGGCGTGCGTCCTCCCCACTCGACCCTGCAGCGCCTCGGCTCTCCGCGGGCTGCGCTAGCCCTCTTGCCGCGCCCCTCTCTCCTGTCCGCCCTCCCTCCCGGCCCCGCGCGCCCACCGGCCCCGCCGGCCCACCCTCCTCCGCATCCTGCGCCGCCCGCACGAGGATCCCGGCGGCGAAGGCGCAGCTGCCCCCAGGCTTCCCCCTCCGGCTCCTTCCAGGCCGGGTTCACCGCCCACCCGCACCGCCGAGCACGGTGCCCGCTAAGAGTCCGCCCCGCGCCCCCGGGGCCCGGCGCCGATCCCCGCGCCGGCCGTCGGCCCGAGCCGCCACCTCGGGGCCCGCGCGGCGCCCCTCCCCCACCGCCCCGGTGCCCGGGCCCCCACACGGCGTGTGCGCTCCACGCTGCCGCCGCCAGCCTCCCGGCGCCAAGGCTGCCCGCGGAAGGTCAGGCCGGGGGACAGGGGCCGGGCGCGGCCGGGGGCGCCGTGCGCGCCGGGAACGCCGTCCCGCGGGGAGTCCCTGAGCGGAGGGAGCCGGAGCGCGGGGACCTCGGGGGTGGGGGCCGAAGGCAATACTCACCGGTTCCACAGTCGCCATCTTAGATCGATCTGATCGCACAACCGCTCCTGAAGGGGGGGCGAGAGGAAAAAAATGAGATTCAAACCGGATTGGCCGGCTCCTGCCCACGTGACGGACGTGTCCGTTTGGCCCTGGCGGCGCCTGCGCAAGACTGCAGCTGCGTGGGGACCGAGAGGCTTCTGGGAAGTGGAGTCTCTTTTTTTTCTTAAAGCGAAGTTTTTTTTTTTCTCTTTAAAAAAAAAAAAAAAAGATCACGTGGTCGCTGGCGAGGGTGCGCGGCTCCCGGCGCCGCGGGTGCTCGCTGCAGAGTAGATTTTAGGCCTCTGCGGTGCTGCGAGCAGAGCGCCGGTCGCAGTCACTCACTGCGGGGCATTCCTGCCGTGCCCTTTGTCGCCCAGTCCTCCCATCTTTCCTAGAAGATTGGGAACTGCAGGCTCAGCACACGCAAGAAGGCTTCATTTGCTTAGCTGAGGTTCTAGGACAAGTTGCTTGTGTGTTTTTTTTATTTAGTTTTCTTTTCACCTCCCACCATTTTCTCTTGGTTTCAGAAAGAGACGGCGATGGAGAGTCGTTGATGCGGTCTGCGTTCCCCTTGTCCCCGGTCCACTAACGCGGGTGGTCACTTGTTTCCATCGCTGCCCTTAGCGGGTGGGCGGGCTAGCCCACGGTACCCACTCGCACGCTTTGGGGGAGGGGGATGTGCACGCGTCGGCTTTTCCTGTTCCCAGTCCTGAGATGAATGCTTCAGGGTTGAATCTTGCTGGACGTAAAAAGTTTGGAAGTTCTGTCCAATCGGTTTCAGTATTCTGCTTGAACGTGAACGGAAATAGCCTACGTCCAGGTGCCAGCCAGGGAAGCCACTCGGGGCTCCGCTGACTCAGCCCTGGACTGAAGGTCAGGAGTCGTTAAGCCGGGTCAACTATGACTCTTGACGTTGACTCATGCTCCTTAGGCGAGTGACTTAATCGCTCGGTGCCTCAGCTTTTTCATTTATGAACCAAAGATGATAATACACTTACCTCACAAGGGTGTGCTGTGGTAAGGACTGTAACCAGCTTTGAAAACGCTTCGGAATCTCAATGCTTAGGAGCAAGCGCGTGCGCCTTCCTAAGGACCAGCTGCCTCTCCTCCGCTACTGTTCAGTTTTTTCTTTTCCTGATACAGGCTAGCCCAGGCTAACCTCGAACTTGCGGTGTAAGGGAAAATAGCCTTGCTTGAACTGTAGACCTTCCTGCCTCCACCTCCCAAAGTACTGGGAGTGCTAGCTAGTGCCGGGGTGGGGGTGGGGTAATGCGGAGATAGAGCTGGAACCCTGGGTTTCCTGAGTGCCAGGGGAGCCCAGTACCAATTGAGCGACATCCCCAACCCTTTACAATGTTTTAAGCTTTTTTGTTTTTGCTTTGTTACGTTGCCTTGTACACCGATGCAGTTTTAAACTTTCAAAATCTTTTTTTTTTTCTTTTCAAATGTAGCTGCTCTCAACAGAAGCTTTATGTTGAGGAAATTATGTTCATAACAACTTCTAACAAACAGAAATGTGTCCCCATGCTGGCATGCTGCATTTTCTTCTAAGTTGCTGGGCTATCGTTTATCAAGATAGTGTTGAGTTCTAGTGAGGAAGACGGATCTCATTGCTATTTCCACGGGGCTTAAGAATGCTATCACCAGGAAAAGCAGTGCGAGCTGGCTATCTGTGCCTGCCTCCTCCCAGAGTTGCTGTTGTCTGGAGCTGTGTCATAGCTATTATTGAGTACATAATGGATGCTTGGGTTGACTAACACATAATTGAGGCTGTCAAAGAACGCAAAGCCAATACTCTGTTGATGTTTTTCTTTACAAGAATGGCAGAAATGATTCAAATGAAAGCGTTTGTTTACTCAGCACCAGTAGATTCTAAAGTAGATACAGTTCTGCAAACTAAACAGCTCGGTGAATTTCTCTGCACAAATCGGTTCCACTAACCAAAGGAATTACCGTTGATCCCTCTATTTTCTGTTGTTTGCAAAATGATAGCTGGTTAACTTTGGTGAAAAGACAGCATGGAGTGCTGGGAGCATAGCTCAGTAGAGGGCTCACCTAGCAGGCCCCATCACAACAATAAACCCCGTATTCTGAAAGAGCAGGACTCCAAATTCAGCTACATGGCAAGTTCCAGGTCAGCCAAAGCAACATGAGAATCTCTATTCAAGGAAAGAAAAGACAAGATAGCATAAATAATCCTGTTTTATTAAGCTGCAAGAAAATATCCCAATGAGCCGAATAGCTACCGATATAAAACTTGTGTTTTAAATGGCTTTCATTTATATTGTATTTTCCTTCAACCTTCCTCCTCTATTGTCAGCCAAGACTCATATTTTGGGCTAGGGTGTAGCTCAGAGATAGAATGTTTGCCTAAGACTGTCTAGATTCCATTCCCAGTACTCCCAGCCTCCCCTTCTCTCCCCTCTCAAAAAAAAAAAAAAAAAAAAGTGCTTTTACAGTACTTATGTATGCCCCATTCTTTATAGTTTAATTGATCTCCATATTTGTATATGACTTGTTTCATATTTTTGACATTTCAGATGTGTTTGCGTAGTATCAAGACTAAGATTTCATCAGGTCAAATATATGGTGGCCAGGTTTTTTTTTTTTTTGGTTTTTTTTTTTTTTTTGGTTTTTCGAGACAGGGTTTCTCTGCAACTTTTTTTTTAGAGCCTGGCCTGGAACTAGCTCTTGTAGACCAGGCTGGCCTCGAACTCACAGAGATCCGCCTGCCTCTGCCTCCCGAGTGCTGGGATTAAAGGCGTGCGCCACCACCGCCCGGCAGTGGCCAGGTTTTATGTGTTATGTCTGTCTGTATGTGACTGATTTAGTTTTCCTTATTTATTTGTTGAGTCAGAGTCTTGCAATGTGTGATCTTGAACTCATTGATTCAAAGGATCCTCCTACCTCCTCCTACAAAGAAGTTGGAACTAAAGGTGTAGACTGCTGTGCCCGGCTCTGTGCTAATCTTAAATGCACACAGCAGAATATATTATGTCTTATCTACTTACAAAACATGCCTTTATCACCTTGCTACCATGTCTATGCTGGTTCGTTAAAAAAAAAAAAGTTTAATTTTGAGTCAGATTTATGAATGAGAGATGGTGTTGTAATGCTGCCCTATATGACAGGATTGTCTAGGTCACACATGACTACTTTGGTCCAGCGTAGTCTCACTGTATATATGCGTTCCTTATAATCCTAGGCTGATTGAATGTTACTAAGCATTAGTAAATAATGATGATTTTTTTCACTATAATATATTCCTCAAACTAGTATATTACCAGTGCTTTGTAGATTTAAGTAATGTTGAGGTTTCAAACAATTTGATAGAACACATTAGTCATTTCAGATGTATACTTTGTCTCTGGAGTTCTCGTTCCCTGGTTTAGATGAATGAAGCCATTGTTTTGCCAGACTATTTGACTGTGTTTCTGTGGTGATATTTGTTTGTGATCTAACAAATAAAGCTTGCCTGAAGATCAGAGTGCAGAGCTAAGCCACCAGTTAGCCATAGAGGCCAGGCAGTGGTGGCACACACCTTTAATCCTAGCACTTGGGATGCAGAGGCAGGCGGATCTCTGTGAGTTCCAGGCCACCCTGGGCTACAGAGATTGATCCAGTCTCAAAGAGAAACAGAGTTCACATCCTTGATCCCAGCACTTGGATCACATGCCTTTAATCCCAGCATTGGGGAGATGGAGATAGGAAGGGATATGGCTGGGCAGAGAGAGGAACATAAGACAGGAGGAGAGGAGCTCAGGCATTCAGTTGAGGACTTGGAGAGACAGGATACTCCATTCGATCTGAGGATTTTGTGGAGGTAAGGACTAGTGGCTGGCTGCTCCGTTTCTCTGATCTTTCAGCTTCCACCCCCTAATATCTGACTCTGGGTTTTTATTATTAAAACCAATTAGAAATCATGCTGCAGCTGGGCAGTGGTGGCGCACACCTTTAATCCCAGCACTTGGGAGGCAAAGACAGGTGGATCTCTGTGAGTTTGAGTTCCAGGACAGGCACCAAAGCTACAAAAAAACCCTGTCTTGAAAATCCAAAAAAAAAAAAAAAAAAAAAAGATAAAAAGAAATCACACTGCATACTTCAAACTAATCATACCTGCTATGATCTGTATAAAATTATTACTGCTCACTATCTTGGGTTTTCACTGTTGTTTTTACTTCAGCAAGCTTTAGAAGTCCAGACGTTCGTAGTTCCTCATAAATACTAAGCAGCCATTTTTCTTAAGTAGGCTCTGAGACAGAAAGTATGAAGTTGGGTGATCAATTACCTCAGTATTGTAAGCTGAACAGTACCTAGAAATAAATTCTAGCTACATCTTTCCCTTCGATCTCTCTTCCTTGAGATGCAATACTGCCTGAACTATAATTTAATATCTACTTTTAGTATTGTCATTTTTCCTTCAGGAAAGATTCAACTTAGTGTCTTCTACATGAAAATTAGCCTTAGAAATTATTCCTGTAGCTTGGAATGTCTAGGGTGGTGTCAAACTCTCATACTGCTCTCTATGTGTGGATCACGGACAGATGGCATTAGTCTGTGTCTCGTTTTTCTCATGAGTTATATTGTTTTATTTGGTTACAGTGAGGAATAGTGACTGTTTCATGTAGTGTGTTTGGAATAGTTTCTAGAACACAGCAAACATTCAACGTTACTGATCATTAGAGTGATAAAATATTACATTGATGTAAATTTCTTAATTTTCTTTTACTTTTATTTTCTTTTTGGTTTTTCAAGACAGGGTTTTTCTGTCTTTGGAGCCTGTCCTGGAACTACCTGTTGTTGACGAGGCTGGCCTCAAACTCACAGAGATCCGCCTGCCTCTGCCTTCCGAGTTCTGGGATTAAAGGCATACGCCACCACCCATCTTAATTTAATTTTCTTTGTCATATATTAGTCAAATGCTCTATTATTGAGCTGTTCACAGCCCTCTTTTTATTCTTTATTCTAAGACAGGGCTCACTAAGTTGCCCGAACTGGCCATGAACTCACTTTGTATCCCAGGCTGAACTTGAATTTTCATTACTTTGTATCAACCTTCCATATAAGTGGCATTATAGACCTTTGCCACCAGGCCAGGCTTCTTCCTTTTTTGTTGTTGCTGCTGCTGCTACTGTTTGTTTGTTTGGTTTTTTGAGACAGGGTTTCTCTGTAGCTTTGGAGCCTGTCCTGGAACTAGCTCTTGTATACCAGGCTGGTCTCGAACTCACAGAGATCCGCCTGCCTCTGCCTCCCGAGTGCTGGGATTAAAGGTGTGGGCCACCGCTGCCCGGCTCCTGCTACTGTTTTTAAGACAGAGACTCACTGTGTAGCCCAGGCTGGCCTGGAACTGCCTAGTCCTCCTTTATCTGTTTCCTACTCAGTGAGACTGTTGCCACCATACCTGGCAACAGAAATTTATTGTTTCTTCTCTTTCAGTGAAATGTAATATGTGTAAGAATTCCTTTGCCTCAAGAACCAACTGCTGCTTATTATCTTTTTAGGATATTTCCAGCTTGTGTAACTAAAAAGTTAGCTAACATGGATTGGTCTCCTGTAATGTGCCAAGTATTTTTCATATGCATCACTTCATTTGACTTTTATAATCATGTGAATGAAACACATCGTTCCTTTTTGTTGTTGTTTAAATATAAACAGAGCAATTGCTATTAAGTGGCATGTTGAAGTCCACAGATACAAACCATTCTTCTCCACTTCCAAGATTCATGCTTTCACACCATAGTTGCTTTCTTCTGATTGGGTCTTCCAGATGATGCTTATTTTTCTTTGAAATTTTTAAAATTAGTTTTTGATGTATATGTATATGATGGGCTGGGGGTGATGGTGGCAGGAAGTGAATGTGGAACCCGGAGGACAACATGGTAAAATCTGTTCTCTCTTCCTACCTTTCCATGTGTTCAGCGAATCAAGCTCGGGTCATCAAGTTTGCTCAGTAAGCACCTTCACCACCGAGCCAGCTCCTTGTCACCCACTGAGCCATCCCCTTGGCTCTCTTGAAAGCACTTCTAATTACAAGTTGGTTTGCAGGCCTGACAAGAAAGCATCCAGGAGGCACTAAGTCATGGGAACTATGTGATCAGTTAAAGCTATTTAAAGACACATGAAATAAATATAGGCACTTCCCTCCTGGATTTTGAAATCTGGTTGGTATACTAAGTCATGAGGTATAAATAATCCAGTGTCCATATGAAGGAGCATGACTAAGAAGCAAGAGGGTGCAGCGAACCACAAGGCACCCTGTGAGGAGTGGCCCGGTCACATAATTGCTTCCCTCATTTTATCCAAGCCTCTGTCCCATGTCATCTGACAGATGCCTTCCTTGCTCACCCCTGTAAACTAGCTTCCCCATTACTCTGTCGCAACCCTGCTTTATTTGCCCTTACTCTAGGCTTGACCTCATGCCAAACATTCTTTAATTATTGTTCACCTCTGACTTGAAGATACTAGCTTCTGGATGGTCTGTGGGCACGGTGTAATATTTAGAGGAAACTCAAAGACATTTTTTTCTTAAACGGTTCAGCCTTAGGACGAATAAAGTAACTATCAGGAAAAAACCCTTCAGTGTATGCCTGCTAAGTCCTTTGTGTGGGTACATCATTCAGAACAGCAGTCTGAAGTAGGCATGCCTGGTGGTTCAGGTGAGTGAGCCGCTCTTAGCCAGTCTATGAGACAGACCAGATTGTAACTGAACTGCATAATGAAGGCCATACTACAAAATAGTGGGAAAAGAAATCTTCTGTGGGTAACGTGGAAAATTCATGTAAGTAGTATATTAGGCCAATAATAAGGTTAAATAAAAATAATTACTTTATACAATTGAAATATGGATTTAGACCAGGTCATCCTCTCACAAAAAATGACATGGAGACTTAATATTAATTATGACAGATTGGTCTTAGCTTAGGCATGTTTCTAACTAGCTCTTTTTTTTGGTTTTTCGAGACAGAGTTTCTCTGTGGCTTTGGAGCCTGTCCTGGAACTAGCTCTTGTAGACCAGGCTGGCCTCAAACTCACAGAGATCCGTCTGCCTCTGCCCCCCGAGTGCTGGGATTAAAGGTGTGCGCCACCACCGCCCGGCTCTAACTAGCTCTTATAATTTAAACTAACCCATATTTTTAAATCTACATTCTCCCATGGCTTATTACCTCCTCTCTCCATGCTGTTTCCTCTGCATCTGACTGGCGACTCCACCTTTCTTCTTCCCAGAGCTCTCTCTGTCCAGAAGTCCTGCTATACCTCCTGCCTACCTATTGGCTGTTAGCTTTTTATTAAACCAATCACAGTGACACATCTTCATAAAAATAAAGGAATTCCACAAATTTTCCCCCTTTTTGTCTGAAACAAGTTTTAATTCTAACACAGTAAAACTATGTACAATAGGAACAATTATAAGGTAAGAATTACATTTATATAAATAAAGAATTGCCTGTCTTGTTTGATATTTTACAGCCATACTCTGCCGTGTAATGTTATAGTTCCTTTTCTATAAAATGTTATTTTGGGTGATCTAAATAAAGCTTTGCCAGTTTTGTTTGAAAGAAGCAAAAGAAAAAAAAGAATTACATTTATAGATGACTATAAATTTGATTGTTATAGATGACTATTAGCCTGTATTTCTTATTATTCTAAATAGCTTTTAAGGACTAAAACTTTACATTTTTAAATGAGCTGTATAGATACAATACCTTAAACAGAAATAGAAACATATATACAGTATAACAAAAATAACCTTAAATTTGTATCAGTATACAAAAAATCCATTCTAATGTAAAATATTTGAGATTAGTGGTTGTTTAAAAGTAGACTCAACAATCCACCCTTTTATCCCATCGTTTCTATACCGTTTTTCCCATTAGAAAGAAATTCCTGAATCTGATCTTTGTTTCCCTTTATGACCTGACCATGACCAGTCACAGTTTGTAACCAGCCCCCCTAATCAATAACAAACATCCATAACCCACCAAACAACCGAAAACCAAATAGTCTGAGAGGCTGGATCACCTCAGTAGCAGCCTTGAAGCTGTTCTGAATGCAGAACTCTGAGGAAACTGCAACCAACAGTGTCTCTCTGAGAGGCTGGATCATCTGTGCTACCTGTTTTCATTGGTGTCTGGTCCCCTTGCTCTGAAAACACACAAACTTTCAAAAGTAACACACATATCTGCATTAACACAAGTAGGGGGTCTCCCCTCATCAAAGCTGATCTCTATCAACCTTGAATGAATTTACAGCTTTTCATTTTCTATGGTTACAAAAGCATAACCTCTTCCACAATGTAACATATTTTTTTTACTTCCATTTTGGTTTTTTTTTTTTTTTGTTGTTGTTGTTGTTGTTGTTGTTGTTTTCCGAGACAGGGTTTCCCAGTAGTTTCTAGAGTCTGAACTAGCGCTTGTAGACCAGGCTGGCCTCGAACTCAGAGATCCGCCTGCCTCTGCCTCACGAGTGCTGGGATTAAAGGCGTGCGCCACCACCGCCCGGCCTTTACTTCCATTTTGAAGTTAAGACTTTTGGCCAGGCAGAGGTGGTGCACGCCTTTAATACCAGCATTCAGGAGGCAGAGGTGGGCGTATCTCTGTGAGCTCAAGGTCAGCTTGGTCTACAAGAGTTATTTCCAGGACAGGCTCCAAAGCTACAGAGAAACCCTGTCTTGAGAAACTTAAAAAAAAAAAAGTTTAAAAATATATAGGCTGGTTCAATTTAGCAGTTTCCATAAGCCAATGTCTCTTAGCTATTTTTTGCTTATCAGCAATCATAAAATTTAAAGTCAACAAGGTCCATGTAGAATCCAAATTCTCTGAATTTTCCATCTTTACATGGCTTATCCTTTTATATTATTCTCTCTTTAAAGACTTTATCTTATTTATAAACTATATTTTTTATTCTTTTCTTTTTTAAGCCTCACACATGTTTAAAAACATATTGTACCTTTTGAGAGGTTTTGTGTGTCTGGATCTGGCCTTATTCAGCATCTATAGCATTCCCTGATCAAATGAGACCAATCTTAAACTGCAATGTCAGATATTGGTGTGGCTCAGTTTAGTATGGCATTGGTGGGTGGCTCCAGTCTGCAGGTGGTCTCAGTAGGCTGAGCCTACATGAGCCCTTGGTCACCAGGAAGCCATGCCCAGCATGGCTTCTTTCTTTCTTTCTTTCTTTCTTTCTTTCTTTCTTTCTTTCTTTCTTTCTTTCTTTCTTTCTTCTCTCTCTCTCTCTCTCTCTCTCTCTCTCTCTCTCTCTCTCTCTCTCTCTCCCTTCCTTCCTTCCTTCCTTCCTTTTCTTTTTCTTTCAAGCATTCTCAAGCCTTATGTGGGTATATGTGGCCAGACATTGGTCACCATATATAGATGGATTTTTCTTTGGACTGCCAGCTCACAAAAACGACACCCACCTATACCTCCTGCCTAGCTATTGACTGTTTAGTTTTTTTATTAAACCAATCACAGTGATATATCTTCACACAGTGTAAAGGAATATTCCACAACACCTGGGTGAAATAAAAAAACGCATGGGATAAAATCAGTAATCTTTAGAAAGAAACCAACATTGTAAATACTTGTTAAGGGGCTAAATAGAACTATTGGATTTCAAGGTTTTAAAGACTGAGTCTTTTTTCAATGCTAGAGTCAGCTAACACTTCGCTCCACAAAATAGGAGTGCTCTAAAGAGTCAAGCAAAGGAGGTTAGATTCATAAACATAGAAGGCTGATGAAAACAGAAACAAGACAAAAAACAGATTGGTCATTTCCAAGTTCTTTTCCATGTAAGATGAAATGATAATAGGAAGACTTTGAAGTCTCAGTTCATCTCAGTGGAAGGATTAAAGCAGGGGGTTTCATTAATGTACTACCTCAGACTGGTCTTTGGGGGAATTTTGGCTCTTACCTCTCTAATGCTAATAAACAGTTTAGTTTCATTATGGCAATGGACTGTTGGATCCAGTGTAGGAACGTGGTCTAAAACAATAGCCTTTAATTTTCATTTAGAGTACCCAAAATTTAATCAGAGATCTGGTTGAGGGAAACACGTCCAGGTCTTCATTGCTCCATACACTGACTTTACATACAGTATTGATTCATCAGGAACAGCTCTTGCAACCTATAAGAAATGTAGAATGGCAATGCTTGGACTGTGTCCACCTGTTCCAGGGACAAGGCTTCCAGTGTGCAAATGCAAATCCAGTTCTTGGAGATATTGCCTCAGGACACAACTAATTCACCGTAATTTCAGACTCACCAAGCAACCATACAGATAATCTTACATTTCCATATTTATTTGCACATAGAGCTTCTAAGGAAATAAAGATGTGCACACAACAGTAGTTAAGGTTGTTTTAAGTCACTTTCTAAAGGGGTCCTTGACTTTTGGGGTTATTTACATGTAATTGCTTTCTGTGGGAGAAGATGAAAGAAAGCTCCTCGTTGGACTGCATCTCCTCTGTGTCCTGAGATTGGGAAGATCTGTGGGATCTTCCTGTGGGAACTGCCTAGGTGGTTGACACCCTTCACCAGCGTTTCCCATATGCTTCGCTTTCTTTTCTTTCTTTTTTCTTGGTTTTTCAAGACAGGATTTCTCAGTAGATATAGAGCCAATCCTGGAACTTGCCCTGTAGACTAAGCTGGCCTTGAACACACAGATATCTGCCTGCCTCTGCCTCCTGAGTGCTGTGATCAAAGGCATGTGCCTCCACTGCCCAGCATGCTTTATCTTCTACTCTAGCCATTTCACTAGACACCTGCCAGGTGGAAATTCTTTTTAAAGAGTAGTTTAGTGCCAGGAAGTGGTGGTGCACACCTTTAATCTCAGCACTCAGGAGGCAGAGGCCAGCCTGGTCTACAGAGCTAGTTCCAGTACAACAGAGAAACACTGTCATGAAAAACCTGAGAGAAAGAGAGAGAGAGAGAGAGAGAGAGAGAGAGAGAGAGAGAGAGAGAGAGAGAGAGAGAGAGAGAGGGAGAGGGAGAGGGGGGGAGAGGTTTATTGTATTCTAATAACAAATTTACAGAAAGAATACAGAAGTTAAATGCAATTAAAAGCATGTCCTTGTATGCAGAACAACTCATATTAGACAAGTGTAGAGAATAGACAGAATTTACTGTGTGATGAAGAGTCTAGAAACACCATGTTGCTGCCAATAGGAAGTTTTCTTCTCTTAAAAATCCCAATGTTGGGTTGGAGAGATGATTCAGTACTTAAGAGCACTGGTGCTCTTACAGACAGACTGGATTCAGCTCCCAGGACCTATATGGTGACTTACAACCATCTGGGGGAATGGATGCCCTCTTTTGGCCTCTACAGGTATCAGGCAGACATGTGGTGAACATACATGCAAGCAAATCACTCATACGCATGAAAACCTTGCTCTAGAAACTACAGGGAAACCCTGTCTCGAAAAACCAAAAAAAAAAAAAAAAAGAAAAAAAAGAAAAAAAAATTCAAATGTTGGTGTTATCCAGAAAAAAATATGTAACAAGGGACCGGAGAGATGGCTCAGAGGTTACCAGCACTGGTTGCTCTTTCTAAGGTCCTGAGTTCAATTCCCAGCACCCACATGGTGGTTCACAACCATCTATAGTGAGATCTGGTGCCTTCTTCTGGCACACATGTATACATGCAGGCAGAACACTGTATACATAATAAATAAACAAATAGTTTTTAAAAATGTAACAAGTTCATTATAATTATGATAAACTACTGAAACATGCTCAATGATTTACTCTCAGTTGTATTCGTGTTTGCTTTTTGTATGAGTGTCCTGCTTTCATTTCTGTTGTAATGATAAAAATGCCCTGACTAAAGCAATTTTAAAAAAGAAAGAATTGACTTCACTTACAAGTCTAGGATCCAATCACTGAAGCGAAGTCATGGGAAGAACTTGAAGCAGCTAGTCATGTCCACAGTCATGAGCAGGAAGAGGATAGAGGTACATATGCCTACTCATCCTCAGCCAACTCTCTGCCATGGTACAGTCCAGGGTTCCCTGTCTAGGGAGTGGAGCTGCTCACAGTGGACTGGGTGGCCCCACATCAATTGACGTTAGTAATCAAGGCAATCCCTCACAGATGTGCCCAGAGACCAACCAGATCCAGAAAATACCTCATTGAGAATCTTCCCAGGTGATTCTAGAATGTGTCAAGCTGACAATTGAAACTACCCATCACAATGAGTGCCTGTATCCTTAATTTCAGAGTTTGAGAGACTCTGCCTTTCATTGTATATTCACAACACTGCTTAAAAACCAGGATATTAGCCGGGCGGTGGTGGCGCACGCCTTTAATCCCAGCACTCGGGAGGCAGAGGCAGGTGGATCTCTGTGAGTTCGAGGCCAGCCTGGTCTACAAGAGCTAGTTCCAGGACAGGCTCTAAAAAAAGAAAAAAAGCTGCAGAGAAACCCTGTCTCGAAAAACCAAAAAAAAAAAAAAAACAGGATATGCTCAAAGAACTAATGTCCCAAGCATTCAAAGCTGTTGCCCGACAAAGTCAGGGTGTGGCCATCATATAGAGATTGCCTTTCTATATTAGTATAATTTCCTTCTCCAAAAAGTTGATCTGGGGAGATTTCCATACCTCTAGCTCTACTCTGTTATTCAATGGTCTTAGCCTCTTCTTTCCACCAGGTCCTCCACTGTAATTGTGGACCTGTTGGGGCAGCTGGCCCAATCCCTGTGTTCAGGGGCGTGGCTGCCCCAGGGGAGTAGGATACCCTTAAAAAGGATGGGGCTCCGGGAGGAGCCCTGTTTGCTATCCCCCACGTTATCTTCTGCTCCGCTGGACCCTTGGTTCTGTAAGTTCCCTTATTTCCCCTTTTATTAAAACTGATTTATTATAAAAGGACTATTTTGGTTATTTCCAAACCCCTCCGACCACGGGTACACGCCGGTACCCACCGGTACATGGACCAGGCTCCAAAATTGCTGTAACCAAGTCTTGAGGAATAGTGTAGCCCAGGGTGACCTTGAGCTCACAGAGATCCATCTGCCTGTCTCCAGAGTGCAGGGATTAGAGGTGTGTGCCACCACTGCCTGACCTCTAAGGCTAACTAGTGACTTAGCTCTGCACACTGGTCTTCAGGCAAGCTTTATTTGTAGATTGCAAACAAAATATCACTACAACTCTGTCTCAAAATTGAAAAACAAGAATATAAGTGTCATATCAAGGAAACAGGCTGTATAGTTTAAAATTGTTCCATCCACTTTCGTCCTTTGCGGAGTGACACCTGCTTGTGCTTAAGGCTGATAAGAACCTAGAACACACTTCCTCATCTCTCAGGAGTCTGACATCATGCCTTATCAGATCCCAAACGTGAGGCCCTGCCCTTATGAATGGACTCATTCATGGATATGATTAATTAATCAATCAATGGTTGATGTCAAGAATAGGTTTGCACTGGGCATAGCGGTGCACACCTTTAATCCCAGCACTCGGGAGGCAGAAGCATGTGACTATGAGTTTGAGGTCAGCTTGGTCTGCATAGTAAGACCCTGTCTCAAAAAACAAACAAACAAACAAAAACAGACTAGGTATGCTAGAAAAACCAGTTTAGCTAGAGCTGTGCCCTTTCCTGCCTCTCTAAATGTAATGCTTGTGCACCTGGGGACTCTACTAGTATGAAGGCTATATAGATGTGACTCTATGACCCTGGTGGGGCCAGGGGTGGTAATGTGAGCCAAAACAAGCTGCTTTCGCTATAAACTGCCTGGTTAGTGGTGTTACATTAGCAACTGCTTGTCTCCTGCTCCAGGGTGTTGGCACTTCCGGCCTCTACAGGCACCAGTACCACTGACCCTGCCAGCCTCCACAGGAGTCTTTGTTGACACGCATGTACCTGACACATACATACATAGAATTTAAAGTTTTTAATCTTTAAATTAGAACTGGGTGTTACAGTGCATACCCTTAATCCCAGCTCTTGGTAGGTCGAGGCAGGCAGATCTGAGTCCAAGGCCATCCTGGTGTGCTTGTTGAGATCCAGGTATGCCAAGGCTATTTAATGAGACCCTATCTCAAAACAACCAAATAAACCACACCTTTAATCCCAGCACTTGGGAGGCAGGGGCAGGCAGATCTCTGAGTTCAAGGCCAGCCTGGTCTACGAAGTGAGTTCCAGGACAGCCGGAGCTGTTACGCAGAGAGAGTCTGTCTCAAAAAACAAAACAAAAACAAAAACAAACAAACAAAAATAAAGACAAATAAAAGAATACTAATTAATTTGAT
This sequence comes from Arvicola amphibius, assembly GCF_903992535.2. Lineage (NCBI taxonomy): Eukaryota > Metazoa > Chordata > Mammalia > Rodentia > Cricetidae > Arvicola > Arvicola amphibius. The sequence goes on along the minus strand of NC_052060.1, from coordinate 44,952,697 downwards.
TTATAGTTTACCAAGAGAATGCAAACAAAATTGATGAAAGGTATATTTTTTAAAATATGAAAATATGTCCACTATGCAGGGAGGGACTATGTGTAATTCTCTTTCTCTTTTTCCTTACAATGAAAATAGAATTTTTTAAACCAGTGTTATTGACTTCTGGCCCAAATATTTCATCTATGACTCTGCTCTCTGCACACTGCCTGTCAGGTGTTTAGGGACGGAAAGCTCGTATTCTCCTTGTGTCCTTGGGTCCAACCCACCTGATCATGCACGGTTAGCCCTTGAATAAACTGCACTCTGGGTTTACATCTTTTGAGAGTAAACAGGGAAAACAGAGCTCTGAACAGTTATGAAAATTGGACAACAAAAATTGGACATTTTTGTTCCTGGGCCACTGACGTGGCTGAACAAATCCAAGCCCTTGTTGTGCAAGCCCCACAACCCGACTTGGTCTTTGAACCCATAAAAAGCCAGACATGGTAGGCCTGCATTCCTACAGGGAGATGGGAGATAGAGATGAGAGAATGACCCAGAAGTCTTCCAGCCAGCTAGCCCTGAGTGCTCAAAGTGACAGAAACAAAAGAACAAAAGATACCCTGTCTTCACAAGGTTCTGAGAGAGAACAGACACCCAAAATTTGTTTTCTGTTCCCCACATGTACACTTTGGGATGTGGGCACACATATATGCACACATACACACACTGAAGTAGAATGAGATAGAGAAGACCAGTTATTAGGCTAGATACTGATTTCATGACTCAGTGATTTACGTAAAGCACGGTTTGAATTACCTATTTGTCAGGCATGACTTCCCTTGCTACCTGGAACAAAATGACGTGGAGAAATAGCCGAAACAATGGGTCATTGCCCTTAATAACCTGCTGACTGTCACATACACTTCTGTCAAATCTTTTTTACTCACCCCAACCTTATGATTTTAGGGTATAACATGAGAATACAAACAGGACCCAGGATCGAAACTTTCAGGGGCTGTCAGGGCTCCTGACATGGCTCCACTGGTGGTATATCGTATCTGATATCTTCCACTCTCATTAGTGCTAAGAATACTTATTCCAGAGATATTTCTGCAATGGTACAAAACAATAAAATATTAGAACCCCGTGTCCCTCCGGACAGCACGACTGATCTAGCACAATGGAGCCAGAAGCTCAACTATCTGGAGCACCCTGAATGGTTTTATGTCCCTGGTTCTCTCTGAGCAGCTAATATCCTGGGATTGAAACAGCATCCCCCTCCTCCACTGGTAAGTTTTGTAGGCTTTTAATAATTCAAGGGAAATTTCCAAGGTAAAGTTTTCTCCCTGATAATTAGAATTGTTATCATCTGCCGGGCAGTGGTGGCGCACACCTTTAATCCCAGCACTCGGGAGGCAGAGGCAGGCAGATCTCTGTGAGTTCGAGGCCAGCCTGGTCTACAAAGAGCTAGTTCCAGGACAGGCTCTAAAAAAGCTGCAGAGAAACCCTGTCTCGAAAAACCAAAAAAAAGAAAAGAAAAAAAAAAAAGAATTGTTATCATCTGAACAAAGCAATATTCTTTCAACGGAAGATTTACCTTTCTGAGGCACAGCATAAGCAAAAGAGAAATTGCCCACGAGTCTCTTAGTGGAAACAACTAAACAAAGACAGTAGCGTACGTGGGTCTTAGGGACAGAGAGCTTGAGTGACTCCAGAAATTCCTCTCTTCCCTACTACGTACGCTCTGCGTGTCTGTGTCACGCTCCCAGTGAAAACCGGCTTCCTCCAAATGGCAGGAAACCCAGCTCCCAGGGATTCCGAACCTCACTGACATCTTTGCCACTACATTTATGCTGTTTCACATGGTCCATGGATCCTTCTCAAAGCCGTCCAATTAAAGGAATAGCTCCAGGCACATACACATAGCAGGAATGGGTGATGAGACTGGTCAGAGTTTTGGCCCAGCCAGTTCTGCCTGAAAGCGAGACCGGACATTTGTGATAACTGAAAACCTTCCCTATGGTTCGGAATAGGAAGAAGGAGGAGCTGGTTACAGGAAAGTGGAGGAATGACACATTGCCAGCAGTGTAGTATTTGCCACAACAGATAACGCCGGACAAGCACTTGACTATCAGCACGCAGTAACTAGCCAGCTTGACCAAATAAGACATCATAACATGAATGAGCTCTGACAATAGAGTAAAAACAGAAGCACTTTTCCAAGCGAAAGTGGGAGCTCACCAGAAAGATACGCATCAATGCATCAGCAACGATGCCGTCTGAGAAATACACAGGGGAGGGAGCCATGGAAAGGCACTGACATTTTGTGCTTGTATAAGCGTTTAAACTTTTACAAATATGTAGATATATGCATTTGTAATAGAGAAACAAGTAAACAGCAAGGCCCAAAATTCCTTAAAAGTTTTGTAAGCAGTGATAAAAGGGGAATACAGTGTACTGAGAACATAACAGATGTCATGGGTAACGCACAGAATGTAATGTCATGTATTCTATGTCTTTGAAATAGGGGAGGGGTGTTCTACTCTTTAAAGAGAAGAATACACAAAGAAAATGTACCCAAGCGGATGCCATAGGTAAGGTAGTTCCATGCAATCTGGACAGATAAGAGAAAATTATACAATAAGTGTAATACACTTATTACAATAAATAAAATATAAATAAAAATTTGACTGGAAAACAGTAAAAATATTTCTGTGGTTTATTTTATTTTATTTTATTTTATTTGGTTTTTCGAGACAGGGTTTCCCTGTAGTTTCTAGAGCCTGTCCTGGAACTAGCGCTTGTAGACCAGGCTGGCCTCGAACTCAGAGATCCACCTGCCTCTGCCTCCCGAGTGCTGGGATTAAAGGCGTGCGCCACCACCGCCCGGCTTGTGGTTCTTGATATAGACCTATAGCAACCTAGTTTAACTCATCATCACAGAAATGTTGGAGGTAGAAATATAGAGTTTATAGAACTACGGAACAAGGGCTGGAGAGATGGCTCAGAGGTTAAGAGCATTGCCTGCTCTTCCAAAGGTCCTGAGTTCAATTCCCGGCAACCACATGGTGGCTTACAACCATCTGTAATGGGGTCTGGTGCCCTCTTCTGGCCTGCAGGCATACACACAGACAGAATATTGTATACATAATAAATAAATAAATATTTAAAAAAAAAAAAAAAAAAAAAAAAAAAGAACTACGGAACAAGGCGTGATGCGAAGAAGCAGGAGAGCGGAGGAGCGCTTAAGGAAAAGCGCTGCCTGGCTAGGAGGAAATCGACGTTTGGTTTATAAGCTTGCAGCCTGTCAGCTGCTACTCCAAACTGAGACAAAATTTCACTTCAGAGTGGCGCCCTCCCTCCTTATTCCTAAGAAGCACTAACGTGATTGCTTCTCATTGAGAATAAGGACTTCAGGGCCGCGGGTTCCTTTCCCTGCATCTGGCAAAGTCTGCCCCCCCCATACTTCCGGGCATGCAAATGTTCATAGAAAGCACCGAGACCCCGAAGTGAAAAGGAGCCAAGACCTTGACCCCTTCCTTTCTGGTAATTCCAATTTATTAGATCTATCTGATTAGATGGGCCTAAAGTGTGTCACGGGGCAGAAAAAAGCAGTAATTCACAGGAATTAATCATGAAGAAACATCTGGAGAGGAGTGGCGCGCCTAGGTGATTCAGCACACAGCGGACCAAAAGCTGTTCATCACTTCACATTCTTCTCGCCTTGGGGGATTTGTTCTCCAATAAAAGTCAAAACGCTACAGCTTTAGAGCCCCGTGTCCCTCGGGACGGCATGACTGATCTAGCACAATGGAGCCAGAAGCTCGACTATCTGGAGCACCCTGAATGATTTTACTTCCCTGGGTCTCTCTGAGCAGCTAATATCCTGGGATTAAAGCAGCCTCGCCCCCACACTGGCAAGTTTTGTAGGCTTTTTAATAACTCAAGGGAAATTTCCAAAGTAAAGCTTTCTCCCCGATAATTAGAGATTGTCAAAATTAAATTAAAAATTACCACTTTTTGGTAGACTATCGGATTTTTTTTTTTTTTTTTGAATCAGGGGTTTCTCTGTGTAGCCCTTTCTGTTCTGGAACTCTCTTTGTAGACCAAGCTGACTTCTAACTCGAAGATCCTTCTACCCCTGACTCCAGAGCACTGGGAATAAAAGCGTGTGCCAACACACCCTGCCATTTCCCTTATTTTCAAATTCTTGAAAGTTATAGTAAAATAATGCCCCACAAAGCAACTACCCAGTGTAATCCCAGCCTTGGCCTCCATTTTTGGAGGCCCCTCCGCTGTGCCCCTCAAACCTTGACCCCTCCTGAAGGAAAGGTCAAGACCACTCCCTTGGGCTACTTAAACTGCCCCCCAGAAAATAAACACGTGGTGTCCCCTCTTCCTCTGGGGTGAACTTTCCATTTCCCCTCGTGGCCACCCAGGAGCGCAGGTGTCTAATTAAACCTGGATATCTTTTAATCTGGTCTGATTTGGCTTGGTTGGGATTATTAGGAAAATATTCCTAACACCCACTTTTCAAGCTTTCTGGTAAAACAGGTGCTGTAACTTATTATTTCATTCTTCTTATTCAAATAAATTCTTATTAAGAGCCAATAAGCTTGAGAGGAAGGCACAGTCATCTCCAGCACTCTAGGTCACAGGTACCACAGACTTTCTTCCACTAGAGGCCGTTTCTTTCCACGGATTCTCAGAGTCCTTTTGTCTTGGGGTTTCATTGCTGTGAAGAGGCACCATGACCATGGCCCCTCTTATGAATGAAAACATTTGATTGAGGGGCTTGCTTACAGTTTCAGAGGTCCAGTCCATTCTCATCATGGTGAGGAGCATGACGTCATGCAAGTCCTACATCTTGACTCAGCGCAACAGGAAGTCAGTTAACCCTCACACTGAAGGGAAGATTAAGAAAAAAAAAGAGACCTCAAAGCCCGCCCCCACAGTGACACACTCCCTCCGACTAGGTCACACCTCCTCGTAGTGCCGCTCCTTTTGGGAGCCATTTTCTTTCACCACCACTCTGAAGCTACTCATTGACCTGTTCTGCTCGTCTTCTCTTTACTTGAAGTAGGGTTTATTGAGTATTTACCAACGCTGCTTAAGGGAGCAGTTTCTTCACCTGTAAGGTGGAATAGCTTCACTAAGGGTTCTAAGGTTTTTTTTTTTCTACCTTTGAAATGATTCTTCGGCGAAGATGCTACAGCAGTGTTGAGTCGGGGAGAGAGGATGGGGGAAAAGATTGTGCATCTCCTTTGCCATGGAAGAGTTTACAGCAATGGAGAAAAGTACCAAACAAGACTTCAGTGTACATTTTAAACCCCCTGAGTAGATTTCTATGGACTCACAGTGGAGGACAAACTGACCGACATAGTCAGAGAAGGCTTCACGGGAAAGATAGAAATTAAGCTGGGCTAGTACTGGGTCATGGAGGGGAGGGGATTCAGACACACGGAGATTAAACCTAAGATTTAAGATCAAATGTCAGTGTGGTCCTTTGACCCCCACTTCACCTCTGTCCACTCTGTGCCCTCCAGCTCCGGCCCCGGGAGGCTCTCTGCTCTGGTTGACGTATATGCCTTCTGATTTCAGATGGTTCCAGCTAAGCTGTAGGTAAAGGAGAAATAGGACAGCAAAGCAGGCCTTAGGATGGCTTGTTCCCTCCACTGAAGGTCCTCAACCTTCTGCTGCTTCATAACTAACTTTGCTAGTGTCATGAATTGTAATGTGAATATCTTTTTTTCCAGTGGTCTTAGATGACCCCTATGAAAGGGTCGTTCGGCCCCCACAGGGGTCACAGCCCACAGGATGAGGACCACGGGTCTGGAGCCTGTTCCATACACTTCCTTCTTTGGGTTCTGATGTTTCCTCCTTGGCTTGCTTAATCTTCACCGTCAACTGAACTGGATTTAGAATGATCTAGGTTATACTTCTCTGGATGTGCCCAAACTGGTTTAACTGAGGAAGGAAGGCCTAACCTCGTGTGCACGGCACCATTCTATCAGCCGGGATCCTGGACTGAATAAAAAGGGAGAAAGGAGCCGGGCGGGCGGTGGTGGCGCACGCCTTTAATCCCAGCACTCGGGAGGCAGAGGCAGGTGGATCTCTGTGAGTTCGAGACCAGCCTGGTCTACAAGAGCTAGTTCCAGGACAGGCTCCAAAGCCGCAGAGAAACCCTGTCTCGAAAAACCAAAAAAAAAAAAAAAAAAAAAGAAGGGAGAAAGGGCAGGTGAGATGGCCCGGGGCTTACCAGCAAACTGGCAATCTGAACTCAGTCCCCAGGACCCATGAGATAGGAGAGAACTGACTTGCTCCAGTTGTCTTCTGGCATACGCAAAAGTGTGCCTTGTATGCATGCATGGGAACATGCATGCACATGTGTGCATACACACAAACACACTCTAAATAAATAAATAAATGTAACTTTTAAAAGAAAAGAAAAAACAGAAAGAGAGCACTAAGCAGCATTCAACTGCCTCTGCACAATTCTGTGACCAGTTGTGTTAGTATTCAGGCACACCCTGGCACAGCACCTCATGCTCTGGACCTGCCTGTATAGCAGATGGTACCCTGTCCCTTTAAGAGACAAGGCCCACCCACTCTCAGTCTCCCCCCCCCTCCCTCTCCCTCTGCCCTTCTCTCTCTTTCCCTCTCCCTCTCCCCCCCCCCTCTTCTCTCTCTTCCTTCCCTCTTCCCTACCCTTTCAATACATATGATAAGCCCGACACTCAAGCTCTTTCTGCATGGTGTATTCTAGGGTGGGATCCATCAAGGTCTCTCCTGTCCCGTGTCTTATAAGCTGCCTCGTGCTTCTGCCTCTAGGCAGAGCCACTCTCCCCACCAGGCCTTCCCTACAATGTTGGATGGACATGTAAAACAGTTGTTCTCAACTTTCCCAATGTTGTGGCCCTTTAACACAGTTCTTCATAGCATAGAGGGTCCCAATCATAAAATTATTTTGTAACTACTTCATAACTGTAACGTTGCTACTATTATGAATCATTATGTGAATATCAGATGCACAGGATATCTGATATGCAACTCCCAGAGGGATCGTGACCCACAGATTGAAGACCACTGATGTAAATGGTAAGCCAAAATAAGCCTTTCCTACCTTAAGTGGTTTTGCTAGGTAGTTTGGTACAGCAAGGAGAAAAGTGGTTGATATCTCTCAGACACAGAGGCTTTAATGCCCACCCCCCCCCCAGCTTTCTCCAAAGTCAGCCTTGCCCATGTCTGTAAGGAATTCCCTTATTACCATCTCCCCAATTACTCGGGTTAACACGCCACCCATTTCTTGTTGTTACCCTGATATTGTAGGGGTGACTGTAAGCAGCAGCTAACATAGCCTTTCATTTTAATAACTGTGAAATCACAATGCGTTTTATCCATATTTATAGGTTCCATCCTCTCTCTTGGTCTCTGACCCAAAAATTGCTTGTTAAAACAATGCTATTTTCACAATCGGTGGCATCTTGGCATTGAAAATCTAGCACAATACAGTAAAAGATACTCTAGTGAGCAAAGTTACCTTGGATTCAGTAGAAAATAGGCAATTAGAATTTTATTCTATAGTCAACCGAGAGCAATTGTTGAGCCTCTGAGTGGAGTGTCATAATTAGGCATGTGATCTAAGAACACACTTGCAGGGTGTGAAGGAGGGCTGAATACAGGAAGGCCAATTAGGCTGCTGTTGCTATAATTTAGATGAACGCGATGAAGGTCCAAAAGTGCAATTAGAGTCGAAATAAAGAGGACAGGATAGGTATCGCAGGCTGTTATTGCTGCCTTAAAAATGAGCTGGGTCTGAACAGCTCAAGACCTGCCTAGGAGGTGCAGGGATTCCCGAATGAACTAGAGCTGACCCCAGACCCACTTCTCCTCTTTTCCAGGGATCTCATCACCTCCTTCAAAAACTGTGAAGGAGGGAGGGGCTGGAGAGGTGACTCTGAGGTTAAGAGGATGTGCTGCTCTTCCAGAGGACCAGAGTTGGGTTCCCACTGCCTATACCAGGAGGCACATTGAGACAAGTAACTCCAGCTACAGGGGCTCTGATGCCCTCTTCTGGAGCCCACAGGCACCTGCACTCAAGAGAGCCTACCTTCCCCTCCACACACACAAGATACACACATACACACCATTTTAATAACAGGGACTGAAGAGATGGCTCCGAAGACTATTCGATGTTCTTACGGAGGACCTGGATTTAGTTCCCAGCACCCACATGGAAGGCGCTGGTTCTCGGGTATCTGAGGCCCACATCCTGACCTCCTATGGCATCAACCAAGTACACATGTTGATCATGCATTCATGAGGGTCAAATACTTATGTACATAGAATAAAAATAATTTTGTAAAAAAGTAATAACAAATCTTGAAAAAAAATTGTGATGGCCATAAGAACATGATAGTTACGACTGGGATGTGGTAAATATGCTTTATTATTGTATTATAGAAGTTTTAAAATACTATTTAGAATTTTCCACATTAATATTTTTAACTTTTTTTTTTGGTTTTTCTTTTCTTTTCTTTCTTTTTTTTTTTTTTTTTTTTTGGTTTTTTGAGACAGGGTTTCTCTGCAGCTTTTTTAGAACTTGTCCTGGAACTAGCTCTTGTAGACCAGGCTGGCCTCTAACTCTATTTTTAACTTTTAAAATGTTTTCCAAACATAGATTTGTTTAGACTAAACTGGAGAAAGAGTAGACGAAAGCATTAGAGGGTATGAAAGCAATCTCTAAGCAAGACTGTCTGAGATGATTTCTAAATTACATGCCAAGGCCTACAGGAGTTCCTAATGGCCCAGATCTCATCCCTTCTCTCTCTTGACTGCCATGTGCTAAGAGCTCCACTATTTGCCTGAGTCTCAGCCCTTCTCTCTCCTCTCTTCCCAACCTCACAGAGGCAATTATGCTAACAGCCCAGGGTTGCAGAGCTCAGCCACTAGCTAAACCTAAACTCCACAAGTCTGCTACAAGGATTAACTCATTCAGTCCTAACAGTCTACTTTGCAGATAAGGAATTTAAGAAGCCCAAGGGCACACAACTAACAGGCAACAAGACAACCAGACATTCTGGTTTCAGAAGTCAGTTTTGTGCGCACTACATGTCGCTATATGCTGCGGTGGCCATTATGAGAAATTAAGTATCTATCCTTGACATTAGGAGACAGTGAAGAGACTGTGGGTAGTCAAGAATTCACCAACAATACCTTTGGGGAGAAACTCAGATTTGTATGTCATTGTTCAAAGATGGAACCAGGATAATAATAAATAAACATACAAAATAGAAGTGAAGGAGCATGCTACAGAGGGTGGAGAGATGGCTCAGTCATTAAAAGCACTGTCTACCCTTAGAGAGGACCAAAGTTTGGTTTCCAGCACCCACATGTTGCCTCACAGTCACCTGAACCCCAGTTCCAGGGGATCTGCACCCTTTTTCTATCTCTAAGGGCAGCAGGCATGCATATAGTGCACACACCACATGCAGGCAGACAAAATACACATGCACATAAAATAAACTAAATCTTTTTTTACATGTTAAAGCACATAATATAATGAGAGAATAGTTTCAAAATCTTGCTAAAATATTCTAAATAGGCCAATAGTTAAAACTTAATAGTACCTGAAAGAGAGGCTAATATATACACTCAATTCAGCCAAAGTATAAAATAAATCATATGCACTTTCATGAGGAAACTGTTAAACATTAAGAAAAAATTTAAAGGTTGGACCTGTGAGATAGCTCAGTGGATAAAGAACCTGCTGCCAAACACGACAACCCACTGGATCCCAGAGCCTACAGGGTGAGAAAGAGAGAATTGGTTCTTTCGAATTGCCCTTTGATAGACACATAACAGTGTAGCATGCTCCAACTCCTTACAAAATAATTAATCAGTGCAAAAAAATAGAGACAATACAATACAAAAATTTCCCTTAACATATAAGAAGTTTTTCAAGCCATATAAAAATGGCCACTAGTCATAGAAACATGGGCAAAGAAATGAAATATCCAAAAGTAAATAGACCAAAACACTGGGCTGGCGAAATGGCTCAGTGGGGAAAGGTGCTTGCTGCCAGGCCTGACAAACTAAGTTTGATCCCTGAGGACTCACCTGGCAAAGAAAAGAACCGGCTTCTGCAAATTGCTCAGCCACCTCCATTTGGACACCGTGGCACCACAATTCACATATATGGATAATAAATAAATAAATAAATGTAATTTTAAAAATAGACCAAGACATGGAGAGAAAAGGAAAACAAGGAGAGGGGAGGGGAGGAAATTACATATTCTTAAACACTATGAAAGACTGAATCTCATTCATCAGAAAATACGAAAGCTAGAATGACATATTTCTCGAAATTCTTGGAGTGCAAAGAGGTTGACCATCTACTTCCTCCCACAGCGTGTGGAACAGTTAGGAGTGTGCTAATGAGGAAGATGTGTGTCCCGAGCTGGAGAGATGGCTCGGGAGTGAAGAGCACTGGCTGCTCTTCCAGAGGTCCCTACACCCTCTTCTGGAACAAAGGCATACATGTAGACAGAGCACTTGTACTTAAATAAATAATAAAAAAATATGTCTGCCCTGGATGTTTTACAGTCTCTGGGAAAATCGCATGCACGCTGAAGCTTTTACCTAAGACTTCTTATGGAGTCTATCCAACAGACTCACGTGCAAGAGAACACATGTATATTGGGCCACTCCATCCATTAAAATATTTTCTTTTCTTTTTTTTTTTTTTTGAGTGGGGGGTTGGTTTTGAGTGTAGCCCCGGCTGTCCCGGAACTCACTCTATAGACCAGGCTGGTCTCGAACACACAGAGATCTGCCTGCCTCTGCCTCCCGAGTACTGAGATTAAAGGCATGCATGGCCACAACCCAGTTTAAAAATGGTTTTATTTATTTATTTTATTTATTTTCCATATATGCAAATTGTGGTGCCACAGTGTTCAATTGGAGGTTGTGCTGAGCACATAGAAGACTAACAAGGTACTGGTCATAAACTATTCTTCACCTACAAAACAGAATTATTTATAGTCGATACAAAAAGTGAGACAGCCGGGCGGTGGTGGCACACGCCTTTAATCCCAGCACTCGGGAGGCAGAGGCAGGCGGATCTCTGTGAGTTCGAGGCCAGCCTGGTCTACAAGAGCTAGTTCCAGGACTGGCTCCAAAGCAACCTAGAGAAACCCTGTCTCGAAAAAATAAACAAACAAACAAAAAGTGAGCTAGTTCTCAGCCAATAGGATGACCCCATGTATGAAGGCAATTGCTACCAAGCCTGACAAACTGACTTTGATCTTTGGGACCCCTAAGGTGGAAGGAGTGAACTGACTCTCACAAGTTGTAGTGTGATCTCTACATACTAAATAAACACATACACACAAAAATAAATAGATAGTAAACAAAGTGAAGATGCAAAATAAATAAACAAAAATGTTAAATGAGGCAGCTCTCAGTATTTTGTGTTAGATATTATAAATATTATGGAAAAAGCAGTACAACGTACAACGTGTACAGTATAGTCACATTTGAGTAACATATGTACTGGGTGCCTACACACACACACACACACACACACACACACACACACACGCACGCTCGCACACACAGCAGTCAATACAAGTTTCTGTAGACGGGAGATCATCAGCTCAGTGTGTAAAGAATACAAATTCCTGTGTTTCCCACTTACAGCCTGTATTTCTCCCATTCTCCCTCCACACCCTTCTTCCTGGAACTTGTTCCTTTATATGATGATGTAACCAATCTTTCTCCGTCCCAGCTGCCAGCTCACAAATAATCACACGAGACTATTAATTATGAATTCTTGGTCTTTTCTTACGCTTGTTCCTAACTAGTTTTTATCACTTAAATTAACCCATATCTTTTTAAAAAATATTTATTTATTTATTATGTATACAATATTCTGTCTGTGTGTATGCCTGAAGGCCAGAAGAGGACACCAGACCTCATTACAGATGGTTATGAGCCACCATGTGGTTGCTGGGAATTGGACTCAGGACCTTTGGAAGAGCAGGCAATGCTCTTAACCATTGAGCCATCTCTCCAGCACCCTAACCCATATCTTTTAATCTATGTTCTTTTACGCCATTTGGTTACCTTCACTCTGTACTGCGTAGCCTGCTTCCTGTGCCTGCTGGCTACTTTACCTTTCTTCCCTGAGCCTCTCTATCCCCAGAAGTCCCACATAACCTCTTCTTGACTAGCTATTGGCCATTCAGTTCTTTCCTAAACCAACCACAGTGATATAACTTCACACAGTGTAAAGGAATATTCCGAAACATAGTGGCCGTAAGAGTTAAGTAGTTACATCCACAGACAACCGCTAGAAAGAAAAGGATGCTTTTGTGCCAATTCCACTCTTGGAGTAAGGAACTCTTACCAGTGGCCCTCTAGGGGACATCCCCTTAAGGACCGTTGCGCCTGATCAGTCTTAAATTCACCGCAAGAGTAGGCAGTTTACCAAATGCACCAGACCGGTAGGTTTCAACTGGGGTGGGTTTTGTTTTTGTGTTTATTTTGTTTGCTTTTGTCCTCTCTAGAGAATAATCATCAGCAGCTGGAAATTCCCTCAGTTGTCACGTCTTAGGGAAAGGGTGTGCCTGGCGTCTGCCGAGCCGTCTGTACATCCAAAACCCCTCACTACCATAGGCTGGTCATTTGGTGAGCAGCTCCTGGTGGGACATCATCCATTGTGACCAGGAATCCCTCGACTGGCATGCGGTCAGTTTTCTGCACGCACATGGAGACAAGAACTTAAAAAGAAATGCTGAAATCTGTTGGATTTACTAGATGTGAAAAAGAGACCCAGCACCTGGAAGGATTCCAAGAGAAAGCGGACTGTGTTTTTTAAAATGTGCTACTCTCAATGTTGGTCGGAGATGCTTCTTATTGCAGTGGATAACGGTTAATATCCAAAGTGCTGGGAATAGGGTTGTGAGCACTCATCAGTAGAAGGGTCATCTTGTATTTCACCCCCACCTCACCAAAGCTCATGGAATATCAACAGAAGAGGAGTGAGAAGAATTAAGAGCCAGTAGATGTGGACAAGTGTTATGAAGTGTTAGCCTCTGGACAGGGCGTGGCTATTACACGCATCGGCTCACAACAGCTATGGCTACCTGCATAAGATTAAACCAGTTAAAAATTCCAGCGGAGGGGCTCCTAAGGTCTCTCTCTCTCTCTCTCTCTCTCTCTCTCTCTCTCTCTCTCTCTCTCTCTCTCTCTCTCTGGTTTTTTGAGACAGGGTTTCACTGTGTAGTCCTGGCTGTCTTGAAACTCACTCTGTAGACCAGACTGACTTTGAACTCAGAAATCTGCCTGCCTCTGCCTCCCAAGTGCTGGGATTAAAGGTGTGTGACACCACTATCTGGCTCTTGTGTTCTTTTTTTTTTGGGGGGGGGAGTGGAGGGCAGACATGGATGCCTGGGAAATGAGTGGGATTGGGGTGCATGATGTGTAATTCCCAAAGAATCAATTAAAAATTGTGTTCTTTCTTTTCTTTAAAGATAAATTAGTAGTAAATATTCAGATTCTGGATTCTGGGCATAGAAATTGAATCTGATGTTGGATGGTGGTGGCACACACCTTTAATCCCAGCACTCGGGAGGCAGAAGCAGGCAGATTTCTGAGTTCAAAGCCAGCCTGGTCTACAGAGTGAGTTCCAATACAGCAAGTGCTATACAGTGAAACCCTGGCTCAAACAAACAAAATCTAAAAAAGAATCCATTCTTATGAAAGATGTCACATGTGCTTTGTAGCTTGGTGATCATTCTAGATCCTCCCCTAGGCCCTTAAGCTATAGAACCCTTTCTTATGGGAGAGGTCACATGTATTTTGCAAAAGATTTGCAAAAAAGATACATTAAGCATTATCGTGATAATTGTCACCAGGAAAATTTCCAAAGCTGTATTCCACTTAACTCTGTCAAAAGTAAACTACCCAGTATCAGACTCTAGAAGTCTGAACCAGCACTGGCTACTGATTCCTGTTGGACCAGACTCCCTTCTTGCCTCATGCGGATCATTACTCTGTAGCCCGATTTTGCAGAGACCCCCACAGAAAACCTTCTGGCTCTTATTTCAAAGGGCAAACTTCAGCAAAGAAGAGAACAGTCATGTACAAAAAGTGACTCAGGAAAGTTCCAGTCAAAGAAATCAGTTCAATGAAAGAAAAGTAAGATTCTACAAAATCAACATGGACCAAAAAGATTGAGTGTTGGGCTTTGAGACTCAAACGATGCTTTCAGGTAATATATCTAGTAAGGGTGAGTAAGACCGATTGCAAGGTCTGTTTGTAGCTCAGCGGGAGAGTTCTTGCTCTACATGTATGAAGCTCTGCGCTTTATCTGCAGCCCTAGGAGTGGGGACACAGATTGAAACAAGGAATGGGTGAAGGGTGAATGAACTCCCAAGCATGGACTCCTCAACCAAGACAAAAATAACTCTGTGTAGCAAACCTGGTACAGACACGTTAAGAGTCACTGATCCTGAAGGGACGACATAGACAGGGCATGGCCAGGGCTGTGGAAAGATGACCAGTGGCCAGTGGGCTCTTTGTTACCCATCTCCTGGAGGTAACACATGAGTCCAGCGCAATGAGTGATCCTGGAGAGGTTTCAAACTCTGAGAATGACCGAAGTTAAATTCCCACATATGCAGTTGAATTAGAGAGTGGACAAAACTCAAAGTACATTGAGATTCAGAACATCTTTTGTGCATTTGTGTCTGAGCCCCGAGGCTCAAATCCTCAGCATTCACATTATCAATAATAGAAAAAGAGCCAAGGTCACTTCTGAGTCTCAGATGAATCACAGGGGCTGTAATGGCATGCTCTTTTAAATCACAAACCTTAGAGGCATGATGGGAGAATCTTATTCTTCCTGAATAAAGAAACAAATATCTGTATTAGAGCCTGTCCCTTCCGCAGCTGGGGCCAATGCAGAAGATCACAGGAATGGTTGGTTACCAATCTTTGCCAGGTGGTTGTGGGGGACCAGCCATGATAAGCTAAGTATAAACAGATCATCCAAAGGAAGTTCTTTATTTCCAGCCATTATCACCTGACAGAGTAGAACTCTGGCCCTTGATAAATTTAATAAGAGGCCCAAGTCTCAGTAGTTTACCCTGAAGCAATATCTGGTAGCAGGAAAGAGCCACAAGCTGAGATAACCTTACCTCCACCCAAGAGCAGACCATTCAAAGGAAATGCCTGGCATTCCAAGCTCTGTAGATAGAAACACCAGCCAGTGCACATTCACTAGGACACCCTAGACAAATGTCAGCTAATCAGAGGTCTTGAACCTCAGATACCCCTCACCCCCACCTTTATTACTATAAAAACCCATTTCTAATTGAGCTTGGGGCTCTCTGGTTATTCCAATACGTTGGACATGAGGAGAGACTGAGTTTGCAAAGGATTAAAATAAAGGCTCTTTGCTTTTACACATGGGACTTGGTTTTCTTGTTGGCCTTGAATAGACTTCGTGGATTTGGGCATAACAGTGGTCTCTTGCTGTTGTGAGTCCCTGATGCCATCCTATACCATTCTGGCAACTCAGCTACTTTCTCTAGCTGCTGTTCCTGCTGCCGTGCAGGGAACTGGCTTCTGTCCATTGTCTGTCTTAGCTCTGGCCATTCATAGTTTCTGACTACTCTTGACTTTCATTGTCCCGTAGCTTCTGATGGTTGCCTTTTCTCTGGCATTTCGCTTTCTGAGCTCCACTCAGCAAACGGCTGGCTTTCTTTGTGTGTGACCTGCTCAGCTTTGTCAGAGCAAACACTGGTGTGTTCTCTTCACTCTGGCCACGTCTGGTAAGCAGAGTCATTACCCCAGATAATACGCTTGTCCCCAAACTACACTGTGGCTAGGGAGGGGCTTTCAAGCTTTCCGAGCCCATATCACAAGGGGCTGTTTCTGTAGTCGACTCTATGGACATGTCAGTGATAATTTCAAAACCGACAGCTTCTACGGAGCAGTAACCATGGGCCAGAACTGTTTCAAGTACTTTAGGATTAGTCTCTTCAAACTTCTAAATGACACTCCCATTTCAAAGAATGGGAAGAATAAACTGGTTAGCATGGAGCAGTGTTTCCAGGATCACCTACCCAGCAGCGCAGCCCCAGGGCTTTAGTTTTATTAATCTAGTTTTTAACCACTGCATCTGTGATGCAAGTGAACTTCAAGAAACCTCTGTTGGAGCTTTTGCATGTGGCGGAGAATGGCGGTAGGAGAACACCAATGACTCCGACTCTACGTTGGCTGTGTCCACTTGTGACTGGGAAGTGTTTCTCCAGCTGGGGACTATCCCAGAGGAGAACGGGTTTTTACAAGGGGTTGGGGAGGGTAGATAGTCCTGTCTGCCACCTATTGCTACTGTTGACAGCATAGCTCAGAGGGTAAATGAGTAGTAATTTAGTACTTACTGTAAGTCAGAATAAGTGCTTGGTTCTTTCACTGAATTTTCTCTCTGTAAGGTCAGCGTTATTGTTTTCAGTGTTCCTTTTCTTTTTTTAATATTCATTTATTTATTTACTTACTTATTTATTTACTTATTTATTTATTATGTATACAATATTCTTTCTGCATGTATGCCTGAAGGCCAGAAGAGGGCACCAGACCTTATTACAGATGGTTGTGAGCCACCACGTGGTTGCTGGGAATTGAACTCAGGACCTTTGGAAGAGCAGGCAATGCTCTTAACCGCTGAGCCATCTCTCCAGCCCCAGTGTTCCTTTTCTTTATTCTGATACTGAGAACAAAGTCCAGGGCCTCTTGTATGCTAGGCGAGCACCCATTTTTAGTTTTTTATTTTTTATTTTTTTAAAGACAAAAGTTGAGAGCTGAGAGACTCATCATTGGTTTCTCTTGGGATCTAAGTAGGAGGAATATTGGTTCTAATCCAGGGGGACAGGCTGGTGTGCTTCACCTGCGAGCCAAGGGTGTGATTCGCTTATGCTCTGTTCTTACCTTAGAGCCCATCGGATTTAAGATTGCAACCTCTAGCCAGGTCCCTGCACTCTAGAGGCAGAGGCGGGCAGAGTTTTGTGAATTTGAGGTAAGCCTGGTGTACAAAGTGAGTCTGAGGACAGCCAGGGCAACACAGAGAACCCCTGTCTTGGGAAAAAAAAAAAAGATTGCAACTGTATAAAATTCAAAGTGCCTGCTTCTCTGAATGACTACTCTAAAGACCTGCCCAGAAGATTGCTCAAGCAGGAACATCTAACAGTCTTCAGTAAGGAAAAAAATTCCTAAAAATTTATAATCATTTATAAATGGTCTCTCTATTATGCAGCCCTGGAACTCACTGTAGACCAATCTGACCTTGAACTCACAGAGTTGTCCCCACCCCCCACCCCCAGCACGCCTACTCCCTGTCTCAGCTTTCTGAGTGCTGAGCTTAAAAGTGAGCATCACCATGCCTGGCACAATATTTAAAGCACTGAGATTTAAAGATTGCTATAGCAGTTAGGGTAAACCAATAAATGTAAGATGAAAACCCCTCCTTCTTGAATAACGCAATAATTTGTTGACAAATAGGGTTGTTCTAATTATGTAAATGTTATAGACACTGAAATGCCTTCAACAACTTTGACAAAAACGCTGGGAAGGAAATACTGCAAATGCGCACAGGTCTCCACTAAAGATGAATAGATTGCACGGGGAATGGGCTCTTCTGTTCCATGTGTGCGGTCACATGAGTGTGTTGTGTTCTGGAAAAAATGCTAGAGAATCTTTCCTCAGATCTCCCGGTACCTTGTCTGGATAATAAGGATCGTCCACTGGGAGGTGAGGACCAACTTCCACATTTGCTGGGTCCAGACTCTGACAGATCTAGATAGCGCATCTTCCAGTGTTGTAGACTGAATTGTGTTGCAGTCAAAATTCATGCGCTGAATTCTTCCTCTCCAGCACGTCGCAGTATGGCTGCATTTAAATACGTGGCCTTCAGAGAAGTAAGGGAAGGTAAGACAAGGTCCTAGAAACAGGCCTTCATCTCATATGTCAGGTGCCCTTATAAAGAGATTCAAATGTAGACAGTGCAGACTGAGGAATGATTACAGAAGGATCCAGTTGGAAGGTAGTTATCTCCCAACCGAAAAGGGAAGGCCTCAGAAGTAAACCAAACCTGCTAACACCATAATTGTGGATTCCTAGCACCTAAGTCTATGAGACATAAGCTTGTGTTGTTTAAGCCCTTCAGTCGGTCGTGTCTTGTTGTGGCATTGTTAGCAAACTAATACACACTAATATACACTCAGTCCTGAGTCAGCACAGCTGTTACTGGCATAGCACAGACAGTAGGGTTTTGGTATCTTAACCACTCTCAAAATTGGAAACACAGACATTCTGTTGTGTTAATTCCACAGGCAAGTGGTCTCTGCTTGTCTCCCAGGAATCCATTTTCAGCGGACGCTGCTGCTTGATTTTCTGAGCTGAGACAGGTATTGACTTCCTCAGTTAAGCCGGGAGTCTCCCCATTGAGCCTGTCGACTCTTTCAGTCTTTGCCTGTTGCTGACAGTGTTAACAGGAAGGTTCTGCTAATAAGCCATAGCTTCATCAAACACCTCCTTCTGAGAGAAATAGGAGGCAGCGATTTGATTCCTCTCAATGTTTTCGTTCCCTGTCACTCACCGTACCAGACTGTCAAGAGATGTCACTCTTCTGTTCAGGGACATCTCTCTTTATTTCTTTTCAAGTAGCATGAAAGCCTTAGGAAGGCTGTTTCATTAATATTGGACTTTCCGGAGTGTTGCAAAAGCATTTTATCATCTTGTCCTATTTAGTTGATAGGAATAAAGGATCAAGTACTTGTAAATAATGTCAATGGTTTAAATAAAAAATGATGCTAGGACTTAGAATCCAATTCTGTTCGTCTTTATAAAAAAAATCAAAATACATAGAATTGACAATAATGAATACAGAGTCACTTGGGAATCCCTGGAGATGCATTACTGATATTCTTGTTACAAAGACAATTATTGAAAAGGAACTTGGCTAAACGTAGCAAGTGTTTTAACGAGAAATACAATTTTACTGTAAGATGGAGAAGGAGCTTGAATTGAATTATTCATTGTGATGTTGATGAGGCTGCATAAAACAAAGCCGCGTAGATGGCGTGTGCAATCCAAGGCTGCACGTTGCTGGCTTTTGAATCACCAAGAGCATTTGATTAAATGGCACAGCAGAGCCACCAAGGCCATTTTCACAAGAGCAGCTGTACCCACAGCTGGCTGAAGTTGAGTTGCCACAAAGGCGTCCTGACCTTGGTAGCACGCTTGACCTCTCCTTCCAGCTCTCTTTGCCAGCCCCCCACGGATCTCAACTCTTGCACTGCTTTGAGACATGCCCAGAAGAAAGCTGAAATAGAATCCTGTCATAAATCAATGCCTATGAATGCCTACTCTAAAACTCCTAATTTACATGCTACGTGGTGTGTGTTCTTTGGAAAGATGTAAAGCTATGCAAATACTTCCCAGGAAGTGATGGTAGAAGAGAACCGCTTGGCTAGGAAAAGATGCATCAGAACTCAGCAAGCACTGCGCTACCAGTGTCGGGCTGTGACTGCGGAGTCTGCGGGGAGCTGATAAATGTCTATGCCAAATAGATGCTTGCCTTTTATTTCCAAACGGACTCAATATTGTATAGTTATCTATCCTGTCTACCTGGAACCCTTGATGCAGTTTGTAGCCCTTTTGGAAGTATGAAAGGACATAGTGTTTTCTCTCTCCTTTTTCCTGGGCCTCTCTTTGCTATAAGACTGCTATGAATATATATAACTGTAAATGGCTATTTCCTCACGTGTAAATGCTTTCATTCTGGGTAATGAGGTCCACCTCCTAACAGTACCTCCTCCTCTCCCCTATAGTTGTCTTTCAGATTTAAAATGAGAAAGTTTGAATTTTGCAATATGTATGTCAAATTTCTGCATACTTGCCTAACTCCAGTGACTCAGACTGTCTCATCTTTATCACAGGTTCTCAAGACAGAAAACCGGAGCAGGGCTGAGTTCATTCCTCAGCTACAGACGCACTTGAAAAATTACGTTTAGTTCAACTTCTCTGCAATCAATCTTAGAACCGTGTTGTAATACATTGTAGACTGTGTCAGTGAAGAGGAAGCAAACCCTTGGGGCCTCTTGCTAACCTCACACGGGGCCAGATGATGCTACTTGCCATTTTAATTTGCTTAATGGTATTGAGGGAAACCAGACGCGAACACATATTTCCAATTAAACTTTGAAGTGCTTGGCTGATATCTCCAGCATTGCATTTCAGATAACAAGAGTTGCATAGAACCCAAAATTTGAGTCAGTTAATTTTAAGGCTGAATTGTAGAACAAAACCTATTTTTTTAGAAAAGTAGAGGCAACTGTTTATTGTGCTTATTTGACTTGTGAGTCCAGAATTCTGTTTTAGACACTAAAAGACATTAAAAGAATTTTTTTTCAAGACAGGGTTTCTCTTTGTAACCACTCTGGCTGTCCTGAACCTAGCTCCTGTAGACCAGACTGACCTTGAGCTCATAGAGATCTGCCCATCTCTGCCTCCCAAGTGCTGGGATTAGAGGTGTGCACCACCACTTTCCTGCTTGGGTTATATCTTCATGAGTTGATGGCCAAAGATATTTTATAGTCCCCTGAAATATTACAGGCTAATGCCAATGCTATCCTCTAAACCTGACACTAAGACCCTATTGCTGAAGACACCTTTGTATAGATGGCATTAGAACAACAGGTCTGAGACATGGTGGGAGCAGGTGCTGTCATAACATCCAGGTAACTAAAGGCCCATTTAAAAATGCCAAATTGAGATAAAAATCAAGGGTACAAGTTTGTTACAGAAAACTATACCCACATCACTCAGTTACGGAGACATTAAGACATAATTCACATCCCTTTAACTCAATCTGCATAGCCCTGAGGTCATCTTGCAAAGTACATATCAAAAAATACGAAGTTAGAGAGACAAAGTTTGACATGATGTCATTCTGCAGGTCAAACTGGGAAGGTCATGCTGAGCCTCTGTTCTGACAGAAAAGCATCTGATCCTTTGTATACGCATTGGTCTTATTGTACCAAAGCAACTTGTACACTTCAACATTTTCAATGAGCATCTTTTTCCTTCCAGTAAAAACCAAAAAACTAAAAATAAAAACACTCAAAGTTACAACAGAGAGTGTCAACTCCAAATAAAACCCTGGAAGGTCTGCTGATTCCCCCATTGAGTGGCAGGGCTCGAGTCATCTTTAGGAGAGAATTTTATTTCGGAAGTGTCATCTTAAACTGTAAGGATGTCTCTGCCATCACAATTACACATGCCAAAGGAGAAGCCATGTTGTCACAATGCCCACTTACCCCTCGAGACACCTCAAACCCACCCTTGGTGACCTTATATACTGATGGAGGACTCTCATTGGCTAATAAAGAAACTGCCTGGCCCATTTGATTGGCCAGCCCTTAGGTGGGCGGAGTAGACAGAACAAGAAGAAGGAAGTGAGGTAGATGGCTCAGTCAGATGCTACGCCTCTCCTAAGTTAGACAGACTGCCATGCCTCTGCTCAGGGAGTGAGAGGCAATGAAGCTCCAGCCCAAGATGGACGTATGCTAGAAACTTCCTGGTAAGGCACCACTTTGTGGTGCTACACAGATTATTAGATATGGGTTAAAGCAAGAGAAGTGAGAATTAGTTAATAAGAGGCTGAAACTAATGAGCCAGGCAGTATTTAAAAGAATACAGTTTCCGTGTAGTTATTTCGGGGTAAAGCTAGCTGGGTGACCAGGAGCCGGGCGGCGGGAAGCCGGCCCGCTGCTCCACACTACAATATACTCTCCTTTTTATCTTTGTTTTTCTTTTTATTAAACAAGAGAAAGTAGACAGATACATGTTGGTAAATGCTATTCACATAGAGACACAGTGTAATCCGATGACCTCTCCTAACCCATCTGCCCCTGCATCAGAGTGGTCAGGAACCCAAGTAAAGCAGCTCTCTGGCTCTTCATGTTGCCTCTTCCTGCCAGCCTTATTCTGTGTTCAACTCCAGCGTTTTGTCAAACCCTTTCCAGATTTCTGTTTGATTTCAGTGGATTTTGAAGATGGGTCACCACTCTCGTTCAGATAAAATTCTTCGGAGAGAACTTTGTTTTCAAAGTAAGGATTTTCATCAAAATAAAAATCTATTGTGTAACTTGACTTAATGTCTTCAAATTCTGTTGCTTTAGCAGAGCCCCTTCAACTTCCTCCCCGAGCAGCTCAGACACTTGTGGATGGCTGACACCCCAAAATTTGGGATTTTGGCCATCAATTCTGACCTCTTCTGAAAAAATGGTTGGCTGAGTTTGTTATATTTTTGTTCTACTTTCAGAGTTTCCTCTCTGACTTATTCATTAAGTCTGTCCACTTTGTTTTGTTCTCCATCAATGTGTTCAATTGCTTCTTGCTGTTTATTTTTTTTCCTTTGGCATTCCAGGAGAGGGCGACTTGTCCTCTAAATTTTGGGGAAGGAGAGATTTGGGTTTTTTGGTTTGAGGCAGGAGTGCACATTGCTGTTTTGGGACCACGGCACGAGGAACGTGACTAGAAGCCAGAGGCCAGATGCACACAGAAGGAAGAAATTTGCAGGAACACATCACTTTTTAATTCACAAGATTTTCATTTTTGTTCATCCCCAAGATCTCAGTATTAATATTAATATCAACATCAATATCAATGTCAGGGGGCTGGAGAGGTGGCACAGGAGTTAAAAGAACTTGCTACTCTTGCAGAGGACCAGGATTCAGTTCTCAGCACCCACATGGTAATTGTGGCGGTTTGAAAGACAATGGTTCCCCCAGGTGAATGGCACTATCTGGAGGTGTGACCTTGTTGGAGGAAGTGTGTCACTGTGGGGGTGGGCTTTGAGGTCTCCTATGCTCAAGGTATGCCTAGTTCAGTTCACTTCCTGTTGCCTATAGATCAAGGTGTAGGACTCTCAGCTCCTTCTCCAGCACCATGTCTGCCTGCGTGCCACCATGTCATGAAGATAGTGGACTAAACCATTAAAATTGTAAGCTCCTCCCCCTCCAATTAAATGTGTTCCTTCATAAGAGTTGCTGTGGTCAGGTCCTGAAGAGATGGCTCAGAGGTTAAGAGCAGTGGCTGCTCTTCTAGAGGAGGTCCTGAGTTCAATTCTCAGCAACTACATGGTGGCTCACAACCGTCTATAATGGAATCTGATGCCCTCTTCTGGCATGCAGGTGTACATACAGACAGAGCACCATATACATTGAATAACCAAAGTTCCTTCATTTTGTCCTCTGCCTCCATCTTGTGTCTTGTGTAAGCTATTTCCCATAAAACATTCTAGTCCCCAGAAATGGCTAGGGGCAAAAGTAACAGGGTAGCCCTCTGAAAAGTACAGATAAACACAGAATGTCCCCACCCCAAGGTCAGCTGATTAAAAAAAACTTGACAAGCAACAGGAGAGGTTCAAAAATAAAATTTCTGAGAAGTCCCTAGACTCCAGCCAATCAGGATTGAACCCGTTACCCAATATCCTGTTGATAAGTAAAAATTAATAAGAAAAGGACAGCTCTGCTGGCGCAATAAATCCAATTAGGTTGAATCAAACCAAATCAAAATGCCCATCGTTTTATTAAGAATGACTCTTTTGGGTGGCTGAGTGCATGGCGGGGAGACAGGACAGTAGGGAGCCCATGCAGACCCAAAAACCACCTGTTTTTCCTCTGGGAGCCCACTTAAATACCCTGTGGGAGTAGTCCAGACCCCCCCCCCCATCAGGACCTGGCATGCTGGAATTTGGAGTCCAGTACAAAGCAACCCCCAGGCCAGGGGCTGGGGCTACACTCCCAACTTAACACCTGCTAATGTAATTTTTCTGGTTTTTTGCCTTTAAATAATAACCTCTAGAAAGGTGGGGCACCTCTTCTTGCCAGTTGCTTTGATGAGGTCCCTGCTGGCTTGTATTGTGCACACAATAAACCTTGCTTTTTGCATTTCTGTGAGTTGATCTCCCTGATGGTCTTTTGGGATCCCCATGGACTGGGCATAACATATATAAAATAAATAAATCTTATTTTAAAAAAAAGTTTTCATGGTCATCGTAGTAGAAACTCTAAGTCAGTTGTTCAAAACTACCTGTAACACCAGTTCCATGGGCTGTGATGCCCTCTTCTGACCTCTGTGGGCACAAAACACCCACACATAAAATAAATTTTAAAAACTAATCTCATGATATAAACCATGAATTACTTTAAAAGTCCCAAAGTCTTTAAACGTTCAGTCTAGGGTTGCTGCCTGCTCCCTTCTTGTACCATCGTGCTTGGGCTTCAGGAAGCCTCACCAACAGTGTCAGAGGAGGTGAAGTCCCTCCAGGCTAAGCCAATAGGTGAAGAGAGCTACTTCACAGACACCTCAAGCCACCATGGAAGACAGACCTGCCAGGGTTGTGGGATCTCAACACAAGGCCACGTGGGATGGGTGGAATCAGCTGAAATGGACTTCCACACAAAGTGCCAGGATAGCGTATTTGAACAAAGTAGAAGAGTTCAAAGAGGAAATCAGGGATGGAAAGATCGGATTTGCTACTTTTTCTTCCTAGCTTGCATGGTACAGCTATTTAGCTTTATAACTGTCCCCTTTTCTGAAAAAGAGTTTTCCAGCAAAGTGTAACTTCTCTTTTTCTCCTATCTCTATAGGAAACATACCTTCCCTAAGACTTTGGGTTTCCCAACATGTTGGGCATCTTTACTCTTTTTTTTATTTTTTTTTGGTTTTTCGAGACAGGGTTTCCCTGTAGTTTTTAGAGCCTGTCCTGGAACTAGCTCTTGTAGACCAGGCTGGCCTCGAACTCAGAGATCCGCCTGCCTCTGCCTCCCGAGTGCTGGGATTAAAGGCGTGCGCCACCGCCGCCCGGCGGCATCTTTACTCTTTAAAGTGCTCCCCCACCATGTATCTGCTTGCTGGTCACATGTTTGGCTTGCCAGCTTAAATGTCAGGGCTTTTTCCCTTCTCTCCTCCTCTCTCTTATGAGTAGCTGTGTCACCTATGGGACACAGTGCTGAAGTTTGTCTTTTGATTGTCCCGGGGTTTTCTCTTTTAAACTCTAATACAATTGCCCTTGAGCTTCCATTTGAGTTCACTGCCCAATTCCTCTTTTTAGTAATGAAACTGAGAACCCCCAGGGGAGCCTGATTTCTCTCCTATCAGGACCTCCTAGAGGTTACAGGCAATTGTGAGTCACGCCATGTGGGTGCTGGGACATGAACTTGGTCTTCCGCAAGAGTTTTAAGAGTTTTTATCTGTGCAGTCATCTCCTTAGCCCCATCACCTTTTAATAAATGTTATCTAAAAATTGTTGTTAATTGTGACAATAGTACTTTATATTAGGCTTAGAAGTAGCGCTGTTAGATATTAACTAGAATCCAGGAGGTCAGCAAAATTTTAATGAGTTAACTGGCATTGGGGCTGGATCTTAGAATCAGAAATAGAATCAGGTGTGGTGGCTCATGTCTGAATACTGTCATTTGAGAGTCTGAGTTAGGCTGTCACAATTCAAGGGCAGATTGGGCTGGAGTGGGAAAAAACCTATCTAAACAAACAAACAAAACTATTCATCTATCATTTTATAAAACGATTAAATAGGGCAGTGCCTGCAGATCTCACTATGGTGCAGCTTTTCTGAGTCCTGACTCAGAAGAATGTAACTTTTTATGTTACATTTCTTTAGCCCTCATCCTGAACCCCAGTACTGACCAAATATCCTCAGATGAAAATGGTGTGATTGGCTCTCTTCCTCTTCTGGCAGCATTTCCAGCTTTCCTGCCTGGTTTTCCTCTCAACTCTAATAAAGCTGTTCTCGTTTCCTTTGAGCCTGTTTTTAAAGTCTTTTATTAATGAGAGTAAGATTGCACTGAGGGCAGTGGAAGTAATCTAAATATTTTCTATCAAAAGAAGGAGGATGGCAGGAACTTACCTTTGGAAGGCTGTTTTATAACCTCCACCGCCTTGAAAAATGGTGTTTCCATAAAGGCCTTGCTGCATTCCTGAAACTTGGTGGCCTGGAGTGGCTGACCTGGTTCCCGCTTTTTTCATTTCCTTCCCCCTGAAAACTAGGCAATCCCCCAAGCATATGTGATTGGATTCCATGCAGTGGGGAAACTACACAGTGCTCAGAGCAAGAATAAAAATTTATCACATTTCATGCTATGTGCTTGCTGCTTGAACGAAATGCACACTCTTTACAAAAGTAAACACCGACTTGCCATTTAAAATAATAAGGTAGTGGGAAAAGGCACTTTGGGTTGGGGGGACATGGCATGGTAAGAAACTGCAAGGATGGAACAGCGGTGTGTTCGTTCAGCAATCAGGCATTAGCTATTGCAAGAGGGTGAAGTCCCAACATAAAGAATTGTGACCTAAGAGGCTCATAAACTGAGACAGAGCTCAAAGCACAAACATGTTTTTTGAACTTCATATTGCAGGTGAATCTTCAATAGCTTTCTTTCTTTCTTTTTTTTTTGGGTTTTCGAGACAGGGTTTCCCTGTAGTTTCTAGAGCCTGTCCTGGAGCTAGCTCTTGTAGACCAGGCTGGCCTCGAACTCAGAGATCCGCCTGCCTCTGCCTCCCGAGTGCTGGGATTAAAGGTGTGCGCCACCACCGCCCGGCCTCTGTTTTTTGAAATATGAGAATTTTGAAGAGTACAGGTCAGTTATACCATATAGACTCTCCAGTTTGGGTTTGTCTGATATTTCCTTCTGATTAGGGTCAGCTATGCACTTTTGGGTAGGATAACCAGAAAAGATACCCTAACTTCTTCATAGTTCATTTAGGGAAATGTACAAAATTGATTTGCTCTTTACTGGTGATTTTCATCTTGACAACGTGTTTCTCCACTGTAAATTAATGTCTTCCCTTTAATGTTATTTAGGATGTTATATCATGAGCTATATAAAGATATGGTGAACTATAGAAAGCCCTTTGATTTAGCAAGTGAAAGAGGAGACACACAAAGTTCTAGCTAAAAGGATGCTTATTGATCCTTTTACAGTAAATAGTAATTAGAAATAGACCATATTTCTATTATTAGTGGATTTGGTTCAGCAAATTATTCATCCAATAGAATAGTCACTACATACATACATACAATAGTCACTAAAGTATGAGACAAGTATATTAGTAACAATAAATAAGTTTGCAATTTATTAAGAAAGCAAGTAGCTATATTGCATTATATAGTTTATATATATTAAAAGTATATTTTAAAGTTTTTTTTATTATTATTCTATGTGTCCATTTGTGCCATGGGACTCACGTTGGGGATGAGAGGACAACTTTGTGTGCCGTGGAATAATCTTTCTGTACATTGTGAAAATGTATTGCTCTCACTTTTTATGAAAAGCAAATTGGCTGAGATCTAGGCAGGATCATAGGGGCAGAGAGAATGCTGGGATGAAGAGGGCCGGAGTCAGAAGAGTCAAGTGAGACATGGAGAGGAGACAGGAGGTGCAAGATGAAGAGAAGCAATGCCATGCGGCAGAATGTAGATTAATAGAAATGTTAAATTCTAAAAACTAGTTATAAGTCTGAGCTATAGACCAAGCATTTATAATAGGTATTGAGTCTCCATGTTGGTTGGTTATTTAGGAACTGGTGGGCAGGAAAGAAAAACTTACCTGCATTTGGGCAGTTATTTCTTTTCTCTACCCTTACATGTGTTCTGGGAATTAAACTCAAGTTGTTATGTTTGAGGTGCAAGCACTTTATACATACCAGGACATTTTAAATCTTTCCCAGTTGTAGGCATTTCTGCCTGAGAAATATTGACACAATCCTATGTCCAGAGGTACATACAGTGGCATATAAATCAGACATTCACTGATCACACATCACATGGAAATTTATTTTGATTCTTTGAGACCAGTGAGTTGGCCAAGTCATCCACTGTGTGTTCTATCCCTGGGACTCACATGGTGGAAAGAGAAGACTCTGCAACTTGTCCTCTGACCTCCAAATGTCTGCTACAGTGTGAGTGTGCATGGGCCAACACACACACACACACACACACACACACACACACACAAACTGTAATAAAGAAAACAATTCCTTGTTATAAATTTTATTTTTATTTATGTGTATGTATCTGTGTGAGTTTCTGCCATGTGTACAGATGACCATAGTGGTGTAGAATATTATTTGAAGATGTATTACATTTGTTCATGCTGTGGAATATTTGTTTAATGGTGAAAAAATGTGTTGCATCCCTTTATGTTGCATTTGTTTAACTCTGTGAAGCTGTGTTACTTTACCTGTCTAAAACATCTGATTGGTTTAATAAAGAGCTGAACAGCCAATAGCAAGACTGGAGAAAGGAAAGGCGGGGCTAGCAGGCAGAGAGAATAAAAGAAGAGGAGAAATCTGGGAGGACAGATAAAGGAACAAGAAGGAGATGAGGACTCGAGGGCTTAGTCACCCAGTTACACAGCAAGATACAGAGTAAGAATTAAAAGTACACAGAAATAGAGAAAGGTAAAAGCCCAGAGGCAAAAGGTAGACAGAATGATTTAAGAAAAGCTGGCTAGAAATAAGCCAAGCCAAGGCCAATAATAAGCACTCATGTGTGATTTACTTGGGAACTGGATGGTGGGCTCCCCAAAAGAGCAAAGAGCCAAAAAAGTAAAGAACAACCAACGCGGTCAGAAGAGGAAGTGAGATTTCCAGGGTTATAGGTGATTGTGAGCTACTTGGCATTCAGGTTCTCTGCAAGGTCAGTACACTCTCTTAACTACAGAGCTGTCTCTCTGGTCTCTAGAATAATTTTAACATAATACTTTTTATTGACAACTAAAGTAAAATTGTGTTACTAATGAGACCTATGGGCTTGTTCCTCCAGCACTAGGGAGGCAGAGGCAGGTGGATCTCTGAGTTCAAGGCCAGCATGGTCTACAGAGTGAGTTCCTGGAAAGCCAGAGCTAAACAGTGAAACCCTGTCTCAAAAAACTAAAAAAAACTTTAAAAAAATTAAAAAAATGAGATTTGAGCAGGCTGTTGTGGTGTGTGCCTTTAATTCCAGAACTAGGAAGGTTGAGTTTGAGGCCAGCCTGGTCTACAGAACAAGTCCAGCCGGGATGAAGACTACACAGAGAAACCCTGTCTAGAAAAACTAAAAAAAGAAAAGCAAAGAAAAATCTTGGTTAAATATCTGACACTATTGGTCATAGAATATATTTAATGTTTTTCATAATTAATAATATCCTGATTTCTAATTGTCAATGCTGAGAATGCTGCTTTGTATAAAAACATAGTACAAAACAGCAGAGGTATGTTTTGTTCCATTTTAGAAATTATTGGAAACTGTCTAATCCAAAGCCAAAATCTACTGAATAATTTTTAAAAATAAAATTCAAGTCAACATCTCCAACAGCAGTCTATAGAAACAAACATTCAATTCACTATGCAGAGTTCTAGCCACTACAGTCACAGCCACAGCCGCTGCCGCTGCTGCTGCTTCTCCTCCTCTTTTTTTTTTTTTTTTTTTGAAGATTTATTTATTTATTGTGTTCTGCCTACATGCATGCATGCAGGCCAGAAACTGAACTCAGGACCTTTAGAGGAGCAGGCAGTGCTTTTAACCACTGAGCCTTCTCTCCAGCCCCAGTCACAGTTTCTTAAAGTTAATCCAAAGATAGACTGATTTGATACATGATGAATGATGGTAGGAAAATACTAGAAGTCATTGTTTTCTGTAATGAAACCATTATGCTTAAGAGCAAAACACCAAGTATGGTAAAACAAAACAAACAAAACACTGTAATTCACAACATTCCAGAAGTCTGCAGCAGCGGGGTTCAGGCAGCATTTGCTGGCTGCCTGTGTGGGTACCCACCGGCAATGCAGAGCGGGCATGCAGTGGGCTCAGAATCAGCTTGGCAGAGAAGTCTTGATACACACGTTAAGTGCTGCTGGAAAAACTTGCGATGCATTTCGTTTTTAATTTTGAATGACTTTTGGTTGTTAGGCTTTCAAAAACCTTTCACTATTGCCACATACTTCGCGACCCCCACATTAGAAGTCGCGAGCCATAGTTTCGGAAGCTGGGGTTTGTAGTCATTCATATGTCAAATATAAACATACACATATGCAGTCGTTGACATTTTTTGGTTAAATGTATACATTTTTATTAGAAGTTATAGAGTGGTTATACAGCAAAAGTTATTAAAGAAAATATGTGCTTTTCTGCTCTGTTAAGGTGGAAAAGATGAAAAATAACAAAACTCACAGCATTTAGCTGATGATCAAATAAATACCAGGTTTTTGCTTTTTGTTTTCTTCTAGTGGCAAACACAAGTTAGAAAAGAGCAGCTCTGGAACGTACTGATTATGTGTAGTTGAATGATGTAGGCGACAGGTTTGTATCTGATAAATTCTAAAAGCTTTTTAGCTTCCACGTTGCTTGATTAGCAGATTCTCTCAAACTATAAAATCGGATTCATATAAAAATCGTTGGTGTTGAACAATCTGACAAATCTGACAGTTACTAGCACTATTTATTTCAATGGCGGGGTGTGAAGGAGCAATGCTCGAGGAAGAAAGAACTAATTTCAGTCCTATCTCTGTTTCATTGATATTTTTTGAGAATGAGCATTATTTCTCTCTCTCTCTCTCTCTCTCTCTCTCTCTCTCTCTCTCTCTCTCTCTCTCTCTCTCCCTCCCTCCCTCTCTTTCTCTCTCTCTCTGTCTCTCTCTCTCATCTATCTATCTATTTGAGAATCAGTCTTGGGCAAGCACTGCCAGAGAGAAACGCAACTCAGAAAAGGGAATTAAATTCCTAGGAAGCGCCAGGTGAACCAAGCAGAGGGATCCACGCCCTTACCAACCACCTGCGAGAATGGGGAACACCGAGGGCTCAGGAATTTCGCGGTCCGTGTCCCGACGTCACGCCCGCCGCCAGAAGGCGCCCAGACAACGGAAGTGGGCTGCAGGGTCTCCTCGGACCCCACGTGGCGCCGCCGGCGAAGCTAGGTTAGGCGAGCCTGGAGACGCAGGGCGAGCTGCTGGGCGGGCGCCACTACGCGTGCGCGGCGAGGGGCGGGGAGCAGGGGAGCGCGCGCCTGGAGGGAGGGCGGGGCGCTGGCTGCGCGTGCGCGTGCGCGGCGGGGGCGGAGCGCGCAGCGTAGGGGCGGGCCCGACTCCTCCCCGTCCGGCGCCTCGGTTTACGGGCCGAGCTCCTCCCGGGCTGGCTCTGTCCCCTCCCTCGGCCGTTCCCCCGTCCTCCTCCTCCTCCTCCTCCGCAGGCAGGCAGCATGGCGGCGGTGGAGACGCGGGTCTGCGAGACGGACGGCTGCAGCAGCGAGGCCAAGCTCCAGTGTCCCACCTGCATCAAGCTGGGCATCCAGGGCTCGTACTTCTGTTCGCAGGTAGCCGCCCACCCCGCGCCCCTCCGCCTCAGGGCCCTGCCGCCTCCTCCGCGGGCCTGGGAGCGGCCCGGGCCTCGGGAGGCGGCCGCCGGCGCTCGCGGGGGCGGAAGCTGACCCGCGGCGGGTTCGGGCCGCGCTTCGGCGCTGGGGAGGGTGGCCAGGTTGTGGGCAGGTGGGAACGCGCGGGATGCTGTGGCCCGCGACCTCCGCCGGTGCCGGGGTCGGGTCTGGACGCCGCGGGCCGCGCTCCGGGGGCTTCTCTCCGGTGCCTGTGCCATCCCGGACGGAGACGGAAGCGAGCTGCCGGGGCCTCGGGGTGGCCGCAGGCTCCTGAAGAGGGGAGCTAGTTACAGCCTCATGTCTGTCGTGTTTTACTACCGTGCTTTGACGTTTCAGCAACTTCGGATGTGGGAGTAGAGAGGGGTCTGTGTAATTCATTCTTTTCCGTTGGCATCTCAGATTATTAATGGAGAGAACCGGTGAGTTAAAGAGATGAGTCACTTGTGTTACTGAAGGTCCCATAGAATGAAGGGACAGTTCCCTCAAGGGTCATGCTTTAAGGCTCTGATGTATTCGAAGTTTTGTGCGGCTGAGCAAACCCAGTACTGAATGGGCCCTGACAGAAGTGTGTGTTTACTGAACAGTGTTTGTGTTCTTTGCGTTTCGAGACTCAGAATGATGGCAAGGCAGCAAGAGATAGTTATTAAGCTCTTAGTTACAGTTTGCTGATGAGGGGCATATCAGTATTTTGATGATAAATTGACGGGTTCCTGGGAGAGGTGAATTAATCAATAGTCCAGAGGCCTTAGTATGCTAATTCCCGTGAGATCTTGAGTAAGTGGAATTACTTAACTTCCCGAGTTCCAGTGTGAGCCTGCATAGAGAGAATTTGGACAGTTTTCCTTCTGTATTTCACAAGGTTGCACTGAAATTAAGGTAAGGCCTTGTAGCCCTACAGTGTAAGGTGTTTTGTCTTTTAAAGGATTCCAGTTCAATTTAATACTGATTATCTAAATACAGTTGAATAAGAATAGTTATGTGGCCAGGCGGTGGTGGTGTGCCTCAGATCCCAGCACTTTGGGAGGCAGAGGCAGTCAGATCTCTTCTTGACTTCCAGAAACCTTGTCTGGGAGAAGATAGTTATGTGAAAAGAGCAAGACCAACTATTTTCAAATATAAAGTACTTGCGAAGATAAATGTAAAATTAAAACTTATGTTTAAAAGCCTTCACAAAAGCTGGGCGGTGGTGGCGCACGCCTTTAATCCCAGCACTCGGGAGGCAGAGGCAGGCGGATCTCCGTGAGTTCGAGACCAGCCTGGTCTACAAGAGCTAGCTCCAGGACAGGCTCGAAAGCTGCAGAGAAACCCTGTCTCGAAAAACCAAAAAAAAAAAAAAAAAAAAAAAAAAGCCTTCACAATTATAGATAAGATATTGCAAGAGATCGTCACTGTTGTATGGGTCTTGTTTTTAGAAAGTTTATGATCCTTGACCTTGTTGCTGCTGTCTTTTGCAAAACGATGCACGTGGAGAAGTGGTTCTTGATCTAAAAATAGCACTAGAGTTATCAACCCGGTACAGGGCCTCTCGTGGCTTTAATATTTTACAGTTCTAACTTACTGAGTTCCTTGTGGAACCTGGACTTAAAAAACAAAAATTTGCTCTGAAAATTGTGGCCCATGTGAGTAGATTAACGTAGTCTATACAGTGTTTAAAGTTGGGAGGTGTAGTAGCATACTCCTTTAATTTCAGCACTTGGGAGGCAGAGGCTGGTAGATCTCTACTAGGCCAACCTGGCTTATATAGTGAGTTCAGGGCCATCATATGGGCTGGAGATTGAGCCTGGGTCCTCTGGAAGAGCAGCCAGTGCTCTTAACCGTTGAGGCATCTCTCCAGCTTGGCTACTACTTTCTCTCTCTCTCTCGCTCTCTCGCTCTCTCTTACTCTTTTTCTTTCTCCTCCCTCTCCTCCATCTCTTTTTTGAGATAAGAGTCTTACACACATGTAATTACAAGGAAATAGAGGCCAGGGGCTGGAGAGATGGCTCAGAGGTTAAGAGCACTGACTGCTCTCCCAGAGGTCCTGAGTTCAATTCCCAGCAACCACATGGTGGCTCACAACCATCTGTACTGAGATCTGGTGCCCTCCTCTGGCGTGTGGGCATACATTGAGGCAGAATGTTGTATACATAATAAATAAATAAATCTTAAAAAAAAAAAGAAATAGAGGCCATAGATTTAAGAAAGAACAAGAGGATTTTTTTTTGTTTTTTGTTTTTGTTTTTCGAGACAGGGTTTCTCTGCAGCTTTAGAGCCTGTCCTGGAACTAGCTCTTGTAGATCAGGCTGGTCTCGAACTCACAGAGATCCGCCTGCTTCTGCCTCCCGAGTGCTGGGATTAAAGGCGTGCGCCACCACCGCCAGGCAGAACAAGAGGATTTATGGGAAGGTTTGGAGGGAGGAAAAGGAAGAGGGAAATGATGTAATTTATAATTTAAAAGGTTTTGGAAAACTGTTCATCAAGCATAGGTGGCATTTGTGAGAACACCTAAACTTGCTTATGGTAGGAAGAGTGTAGCCATGCTGGAATCTGTAGGCGTGTTACTAGTGTTACTAGTATTGCTAGTAATACTACTAGCAATCTACTGTCATCAGACACTCAGAGTGGCTTATGCTGTCTCTTCATCCCTGTTATTAGTTGCCTTGGCCACTTTGTAAAATTTGTCACCAGTTAGTTGTAGAGGTTCATTCATTTCTCCACTGTAATTCTTCGCTTTATAAGACACCACTCAAACCAAACCAGACCGGATCTTATGTATAAAAGTCGCTTTCCCCACAGTTGGATCATGCTTATTTCAGTGATGAGATTGTCACTACTTTTGGTATTTGGAGTGATGGGAGCGGCAGGCTGCATTCCCACCTGGCTCCCGGCCGCTTGGCTAGCTTATGCCCCAAAATAACAACACACAAATTGTATTCATTTAAACACTGCTTGGCCCATTAGCTCTAGCCTCTTACTGGCTAATTCTCACATCTTGATTAACCCTTTCTAATAATGTGTGTAGCACCACGAGGTGGTGGCTTACCGGGAAAGATTCAGCATGTCTGACCTGGTGGCAGGCTTCATGGCGACTGTCTCACTGCCTTCTTCCTCCCAGCATTCTCTTCTTTCTTCCCTGCCTACCTATGTTCTGACCTATCAGGCCAAGCAGTTTTCTTTATTAATTAACCAATGAAAGCAACAGATAGATAGAAGACCCACCTACATCATTTCCCCTTTTTCTGTTTAAACAAAAAAGAAAGGCTTTCACTTTAACATAGTAAAATTACATATAACAAAACAGTTATCAAGCAAGAATTACAGTTACAATATCTATATCTACTTTATCTTTTATCATAACTAAGGAAAACTATAACTATCTATTTATTCTTCAACTCCATCAAAGACTCCAGAAGGACACTATTACCTAGGTGAACAAGAAGTAAGCAACTTCCAAAACTCTAGAAATGACTGAGATATTTTGCTACCTGGACAGTCACTCAAAGTTCCTCTGTACTGTTGGGGCATCAATCTTCAGCCTACAGGCCCATAGTATCCAGCAGACTTCTATGAATGGCTGGCTTCATGGCGACTGTCTCACTGCCTTCTTCCTCCCAGCATTCTCTTCTGTCTTCCCTGCCTACCTATGTTCTGACCTATCAGGCCAAGCAGTTTTCTTTATTAATTAACCAATGAAAGCAACAGATAGAAGACCCACCTACGTCAGTTGTTCTGACTCCACAATTAGGGTAGCTTTTCTCAAGCTAAGCAGATTGTCTTGCTGTAGTCATGGCTGTGTTTATATTCTTTACTGACCCTGAATGTCACTTGTCCTGCGAAATCGCAGCTGTTCTTTCAGCCCTAGTAAAGACCTCGATCAAGTCACTTTGCCTAAACACAGTGTTTTACATAAGTGTGAGACTAAGACATTTTCTTGCTATTGGGCATGTTCTTTTCACAGTGGTTTGTTTCCCTCTGCCTCTCACTCTTCCTTTTCCTAATACCAACCCCCTTGTCTTTGGAACTAAACCAAACCAAACTACAGAGACTCCTATTATAACACCATAACTCTTACAACATTTTAAAGACCTGCAGTTACCTTATTTGTTAGAAAACAGTGTCTTTGATCAGAAGGTGAGCTGTCATTTTCCTGGCTGAATGCTCATTTCCTTGACCTGTGCACAAGTGGTAGTATGTTTGGATGGATGAGTAAGTGTCTGAAAAGGCAGAGAGAGGCTCCTCTGCTATTACTTCTGGCTTCCTTGTCTTTTGGAAACGGGGGCACTAATAGTTCCTACCAAATAGTTTTGGTAGATGAAATGAGTAGATAAGGCACTGACCAGAAAAGTAAACTATATAAATAATAGCTCATTTTATGGTTAAAAATGCTGTATTTTATGTTTAAAAACATAAAAAATATTTTTATCTGAGTTGATTTATTTTAAGGGAATTTCTTCCTTTAATGGAATAAGACTTGTTATCTTTAAAATTGATCTTTCCAAAGGTTGTAATATTTTAATATTTGTAGTATCCTTTCTTACTAAATTAATGATAATTATATGTACTGTTGTAGGGAGAGGCTGCTTGTTCGTTCAGCCACCTGGCTAGCTTAGCCCTGAAATAACCACACAGAAACTGTATAATTAAATTACTGCTTGGCTCATTTGCTCTAGCCAACTCTCACATCTTGATTTAACCCATTTCTATTTATCTGTATATCACCATGTGGCAGTGGCTTACCCGGAAAGATTCAGCATGTCTGACTCTGGTGGCTCTCTCTGACTCCGCCTCCCTTCTTCCAGCATTCAGTCCAGTTTTTCCCACCTACCTAGGTTCTGCCCTATCAACTAGGCCAAGGCAGTTTCTTTATTCATTAACCAATGAAAGCAACATTTAGACAGAAGGACCTCCTACACCTTTTCCCCTTTTCTGTTTAAACAAAAGGAAAGCTTTAACATAGTAAAATTACATATAACAAAACAGTTATCAAGCAAGATTTACAGTTAAAATATATCTATTTTATCTTATCATAACAAAGGAAAACTATACCTATTCTTCAACTCCATCAAAGACTCCAGAAGGATATAATATTACCTAAGTAAAGAGGAAGTGCATTGTAAGCAACTTCCAAAACTCTAGAATTGACAGAGACATCTTGCTGCCTGGATAGTCACCCAAAGTTTTTCTGTACCATTGGGGGATCCAACTTCTGCCTACCGGCCTATAGTATCCAGCAGACTTTTTCACAAAGCAGGAGATAAAGACAGTTCAGTTACTTTCTTCTGTATCCTGCAGAATGTCTCATAGACTCTTTCATTAAGCAGGATCATCTCACCATTAGGCAAGTTCAGCAGTCATTTTTCTTCGGTTACTGCATGTCCAATTCAGCAGTTCAGGCAAGAGCAGTTTCTTGCCCAAATGGCTAAGGAGCCTCTTCGATGTTCATCTTTTCTTGAAGTAGCTTGGTCTTGCCAGGAGCAAATGTGTCTCACTATCATGAAAAATCTTAAGTTCTTAAAGATTTTAAATGCCATATTCTGAAGGTCTCTTAAAGATTGGAAGAATATATAACTGAAATATATCTCTATACATCTAGAAAATCTAACAGACATGACTACAAGTTTGACTATTAAAGATGATTATCCATTAACAACCTATATTTCTTAATTATACATTACATTTTTTAAATGAACTACACAATCACAACACCTCAATCAAGAGCAGAAATATACATATAACAAGATTGACCTTAAATTTGTATCAATAAACCAAGATCCATACCAATGCAAATTATTTATATCTATATCAATGTACCCTACTTTCTTTGCTTGTAAGAGTTTTGTTTTTTTGAGATGGGGCTGAGGTTTACTCATTTTTTTGTTCATTGTGGTGTCAGTATGCTCTCAGTGCATTGACTGAAAGTTGAAGAATGGGAAAGTGGAATTCTACTTATATTATTTTTTATATTATTAGATACAAAGGTGTATATTAATTACTGTCATTTATTATGGCTGAACTTAAAATTTTCAGTTTCTTAACTGCTGTTATTAACAAGGTTCTGTGCTGTTCATTGTCTTGCCCTGAGCCAGGTGATTGCCTGAAAAGGAGCTAAATGATGCTTGTAGTTTGTGGATTTCAGAGCTAAAATGTCAGTGACTGTAGCTAGGTGGAAGGAGACTGCTTTTGCAGTCAGACCTGGGTGTCAGTCTTTGCTCCAATAGCCTTGGATAGCTCATCTTCTAACTTGTAATAGAGAGAGGACTGATGGACGGTACCGCTCTTAGAGTTAGAAAAAAGGTGAATAGGATTGTGTACAATGCCTAGCCTAGGGCTTGGTAAATGTTTTCAAGACGGTTATTACCTTATTTATCATTTAGATTTATTTAATCATGTGTGAGAGTGTTGTTTGCATGTTTGTATGTGTACCATGTGGGTGCCTGGTGTTCTTGAGAAGCAGTCATCAGATCTCCTGCAATTTGAGTTAAGGATGGTTGTGAGCCACTCACTGTATGGGTGCTGGGAACTGAACTAGGGTCTTTTGCAAGAGCAGCCAGTGCTCGTCACTGCTAAAGAATTGCTCGGGTCCAAACCTCATGTATTGAAAGAAGTTTTAAAAATATTTGAAAGTAAATATTATTTAAGAACATTTGGATATGTGAGTTTGAGGCCAGCCTGATCTACAAGAGCTAGTTCCAGGACAGGCTCCAAAGCTACAGAGAAACCCTGTCTCAGAAAACAAAACAAAACCCAAACCAAAACAAAACGCATTTGGGTAAATTATTATTATTACTATTTTTGAAACAATTCTCTTTTTTTTTTTTTTTTTTTTTTTTTTGGTTTTTCGAGACAGGGTTTCTCTGTAGCTTTTTTTAGAGCCTGTCCTGGAACTAGCTCTTGTAGACCAGGCTGGCCTCGAACTCACAGAGATCCACCTGCCTCTGCCTCCCGAGTGCTGGGATTAAAGGCGTGCGCCACCACCGCCCGAAACAATTCTCATTATACAGTCCAAAATGGGTTTTCCCTAAGGATTTTTGGCAATCCAAGTTTAGCTTCTTTATGCTGGGATTACAGGCATATACACCAACCACTATGCCCAATTTATGTCTTGGGCAAGTTCTTGCAACCAGTTCCTTCAAAACAGCAATGACAGAATACTAACTCTTTATTCAGTCCATACGTTACTAGTACATGCTAGATGTGCATTCCCATCAGCTGTGAGTCTCCGCTTCTGTCCTTGTTTATCTGTGATGCTGTCATTTGACACTCAGCTCACATGTAGGCAGCAGTAGGTGTTTCTTATCCAAATGTCATGTGACATTTTGTAAAAATGTATAATCAGAAGGAATTGACCAGCTAAAATGAAAATATGACAAAAAATGATAAATGCTAATGTTGGATATAAAGTTTAAACCAAATACAGAACTGTAAAAGGCACATTTCAGGGGAGGTTAGATGGGACAGTACGAGGAGCATTTGCTGCTCCCACAGAGGACTAGAGTTTGGTTTCCAGAGCTCATGTGGGGTGGCTTACAGCTGCCTTAAAAATCCCAGCTCCTGAGGGTCTCATGTTCTCTCCTGGCCTTTGTGTATGGAACTTCATATGAATGCAACGTAAGCACGCAGGTGCACACACAGACACATACACGCGTAAATAAATCTTTAAAAACATGTTGGTGACATGGGATTGCAGGCTTTCTAAAGACAGCTAGATATGTAGCTAGAGGAAATGGGGGTGATGTGTCTGCCTTTTGGCATAAGTGTAACTAGCTGCATAATTTAAGTTATAAAGACTAATAAAAAGATACAGCGCTATGCAAAGGGGGGAGATAAGAGGGGTCAGATTATGTTAAGGATGATTATTTAGCAATAGTAGATATCAAAAAGACTTTCAGTCTAGGGAACAGCCAATACCGAGTTGAGCATGTGACTGTCACCAGATATGTACCCAGAGTTAAGGCTTTTTTTTTTTTAAAAGATTTTTTTAAAAAAATTGTGTGTATGTGGTTTTTGGATGTGTGTAGTGTCCACAGAGTACAGAAGAGGGCATTGGATCCCCTGGAGCTAGAGTTACAGGCAGTCGTAAGCTTCCTTATGAGAGTGCCAGGAACAGAACTTGTGTCCCTTGAAGCTTGTGACTGCTGAGCCATCTCTGTCCTCATTTGTAATGATCCACGAGGTCCTGAAGAACTACATAGAACTGGCTTTTAATACAGACAGTTCTTGCTTTGCTGTGAATGATAGGGTACAACTATAATGGGCTGATTCTATATAAAATAATCTTTACAGCCAATAGGAAAACTTAAGTTTTTTATACCCACTACTTTTTTTGGGGGTGGAGAGTTAAAACATTGAGAACTCTCTAACTCTTGGTTACTGTTTTCATTGCTCTGGCCAACTTCCTGAGGAGAAAAGCTCAGGAGGAATGACTGTTTTGATTTACAGCTTAAGGAGGGATTCATGGCTCATTGCAGTGAGGAAAGCTGGTGGGCCAAGCATGAGGCAGCTGGTCACATTGTCTTTAGTCAGGAAGCAGGGCCAGACATCAGATCTCAAGGCTAGCTCCAATAACCCACTTCTAGGGGTTCCTTCCTTAAGGCTCTACAACCTTTCCAAATAATACTGCCATCTAGGGAGTAATGTTCAAACACAGTACAGGGGTGGGCTGGGGCAGGGCTACCCTAGTACTATTGAAGGCACTACACAGTCAGGCTGAACTGTAACTATAACCCTAACTTAGATTTCTTGAGTTGATGGCCTGCCTGCCTGCCTGCCCTCCCTCCTGCCCTCCCTCCCGAGTGCTGGAATTAAAGGTGTGTATTGCCACTACTGCCTGGCTGATGTCATTTCTTAAGCTTTTTATAAATATTTTTCAAACATTTGTGTTTTAGTCTTTTTATTTTATTATTTTTTTTTGTTATTTTTTGAAGTAGACTTTCAATGTGCAGTCCCGACTGGCCTGGATCCCACCTGCATGCCGCTGCCTCCAGAGGGGTGGGATTAATGGCATGTACCATCATACCCGCCAATGACTGTTTCTTCTGTGGAACAGTCCTTAAAAATGTTTCTGATTAAGGAAGGCCTGAAACTGATTTCCTTGTGTTTTCTTTTAGGAATGCTTTAAAGGAAGTTGGGCTACTCACAAGTTACTACATAAGAAAGCAAGTAAGTAACACTGCTGCTTATCCTTCCACCCTTGGCCTCGGGTGCAGCTGATGAGTGAGCATTAGCACTTCTCTTAGTTCTGAAAGTATAATTCTGACACCTGAAATTATTATTCTTTGGTAATATGTAATAAAATACATCGAATTACATCTGGTTTATCTTGTTTCATTTGTTTAATATGAAAACATGAGGTCTTTGCTAGGGCAAATGGCTCTGACTTGGCTAGTACCTGATGATGCCCTAATCTCTTGGCACTCTCTTGTCTTTGCTAAAAGTGTCTGCATATTGTAGGCGGAGGATACAAAATACAGGGGCTGTTTGATTTTATTTGGTCAGATCTCTGTTGCTCTGTAGCTGATGATGATTTTAAATCCTGACCTCCCTATTTCTACCTCCCAAGTGCATGTATTACCAAACCCTGTGGATTTTGGGGGTGTCTTATATTACCCCACAGACGATTAACTGTTTTTTAGCCATTGTCAGCCACACTGGCTGTTATTCAGATAGCCTTTCTGTATCCGCTCCTCATCCTGTAAAGGTAGTTATTATTGTGGCTGACCTGCCATGGTTTCCTGGCAGTTGACAAGGACTTCTGTGCGTAAAGCACTGCCCTCTGATGCGTACGGTGTTAGCAGGTAGTGTGGTAGTTGCTGTAAACTTTCTGTCTTGGTGATTTTGGTACCTTGTACTCATCTGCCTCTGTTTTCTAGGAGGTCGTTGGTCTAATGAAGTTTGTTAGATTGCTTTACCAAAGCATCTGAGGTTAACCAAACCATCTTTGAAGGAAAAAGGAAAACAATTTTTAAAAGATTTTTTTTTTGTGGTGGTATAAAGTGATATCTGTGCTGTGCTTAATGGGAGTGTTGGGTTTTCCACGGGAGGAAATGTAGTCTGCCAGTGGGAAATACTGTCAGTGAAAGTTTACCAAAGCATAAAGAAGGAGATTTGCTGCTTTTGGTTTGGTCCTTGAATGAAAGTGTACAGCTTGGAGGTCATATATTTTGGGCCTTATAGTGCGTGAAGTCTGATGTTCCTTGGCACTGTGCCTGTATCTTATCTGAACCTACTGCATTGTGGTTTTTGAAGACTAGCGTACAGCGTCCTTTGCTTTCCCAGCTGTGTAAAGGTTTTGCTGCCAGCCTCAGCTCATCAGGATCATTAGGAATCTAGTACTTGTCTAGGATTAAATGGATCCTGAAATGTAAGCTTGCTTAAATTTTCAGGTGTAAATTTCTAGTAAGTAAGTTCTGTATAAAGATTAGAAA
Source organism: Arvicola amphibius (assembly GCF_903992535.2). Lineage (NCBI taxonomy): Eukaryota > Metazoa > Chordata > Mammalia > Rodentia > Cricetidae > Arvicola > Arvicola amphibius. The sequence continues at coordinate 44,910,819 of NC_052060.1, read as the reverse complement.
AGAACTTGTGTTTCAGCCTTGTTTGTCTTGATAGCTTTTGTGTTGTTTGTTTGAGGTCTGCTTTCAATTCTTCTTTGAAAATACTGTTTGTAGACGGGCAGGAATGCAGATCAGCAGGGAGATTTGAAAGGGAGCCTTTCCTTTCCTTTTTCCTTGTTTCCTTCCTAGGAGGTTGGTAAAGCACAGCCTTTTAAAATTTGTTTTGAGACAGAATCTAGATTTTTTTTTAAAAAAATTTCATTTACCATTTTATTTGTATTTGTGCTTGCATGTGCAGGAATAAATACATGCTACACGGTTGGAAGGAAGTCAGGACATTTGGGGGATATAGTTTTCTCCTTTTGCCTTGTGGGGTGTTGGTGCCTCCTTTATTCACAGAGCCAGCCATCTGGATAGCCCTGAGCCTAGTAATGGAGTACTCTGTGTGACTTGAACTTAATGATCCTCCTACCTTAGTCTTCCAACTGCTGGGATGATAGATGTGCGCCACTGTGCTCAGCAAAAGCCTGGATCTTGTTTGTCCTGTCCTAGATTTAAAGAGACACATTCTAGAGGGTCCTGTTTCAGACAGACCATTTAATGCTAGCTTTACCTGAAGAATTTTCAGTAATACTTGAATCTAGTGTCGGTGAATGGAGTCTATTTATTTGTTTGGGGTTCAGAAATAGTTTTGTATTGATAAAAACCTTCACTTAAAATCAGTTGGTTGTGGGACTTGGGAGATGGTTTAGTGGTTAAGAGTACTGGTTGCTCTTCTAGAGGACCCAGGTTTAATCCCAGCACCCACATGGCAGCTCATAACTGTCTGCAACTCCATTTCCAGGAAATATGGTACCCTCACACAGACATACATTTAGGCAAAACACCAATGCATGTAAAAATAAATCTTGGAGAAAAATAAAAGAGAAATAAAACTTAAAAAAAAAGCCATTGATTGTTAAATTCAATTTCTTTTAAATGTAAGTTTGCTGTGGGATGATTTAGGATCATTAGATCATTAAATAAGAGCATAAGATTCAGTTGTTACGTCTGAATTCAGATGCGAAGGTTTAGCTCATATGTGTTATTTTAAATTTAAGTTTGTGTGAACTGACATCGTAGAGAACATGCGTTTACCGTTGGTTGCTGTTCTGTTTGAGACTGTACAGCAGTGTCTAGCTGCTGCTTCCCAGGCACTGGGGTCTGAGCGGTCAGAACTGTGAGCAGAGCACCACAGCAGCCGTGTCGTCAGGTTGGGTTGGGTGCTCTGTATTCAGCAAAGCGAAAGTAAAGTGTGCTGCTGCTCAGTAGCCTGGAGACCGAAGCATCTTTCTCTTCTCTCACCTTCACATCTGTCCATCTCTCTCTCCCAGAAGATGAAAAGGCGAAACGGGAAGTGTGTTCCTGGACCGTAGGAGATGTGAACACTGATCCATGGGCAGGCTACCGGTACACTGGTAAACTCAGACCACATTACCCACTGGTGAGTATGCCAAGTAACTGGGGTGTATCATTGTCTTAACCAGTTTTCAGTTTCCTGAAATTAATACTTGTAATTTGTATTCCAGTAGGGGGCACGAACAGGATTGCCTTCAGGAAGGAACAGTGTACATTCTAGAGCTCAGGGTGTATTGTTTGGGAACTAGTAGGACAGTTGGCAGTTGTGGAAGAAGTGGAGAAGATTTTAGATATAAAGACTAAAACTTTATAAATTTTAAATAAGAATGGGATAAATTTTCTCTCTCTCTCTCTCTCTCTCTCTCTCTCTCTCTCTCCTCCTCTCTCCTCTCTCTCTCTCTCTCTCTCTCTCTCTCTCTCTCTCTTGGCTTTGGTTTTTCAAGACAGGGTTTCCCTTTGTAGCTTTGGCTGTCCTGGAACTCATTCTGTAAACCAGGCTTGCCTCACATTTACAGGGATCCACCTGCCTATGCCTCCCAAATTCTGGGATTAAAGGCATGTGCAGCTATACCTTCTGGTTTTAACATGACAATTCACTTAAGTTGAAATTTGCTACCCTTGAATATTTAAACTGACTTGTCTTGTACTTTTAATAAAATGAATATGTATTTAATATAAAATTTGGAAAGCTACCAGACACATAAGGACGTTTCTGTATCCCCTTCCAGTGATTGTGTCTAGGAATATGCACTTTTTCCTTTTTACTCTGAGATGCCACTTTGTTCCAGTTTGGAGCAAGAGCCTGGTGATTTTTATTTTTTATTTTTTTTTTAAAGATTTACTCCTTTTATTGTTTAAATTCTGCGTTTTTATCTCTGTGTGGGTATTTGCACATGAGTTCATGTGTCAGCAGATACCAGAGGAGTCGGGTCTCCCTGGAGCCACATGATGAACACTGGCCGTTTCTACGGCCTCTTATATATGAGCTCTCCTTTCTCAGACATGTGTGGCACTGGCACAGAAGGTAAGCTTAGCGTCAGTGAACAAACTAGGAGTCTTACAGCATTAACATGCCAACTAGAATTAGCTTCTTTTATTTTTTTCATTCATTCATTCATTCATTCATTCATTCATTCATTCATTCGGGTTTCTGAGATAGAGTTTCTCTGTAGCTCTGGAACCTGTCCTAGAACTCACTCTGTAGACTAGACTGGCCTCGAATGCAGAGATCCTGCCTCTGCCTCCCTACTGATGGGATTAAAGGTGTGTGCCACCACTGCCTGGTTTAGAATTGACTTATTAAAAACTTCTGCCTGAACTCCACTCTTCAGTCTTCTTCCCAGGTTTATTTTGTTACTACTAGGTAGTAGGTGCTGAACTGATCTTGTTATGTTTTTAGATGCCAACAAGGCCAGTGCCCAGTTACATTCAGAGGCCAGACTACGCTGACCATCCCTTAGGTGAGTTCACTTTTCTGTTTGTGGGCTTGGTTATCACTGCGAGGAAGGAGTGCTCTGTGTAGAGTTTTCAGTGCTGGACATGTAGCTGTAAACATAAACATTGTTCCTTGTTTTAAAGCCACATTAGAATGTTTAAGATCAAGATTTTTTTCCCCCTCTTTAGGAATCTGTCCAGTTCTGAAAACAGTGTTTATGTGGCTATTAAAGACAACGTTGAGAAAAACGTTGTATTTTGTGTTAAATGAACTGCCAGATGGGAGGGAAAGGCTTTTTTTTTTTTTTTTTTTAATTAAAGCAAAAGTCGATTCTGAAGGCCCGAGTGAATCCTCACTCCAGACTGGGCTGTAGCAGCGTAGAGGATGGCAGTGGTGGTGCTGGAGGTAGTGTTGTGAGCATGACGGGGATGCTGTGATAGTAACTGATATTTATTTCTGCTTAGCTATGTGTCAGGCACTGTGCTAAGTTCTTTGCACGTGTTACTCCATTTAATACTTTCAACATTTCTGAGGTAGGTTCTGTTGTCTTCTCTATTTTATAGATAATAATAGTGAGACATGCAGAGAAGATGAGTAATTTGCCACACAGGTCAGTGGACTTACTTAGTCTCTGACCTTTGAACTTGTACAGTATTTAGGTTGGACTAGGTGTTGACTGGCTTTGCATGTCAGAAATGAGAATGGTTGAATACCAGTGGTTTTTACATCATTTGTTTATTTTTATTTTTTATTTTTTTAAATATTTATTTATTATGGATACAATATTCTGTCTGCATGTATGCCTGCGGGCTAGAAGAGGGCACCAGACCTCATTACAGATGGTTGTGAGCCACCATGTGGTTGCTGGGAATCGAACTCGGGTCCTTTGGAAGAGCATGCAGTGCTCTTAACCGCTGAGCCATCTCTCCAACTCCTCATTTGTTTATTTTTAAATTTAAAATATTTAACATTTTTTTATTCTTGACATGATCTAACTACCTAGCCCAAGCTGGCCTCCTGGACAGTCCTCCTGGCTCAGCCTTCTGAGCATGGGATTCCATGTCTGCTGCCTCTGTGGGCAGCTTGTACCGCTGAATGGGAGCTTAGATAGCTGCTCTGCTTTTAAGATGTGCGGAGCCATGGTATTACTTTCCTATATGTAATTTGAAAATTTAGTTAAATTCATTGTGAATAAATTTAAGGAAAAGACAGTATAGTGATACCTTGAAAACATGTAATTTTATTATTCTCCTTTGAATGTAGTATTAACCTAATATTTTAAGAAATAAATATAACTTTTAACAGAATAGAATATTTTGCATTGAAAAGAAATCCTACTCTGTAGAGGATTAAGAACATTCCCAAGATATTCTGTGAGTTTATATACAAATACACACACCAATACATCTTTTCACCTTTTTGTCCTCTCTTAATATGTTAATATATTGTGATGTGCTCTATATGAGTTCGTATAAGTTCTTTAGTTGTAATTTTATTTCATTGTGTGGGTGTATCATAATTATCAACCAGGCCTCTACTAATGAATGGTTAGATTAGATTATTTGCAGGGTTTTGCTTCTGTGAATTTGATTGTAGCTTCTATTCTTGTAGTTTCATCTTTGTTCATAATTAAGAATATCTTTTTAGGTTAATTGTCTAATGGTTTGAATCAAAGGATATATTCATTTTTATTTTGAGATATTAGAAATATCAGAGTGTTTTGCCAATCATTACTCTCATAAAAACATGAGCATGAGCCTTGGTGGTGGCCACACCTTTAATCCCAGCCCTTGGGAGGCCGAGGCAGGCAGACCTATGAGTTTGAGACCTGCCTGATCTGCAGAGCTAGAGCCAGGACAGGCTCCAGAGCTACACAGAGAAACCCTGCCTTGAAAGAACAAACAAAAATAAAACAAAAACCCTCCAGAAAACAAATAAAACATGGGTATGCTTGCTCTGACAGGACATACACTAAATTTGAACGATGCAGTGAAGACTGGCATCCTCTTTGAGGATGACACACAACTTCAGGGAATGGTTTAAATTTTAAAAGAAAAACACTTTGCTTCTCTTCCATTGTCACCAGCATTACCAGCATTATTTGTTATCAACTTTGTATGGTATTTATAAGTCTGAAAGGTTGAGAAATTGTATATTTTATTTTAGCTTACATTTTTAGATTATAAGGTTTAACAGGTTTTCATGTATTAAAAATTGTATTTTCTTTCCTTTTGAATGTTCATATTCTTAACCCCATTAGACTAATAGTTTTTTTCAAAGTTGATTTCTAAAATGTTCTTTCAAAGTTGATTTCTAAAATGTTCTTTGTACATTAACACTCTGAATTATATGATAAAAATGTTTTTTCTTCAGCTAAATACTAATGTTTTGTCATATTATTCAAACTTTCAGCATTTGTATATAGTAAGATAAATGTGTCTTGTATTATTCTATTTGATTCTCTTGTCTTTGATCTGGTGTTTGTGTAATCATATGCCATTGCCAAATTTGACTACTGGAAATGTTTTCATATTTGCAGGCTTTCTTGCTGTCACCTTTGTTTTTTTTTTTTTTTTTTCCTCCAGAAATTTGCTGAGTATTTTTGCATGTTTCTTTTTCTGTATTAAGTTTATATAATAAGTTTGTCTTGATTTCCAAAATGTGTTGTTGGCATTATTTATTGTTTGTTTATTTATTGTTATTGTTGGCATGTTTTCTGTTGTATTAATCTTCTTTTATATCTTTAAAATGAAGTTTTCAGAGTTCCTTTTTGAAGCTCTTTTTTGTTACATTTGTTCTGGGTACTTTATTGTTTAGTAGTTCTTAGCGTGTTTGTATTATGGTAGGCAGAGTTTCTGATTTTTGACATCTTGACTGCTAACTTGCTAAATATTTTCATTCATTTATCAGATGGTTCTTTTGTTCTGTGGCTATGTAAAATTTGCAGTTGATAAAGCCATTGTCCTTCCTTTCACGTTTTCTGTTCTCTTTCTTTCACTTATGTCTGCTAGTATTGCTGGAGTAGCATTGTCCCAGATGCTCTTTTTTTTTGATTTGAGATTTATATTTTAAGATTTATATTTTAAGGTGATAGCAACCCAAGTTATGAGGACTATCTTTCTGGATAGTCATTTACTTTCTAATATTGAATTGATAATCCTGTCTTTTGATGTGAATCTTTTCTTAATTTATGGTAATGAAAAGTAATTTAGAGGGCTTCAGAGAGAGCTCAGTGGTTAACAGTGCTTTCTACTCTTAAGAGGACCTAGCTGCCTCTGACTCCTGCCAAACGTTGGGGCACCGGATGAAGGCGTAAATCACAAACAATCCCACACCAGTTTGGAGTTATGATTAATAGAATGGTTATTTATTTAAAAGGGAAAAACTTACAGATCACCGTCCCAGACAATAGCCCTCTGTGCAATCAGGAAGGGAGCCTAGTTGCCAGAAGCAGAGCCGGAAGCCAGAGAGCTAGTGGAGGGAAGTGGCCGCATTTTTAAAGAGAGAGACCACACCCCAATGGGCTGATATCTCAATGGCTATTGGCTGAAGGAGCAGAAGGAGCTCCCGCAACAGTGTTGAAAATACTAAAAAAAAAAAAAAAAACAAGCTTACTTGGATCCTCTGAAATTGAAATAGTATTGTATAAGGAGAATCAGCCGTTACCGGGTTGTCAGGGTATAATGTACTGAGTCCTGTCTTTCTGTTGGTTGTGGTTTTACTCACTCATTTTCCGTTCCAGGAATGTCTGAATCTGAACAGGCTCTCAAAGGTACTTCTCAAATCAAATTACTCTCAGCTGAAGATATAGAAGGGATGCGACTTGTGTGTAGGGTAAGCTGTTTTTCTTCACGGGTAGGACAGGGTTAAGAGGATCACAGGAAGTCTGATTTATGGTTTATGAAGCTGTAAATTGTAAACTCTTACTAACCATCCCTTTCCTTTACCTATTTTCAAAACATTTTCATATTTAAATAATCTATTTTAGAATAAAACTAAGCAACTCATCTGTAGTTGCCATTTTCTTTGATCAATTTTGTATTGTTTGTTTATTTGCATAAACATTTACTGAATTGCAAAGACAGGAAGATGAACATGACTTTGCTCAAGAACTTTTGCAGCGTTGTTCTTATTTTATTTGTTTTGTTTTTTCTGAGATAGAGTCTCTGTGTATCCCTGCAGTTCTGCAGTTCACTCTGTAGAACAGGCTGGCCTTAAACTCAGAGATTCACCTGCCTCTGCCTTCCAAATGCTGGGATTAAAGGCATGTGCCATCACCACCCGGCTACCAAGCATTATTTTTTTTAATATTTATTTATTTATTATATATACAATATTCTGTCTGTGTGTATGCCTGCTGGCCAGAAGAGGGCACCAGACCTCATTACAGATGGTTGTGAGCCACCATGTGGTTTCTGGGAATTGAACTCAGGACCTTTGGAAGAGCAGGCAATGCTATTAACCTCTGAGCCATCTCTCCAGCCCCCCAAGCATTATTTTTAAGAGTGAAGTTTGTATGATCATTCTATGTTTACAAATGTTATAGCACAGGACAAGGTCTAAGACTCGCGCAGTTAGACTAAAGTCTTGTGAGACACCTGTGTTTGGAGTATGGGTGGGATTAGAAACAACTGATTTCGTTCATTTAGATGCTCACTTAAGGCTTTTGTGCAGCATTTTAAAGTGATTTGATGCTATTTATTGTCTGGAGAATTTATTGTTTGGAGAATTGTCTGGAGAATTATTTCTTTTGCTTATTATGATTTTTTTGAGGAAATTCATTAGGTTTTTCATGCTCCCCCATTTTAGAAATGTAAGACTGTAGGTTGATAGTTTACCTAATTTAGGATATAAATCTTCATTAAGCTTACTTATTAGTGCCAGATGGTGGTGGTGCATGCCTTTAATCCCAGCACTCTGAGGTAACAGCAGGTGGATGTCTGTGAGTTCAAGGCCAGCCTGGTTTATGAATCAAATTCCAGGATAGTCACGGCTGTTACACAGAGAAAGCCTGTCTCAAAAACAAAAAGTTATTAGTAACCTTTTTATATACATTTATTTTACATACTTTTGTATGTTTCTGACTTAAATATTGCATCCAAAATTACATCAAATGATTTCATTTGACTGATATTTTATAAAATCAAAGCCAGTGTAGAATATAGGTTATTTCATTTCTTCTTGAATGTACTTATTTTTCAGCTTGCTAGAGAAGTCTTGGATATTGCTGCTGGGATGATTAAAGCAGGTGTAACTACTGAAGAAATTGATCACGCTGTACACTTAGTAAGAACTTTACTTTTTTATATTATAACTTTCAAAAATTCATTTTATAATGTCCAAAATAACTTCATTAAGTGAATTTGAAAGCTTATTTTTCTGTTGTTTTGAATATGGGAAACATTCTGTAGCTATTAATTGGTAATATATCCTACTTATAGATCTTGGGCATCTAGGCATAACTTAGGTTTGTATAGACATGTTTGCGTTCTTTTATTCCTTGTTACTGTTCTCTACATAGGAGTATTTACAGTGTAATAGTAAACAATAGACTGATGGCTTAAAGTGTGGGGAGGATGTGGATAGCATATATGCAGACTCTACACTGTACTGAAGACTGGAGTGTCTGCACATTTTGGTAACCAGCCGGGTATTGAGGAACCCGTCCTCTACAGGTACCGAGGCATGACTATGTATGTGATGCTGAAATCCAGGGACGCTTGAGAAATGTTATTCTGAAACTTCAGTCTTTTATCAACTTTTATGGAATTGATTAACCCGTGCTTCCAATAAACCATACCACTACATATGCCAAGTATTCTGAAATACAGAATAAACGGCAGAAACTAGACTAGAAATTAGTCCCTTTCATACACACAGAAAAAGGCAATAAACAGATGAGATGGGAGAATCCTGTCTTAGTCAGTGTTGTGTTGCTGTGAAGAGATGCCATGGCCACAGTTGCTCTTACAAAGAAAGCATTTAATCTGTCCTTGCTTACAGTTGCAGAGAGTTAGTCCATTACTATCCTGTGGACTTGGCAGTGTGCAGGCTGGTGGTGGGAGGGGGTAGACAGTGCGTAGATAGAGGAGGGGGAGAGAGCCAGTCCCCCAAGGCCACCCTTCTAACCTTGTGAGCCAAAGGTTTGTCCTACCAGAAGAGTTCTACTCCCTGGTGACTAAGCATTCAAAGAGATGAGCTTGTGGGTCTTATTGAAACCACCACGTAACTTCAAAATACTCATTAACAAGACAATAAACAGATCAGATAAAATTTGTAGTGTATATTACATGACAATATCTTTTGTTTTAAAATAAAGATTGCTTGTTAGAGTCTACTAGTTGTAGACTAGTGTCTACATCGTGTGCCTACGTTGTGCACAAAAAAGTGCTAAGTAGTTCAGACATGTGGACAGTGGGTTCTAAAGATCTCTCTATCCATCCATTGCTTGTAAGGATGAAACTGACCCCTGAACCCCTGCCGTTACAGTGACGATGGTATTGTTGATGGCGACAGCCTCCCTGAAAGAACTGGACTGTGTGTCCTGAGTTTATAAAAATGTTTTAAAAATTAAAAAAGAAAACATCATTGGAGTTTTTTTTTTTTTTAGCAGTCTAGAATTTATTGCTTGGTTTATGTGGGGTGGGATTTGTGTGTGTGTGTGTGTGTGTGTGTGTGTGTGTGTAGGTCAGAAAAACTTGTGAAAGTCAGTTCTTTCCTATCATGTGGGTCATGAGGATGGAACTCAGGTTGTCAGGCTGGTGGCAAGTGACTGCCCTCTGAACCATTATGCTGGCCTTAGAAATTTTTTTATTTAGCCTTATATGAATTCTGAGTTGGGGTATTGTATATATATTGGTATATCATTGTTAGGAATTTTGAGCACTTTCTCGGGCTAGGTGCCCTTTAATGTGCCTTTATATTTACTTGTTTGATATCACCAGCATCCTCTGGAAGTAGGTGACTAGGTGTTTCTTTTGCTTCCATTTTGTAGGCCTGAGGAGAAAGAGGTATTACATCACCCAGGGTCATAAAACTTAAAGGGGTGAGGCTGACGGTCTCCTCGAGGACAGAGTTGTGGTAGCTGCAGAAGCACAAGCCATCAGGAGGATATCATTATTTGCTGTGAAGCACAATTCTATCTCAGGGAACTTCAGTTGCCTACAGGGTCCTAGAAGTAGTGGAATCTCTAGTAAATTATGGACTGTTTATTCCACAGATGGTATTTTCTGCAGGCTTAGAGACATACTAGACTGAAATGCACTCGGCAGTAGAGCCTATGGCACTCCGATTACCACTGTAACATCACACAGCTGCTCTCTAACACCTCAGAATATCATGTGTTGCAGAAAGTACTTTACCATTTCTTAATTGTACATGTATTAATTTTCTTGTTATAGGGATGGAGTTGGCCTTAACATAGGGTATTATTGAAGGTGCTTATTAATATGGACTATTTTTACTGAAAATATGTTTCACAAGTAGTAAAGTCAGTAAACTCTTTATATGATGACAGTTATTTGTATTTTGTGAATTTTATTCTCCTTTACATGAAGAGCAGTAAACTGGTTTGTAAATAATATATTTAATTGTTATGTAGCATACTAGACACTGGCCCGGTAACATCTACTGGCCTGGCCTGGCGTCATCATATGTCTGTAGTGCTGTTTCTTGGTCTGTTAGTTCTAAGAAAACATGGTGTGTGTGTGAGAGAGAGAGAGAGAGAGAGAGGGAGAGAGGGAGGGAGGTAGGGAGGGAGAGAGAGAGAGAATGGGTGTGTGTCTGTGTGTATATTTGCCAGTACACATTCATGCATATATACATGCACATATATCTATACACCCATCACTATTTTCAAGTAAAATATAATATCAGTTCTTTATAGTATCATCTGTCTTAAAATTTTTCAGATTTTACAATCTGACTAATTGTATATAGATTTTTTCCTTTTGTCCATTCCAAATGATTTTCTTTGTATTTTAATTTACCATAGGCATGCATTGCAAGAAATTGCTATCCTTCTCCCCTGAATTACTATAATTTCCCAAAGTCTTGTTGTACCTCAGTGAATGAAGTCATCTGCCATGGGATTCCAGACAGAAGGCCTTTGCAAGAAGGTGATATTGTTAATGGTAAGAAAATATGTGTGACATTTCTTATTGTGAGTAAAAAAAACAAGTTTTGGGAGTCTGTTAGGTGGTTTCTGTTTTCTTGACTTGATTTTTCCCTATTTAAAACTCTCACTCAAAATTGAAGGAATCCCACTTTGTTTGTTTATTTTTAGACAGGGTCTCTTTACAGAACCCTACCTGTCCTGGAATTCACTATGTAGACCAGGCTGGTCTTGAGCTCAGACAATTCTGCCTCCCAGTGCTGGTGGATTTTCTGCACCACACCTGGCAGGAAACCTGTTTAGCAATTGCGTGTGTGTTGTCTTCAGCATACATTTAGTATGATATGTTCTATATAGCCTGTTATTTCTTCATAGCCTATTTCTCATGTGATTGGTAAGTAGGCAAAAAATGTCAATGCAAAATTAATATTGGACTTTTTATGTAATTTTCTTTTACCAATTTACTAATGGTTATGAAGAGAGTTTTATGAGAGATGTCAGGGAAAAACTCTTGCAGAAGTGCTTCTTAAAGGAGTGGCTTTGAGCTCCTGTACTCTGCTGTCTTGCAAACACTGCATGTGCTGAGCTACAGCATGGAAGCTAGCTCCCCTAGAGAAAAAGTCAACAGTCTTACCTAGCTGTGAACACTGTGAGCTACAGTAACAACTGGCTTGGCAAGAGATGACCCTGGTGCCATAATAACATGGTTGTTACGGGGATAACCAACCACTTTCTGATTTGATTTAAGAAACTCAAGCCTGATACTGTTAACTGGGCCAAAAATCTAAGTCATAGACTCAGGGGAGAACGTGATACTACTATTCTGCTAAATGGACCCAGTATTAAATGGTACCCTAGGTTCTTAAGTATAGCTCTTAACTCTGATCAGAGAACCATGTCTTTGTAGTAGATGGCGATTAATCCAGACTCACAAGTAGCCAACATGCAGAGAAATAGATGAGACTGGAGTGTTAGCTCTAAGTGGAGCATCTGTATCACACCCTCATTCTTTCACCCTACTCCCTGCCAAGGCTCAGGGACCATTTTAGAAGAGGGGGTGGAAAGATCCTTAGAGTCAGAGGCTGTGGACATCTGCAGTGAAGCAGCGTGTGCTGGACATGACGGCTTTGGACACGTGAATTCACAGCACCTTGACTGAACACCTTTACATGATCACGCCAGCCAAGATTCTAGCATTGGGTGGAGCCAAGCGGGCTCAACAGTGGCTCCCGAGGCAGGGAGAGTCAGGATGCGACCCATGCTCCAGGAGGTGGCCTACACCAGGTATATAGAGGTAGTACTGAGAGGACTCGGTGTTTTTAAAACCAACACATAAAGTTGGGAATGGAAAAGTGGAAGGAATGCGGTGAATTTGATTGCAACACATTATATTCATGCATTAAGTTCTCAAACAATAAAAATTAAACTGATAGGCCTCCCTAGATGAAGTCTTGTATGTGTGTGTATTATATATGTATATATTTCAATTCATACATTAAAACGTGTATAATGTAAAGCTGCACGTGTCTGAGTGTGTTCTTGTTTGTGTGTGCTTACCTGTGCGCAGCTAGAGGCTGACTTGGGGGTCTTCCTCTGTTGCACTCTCACTTGACCTGGCGTGTCACCATTGTAACGAGACCAGCTGGCTCCTGTGTCTGCTCCTTCAGGGCGGGGTCACAGGCATGCGTTCCACACCTGACTGTATTTATGTGGATGCTGGGGATAGGAACGCAGATCCTCGTTACTGTTCAGAAATCGCTTTATCCATTGAGCCATCTCTTCAGGCCCCTACATGGCATTTTTATTATTCATGAAATTAGTCTTTGTAGTATCCAAAGTAGAGACTACAGCTAGAAGAAAATAACGATAATACAGTATTGTAGTTGTTACTGACTTCTTAAGGTTGTTTATGAAGATTTCATAAATTCTGAATTCAGCCCTGATTTTCATAGTATTTAATTATCGTTAATATTTGCAACCTGGTCTCGCTATGTAGCTCTCGCTGGCCTTGAATTCAAAGAGCTCCACCTGACTGCCTCCCCAGTGTGAAGTTAAAGCCCTGTACCACCACACCTGAATGGCCTTATCTTTCTGTTATGACAGCATATGGCGCTTTCAGGGATGAACTGTCCGCTCCGCAGTGTAAAGATACTCACTTAGTGTGTTCTCTAGATAGTTTATTGTAGTGACACAGTTTAATCTTTATTTTAAGCTTGGGATGAAGACAGATGATACTTACAGAAGGATGAAAGACCAGTGGGATTTAAAAAAAAATCCCTAGAACTAGATAAGCTTTGCTCTTGTGTCTCAGGAAGAGCGAGTTAAAGATAGTGGAAATGTTTCCTGTCTAATTTCAGAACTTAGTGAAGTTGTCAGTTCAGTGTTGCTAACCTGGTTATTTATCTTACACAGCTGTCTTCGGTGTAATATTTCTTCTGTCACAAAGGATCTCATTACTGACATAAAAGCCTGCATCTGTCTTGTGCTGCACAGCCATATTCTTGTTCTCTGCAGTGAGTTGAGTGAATTTTCCCCCGAGGGTTTTCCTTAGGCAGCACCACACTCACTGGGGAGTTAGACAATGCACACAGTGCTGTTTTCATTTGGTTACATTTGCCTTTTTCCCCCCTCCCAGTGGACATCACTCTTTATCGAAATGGTTATCATGGGGATCTAAATGAGACCTTTTTTGTTGGAGATGTGGATGAAGGAGCACGGAAACTTGTCCAGACTACATATGAATGCCTGATGCAAGCCATTGATGCAGGTCAGCCTAAGCCCTGACACCCTTTTGCACCACACACCACCAGTGTTCAATGCACGTTTATTTTATTTATTTATTACTTGGTTTTTTCGAGACCGGGTTTCACTGTGTGACAGCCTTGGCTGTCCTGGAACTAGCTCTATAGACCAGGCTGGCTTTGAACTCACTGAGTTCTACCCCCGGAGTACTGGGATTAAAGGTGTGTACCACCACTGCTCAGCGCCCTGCATTTTTCTCTTTATTTGGCTTTTTGTTTTTACTTGCCTTGTGTTCTCATAGGAAATTAAAACAAGGATAGGGATTTGGGGGATAAGGATGGAGCTTCTGTGGTTTGCCTCCCTTATTGCTTTTCATAGTGTCCTTGGTACTTGTAGGGTCTTTTTCTCTCTGCTGTGTGTTAAGCCATGTACAGATAGTGTATGTACTTAATTAGGTCAGAATCACAGAATGTTCAATATTGCTAATTTACTATTTTTTCTACTAATATCTTAAAGATTCTTTCAAATTAGTTTTTTTTTTTTTACCTGTGTATTCAGATGTACCTCCTTTAAAGCAATTTAAAAATTACATATATGTATGTGTGCACATAGGCACATAAGCTACTGTGCTTTTGGGGGTAAGAGGACAACTTTATATATTTGAATATAACTTTTTTTGTATTTCAAAAAATGCATTTTTTTTCCTCTGTAAGTTCTGTTCCTTTAGGGAACCCTGATTGATACCCTTAGGGAAAGAGGATAAAAAAGTGTGTTTTCCATTTTCTTGTTTAGTGTTTGTTTTTAGAGAAAACAGAAGGTGCTTTTTTTGACCCCTTGGTATTCTGCATGGCGTTTCCCCTGTTTTACATTAGTGGTGCTCCTGTGTTTGAATAAGCTTTGTCATTACTGACTGTCTGGATTTTCTTGTGCCTGAATTTCCTCATCTCTATATTCAGGCATGAAGGCACCATGTATACACACAAAGGTCCTTGCTACATGGAAACCAACTGCTTAGTTAAGTGCTGCTCTTCCTCATGGTTTTTTTTCTCTTTCAGTGAAGCCTGGTGTTCGATACAGAGAGCTGGGAAATATCATTCAGAAACATGCCCAAGCAAATGGATTTTCAGTTGTTCGAAGCTATTGTGGGCATGGAATCCACAAACTTTTCCATACAGCCCCCAATGTGCCACACTATGCCAGTGAGTACTGTTCAAATACTTTAGGGCCTTCTATTTTGTATTCACTGAAGGAATGTATTTGCTGTGAGTACACCCATTCCCACCCAGTGTTACCTGTTCAAACACAAGTTTGAAGTCTTTCTTACATGATAGTCTATAGGAGGAGGTGTTTGGTCATGAAGGGGTGATCCAGGCTCTGTTTCCTTCAACCCATCTTTCCCGGTCACCAGTCACCATGACATCATCTCCTAGTCAACAGATAATGTGTCAGGAGGGGATGGAGATGCTTGGAAGGATGTGCTTGGGAGTTGTAGTCTACTATCCAGGGATGCGCATAAATCACCTGTATTTGTTCCAGTTTGTAGGAATTGAGTGACTTAATTATATCTAACTGCAAGGGAAGTAGGAAGTGTAACCTGACTGCGCACTCTAGGAGAGACCTAAATGGATGTGGTGATCAGTACATAGTCTGGCTGTCACCCTTCTAGTTTCTTAGGTGAAATCAGTTCATCCTAACTTGGTTTGCTGGTAATTCTTTGTGTATTATTTATTGGTTTAATAAAGGAGAATAGGTACTTATTTTAAGTCGAGAGTAGTATGGAAGAAAAACAAAGGAAGGGGCGGCGATCCAGGCTCTGTTTCCTTCAACCCATCTTTTCTGGTCACCAGTCACCATGACATCATCTCCTAGTCTAAGACATTGTGTTCCAGAGATCTTTTCTCTGGGAGATTAACCATTAACGGATACATCTGTTATTTGGTGTTAGAAGTAAAAGCTGTCCACGACAGTGAACAGCAGGAATTTAATGTATGCACTTATGCACGTTTCTTCCTCTCTCTCTGAACTTATATAAACACTCAGTAATGTCTTTGTGTCAATTTTTCTCATCCTACAGTAATAGGGAATGATAGTATCCAGGAATTGTTAGAATTGAGTTGATACCTGGGAAGCTTTTAGAGTTTGCCTGACATTCCTACCTAAAACGTGACCTGTTGTTTTAGAATGATGGTGGCATGATATGCGCTATTTCATGTGATGGTCACATCTCCACATCATCCCTCAGCTTTGTTGTTTACTGTGCCTGCTAGGCAAGCGTTGGCACTGAGCTCCATTTTAAGTGTCTTTGAGCCCGGCTTTCAGCAGACTATGTGCTCACACGGGCTTTCAGCAGACTATGTGCTCACACGGGCAGCTCCTTTGCTCAGTTGTGAGTCTAGTGAACAAATGCTTTGGGGTCTGTCGTCTGGATTCAGTCTTTCTCTTGGGTCTAATGCTTCTTACAGTAAGAACTGAAGCAGTCAGTCACTGGGTCCTGAACATTAACTAAAGTATGCCTGAGATTACTTTGCAGGTGGAGGGACTCCTGAATAGATGTTTTGAAGTGAGACCTATGCTGAGTTTGCCTGCAGGTTTCTTTTGAGGGCAAGGAACAGACAGTATGAGGAAGAAAAGATGGGGGATTCTGACTGCACATGTTAGCATCTTTAGAAATATTTCTGGGAGAGCACTGCTAATCTAGAATGGACATAGCAGTTGAAATCCTGAACACACAGCAACCTTGACTGCTCACATGGGGGCTGAGGAAGCAACTATTATTATGGTTTTTAATTTTGTAGTTTGTTTGTTTGTTTATTTATAAACATTAAAACCCATCTCTGTTGCTGTGGAAGCAACCGACAGCACAGCTTTAGATCCCTTCATTCCCCTTGTTCCCTGTGGCACCACACAAGAATTCCTAGCATTTTCTCTTTGGTAGACTGAGGGGAATGACTCCCTGTAAATCAGAAGTTGCAGGCCATTTTGAGAACAAGTTCATGATATTAGAAATGAAAAACCTAATTCTTAGAGTTCTTAGTTGCTTTCTGCTTCCAAGGGTTCACATGACTTTAAAAAGCAGATCTGCCTTGAGTGTACGTTGGGGAGCCTAAGGTAGTGGAGAGCGGTAATGCTGGCTGTTCACCATGAGGAGGCTGGAATGGAACTGTGTGGGTCACTTGCCTGCCCAGCTGGAGTAAAGTTAGTGTTTGTACAGTAGCAACTCAGTTGGGAAGGATGCCTTTGACTGCAAAAGAACCTTGGAGCAACTGACATGTTTGCCCTCTGGTGGCCAGCCTGAGTAAATGCCATGCTTATTTAGCTGATAAATGATCACTTTTTGTGCTTTGGTTTTTTAAATTTAAACTTGTGCTCCATATTGGTGAGGCCTTTCTGAAAAGACTGTTCTGGCTTTGGAGACGAAGCAGGGCCAGGCAGCCTTACTCATGTCTCATGGTGGTCCTAAAAATATTAGTTGTGAAGTTGACAAAAGGCAACGTAAATATATAGACTGTAAAGTGCAGTTTGCTTTCATATAGAAAGCGATGTCTCCTTATCATTTAAACAAGTTGCCTATTCTGCAGTTTTAGTTCCCTTTGAGAATGAGATAAAGACTACTTACAGACCTTTCTCTAAGTTGTGTATTTGTTTCCTAGTGTGTATTCCACTATGTAATCATCCTCCCCTTCCTCAAAGAATTGAGAGGCTTCTGGCATATGACACATATCACTCACACTTCCCTAAGTGGATGGGTGATGGGCAGTGGCATTCTGTTTGACTACCCCCAAAACTCCCCCCCCCCCCCCTTATGGAGTTCTGGGAATTACAGTGTGCTCCTCCACGCCCAGCAGCGATTGCCTTCTCTAATCTCTGTGCACATACAGACTGCTTTTCCACAGTGGTGACTGTATCTGAAGCCTAGCCTGTGGACATCCCTCTATTTTATCGCAGAAAGCCAAGCTGGAATACAATCTGCCCACAGACAGGTGGTTACTGGTGATGGCCTCTTTGCTCAATGACAGACTATGAGAGAATTTAATGAAGGGGAACTGCTGGAAATGTCAGTCCCGTGTTCCTGTAAGCTGTTCAGTTCAGTGCTGTGGGGTTTTGGTGTCTTTTGAGACTTTCTTTTAATTTCAGAAAATAAGGCAGTCGGTGTGATGAAGTCGGGCCACGTGTTTACAATTGAGCCAATGATTTGTGAAGGTGAGTGTGTGTGTTTCTATATTCTATTTGTAACATTTCTTTTAAAATTTTATGTCTTTATTATTTTTTTAAATTTATTTATTTATTTTTGTTTTTCGAGACACAGTTTTTCTGTATAACAGTCCTGACTGTCCTGGAACTTGTGTTGTAGATTAGGCTGGCCTCGAACTCATTGAGATCCACCTGTCTGTGCCTCCTCAAGTGCTGATATTAAAGGCATGTGCCACCGCTGCTCGGCATATCTTTAAGTTTTGCAAGTATACACATAGTATGTAGAGCAGGCAGTGAGTGGAGATTTGTTCTCTACCATGTGTGGCCTGGGAACCAAATTAGGTTGTCAGGCTGTTGGCAAGCACCCTTATCTGCTGATATTTCAAACCTTGTAACATTTGCTGAATTTTTATTTGTTTTTGTTACCCATCAAATCAGTAGCTGGTTCTGCCTACCTTCTTTTGCTTCATTCTCCCTTTTGCATCTTGATGGGTAGTGTGTAGAGACTGGAACATCCAAGGGTTTCTAAGAAGATACTTTGAATGTGATAATTCTGCTGTCAGTAAGTGTAAAGTACTTGGCTGTGGCCCTGTTCATAGAGGTCTTATCAAAGGATGGGTTCTCAAAATGCGAGTCTACATCAAGCCTCTGTAGAAGTTCTTGCCTGATATAGGAGGGGGGAGAGGAGACAGGCACAGTTACACAAGTTAATTCCAGCTAATGAAGAAGGCAGTAGAATAGTAGACAGATCTCTGAGGAGCCTAACTTGCCCAGGACACATAGCTGCTTATGTTGCAAAATTTGCCAGACTGATGAGCCATCCAGTCCTCCACAGTCAACGTTCACAGCTGTGGTTTCCTGCAGCATCCCAAGTGAGCACACGGCAGACACTGGTCTCTCTGTTCCTCTGGCAGTACGGGCTGTCATGTGGGAGCTTTGTTGTGAGCACTTAACAGATTGTAACTGGGAAGCACTTCTCCGAGTTTTTCATTGGGTTTAGGCAGCGCAGCATGTCAGTGCTGTTGACTGGTTTCTCTGAGCCCTGTGTTGAAGCACACCTTCCCAGACCCCCCAGCTCTGAATACCCACGTGCTTCAGTGCCCAGAGGTCAGACTCATGCTTTATTTCTCTGGAGCCATCCACTTTGTTTTTGAAATAAGTCTCTCAGTGGGACATGGGGCTTGCTAATTAGGCTAAGCTGACTGCCAGCAAGTCCCAGGAGAGCTGTCTGTGTCTAAGTCTTTCAGAGCCTAATGTTTTATATGGGTGCTGGGTATCAAATTCAGGGCCTCAATGCTTTTAAAAGTGCTTTGCCAACGGGACCATTGCTTCAGGCCTCTGATTTTTATTAGCCCTCAAAAAACCTATTTCTCAGGCTAAATGGTGGTGGCGCATGCTTTTAATCTGAGCACTCAGGAGGCAGAGCGGGCAGATCTCTTGAGTTCGAGGCCAGCCTGGTCTACAGAACTAGTTCCAGGACAGCAAGGGCTACACAGATAAACCCTGTCTCAAAAAAAAAAAAAAAAAAAAAAAACAAAACCCAGAAACAAACAAATAAACAAAGACCCTATTTCTCTTTGCTCCTTTCTCTGGTTATAAGGACTTGATACTGTAATCTGTCCCCAGCCATTTGCAGTTACGTAGTAGTGACCTGCTGTGGCAGTGCGGGAACTTGTGCTCACTGTGTGCACTGAGGTAGTTGACTCCAGTAGTCTGGAAGTTGCCAGTTCAAGTTTCTGCTCAGTTCTCTGGGGAGGAGTTTCCATGTGTTTGCTGAAAGGAATCA
Organism: Arvicola amphibius; assembly: GCF_903992535.2. Taxonomy (NCBI): domain Eukaryota; kingdom Metazoa; phylum Chordata; class Mammalia; order Rodentia; family Cricetidae; genus Arvicola; species Arvicola amphibius. The sequence goes on along the minus strand of NC_052060.1, from coordinate 44,891,175 downwards.
GACATCTTTATTTTGGAAATGTCACCTTGATTTGAGAAATAGAAAAATGGTCAATTTGCTACACTGAAGAGAACTGGACATGGTTACTTGGTTAGTGAGTGCTGCACATGGGATGAAATGGGAAGGCTTTACCTGAAACAGAGTGCTGCGGAGGATCTCGATGGGGGGTTCATCTGCCTGTTTCCTCTCTTTGCTTTTTGAGACAGTTTCACTGTGTAGCTTTGACATTCTTTGAACTCACTCTATAGATCAGGCTGGCCTCATTCAGAGATCTGCCTGCTCCTGCTTCCCAAGTGCTGGGACTGAAGGTGTGCACCACCATAGGCTATTCTCTTTCTTGTGCACACTAATGTAGAGACTGTGAGCGATGTGAGTGACAGAACTAAGCAACTGTTTTTGCTTGTTTAGGTGGATGGCAGGATGAAACCTGGCCAGATGGCTGGACTGCAGTGACGAGGGACGGAAAGCGATCCGCCCAGTTTGAGCACACCCTGCTGGTCACGGACACTGGCTGTGAAATTCTTACCCGGAGACTTGATAGCTCTCGGCCTCATTTCATGTCCCAGTTTTAATCCTCCCAAGATGCCTAATGTCTGAACACCATCTTGTACTGTGTTTTTTTATTGAAAGTACAGAAATGAAGAGCCTTTTAGAAATCCCTCAGTTTGTTTTGACTGTGGCTGAAAAGGGACTGCAGCATTTGGTGTGTGTCCTCAGAGCTTTTCTGGGGTCTGAAAGAGCTGAGGAGAATAAAGGAAACATTGCTTGCGTCCTCCGGCCCCAGCCTCACCCTCAGTTCTCTGTGCTGTCGCCTTTGACCCTGAGTCTGTTTCGCATTGCTTTATCACTGCCGCAGACGAGCTGCTTTCCAGGAGAGTTGGAGATGAGAAATCTTGAAACTTTAGCAACACACTGCTCCAGATTTTTAATTATATATTGGTATATATGGAAATATATATGCATACATTTTAAAATTCCATATACGAAATTATTGAACACTGACCTTTGGTCTGGGTTGATTCTGCTTTGACAGGATATCTGCTGTCATAAGTGGATCCATAACTTGTTAGTGGTTAATTCCTGGTTGGGAATTGGACTCCACTCACCCTCATGCCAATTATTTACTGTTGTATGTGTGTAGGAAAGACTTCCTGCAGTGTGGACTCAGTGAGTGAATGGGAAGGCTCACTTGGGAGGTTGTCAGAGTGTAAGGTCTGGCGTGGGGAAATAGCTGCGGTGCAGCGTGATTTCACAGTACACTGCTGTCTCAGACCCGTCTGGCCAGTGTGTGAGGTCAGAACCCCTTTTCTTCAGAAGCCTTCTTTTCCAAGGTTTCCCTCCGAAGTACTCAGAGAAGAGTGACAGTTGTCCTGTGGCAGGCAGATGACGGGGGAGGAAGTCCACAATGTCTCCAGGTGTCCGCACAGTCGCGGTGGCTGTTGAGAGTTTAGCATTTAGTAACTGGCAGCAGTGATAAAGGACTTTAAGTGCCAATGGGCATGCTGTTGTCCTGTGTCACAATGTACCTCACTCTGTAGATGGGAGTCATCAAAAATGACCCTGGGGCCAGCACCTGTGCTCGGTGTGTGCAGTGGAGACACACCAGATCATAAAGCTGTCATGAGGGTATCCTTGATTCCTGGCTATCTCATGACTTTATTGTAATATAATTTGATACCAGTGACACATACTTTAAGACATCATCTTTTCCAGAGTGCCTCAGACCTTATTGCTTTAAGAGAATGATGTTCTCATGAGTTAGTAAATGTTTTCATGATTTAGTAAAGTGATTGAATCTGGTGTAGACTTCTGGTGTGTGTGTGTGTTTAAAGTTTTTAATCAAACTGTAATATTTGTGAATGGAATGCTTTGTAATATGAATGTTAATATAATATGTAAAGGGAGATTAAAAGTTTGAATGATTATCCCACTTACTGTAGTTGCATTTGTTTCAGAGGGAATTGATGGGATGAGACTAATTTAATCCAAACTAAACTCAGGACCATTGGAGCATACACACCTTTTCAGGTATAATATTGTACCATAATTGCATGTTGCTTAATCCAGGAGCATGGCAGCACCATTTGAGATGTAGCTGTATTATGAGAGCTTTTAAGGTCAAGAATATATTTAGGGGAGCAGTTTGTATTCTGACAGTAGGATTAGTAAGTGGGGTGGTGTTAAGTTTATATCATTAGAAAATAAAGCTTCAGGAACGAAACCTTGGTGTAGTTTGTGGAAAGATTACACATGCTTGTAGGAGTGCTTTGGGTTGATTTAAAAAAAAAAACTGTGGGCTCTAGTCTAATTATAATATCTCCAGCTAATAAGTTTAGTTTACAAAACATCTACTTTGTACAATCACAGTTAATGTATTAGCTTTTTTGGTCTGCGCTGGGATTGAACTGGTGGCCTTGTATTTAGTAGGCATGTGCTCTCCTCTACTGCAGCATACACAGTTTAACTTGTACAATGACCGTTCTTTATCCTCCTGTCCGTCTTGCATTTCCTGTAGCTACAATTTAAAAGAAGAAAACATGTTTTCCCTTGGCATCAGTGCCTTTTTTTGTCTCTGACAATTCCCAACAGAAGCAACCTAAGGGAAGATTTATTTGGGTTTATAGTTTAAAGGGACATGGTGCATCCTGGAAGAATGGCATCACAGTAGAGCATCAACCTTGTGTCCCCAGGAAGTAGATGAGATTATGCTGGTGCTTGACTGGCTTTCTCCATTTCTTCTTTGTATTCAGTCTAGGACATTAGCCCACATGATGTTGCCATTTACATTCAGCATGGTGGAAACACTCCAGACACTCCCATAAGTGTGTCTCCTAGGTGACTCCAAATCCAGTTATGTTGACAATAAAGATAAATGATCACATTCCTTTGTTTTATATTTTTGTGGATAAGTAGTTTAGAAACCCTTCAGCAGTGTGTATAATACTTGTCTCCCATGCGTTTTAAAAAAATATTTATTATTTATACAATATTGTGTCTGTGTATGCCTGAAGGTCAGAAGAGGGCACCTCATTACAGATGGTTGTGAGCCACCATGTGGTTGCTGGGAATTGAATTCAGGACCTTTGGAAGAGCAGGCAATGCTCTTAACCGCTGAGCCATCTCTCCAGCCCTCCCATGTGTTTTAAATTACAAAAAGGCTGAAGATTTGCTATTGTTGCTTAATTACTGATTTCTAAATCACTTCTGGTTTGTCTGAAATTGACAACAGAATGTTCTGCAAAGGTAGATACACATGCATGATATTTGTAAATGATCTCTTCTAAATTTTAATTCTTGGACTAGAGATGGCTTAGTAGTTAGGGTGTTTGCTTTGATGCACAATCATGAGTACCAGTTTGTGATCCCAGCACCCATGTAAAAGCCAGCTGTGTCCCCACACATGCCTGGAATCCCAGTAGTAAGGGAGATTGCTGGGGTTTGCCAACTGCCAGCATAGCTAGACACCAGGGGCTCCAGGCTCAATGAGATGCTGCCTTGAAGGAACAGGGCAGAGTGGTGGAGAGGGACTCCCTTTTCTTTAGTCTCGGTGAAGGTGTGTACTTACACATAGCACACCTTATAGAATGTTTTGAAAATTTTATAGGAAAGTCGAAAGTATAGTGAAGTAGTAGTTACCTATACCCAACTGTACAAATGTTACCCTTTGCTTTTTTTACCCTGAGCTGGTCCTGGGATTGAACCCAGAACTTTGTACAAAAGAAAAGGGTCTTGTACTTTAGCCTGTACTTCTTTAAGGATGCTTGTTCCAAGAATATTACCGGTTGATAGAGTGTTGGACTAGCACACGAGGCTTGGCAGTTTAATTCCCAGTAAGTACCTGCACCCCAGCAAAAGAGTCTACGTGATTGTAATGTAATTGTTACTTCAACAGTTTTTAACATTGGCGCATAATAAATGTATACAGACTCAGTTTCTCCCAAGTTTCTTCTGAGCACCCCACCCTGTCATGGGCCAGTAATTTGTTCTGGAATAACTTCCCTGCTCTTTGAGTGTTGTAGGAAATTAACACTTGAAAAATTGTGACAGTTGCATATAAGTCTTAGTTCTCATGAGGATATGCTCAGGAGAAATACTGTGACAGAAGACTTCGTGGATGTCACGCTGTGTTCATTACGGCCCATATGAATTGCAGAGTATTCCAGTGCTCGATCACTCTGTGTCTGTTCCCTGTTCCTATTTTACTCTGACTTTTATAAACAAGTAGATTAGAAGCTACTTGAAGACTATGGATATCATGTTTACACAATGACTTTAGCATTCATTGATATCCTTACCTGAATCCACTATATGCTTGCATTTGATTTGCAATTTGGATTTCCCAAATCGAGTATTTCATTTACATGAACATTTTACAGAGAAGCAATTCTCAGATGTATCAGCCCTCAGCATTTATTAGCTGACAGTCCACTGCTCTGCCCTTAGCAATATCACTCTCGACTCATAGTTTTTTGTTTGTTTTTATTTTTGGCAGGGGCAGGTTGGAGACAGGGGCAGTCTGGAAAAGTTGGCCTGAAATCATCTACCACCTTTGGCTCTTAAAATCTTTCTACCTCATCTTCCACAAAGTCTCTTGAGCCTTGGAGGGGTGTGAAGTATACATCTCATTTAGGGTTAGCAATCCAGTTATTCTCTGCATGTTGACCAGTTGAGCATGTGTTAATGGCCATCTACTGAAAGAAACTTCTGTGAAGACAGTTGAGAAATCCCTATGTACAGCTTTTAAAAGATGGGTAAAGCTTTAACTTGGCAAACTTGGGTGTTTTCTTGAGGCTCTCAGCCCTGTTACTCTTGTTCCATATTCCCCACCCAACCCCCAGAAGAAGCCAAAGATACTTGTCTGCATCTTCTTTGTACTAAACTGGTAAGCAGTTGTACTATGGTGTTTTGAGAGAAGCACACGACCAGGATACCAGGGATCTGATTTGAACTGTGTGGCTAGGGGAGAGATTACACCCGCTTGCACTGACATCACAGCTTAGTAACAGCTTACAGGACAATGTGACTGAAGCTAATTTGCATTATCGGTAGCTAGATGGACTCTTACGTGTTTCAACTCAAATCAGTACTTGAGCCCTAAGTGAGATGACAGGTCTTGCTTCTGCAGCCATCACGGCACGGCCTCACTTTGGGCTATGGGAGTAGCTGAGTAGACATTTAGGCAGGAGGTGATCCTGTGGAGCATGCCCTTGACTTGCGGTATTTACCACGTGTGCAGCTGTCAGTGTCCAGCTGACAGAGCACACTGCACTGTTCTGTTCTCATAATTCTACCGAAAGCAGCCCTATGAGCAGGCAGGGCTGACTTCACCTGGCCATTTGGTTATTGTCAACACAGTTCAAGGATGTATTACCAAACTAGTTGCCTAAATAAACTTAACAAGTTTACTGACTGCTGGGTAGTGTATGTTTCTAATCGGTATTTGCAGACAGAATATTCTAATCTTGGTTTGTTAACCTATGTGGATGAATTAAAAATTAGCCTTTCTTTTGGGTTAGCATTGTTTCTAGACAGCATACTGGGCAGCCTAGAGAGAGACGACAAGATAGATGTTCAATTTACTCACAAATGCAGAAACTATTTTTATTATGTTAAAATATTTCTTGAGCAGCAATTATTTACGTGGAGAGTTCAAAAAACTGACTTGTGATTATTTGCCTTGTCCTTGATTATAGACATGATTACACGTACTCCTTCTAGTAGTTGCTGAAGCAGATCTGTCAGTCTATTCTCTTCTGATCACAGGAAAAGTACAGGAAGGACAGTGTTCTCTTCTGAACTTACATCTTTAGAACTGTTCGAATGCTGTGAGACAGAGCACGAAGAATAAAATTTGAAAGATGAACTAAAAAATAAATCACATTTATTTATTCTATGTGTATGTATATGTGTGTGGAGATCAGTTCTCTTCTATCATGTGGGTCATGGGGACTGAACTCATGTCACTGGGCTTGACAGCAGGCACCTGCTCCCTCTGAGCCATGAAGGAACCACTGACATTCTATTTGTTCGCTCGTCCCTCCCACTTTCACTGTCAGCTGAACTGAAAGCTCACCTTTTCCCCGAGTGCATCAGGTCGAAGCCTTTGTTGATTTGGTCGAAGGTTAGAGTGTCAGTTACAAATTCATCAACTTTTATCTTTTTTGACATATATTCAGACACCAGCTTCGGGACACTCTCTACACTCTTCCATCCTAAAAGAAACCACATTCTTAAGGATAAGTTTATGCAACAAGTTTCTGCAGTGTATTTAATCACGTTCCTCTCCTGGGTGACGTCCAGACAGTTCAGAGGTTATGTGGATTCAAGATGAACGAAACCTTTTTAGAACTGCTGTGGAACAGAGGAAGAGTCAGACACATCCTTAGCTGTGAAAAAGTAAACACTCAGAGTTAATTGTTCTTTTTCTATTTTAGGGCTACAAAACACTGAGCTGGATGGCACAGGCCTGAAACACCAGCCACAGTGGAGGCTGAGGCAGGAAGGTCATCCCACCTCAAAAACTAATATAATAATAATAATATAATATTAATTCTGCTGGAGAGTACTTGCCTAGCTACTCTGGCTTCAAAGGCCCTTTCAAATCCAGCTCCTGGAATATGGTGCCCCCAGCAGCACATGCCAGTTAAATAAAGAGTTCCAATATACTAGAATCAGTTAGTCAAACTGACACCTTCTAAGGTAAACCATATAATCATAAAGAAGAAAATTTTGGTCATGCCCTCATTTTAGCATAGTTTCCAAGGCTTTTATTCTGGGTTTCGAAAAAGTTAATGTAATACATGGTATGGGATCTCAACACACATTCTCTTAAACAGCATTCAAAATGCCTGGAATATTTTCCCCCTAATAAGGATGATAGGATAGGACTGTTCATTGAGGTTTTTTTTTGAAAGCCTGTAAGAACTATGGAAGTCATTCATTCATAATAGTTGGGCTGTGAGACATGTTTTGATATTTCTCCCTAGCTGAGCACCACAAAAAGACTTTACCCAACCTTCTACCCATAGTTAGATAATGCGAAATGACTAAATCCCTCCTACGACTACACCAGCGGAAAATGATCATCAGTTTGATGGCTTTTAATTTTGCTAAAAAGTTTTGTCACTATTTTAGTTTAGGATCATGTATTGGGTAGTACTAAAACTAGTATTATTCAGAAAGAAGTCTGACTATATTAAGTGAGGCTGCATTCTCTAAGGAAGGAGTATTAAAAATGACACAAAAATTCACACAAGAAACTCTGGGTAGTTTACCCAGCCTGCCTTCAACCTCTTTCTCATTAATTCTTGCTCTCTCTCTCGTTTCTTTCTTGTTCTTGTTCTTCTCCTTCCTCCTCCTCCTCTTCTTCTTCTTCTTCTTCTTTTTTTTTTTTTTAAGAGTGGGTCTTACTGTGTACCTCTGGCTGTCCTGCAACTTACTGTGTACACCATGCTGGCCTTCCACCTGCCCCTGCCTCCTGGGTGCTGGAATTAAAGGCTGTACCCCTACACCTGGCTCTTGCTCTTCTAAGTTCTGTATTGTTTGGCTCTCCTTACTTAAGAAGAAACCGAATGCCTCCCCAGCACCAGCGGCCAATACTGACTCTGAAAGTTTCTTCACGTCTCCCATGAAACAATCAAGAAAGAACTACAACCAGATGATTTGTGTTAACACAGGAAATGAGACCGTGATTTAAATTATGCCAATGGAAACAGGAGAGAAAATCTACTTGTCCACTGTGTTACCTCCAAAGGCAGTGCCTTTCCACGTGCGTCCTGTCACCAGCTGGAATGGGCGAGTGGCTATTTCTTCACCTGAAGCAGCTACGCCAACCACCACACTGACTCCCCAGCCTTTGTGCACCCCCTCGAGGGCTGCTCTCTGCAAGCACAAAGACACAATCACAGGTGTCCATAAACTGCACCAACACTGCCCTTTTCCCCAAAACCTCTAGTGGGGGAAGGGGTGACACAGCTGTTTTACAAAATGGCAACAAATTTAATGTTTAGTAATTTTAATTTACTGAGCAATTATATTTTAACAAGTACCTTTAAGAATTAACCTGACTATAAGAATATTGAAAAAATTGAAAGCTGTTGCTTTCTTTTTAAATTTTCTATCCTATATCTACAGAGAAAATGAATGAATCTAGACTACTTCTCTTGCATGAGTTATAAAACCCAACTATAAAAAGACCTGAGACTTTCAAACTACTACAAGAAAACATAAGGGAAATACTTAGACATTGGGACAGGGAACATTTTCTTGGGTAAGATCAACAATATAGGAAGCAAAGATAAACAGATTGAGCAGAGCAAATTAAAGAGACTTCTGCACAGCAGAGAACAGCAGAGTGTAGATGCAGATCACAGATCATTTGTAAAATTACAAGAAACCCCTAAAACCCAACAACAAAAAGCCAAACAACCTGGTCTCAAGGGATATAAAAAGACATTTATCTAAAGCAGACACAGATGGCAGATACGAGAAAAGATGGTCACTACTGAGACTCAAAACCACAACACAGCACCTCACTCCAGTAAGAACTAGTCAGAGAGGTTACAAAGGACAGGAGGAGGAGGAGGAGCTGTCTGAGCTGCACACCCCTCTGGCCTCAGCTTGCTCATTAGCTGTAGAACATGATTAAGGTAACCACTTACTGTGATTCTTTTTTCTTGGAGTAGCGGGGGTGATCAAACCCAGTGCCACCTAGGAAGAACTAAAAAGGCCAGTAGAGAATCCAAACGAGGGAGAAAGGCTTAAACAGATTTCTCAAGCTTCTAGGATTCGGATTCCAGCAGAAGGGAATTATACAAGGGAGAAGAACAGGTAACTAAGGATGGTGTAGGTGGGGATTGTGGCTCCAAGAGGGATGATGGTTTCTGGAGGAGGGGAAAGACAGAAAGGAGAGATGGAAATGTGCCATCAGCTCTCAGTAACTTGGAGAAGGTCCAAAAAAGCACAGCTCTGCAAGGTGTTTGTGACAATGTGAAGTCCAAGGAGGTAAGAAAGGAGCTGCTGAGAGTGTGGCCTCAAGTGCCCAGGCCCTGGGATGCAAGTCAGGATTCATAGCTAGGACAGGGACAGGCTTGGCAAACTCAGTCTGTGTACATGAAGTGCGAGGGTCACAAGGGACACACCAGTGCTGCAAGCGAAGAAAGAAGGCTCAAGGGGAGATTTTAGAAGTTCATCTCGAAAATGAAATATGGTTAGAAGATAACAATGGTGAAGTAGACCAAGGACTAGATTGGAGCCAGGGGCGCTTTTAGATTGGAAGGACCATGTTATTTTTTGTTTTGACTTGATGAGAAGACCTGTAATGTGTGCCACCAACACAGCTTCCAAAAGCCAATACCCACTCTTCACAACCGAGCCACAGTCATTAATCCAAGTCAGACAGGCACCGAGGAGACACAGAAGGTTAACTAAATGGAGCCACGCCAATACATACGCAAAGGCCTAATCAAGTTAAATCTCAGCTTCCTAAGAGTGACTTCCTCCTTATAAACTCACTTCCTTAGAGGATGAAAGAGAATGATGAGACGGATCAGGGAGAACTGGGGGACTCTGGCCCAAACAAGAATGGTGAAGCCCCATGTTTGCTGCAGCACAGCCCCATGTTTGTCTACCAGCTGCTATTGGTACTTAACAGAGCTCAACAATCTTGATAGTTTCCCCCATTTGGGCAGATGTAAACAGTACACAAAGGATTGATCATTGCCTGATGATCCATCAACGTGCAAGCTTTATGCTTTTAGGTATCAGTAAAAGGAAACCCGAACTCAAAAAGATTTTAGGGCTGGAGAGATAGCTCAGTGGTTAAGAGCACGTTCTGCTTTTGCAGAGGACCAGGTTTCAGTTCCCAGCACCTACAAGGTGGCTCACAGCCATCCACAACTCCACTTCTTGAGGATCCAATGCTCTTCTGACTCGGTGAGCATCAAGCATACATGTCGTATGCATAAATACTCACAGGTAAAACATTCATACACATAAATCTAAAAAAAAAAATAGCGCAAGAAGGTGTCAAAAATAACTAAGAAATTCACTATTTAATGTTACCCATGTCTGTGAGAATCTGCATCCTCTGCTCATGTCAGGATGTGTGTGCATATCCAATTCCAAAGCTCATGCTCTCCACGCTATTTAGCTTCTCATTTCATGAGATAAGCAGTTAACATACACTCAAAAGGCAAAGAAATACTGTTCTTTTCATTCATCTTTCCCCTTTCCGAACTTCTATCATTTCCCACTCAAATAGTTCCAAGTAGTTCAAGAAGCTATTACCATCCTCTGCTTTCTTTAGAATTAATTCCTATCAAAGCTGTTCCTTCCAAAACAAAACAATCTTTGATCTTCAGGAAACTGCATTTTAAAAAAGTATTGTAAGCACAAAAGGGGGAGGCATGCATACTCACCATGACCTTCACGTTGCCGATGCACTCAAAAGAGTAATCTGCTCCCCCATCTGTCATCTCAATGAGTACTTCCTGGATGGGTTTACTGAAATCCTGGGGGTTAATACATTCAGAGGCTCCAAATTCTTTGGCCTTTGCGAATTTATCTTTATTGATGTCGATACCAATGATCCGGGATGCGCCAGCCACTTTACAGCCCATGATCACTGCCAATCCAACTCCTCCCAGGCCAAAGATGGCACAGGTAGAACCAGGCTCCACCTACATCAAATCACAGTCTATAAGCAGCATGCCAAGAGTCACGGCCTCACAGGACAGCCACTGTTTCAGCAATGTCTCTCTGAATTAAGGCAGAAGCCGAAGCCCAGCCCAGTCTCCTACCTTGGCAGTGTTCACAGCAGCACCGTAGCCGGTTGAAATGCCACACCCGAGAAGGCAGACTTTATCCAAAGGTGCTGAAGGATCAATTTTAGCAACAGAGATGTCAGCCACAACTGTGTATTCAGAAAATGTGCTGGTTCCCATGAAATGAAAAATAGACTTTCCTTTGCAGGTAAATCTGCTAGTGCCATCTGGCATTAATCCTTTCCCCTGAGTGACTCTAGAGAGAAGAAAAAGGAAAATGAAAAGAGAAGGGTAGACTCATTTCCTTAACTCTATAGAAAAAAAAAATCAGTTTCAAAAATAATGACCAGCAAATACTCAGAAAGGTATACTAGGACAAAAACCCCTTTTAATGCACTGGTTGTCAACCTTCCTAAATGCTGTGTGTGACCCTTTAATGTTGTGGTGACCCCCAACCATAAAATTACTTTGCTGCTACTTCATAATTGTAATTTTGCTACTGTTATGAATTGTAATATAAATATCTAATATCCAGGATATCTGATGTGTAACTACTATGAAAGGGTCATTTGACTCCCCAAGGGGGTCGTGACCCAGAGGTTGAGAACCACCATTCTGATGCATTCATAACAACTGCCCATAATCCAACACCTTACTAGATAAACCTACAAAGACCGTGACTGTCCTCAGCTTCGGGGTCCTTGTGGGATCTATATCCCTGAGCACCGTGTCTACCTATGTCCTATCTCAGTTAAGTTGCGTTACTGGAACTGAAGTGATTTTAACAGGTTCAACTTCCATGATGTTATTTTTAAATTTCATAAACACTTAGAAGCAAATAAAGCTTCATAAGAATTTATACAAGACACTCCAAAACAATTATCCAGCTCATCTAGTGACAACCAGAGGCATCTCCACGGGCTTCAACAGGGTAACACTTCTCAAGGATCTGAGTTCCACCCCACCTTTTTTGAGACAGGACTTCACTACCTAACCCTGGTTGACCTTGAGGGTGCTCTGTAGACCAGGGTGTTCTCAAACTCAGAGATCCACCTGCCTCTACCTCTTGAGTGCTGAGATTGAAGATGTGCACCACCACGTCTGGCCTTTCTCTTTGACTGTGATTGATTACCACTAAGGGGAAAATCAAACAAGCAAAATGACCCCCCAAACAACTCCCAAACTCCGTTATCTTACAAGAGACAGGAACTAGCATGGCTTCTGGTGCCTTACTACAGTGTAGAGCAGCAGCAGCATCTTCCTTGAAGATTGCTACAAAAATCTGAACGTATGGCAAGGAAAGCATTAACACTGTGACCAATGGTGTGTGTGTGTGTGTGTGTGTGTGTGTGTGTGTGTGTAGGTCAGAGGACAACCCTGAGGTTGCTCTTAGTCTCGCCACCCTCTTTGAGACAGGGTCTCTTAGCTACTGTGTTAGATGGGCGGGTTGATCTAATGATTATGTCTCCTTTTATCTCCCTGCGTGGGAGGTGTGCTGCTTTTACTGGTTAATGAATAAAGAAACTGGCTTGGCCTGATAGGGTAGAACAGAGTTAGGCAGGGAAAACTATACTGAATGCTGGGAGAAAGAAGGTGGAGTCAGAGAGAAGCCATGTAGCTCCGCTGAAGACAGACGCCGGAACTTTACCTGGTAAGCCACAGCCACGTGGCGATACACAGATTAATAGAAATGGGTTAAATTAAGATGTTAAGAATTAGCCAATAAGAAGCTGGAGCTAATGGGCCAAGAAGTGATTTAATTAATACAGTTTCTGTGTGATTATTGCAGGGCTGAGCAGCTGGAAACAAACAAGCGGCCCTCCTACTACATCTCCCTCCCTAAGAGCATGCTGGGATTACACAATTGTGCAGCTGGCTTAGATGTGGTTTCAGGGGATCTGAATTTTCCCAACTGAGCCACTGTCTCAGCCCCAACATTTATCATTTCTAAGAAACACAATAACCTGATACTAAGATAAATATTTTGAAATATATACATGAGTAAATACACAAATTAGAAAAGAGGTCTTCTATACATTGCTGTAGGTGTATAAACTCTTCCATTCACATTGGAAAGCTGTGTGCATGTCTCACATCTTAGCCAGGCATACCACAGGACTCCTCCTCGAGTGCACATACCCAACACAAGACAGGCAAGAATGTCGCACTAATTTCAACAGCCCTCCCTGGTATGACCTAGCGTCCACCAATAGCAGGCAAGCGAATACACACTGCCATCTGGAGTGGAACATGACAGAACACAAAAGCAGACAGGCTCGTAGGAACCTGGACACCGCGCAGAGACACAAACGGAGGAAACGGACAGCACATGCCCCGTGATTCAACTACACCAAGTTCTCCAGGAAAGCCGCCAGGACAGTGTGACCTCTGCAGGAGTCAGGTACTGGTCTGAGGACACAAGGAGCACAGATGGGTGCTGGTAGAGATTGCTTCCTGTGCTGGGAGAAGGGTTTATTCAGGCCGTATGTACGTATGTAAACAAACACTCACCGGGCTGCACAATTTGTGTACCATGACTACTGTATTAATGTATGTTCTACCCCAATAAAAAAGGCAACAAATGCCAGGCATGGTGGCACATGCATTTAATCATGCAGAGGCAGGTGGATCTCTAGGAGTTTAAGGCCAGCCTAGTCTACAGAGTGAGTTCCAGGACAGTCAGGGCTAAACAGAGAAACCCTGGCTAGAAAAACAAAAGAGGCAACAAAGAAAACAAGATCTAACCAGTCTCAAAAGGTTCTCAAGTGGTGTGCCCCACCTCACAACAGACCCTTTCTGTGTCAAGGGGTTTGTTATCTCCTTTGGGCTTCACACAACCCTCCTGAGGTAGCTTTTATTACCCTGATTCAATGGGCCATAAAGCAGCTCATAAAAAGGGCTTCATTTCACTTTAAAAATATATGTCTTTGCTTGCAAATTTACCTGCCTTGTACAGAAAGAGAATGTATTCAGAAAACTCTGACCCACCCACACCCACCATCCTTTTGTGGCTCTTTGAAAGGAGACTACATACGTCCTTAGTCTGTGACTCTTGTGACCTCCTGTCTCCATTTCCTGAGTGTTGAGCAACAGGCGCTGCATAAGTCACTACAGAAATACTTGCTGTGATCTATTATTTTTTTTGTGTGTATGGGTATTTCTGCATGTGTGTTTGTATGTATGTATGTAGGTATGTACATACACCATGTGTGTGACTAGTGCCCCAAGGCCAGAAGAGGGCATCAGTTCCCCTGGAAATGGAGTTAGCCGGTTATGAGCTACTGTGTAGGTGACAGTAATCAAACCTGGGTCCTCTGGAAGAGCAGCTAGTACAAGTGCTTTGCCCATTGAGCCATCTCTGTAGCACCATTATTATTGCTAGTAAGATCTCTTATTGTAAGACTGTATTAATAGAGGGGCGGGGAGATGGCTCAGCACTTACTGTGCAAGCATGCAGATCTGAGTTCAAAGTGCAGAATCCATGTGAAATACCAGGCCTGACCCGTATGCTGTAACCCTAGTGCGGAGGTGGGTGGGGTGGGTGGATTTGGGGAGGAGTCAGGCAGTCCCCAGGAGCTGTGGCCAGCCAGCACAGCTGAACTGGAGAGCTTCAGTGTAAGAGACTCTGTCTCAAAGGAAAGGGGTAGGGAAGTTCTAATAACAGTTTCCTCTTAAACCGAAACATTTCATTCTGCAAGGACGCTCCTTAAGTAGGAAAGTAAACAAGTCAAATAGCTTCAGGAAGTCCTTGAAACTAACCAGATTCACTATGTCCCTTCTTGCCAGAGTAAGGGTCCCCTTCAGACAAGAGAGCCAAGCTGCAAAGAAGACTCTCAGGCCTGAGCAGCTGCCTGAAGAGGTACAGACCAACTGAGGCACTTGGAAAGGACAGCCTCTAGCCTGCAGGCTGTGCAGTGGGCTCCAGGTTCCCAGCCTTTGTGAGCTGTCACCTGTGCTGGGAGGGGCTTTGGGAATGCAGCTATCTGAGTATTTCTGCTCCTGTAAGTGATCCCTCACCCATATCCTTGTAAAAACCCCCAATAAAACTCATGGTTCACCAAGCTGGACTTCGGTGATATCTGTAGTTTGATCTGTTGTGGGCTCTTTATGTGGGGTAAGTAGACATATATGTGTTATATCTCCCCAAGAAAAGCTTGTCATTTAACAGGGAGGAAGATGAAGGTGGGGTGTGAGCTCTTTGATGTCCTGCTGTGACCCCTGCAGACACATAGTACACGCACACGCATTAGCTTTTTTGAAAGAGCTATATATACTTTTAAAAAAGATACTAACCTTATCTTCTGGCAAAGGTTTGTTTTAGGATTCAGACAAAATTTGCATTCTCCACACTGTGGGATGTAAAGCGGGATGACGGTGTCACCTAGGAAACAAATGTGACATTATTATCCTGACTGGTACGGCTGGCTCTAGGTGAACACAGCAGTTTTCCTGATTCTGTCAGCTGACGCAAGCCTGAAAAGAAACAGCCTCAAGGCTAGAAACGTCACCTAAAGAGCATGGTTCAGACACTAACCAGCCAGGCGCAGAACGGTAAGTTTCAGAGTTTTTGATCTAAATGAAACTCTGAATAGTTGGAGGTTCAAGAGGTCGATATGTTTCAAAACCACCAATTCATTGGCACATCCCTATAAATCCTTGCTTAACTTGCCAAAATTGCTTTTGGTAATGCACTTAAGACAGTTTCAAATAAAGTTTCAAATGAAAAGCAGTCTGCAAAATCAAAGAGGAAAAAAAAAATGAATCCAAATACTTGTGCTTCCAAGATAATTGAAATTAACTGACAACTTTTCGTAGGTGATGACCTGCTCGGAAACAGATAGTTAATCAGTAACACGGATCAGAGCCTTCCTTACCTGCCTTCACCTTAGTGACCCCTTCACCAACGCTTTCCACAATCCCAGCGCCTTCGTGTCCCAGGATCACTGGGAAACACCCCTCAGGATCAGCTCCGCTCAGGGTATAGGCATCGGTGTGGCAAATGGCGGTGGCGATGATCTACCCGGACGTCAAGAGAAAAAGCATCTAAGTGTGCACAGGCAGCTGGAGACAGCAGATTTTGTAAATTTTTAGCTACTTTTCCTTTATAACTGCACTTCCCTAAAATTAGCATGTTTACAATTCTTAGACCTGGCAGACTTTTGGTACTAATGAGCATGGCGGTGCGTTAGTATGCAGGAAGGTGTGACAGAGCCATTTTCCTCTTCGATATGAGCAGGCAGAGGTAGAGCTGGTGGCTTCACCAGCACTGTGCCTTCCGTTACAAAGAGGATCCAAACAGCGGGGGCCTTCGCACTGCTGCTTCCTAACTTGGAATGTGATCCTAAGAAGACATTATTTCTGAGAGGTGCCTGCCTGCCTGGTCTCCGCCAAACTCAGAGCTTTTAGTGGAATGGAGTCTTCTGGCCGACACAAACAGTTTCTACTCAAACAAGGCGGTGTGTGTGTGTGTGTGTGTGTGTGTGTGTGTGTGTGTGTGTGTGTGAAAGATGGCTCAGTGAGTAAGAGTGTGTGCTGGTTTGTGGGTTCAGCACCCACATTAGGCGGCTCACAACTACCTGCAACTCCCCTGGGCTCCAACGCCCTCTGGTCTCCTCAGGTTCCTGCATGCGCCTGGCACATAGAAACTCACAGAGGTACATCAACATATACATTAAAGAAAAAAAAATCAATTAAAGGAAAACTCTTGTTCGTATTTATGCTTTTCTGCTTCCGTCCTTGGTACCCCATCCTTTGCTGCATGTCACCAGCTTCCTGGGGGACGTAAGTTTACCACACTAATCATCTTCTGTTATCTAGGACAAACTGCTTTCTTTTCTGGCAAAGCTCCCACCAGCTTAACTTTTGAACATGAACAGAAATACACGAAGTATTATGAGATTTCAGACTCTTAGACTTGGCTGAAAAGGACCTTGAAAAGCATGAGGCTTTGTGCTTCTCAATCAGATCTTTTTGTGAACCTTGGGGCACAGGCACAGTGCATGGTGTGTCTGGGGGCAATGCAAGAGACCTGTGGCTCTTTTCCTTGAAGAGGAACATTTTCCCAGGACGCTATGGAACAGAACACATGTAATGGTTCTGACTTTAAAGCATTCACTTTTTACCCAAAACCAGTACAGAGCAGAGGGTAAAACAAAGTTTTATGTCAAGAAGTCAAAGGTCTCTCGGGAATGCTGTCTTCTGCCTCTCTCCAGGGGTGACTTCTTTTCTCAGCCACAGTGAAGGGTAAGGAGCAGGGGACTAATGAATCCACTGAACCCTGGCCTTGTCAACCAGGGGCATTCTAACGCTCTCTAAGCAAGAGAACTTTGTTTATTGCTCTGATCAATCAAGAACCTTTCCCCAGTTTTCTGGAAGCAAACCTGAAGAGTGAGTCTACTCTTTGATTTAATGCACCACACTGTGAGTTATGGGATTAGCAGGAAGGAGAGGATCATATAAAGCTGCCTTAAACCCAAACCATAAAAAGTTATATCGCTGTAGTCCACTAATCCAGAGGCTTGGCTTCTCAGCCCCAGAGCAAATACAAAATGACGGGGAGGGCTGCTCTAGGGAGGGCAGGTGAGAGGGCTGTGTGATTCCATGGCTGGAAGGCTTCTGATGCCTCCTCCTGGATACCACCCTTTGGGTTTATCCTCGGCAGCCCTCAGACCTACTCCTCTATCGGGAGACTAACTGCATGCTTCTTCCCACAGAACCCTGCTGTAACATTACCTTAATTCGAACTTCATGAGCCCTGGGAGGTGCTACTTCGATTTCCTCTATGGAGAGAGGCTTTCCAGCCTCCCAGGCGACTGCAGCCTTGCATCTGATCACCTGAGGTGGGGAAAAAGGCGGTAAACAGTTTATCCTCCTAAGTTAATGATTCCTCGACAGGCAACTCAGATACTAATGACTGCTAAGGCTAGAGTGTACCGGGGCCGGGTAAAGGCCCTGCTGTGCAGGCGTGAGGACCAGAGCTCAGCTCCACAGCATACATGGATGCGGTGGACTCTCTGTAATTCCAGCACTCAGATGGCAGCTAGGGGATCTTCAGAGCAAGCTGGCTGGCTAGACTACCTGTGTTGGCGGAGAGCGACAGAAGAAGACTCCTGATGTCAGCCTTAGCCCTTTCTGTGCCCACATGTGAACATGCATAAACACTCACACTACACACTCACACACACATAAAACTAAATGAAGCGAACATGTTCACAGAAAATGCATACCTCAGCGTGAAATGGAGAATTGTTTTTTAGGTTTCACATAAGTAATACACTTAAAAATATATAATTGAAGGACCAGGGATAGTTGATGCAAACCTTTAGTCCAGCACCTAAGAGGCAGGGAGATCTCTAAGAGTTCGAGGCCAGTCTGGTCTACATTTCAAGTTGCAGGACAGGCTGGGCTACATAGAAAGATCCCATCTCAAATCTTCCCTGGAAAAACCACCACCACACATGAACACATATATTTAAAAGGCTGAAGAGATGGCACTTGCTGCTCTTGCAGAGGACTCCAGGTTCCGCATCTACATCACAACCAGATGGAACTCCTGTTCCAGAGGACCTGTGTCTTTTTCTGGCTTCTGCATGCATGTGGTGCACACACACACAAATTAAAAAAAAGGATTTAATTGAGAACAGATTAAGATATAGGTCCTGTTGGGTGTGGAAGTGCATACTTTAATCTCAGCACTTGGGAGGCAGAGGCAGGAGGATCTCTGTGAATTTAAGGCCTACATACAGAAAGTTCTGGTCCAGCAAGAGCTGCATAGTGAGACTTTATCTACACAAACAAACAAAAACGGGAGGACAAAATAAAGAATACAGGATGCAGGAGCCAAGCTAGGGATATAGCTCAATGGTAGAGCACGTGCCTGGAATGCACAAGGCCCTGGATTTGATCCCCAACACAACAAAAGGCAAGCCAAGCTAACAACAACAACAAAATCCCACCCAGGTCCTATCAATAGGCTAGGCTAGTAATTCAAGGAACCACAAGTTTATTATCATGTATCCTAATAATCTTTTCCTTTGGACAGCTTATAAAACACCACTTTAGTGCAAAACTGCACAGTAGAAAGGATCCTAAGAAATATCCAAATGAGGGATATGTAAAAATATCACAATCATCTATTGTAACTGTGCTAGCTAATGCATTAGCCATTTGCCACGTGTGGCTATTGAACACTAGAAAAAGGTCAGTGTGAACTGAGATCGGGTATAAAAGTAAATTTTGAAAGCTTTACAAAAGAGTAACAATATCTCAATTTAAAAATACTGATAACATGTTGAAGCAGTGCTGTAACTATTAGGTAATGGTAATTAGAATTAATTTTATGTGTTCTTTTTAATGTGGCTCCTGGTAAGTTTAAAATTCATTACGCATTTTTTTTTTTATCGTGCATCTAAAGTAATGAACTACCAAAGCGATTCCACTCAGTACTGCCTTTCCTTACCCCAGACGCAAGCCTAATGAGAAGGTTGGATTTTGGTAGGTCACTTGATGCTTATGAAATACGTTGACAGAATAAAGGTTGCAAGTCACTGGGTTTATTGCAGATGGACTTGAAAGTCAATAAGATGTGATTTAAAGAAACAGGTACACGGTGCTGCACACGGAAAGCGAAGGCCCAAGAAACAGTCTGACTTTGTTTGGTAGTTTTGAGCACGGTCAGTGCTCCAGCTCCGCCAGCCTGCAAGCGCGAGCCGGCGTGAAGGCCGCGGGCCTCTTCCTACCCGGCTTCGGGCCGAGCAGAGCAAAAAGCAAAGTTGCTCCCCAAGCGCAGGACCGAAACAAAGCCTTCCCGCCCTCGCTGCGGCTGCGCTCGCCTTTCCGGGCTGGCGGCAGCGCACCCCCCGAGCGCTCCCTTCCTCTGCTCGGGCCCATCGCGCCTTTCAATACCTGGTTCGCCATGTCCGCAGGTTGGGGTACCAGAGCCGAGCGTCAAGCAACAATTCTAGCGGATCCCGGGAAGGGGAGGGCCGTGCGTGAGGGGCGGGGCTGAGCGCGGGGGACGGAGCTATGATGGAGAGGCGGCGTGCGTAGGGGGCGGGGGTCTGTGGAGGGATGGGATTTGAGAGGGAGGCGGGGCTAACGCAGGAAGGGCGGAGCCTGAGTTTTGGTTCCCGCGCTCTGCAGATTGAGATGGCGGGGATTTTATCCTGAGCCAGTGAAGGTTTTTATTTCGGGCTGGCCTGATCGATTCGCTGCAGAGCATCTTTGTGCAGTTCCTTGTCTAATTTGGTGCTGTCATTGTACGTAAGGCTTAGAAATAAGAGAAGTATAACGTGAGGGAACCGGAGTGCCAATGAAGCACGTGAGGAAAAAGCCACTCTTTCCGGTCTTGTCCCTGCCCCTCTCCTTGTGCTCCGTGCTTCAGTGTCCTGGATGCGTCCACACTGCCCCCAGCGGCTGAGTTTTCTGATAACTCGGAACATTAGAGGGAGAGGGGCGGTCCTAGACACGAACGTGCCGAGCTCCAGTCGCTGCTTCAGCCGGGTTTCTGGGATTTCAGGGCCCACGGGACACGGGGAGAAGAATTTGCAGGAAGGGAATGAGGGAGCAGACTGGGCTCGTTCTAAGAGTAGACAAAGAGAGACGGAGGACGCTGCATTCTTGATAGAATCCTAAATGCTGCGTGTGGATGGGGAGGAGTTTTTGTTGAAACGAACCTACTAGAACACTTCATTCTCTTTGTATATCTCAAGGCTTATTTGCGGAAGTCAGACCTTAGGGTTGACGTTCTGCATGATACTGTTCCAAGTCCTTTCCTCATTTCACCCTAAGTCACACTCTGGCTTTTAACTTATATACATTGAAGACATTCTGTCTCCCATCAGGGTGGCTTTCCTAAACTCCAGGCTTGAAGTGCAAAGTGCCCACTAGATGATACCTGTGTGAATTAACGTATTTCATGGTGTTTAAAGCTCAACTCATTTCAAACTAATCTTGTCTTTTCCTCTTATAGGGACTTTTCTCTACATGTCTGTGTTGATGGCAAGGATGTCCATTTACGCGCTCCAGCCAGAATCCCAAATCAATTCTGCAATTGCGGAAAGCAGCTTTCTTCTGGAGACAGAGAAATCAGCGTGCTGGAGTCTACCCAAACTGGTGCCGACTGCGGGGGAAGAGCAAGACAGGCAAGTCCTTTTCAAGCTTGCTTAGGGGAATTCCAGCTGTGGTAGGCGTTCCTTGAAGTGATTGGGTGTAGACCCTGATTGGTGTAGGAATCATTCAGTGATTGGCTCATGACATCTGGTCAGCAACTGTGGTTGCTGTGTCAGGGGTCTGTTTGACTGAAGATAGCAAGAACAGTTCCTACTTGTGGTTGGGTAGGGACCCTGTTTGGCCACGGACTGGGCGTACTTCCTGAGGGTCTGGCTGATGTCGGACACGAGTCAACGTAGGATGGTGGGGTAATATGGGGCAGAGGTCTTAGCAAACTGGCCCCTTAAAACCAACTGGCCCTGGTCCCTTCACACAACTTCTCTCTTTCCCTTGGTCTCTGCAATCTTGTTATCAACCCTTCAATCTTTTTCACATCTTGTAACTCTTTTCTCCTCTCTGCTGCTATTCTAGTTCAGGCTCTCATTATTTTTTTACAGTTCAGAAAGCCTCTTACCTGATTTCCTTGATGCCAGAAGCCCGAATCTCTAACACATTTCTAAATTATTGCCCCTTCTTTGCGATCTTTAAAAACACACCTCCATCAATGCATTTTGTTTCCTTCTCTTAGATTTTTTCTTTTTTCCTTTTCTTTTCCTTTTCTTTTCTCTCCTCCTCTTCCTCCTCCTCTTCCTCTTCCTCCTCCTCCTCCTCCTCTTCCTCCTCCTCCTCCTCCTCTTCCTCCTCCTCTTCTTCTCCTCCTTTTCCTTCTTCTCTTTCTTCTTCTTCTCCTCCTCCTCCTCCTTCTCCTCCTCCTTTTCCTCCTCCTCTTCTTCTTTCTTTCTTTCTTTTTTTTTGGAGCCAGATGGGTAACAATCTAATATTGTTACTCTAACAATATTTAAGGCAAGATAGGGATAAAATTCAGATTCTAATGAGTGCCTTTTTTTTCTTCCTCTACTTCAGGTTGATTATTTAAACTTTGCATTTTTTCAACCTCTCTCCTTAAATCAATAAACAACAACCAAAACCAGTAGGACATCTGCTTTCTGCTTTGACAGCTATGGTGCTTAGTCACTCTTCTGTGGCTGTGAAGAGACCCCATGGCCAAGGCCACTCTTAGACAAGAAAGCATTTAACTTGCTTAGTTTCAGAGATTTAGGCCATTATCGTTATCTTCATTGCAGAGAGCAGGCAGCAGGCAGGCGTGGTGCTGGAGAAGTAGTTGAGAGTTACGTTCAGAAGAGAGAGGGAGGGAAGGAGGTTGGAAGAGGAAGAGGGAGAGAGGCAGGAGCCTGGCATGGGGCTTTCGAAACCTCACAGCCCACTCCCTATGACACACTTCCTCCAATAAGGCCACGCCTCCTGACCTTAGCCTTTCATCCGGTTCCACTCTCTGGTGACTGAGTATTCACATATGAGTCTATGTGTGTATATCAATGTGAGTATATATATGTGAGTATTCACACATATGAGTCTAAGGACCACCACACATGGAGATGAGAAGTTATATTCTACCTAAAAGCTGAACAAGTTGAGGAATTATCAATTCTTAGAGAAGTGAAGTCACATTGCTGCCCCCAGATTAGAGACAGAAATGCAGAGAATCATGATTTATCAGACTAGAATCCCATTCCTTCAAGCAGCAGCACGGTGTAAGAAACTGAAGTGTGTTTGGCATATTGTTGGAGGTTTCTTGTGCTTTGGTCCGAAACTCATAAACTCCAGGGAGGATGAAGTCGTGTGGAGTGGAGGGTGGGGGGGTCTTCTCATACTTGTAAATTTCACCTCCATGACTTCTCAGAGAAGGTGGGAGAAGAATTTCCTCCTGTCCCCACTAGAGGGAGTAGAAATGTAGACATGTATGTTCTTAAGGAGATTTGCCCTCAGAATTTATTTTACCAGGTTCTTAATTCAGCATGGGTTTTGCCTTTGCTCAGCCGGTGAGGGAGAAGGGAGAGGAGACAACTTCAGCCCCCTCTAGCTCTAGCTATCCTGTGATAAAGGGGTGAGAGTTAAAAAGAAAAAAGAAAAGAAAAGAAAAGAAAAGGAACAACTGTGAATAACTTTCTAGGGTCACCTAAAGACTCAGATAAAGTAAAGAATTAAAAACTGCAGGCTGCTTTTTGCTCTTCTGTTCCTTATAATTACTAGCATTGCACTTACTGTCGTTCATTTTACCCAGAAAATTATATCTGCCTTTTCATAACAAAATTAGAAGGCACACAAAAGAGTAAAACACTGAACAAACAGAGCAAGCATCAGAAGCAGACCTGGAAGATGGCAGATCTGCTGGAATGATCTGATCGTGTATTTTATCTTTACTTTCTTGTCTTACTGAAAATAGTTCTTTTATTAAAATATATTCTGAATATCTGAGATCCTTCCCACCCCCACCTCCTGTCTGAATCAATGCCCTTTCTGACTCTTGTTAGAAAGCAAGCAGTCATCCAAAGACAAAATAAACAAAAACCGGACGAAGACAAAATAAACAGAAGAAAAAGAGCCAAAGGAAAAGCACTAGAAACATAGCTACAGAAAGCACAAATGCTCATATACACAAGAGTCCCATTAAAACCAGAAGCCAAAATACATACACAAAGGATCTGTAAAGTTAAAATAAAAATTCTGACAAAACACGAGACAAAGAACCTCCAAAGATGCCAATGAATTCTTTTTGTGTTTGCCATCTACTGGGCGCGGGGCCTGCCCTTAAGAGTGGTTTGTGTCCCCACTGAGACTCTGTTGTTCATTTGTGAGTGGTTATAAATTGGGGATAGCTTCTGTGTTATGGTTGGGGGCTTGGGTCTACTTCCCCTCTCAGGGCTGGGACCCCATAGGTCTGTGTGGGTCCTGTGTGTACTGCCTCCAGTCTCTGTGGGCTCACATGGGCTTCAGTCCGGTGTTTAGAGGGCCTTGTTTCTTTTGTGTCCTCCATCCTGTCTGGCGCTTACAATCTTTTTACCTCTTCTGTGGGGTTTCTTGAGTTCCGAGGGAGGATTCTGATGGAGACATCCTATTTAGGAGTGTTTCAGGTCTCACACTCTCTGTACATTGCCTAGCTGTGGGTCTCCATGTGTGTTCCCATCTACGGCAGGAGGAATCATCTCTGATGATGGCTGAGCAAGGCTCTCTAGTTTATGAACATAGCAGAATAGTAGCAGTCACTGTATGGCTAACTTCCTTAGCAGAACAGTAGTATTTGGTTTTCCCCTAAGTCCCTGGCCTATCTGGTCTCAAACTCTTGGGCACCTGAGCAGCGTTGGTGATGGATTCCATCTCATGGAGTGGTCTTAAAATGCACTCAGGTGTTGGTTAGTAAATCCCATAGCCTTTGAACCAACATTGTATTAGTGCATCTGGCAGGCAGCTCATCAGTGTAGATGAGTTGGTTGGTGGGTTGGTGTTTACTTTTTTCCTTTGGTAGCATGCGGAGTACCTTCCAGTACTATGGACACTTGTCATTAGGGGTGACAGCCCTAGGTAGGCATTTTCTTGACTTCTCCATGTGAGTTGTGTAGGTGTCGTCTCTGGCAATGGGGCCTTATTGTTGGTTTGTGGAGGTCAACCAGAAGCCTTGGCAATAGCCTGGTTATTCTGGGGTGGTCTGTTTTTAAAAGTGATTTCTTTATTATATTTGAGTGTTTGTATCCTCAAGATTTTTATCTTCAAAATGTCTTCACCAGCTTTTTATTTTGAAATGTTTCATAATTTGAAAAAGAAGAGAATGAACATCTCTACATCTGTCATGTAGGTGTACCAAGGGATACTTTAGCCCCATTTTCTTTCTGCCTCTGTCTGAACTCCCAAATCTGTGACATCACCTCTATCTTCTTTGGCAAGTATTACCTAAGAACAAGAATATTCCATGTTTCCCCATCCATTCTTAAGAAAGTGTTTACCTTGACTGGATTTGATAATACATGCCTTTAATTGTAGCACCAGGGAGGCAGAAGCAAGTGGGCCTCTGTGGGTTCTAGATCAGCCTGGTCTACGTTTTTGGACAGGAACTCTCAAACAAAGCAGAACAAACCAAAGCCAACCAAACATCAATCATCACCAAACCCAAACAAACAACAAATGTTTAGCTTGCAGAGATATCATCCTCATAAGTCAATTGGAAAAGCAGTGTGTGTGTTCCTGTAACAGAGTTCCTCAGTGGACAATAAAGTCTGCCTTGCCCACTCCCACGGGTAAGTGGCCAGAAGCTGCTCAGTAAGACACTCAGGTTAGGAATATAGCTCTAACTTCAGGGACCTTATAGCGGGAAGTGTTTGAGGGTCACATTAGATAATACAAAGGAAGGGATCCTTTAAAGTACAATTTCTATTGGTGTCAATAGAAATTGCTTTTCTTCCTGACTAGTTTCTCTCAGTGAAAAAGGCATCTAGGAGATGGAAATTTAAAGGGAACACCAGAGGGTGCTGTGGTAGCATTTTGAAAACTAAGGGGCCAGAGGCATAGTGGTTATGTTAAAACCCTTTGCCCTTCTCAGACAAATGTATAGTAGTGCTGTGATCAGATTGCCTTTTAAACTCAAACACTGCATACTATTGTAGGAGTGCATGAATATTGTCAATAATGTTAGACACACAAAACCGCTTTTGTAAATAAATGTGTGCCTTGTTATGTTGGGAAAAGACATTTTGATATGCAGATTTACTGTCCCAAAGAAGGTATATGTGCCTTAAAACTAATCTTTCGACTGAAACATTGGCAAATAAAGAGCAGGACAGTTATTTAAAGCAACAGAAAGTACATTGCCCAGGAAACCGGTCATTACTATAATACGTTTTGTTTTTCCCCTTTGGAGGGAATCAAGTCCTAGTGTGTTTCAGCGGCCTGACAGTCTGGACATGTTGAAGTGTGTGTTGCATCTAGCCTTTCAGGAAGCGGCATCCATTAGTGAAAGAGAGCTTGTGGGAAAAGGAGCCAGCTGTCAGAATGTAGACTTTCATGTGTTCTGTGCATTGCAAACCGCATTACTTGTATGTGATGTTTTCTTAAATAAGATCTCAATCTGTAGCCAAGGTTGGCCTTGATTAAGGAAAAGAGGAATATAGAAAATGCTTTTGAAAAATTCCACTCAAAACAGGAAGTCTACTTCCAGATAGTATCTTCTATATACAGAAGATATCTTCTATATGTGGGATCTTTATAACATGGTCTCCTAGACAAGACTGGCACAGTGACAACACAGGTTGAGACTGCAGCATGGACAGGAGAAGTCTCACAAGGCACATGCCTAGATGAATACCTGCAGGCAGTTAATGGCTACTAAGAGAAGAAGAACCGGTCTCCTCTAGGAAGGAATCCCCGATAGATTATCCAATCCTTGTTGAATCTGCTGATCCATTTAGTATCACATAGAGAATATGAGTGATACTAAATGGATCAGCAGATTCTCATTGTTTGTGTGTGTGTGTGTGTGTGTGTGTGTGTGTGTATGTATGTATGCATGTATGTAACAATTGAAGAAGTCAGGAATTTGAGAGGGAGTAGGGGAAGGGATGTGAGAGGACTTGGCGAGAGAAGATGGATAGAAATGATGTAAATACAGTACTTATATATGAAATTCTCAAAATAAAGCCCCCAAACAACAACAACCAAAAAGATTATAGATTATATAATATATATATTATATATTATTATATATTATATATATTATATGATTATAGATTGTTTGGATGCACATGAAAACAAACTTGTTACCAAATGTGCTTCCTGTCTATATATATTTAAGATTGTTCTGCTTCAAAGGAGGTTGCAAGCATAGATTTGAGAAACCGTAGTAGCAACATTTGTTGAGGTTTCTGTAAAGTCACTGAGTGCCGAAGGCAATGGGAAATGATGCATTTTATGGTGGACAGGTCTTACACAGAGGTGGGTATGAAGCAATCTAGATATCAAGGAAGCAAAGGAGAGGAGAGGGGGTAGGAAGAGAAGACAAAGCATGCTGGGATAGCGTGAGAGGCTAACAACTGGGAAGCGTGTCTTAGTCCCTGCAACACTGGCAAAGGAAACATGCCCAGAACAACTTTTCTATTTCTAGAAAACAGTCTTCAGGAAGCAGGGACAGATGACACAGGCCTGATCTCAGCACTTGGCCACAGGGAGGAGGGTGGCTTATTCATTTGAGACCACCTTGATCTATGTCATGGTTTTGAGACCAACCTGGTCTCCATACTATAACCCTGTTTCAAACCAACCAGCCAGGAATATGAGCCTCTGCTTTAAGATATCATTGCCCTCCTTTCCCCAGTCAAGGCTTCAGAGATGTTTTTCTCTCAGAACTCGAAACAGGTGTGATGGTTTAAATAAGACTGGTTCCCATAGTCTCATGGTTGGGAGTGAAACTGTTTGAGAAAGATTAGGAGGTGTGGTCTTGTTGAAGTAGATATAACCTGGTTGGAGGAGGGGTGCCCCTGGAGATGGGCTTTGAGATTAGACCGAGTCTCTCTCTGCCTCTGCTTCTCAGGTGTTGGGATTAGGGGCATGAGCTAGCATACCTGGCAAGATTTACTTGTTTTTATTTTCTGTGTTTGAGTGTTGTGCCTGTATGTAGGTAAGGCATGTCTGGTTGGTGCCCACAGAGGCCAGAAGAGGGCATTGGATCTCCTGGTACTGAGTCACACAGTTGTCAGCTGCCATGTGGTTGCTAGGAATTAAGCACACGGCCTCTGGAAGAGCCTGTGCTCTTAACGACTTAGCAGTTTCTCCAGACCTATCTCCTTTATCATCAGTATATTGGTACATTGTTCTTTGCTCCTTTTTTCCTCTTTGTTTTTGGAAATAGGAGTTTCTCTGTATAGCCTTGGCTGTCCTGGAAATAGCTTTGTAGAACAGGCTGGCGTCAAATTCAGAGGTTCACCTGCCTCTGTCTTCTGAGAGCTGGGATTAAAAGGTGTGCACCACAACCAACCTGTTTGTTCTTTATTACTTTCAGTTGACTTTAGAAAATAGCATCAGCTTGTGCCAGTTACTGTTTATTGTCCAGCAAAGCACAAAATATGTATTATAATTACCAGGCAAAAGGACAGTTACTTTATGGAGAGAAATTAAGAGTATAGATGTATTTTTTTCTTTTAAGCATTTTCTTTTATGTAGATTTTGATATCCCATTACTTATGATTGTAGTGAATGATTATAAAATGGGGCTAAGAGATAAGAAATGAACACATTGAAAAAGAGATTATCATCTGTTAAGATTAGCTTATAGTTTATTAGAACACAGAAATAAGATAACAATATTTTATGTATACACACGTGTGTGTATTATGGATGTTTCCAGTAAAAAAGTCTATTGTGGAAAGCTGTCGACATAGAAGAGAGTGAAGAGAGCAGTGTAAGAAATTCCGTGTGTTCATCCCCCAGCTTCAGAAGTTACAAATATATAGCCAGACCTATTTACTTTTTCACTTCCAACTCCCACTTCTGAAAAATAGTTTCAAACAGTTCCTAAACATATGATTCTATTTGTACATACGTCAGGTATCTTTTCATTCCTTCATCCACTTCTGTTTTCACACGTGCTAAGCCAGCAATGTGCCCGTGACACACACCCAACATCGGTTATTTCATATAGGAAACCTGAATATATTTTACAGGCACCCTTGGTATATCATTTATAGTTAAGTTCTGTTGAGGTACGAAGTGCAAACTTGGGCTTCAACTCCCAGCCGTCTTTGGCTCATCGTGTGAAGTAGCAAGCCAACCGGACAGGCTCAGATCCAATCAGATAACATTCCAGGTTGCTTCTCCATCTTCAAAAGGTCAGGATTATTCGGATGCTGATGATAATAACAATAAAACAATAAATACTATTTATATGAACATTTATCCAAAGTACACAAGGTTGTTTTTCTTTTCACTTCAGAGTTCGAGCTTTGGAGAAACATGCGCTACTAACATATACTATTTATGTGCAACAGTGGGGTTCATTCTGACACAGAAGGCGTGTGCACAGTGTGCTCTGGTCAGATTCCCCCTCACTCCCTATGTCCCACTCCTCCCTGCTAGATGCCACACCGTTAAGAGTCATTTCTTCTCTTTTGTCGCCTTCTTCCATTCACGGCGTTGATAATATTTGTGACAGTGCTGACAGACGGGAGGGTGGGGGGACAGTGCAATTTTGACCTGACAGAGGGAGGCCCTTGCTGCTGCTCGTGCTGTCGGGAATTAAGGCATACCAGCTGGGGAATGAGGCGTTAGCCTTGAGAAGACGCCACTCCTGGCCACGTAGGACATCAGAGGAGAGAGAGGTTGATGTGCTTGCTGGCTGCTCTCTGAAACTCTGATGGTACTCCTGAGTCACCCTGATGTTTGTAAACAAGGACAGAAACCCTGTCACAGACCCCACAGCAGCAGCTGAAGAATGTTGCATATGCAGGTGCCGTGCCTAAATATGTCCTTTACCCGGGAAACGGAAGTTATGTGTACTGTGTGCTTTCCCTTCCCTCCTCTTCTATGGAGTTAGGAAGACAGGAGGACTTCCCCTCTCATAGAATTCCTGTGCCTGTGTGGTCCACTTGTCCTTTGGGAGATAGATAGGTGGTTCCCTCAGGGCCAGTGAGAGAGTATGAAAGTCATCTCAGGAAGACCTACACCCAAGCTTCTGCTCATCCTCTAATTGCTTAGGCATTCCTTGTGGAATATGGGAGATTCGTCCTTCTGCTAACAATGCAGCATGACATTTCCACTTGGCTACTGCCACTTAGCATTCCTTGTGGATGTATTCTGTGACTGAGAACTTCAGGAGAAAAGGGTTGCAGTAGAGGAGCTATGAACCCCAGGTTCTCAGGCTTCCCAACCCAACTCCTGACTTGAGAAATCCTGTAGGCACGTTCAGATTTACAAGGGGCTTATCTATTAGGTTTACATAATGTAGCTTTAAAAATAACCATTTTTCTCTCTTTTCTGAACTTTTTGATATGCTGTGCCTGACGTGTTTGCAAATTGGGACAGTACATGTCAGTGGGATATTTTCTCCCATTTCTTCTCCATGAAATAACCTGGGTCCTTACCCCATGGACCCTTTACTCTTCCTGCAGTGTTTATTTTCTGCTTCCAAATCCCATCACTTTCACTTTAATTTAGGCCCCAGCATGTTAATTATCCCGCCTCTTCTTTGCCATGTCTCTTAAGTTCTTTACCATATTTCTCTTTTAACTATAGGCTGTAAATTAACTGAGATAATTAATCCCAGTATTACCCAGCCCCCAGCCTCTAGGAATCCCTCATTTGGAGCATTGCTATAATGAATATTTAGGAACCAATACTGAGACACAGTCCATCTAAAGTTGTCAGGCAAAGGAATCTTACAGGAGCCCCAGGACAAGCCAAGGCAGAGAGAGCTGAAGTTTTGTATATATCCGATACCTGCCACTCTCTGCTCACGTCTCAGTGGCTGCACAGGGCTCTGACCATGAAGGCTCTTTGTTAAATCACAGAAAATGATTCTAGACTTAGGCACACTGGGCCAGAGGAACCTACTGTTATATTATAGAAATCTCTCCTTCTAGGGAACAACTGGCTTGAGTTAATTGTTTGTGAAAAGGAAAACATGTATCCATTTATGCCACTACTGTATACCGCACAGCGTATAACACTGTTATTGTGGAAATGGAAGCCTTTCTTTTCCCCAAATGGCTGTTATTTGATCCGGTGATTTTGATGTAGAGTCAGAAGAGACATCCAGTTAGTTGTTGGGTTCAATAAAAACCATAAAGTTTGGGGTTGGAAGATGGTTCAGTGGGTAGGAGCATTTGATGATCTTGCAGAGGAGCCAGGTTCAGTTCCCAGCATCCACATCAGGTGGCTCACAAATGCCTGTAATTCTAGTTCCAGGGGATCTGACATCCTCTCTTGACTTCCCCAAGCACCTACATGCATATGGTGCATGCACACACTTACTCACACGTATGCATAAAATAAAAAGACCATAAAGGATTTCTAAACCACTCAGTCACAGACTTGGCTGTTTACCTTTTTCCTTGGTTCATCAGGTCGATTGCCTCATTGATTTTGTCGAAAGGTAGGGAATGGGTCACCAGTATGTCCAGGTCGAACTGCTTATTCTTGTAGGCAGTAACCAGGTGTGGTACAGAAGTCACACTTTTCCAGCCTGCAATTTAGCCACAGCGTCACGTAAAGAAAGGCTTGTCACCTGAAGCACTGACATAGTTTTAAGTTTTCTCACTTAAAGGCATCTTTCTGGAATTCATACATGTACAAAATATACTTTGTTAATATCTGCTCTCCCCGAGCTTTCTCTCTCGTCACCTGGCCCACCCCCTGCTGGTCCCCTCCTAGTTTAATGTCTTTTTGTTTATTTAAATCTAGATCAGTGTGCTTGTTGAAGAGGTGAGATTACTAGGTCAGATTTGGGTTGCTTTAAATACATTAAGCTTGAACTTTGCTCCACCTTTAATTTTATGGATTTATTATCTTAAA
Organism: Arvicola amphibius; assembly: GCF_903992535.2. Taxonomy (NCBI): domain Eukaryota; kingdom Metazoa; phylum Chordata; class Mammalia; order Rodentia; family Cricetidae; genus Arvicola; species Arvicola amphibius. The sequence goes on along the minus strand of NC_052060.1, from coordinate 44,859,853 downwards.
AAAATTTTCTTTGCCAGGAAGTAGTGGCACACATCTTTAATCCCAGCACTTGGGAGGCAGAGGTAGGCAGATCTCTGAATACAAGGCCAGCCTGGTCTGCAGAGTGAGTTCCAGGACAGTCAGGCTACAAAGAGAAACCATATCTTGAAAAACCAAAATAAGTAAATAAATAAAGAATAAGGTTTTTCTTCATAAGAAAAAAAATTAAGATTATTACCCACTCTTGCTAAGAATTATCTTAATTAGACCCAAATTTCCCTTTTGTTTCTTTCAACTGATTGTCTCATTTCAACCAATTTTTCCATTTTCTTTTGAGATAGGTTCTTGTTGTGCAGCTCAGGTAGGCCTTCAACTCAACATATGATGGCTTGCCTCAGACCTAAGACCCATCTGTATTATTCTCTTGAGTACCGGGATTACAGGCTTGTACCGCTAAGCCTGCCTACTTAAGCTGAATTTCAATTTGCAAGTTGTAGTCATATTTCCATGCAAACCTCATTTACTTTTCAAATGCTGGAGTAGTTTTTATATACTCAATGTTTATACCAATGATTTTTCTTTTCAAAATTCAATAATCTTTTATAATTTTATATAATAGTGAAAAAAAAAAACTATGAAAGAAAAAACTGACCACCAAAGAATGTTCCTTTGATAGACCGGCCCATTATCATGTCCACAGTGGGTATACTCATTTCGTCAACCTTTGCTCCAACCACAGTACATGATCCCCAGCCAAATGTCGTGCAGTCCACCGCTGCTTTCTGAAATGTCAAACAAAAGATTACCTGGGCAAGTAGAGAACTAGACACGAACTCTGGTGTGCCTATATACAGTACTCAGGGAAATTTTGTACGATGTCAGTAACCTAACAGGCTATGTTAAGGAGGTCCTCACATCATCCAATTGACCCTTGAGGCTCTGCTCTAGTGTTCTGTTAATGTGAAACCTACAGAAACAGTTCTTTCTTGTTTTGTTTGTATTTCAAGACAGGATTTCTCTGTGGAGCCCTCACTGTCCTGAAACTTGCTCTGTAGACCAGACTGGTGTCAAACTCAGAGATCCTCCTGCCTCTGTCTCCCCAGTGCTGGGATTAAAAACATGTGCTACCACAACTGGTTTAAAAAATAATCTTAACCATCAAAAAGATATTAAAAGGAGATGGGACATATTTTACCTTGTACGAATACCATTGTTTGGCTGAGCCTGCAAAGTATGACATGCATACTGAGGAACATGAACATAGAATTAAGAAGAATCTGTAGAGCATAAACTTTAATCAGTAATGGTTTGGCAATCTAACACAACATTTACTAAAATATAAGCCGTTCCTGAGGTCTGAGATCAAAATATTGAAAAGTATGAAGAGAGAGCTAGTGAGTGATTCAATAGAGCCTGAGAAATGAGGCACACACTGAATACTTAGATTTAAAAGTAGGATAAATTGGGAGAAATGCTGTTTAAAATTGAGCAAAAAAAATGCTAGAAAATACTACTTTGTTTCCCTGCATTTTTAAAGCCTGCCTGTAGGGTCTGTCTTTTGTTGAGATTGTGAGGCCATGGATTTGAACTTCCTTGGTTTCTGGGTCTCCACATGGAAGAGCAGTCCAAGAGATGGAGATATACGCTAACCATTGACTGAGACAGAGAACACTGTAAATCTGGGGTTCATGTAGAAATGCTAAGAACTGAAAATATAAGTTTCAGTGTGGAAGCCATTCCATGTAGAAAGCCGCAAGGCAAACAGATAAACATTTTAGATCTTCTGAGACTCAGAGAGAAGACACGTGCAAACTTTGTTCACGTCCTTTGTGGTCAACTTGATTTTGAACTTTTGGGGTGATACTTTTACAAAAATCTTTGCTGGCTTCACATTGCTGAGCACTGCATCGGCTCCTGCCTCCAGGTTCTTGCCCTGTGTGAGTGTCTGTCCTGGCTTCGTTCAATGATGGACTACGATGTAGAAGTGCTGTCCAAAAGGCTCTTTCCTCCCTACGGTGTTTCATCCCAGCAATAGAAGCCCCAAATAGGACAAAGTCTAATGCTAGCTATCATAATGAAAAGCTGTGGCTGCTAAGCTGCCTTTCACTGTAAAAACTGAGCTGTGGGATGTGCAGAATGGGCATGGAGCTCAGCAGACTGCAGGGTGGGAAGCCCAGAATACAGAGCACAGCACAGATAAGAAGCCTTGAATGTGTGCTGTCCTCAGTAGCCATCAATGTTTACCAGCTTTTACCACCTGCTAGAAGCTGTCAGGATGGTTTGTGTGGTTCTTGAATTGCTTTCTTCCTGGATCCGTTCTGTTCCAGAGAATGCACTGGTCATGTAAGACCCAGGGAAGGAAACAGCACAAAGTGCTTCTTTACAGCTGTTACCCTTTTTAGCCACTATGGAAGAGCAGGGTTAGTAACCAGGGTGCATGACTGTGTCACTCACACGGGAAACATCGCAGCTGCTTCTCACCCACATTAGTGAAACAAGAAGAAAAAAGGTGGATAAGTCAGCTGATAAATTCTTTGGTCATTTTATTCCCAAACAAACAAAAATAAAATCAGTATCTTAAGAAAGTACAGCCGGGCGATGGTGGCACATGCCTTTAATCCCAGCACTCGGGAGGCAGAGGCAGGCAGATCTCTGAGTTCGAGGCCAGCCTGGTCTACAAGAGCTAGTTCCAGGACAGGCTCTAGAAACTACAGGGAAACCCTGTCTTGAAAAACCAAAAAAACAAAAACAAAAACAAAAACAAACAAACAAACAAACAAACAAAAAACAAAAAAAAGAAGGACGTCTACTGCTAGAAACATGGCTTGCTTTCCCTTATTAGTTGGTAATTAAAGAGCATATTAGAAGTGAGATGCAAGGACTGAGGATGGGGAGAGAAATCCACATACCAAGGTCTGAGCTGTTCCCGCACAGTCCAGGGAGAAATCCACACCTCCATTGGTCAGCTCAGTGATGACATCCTGTACGGGTTTATCTAGGTCTTTGGGGTTAAGGCAGTCAGTGGCTCCCAGGGCCTTGGCTCTAGAAAACTTCTCACTGTTGATGTCAACAGCTATGATCCTGGAGGCACCTGCTGCTTTACACCCGATTACGGCAGAGAGACCTACACAGCCCAGGCCAAAGACGGCACAGGTGGAACCAGGGGTGACCTGCAGGCGGAAGAATACAGAGTGGCTGAAAGCCGATGCTCTCAGCTTTGTCTTTCATGGGGGAGGGAGCGATGACCCAGACACAGACATTAAAAAAATGCCTGTTATAAAGCTGCAATAATAATAAATCCTAATCATCTAGGCCTGACTTAAACAGCATTCTCTCCCTGAAACTGTTCTTGATTCTTCAGTCAGAAATCGGTACTGTTTTGCTTTTCTTATACCATGCACAGTAATTTATAAGCCACCTCTCTCTTTCTTAGTTTGGTTTTGAAGCAGGGTATCATTGAGCTGGTGGCCCAAGGAAAAATCGGACTCCATTGATAGTATAGAGTCACTTGTATCTAATGTATCTAGCCGAGTCAGCATGGAGAGAGGGGCTTCTTTGCTGCAGTGCTTCAGGGATGTCTGAGGTATCCACCTAAGAAAGCTTTTTAAAACTATCTTGTCTCTTTGTATCCTAGTCAGCCTAGTCAACCCAAGAGTGTCCAAATTCTAATAGGATCCTAGGGACACATCCTGCAAGAACAGACTCTCTTGAAACCACAGAGGGATGGGGAATGGGTAAATTCTTATTGATTGAGGGAGAATAATCTACAGAACCAGGGGAAAGCTGGGTGACTAAGTGGAGATAGGTGGGGTTTCTGCAGTTCTTGTCCACGGGTGAGCATTCATACTTAGAGGTCATGTTTAAATGAGCTGTATTTAAATCAGGGCACATCTATATGAAGCTTAATATGCAATATAACAACATGCTCACTACTATTGATATGATTATTTAGAGACATATAATAGCCCACATAAAATCACAGAGGCTGAACTGGAGATGTAGTTCATTGGTACGGCTTTTTCCTAGCAGGTTCAGGGCCTTGGCTTCAATTCCCAGTAGGTGGAAAAAGAAAATCACAGGGGCAGTAAATGAGACAGCTAATTTATAGTGGCAATAAGCAGTGTAGCCAGATTGTGAAGACAATTCCATATCCTTAGTACAACATTGTCTCTCAGTAACCTCTGTTTGCAGACTACATGGCATTTAATGCTCTACCTTGGCAGTGTTGATGGCAGCCCCGTAGCCCGATGAGAACCCACATCCAATCAGACAAACTCTCTCCAGGTTTGCCTCGTCATCGATTCTAGCAAGATTGGCTTCTGAAACCACAGTGTACTGAGAGAATGAACTGACTCCCATGAAATGGTAAATTGGTTTTCCTTTGCAGGTGAATCTGCTAGTTCTGTCTTCCATGAGCTCTTGATCAATGTTGGGGCATTTAAAGTTCCTAGAAAAAGAAAAGGGTTCAGTGAAGAAGATATATTGGATATCATAAGTTTGTCATGAATGTTTTCTGGGATCCAGTGGAAAAGTTGGGAAAATAATGTGGTACTTTTCACATCCATACATACTATTTTTGAACTATTTTAGAGTGAATACCAACAAACTTCTGTTGAATGTTTTCTCTGTGTTAGGAGCTCTTTTAAGGGCTCTATTGTTAACTCGTATTTTTTTTTTTCTGACAGAAAGTTCAAGTAAAAGTAAAACTAGACTAGTAAAATGCCCCTCCATGCATTCCAGTGACCTTGCAGCTTAGCTAACTGTCAAGTCCTGACTAGTCCGTCACGTTTCACCTGCCACCCTCCTCCCACATCACACGGTTTCATCTGTGTCGAGACATCTCAGTACGTTGGCGTACTATATTTTATTAAGATGACTTTTTAATTACCCCCACATTGTAATTTCCTTGTGGAAAACTGGAGTCATCAGTCCCATAGATTTTCCCTGCTTTTGAGTGTTGCTGGTCATTCTACCGGAAGCTGGCTTAACATGTCTCTCTGTCTCAGCATTGCCTCTTAAATAAGACTTTTTATTGAAATGTCTGATTCAGATGGCACAGTTTTGGTGGGGGGGGGGATACTTGAAAGGTTGTGGTATGATACACCTGGAGAGGTCATCTTATTATTTTTCTTTTTATACCAGTAGAATTCTTGACCATGCTCTAAATCCATCATTTCATGAAGAGTTTGCAAAAAAGTATAGTTTCTGTCTTTCTGTGGTACTGTCTTTCTGTGACACAGAAAGTATGTCCTTTAGCATCTTGCTTCTTTCCCTTAACGTGTGTGCAAAATTAGGCTAGTGTGTGTATTTTAAGTCTATCTGTTTTCATTATACGGTATTCCATTGTGCTACTGTCTAGCAGGAGATAAACCTATTCTTTCACTGAAGGTCATTCTATGGTTTTTATTGTTCTTATAAGCCACGTGACTGAACATCTTGGCATGTTTCTCCTCCTGTGTGTCTGGAACAGTGTCTTCCAGCCACATAGAAGAAGCATTAGTAAGTGTAAGGTTCTTATTCATCTTTCTACCTCCATGTATGTTTGGCCGATATGCCTGAGACATTCATGCCTACTTACACTCCTATTAACAGTGAATGGGGCTTACCGGAGTTTGCCGCAGAGGTTTGTAAGAGGGCTCAGACAGAACTTGCACTTTTTACACTGTGGTGCAAAGAATGGGATTACTTTGTCACCTAGAAAGAAAGGCCATAGTTAGATGGTCCCTAAGGTGTAGTTTCTGAAGCGCAGCTAGGATGTGCTTGGTGGTAGAGAACTTGCCTATTTATGCAAGGTCTCAGGCTTGATCCCCAGCCCTATGAAAACTTGCTCTCAGATAAATCAGTGGCAAACAACACTTTTTTTTAATAGTACACATTTTATATTCAACAAGAATATACTATTTCAGTAAAATAGAAGTTTGTGGGTTCTTTCAAGTACTGTACTTTTTTCTTTCTTTCTTAATCTGCTCAGCAGCCAGGTAACAGCCTGTACTGGTGCTAACAGGTGCAGAGTTCTGGCTGGGCACCTGTTCCCTGACGCCTCTGAGTATGGCTTTTGTTTGCCGCCTTCCCAAACACCCTGTGTGGAGTAGAGAGCACCCTTGTAGGACAGAGGAGGGAGGACATGGTAGGCTAGAAGTAGAGCATAGACTTTATATCACGGCCCATGCTGCATCCTTCTGATTCACTTTTAAATCCCATATCTTCTAGCTCCTCATCCAGTTCCTATCTGGTTCTGTGATGACCAACATGATGGTAATTAACATGTGATCAGCAGTTAGTGTGTGGCAGCCCAAACATCACTAATGTTATTATTTTACTTCTCACAGCTATCGTTTAGAAACACTACAAGTCCAATCACAAAATAACATTGTAACTCGTCTCAGTCACACGGCCAGTAAATGACAGTCAGGACTAAAGGTGGACACTGGTCACACCTTCAAGGATGCAGGTTTGAGGGAGCAATCTGTTTCTGTGCTCATGCTTGGAATGGAAAATACTAATATGTTTCCAAGTTTGGATGGAGGGGTGATATGGCTCGTCAACTCTCACATGGAAAATGACAAGTATACACTGTTGTAAAATATGATGAGCCACTGGCTTGCTTCAGGGTATTATGTTTTATCTTATGAACCTCCAAAGTAACACTTAAACTGATATCGACATGTGTGTGATGCCTTCCCCTAAAGCCTTCACTCTTTACATAACCACAAAGTAAATTTCCATTTCATATGCAGGAAGTATTTGTGCACCACGGAAGCTTCAGTGTACATTAACCCTGTAGCTTTGCTTTATAGGACAGTTTCTCTGTTTGTGGCTGCATTTTTCAGGATTTTATTAGGCTGTTCTGGTTTCAAATATTCTGCTTCCTTGTTATGCCATGACAGATTATTTGTGTCACCGTTCCTTTGGGAAAGGTGAACTCTGTAAGCAGAACCCAGATAGCACAAAAACACAGGCCGTTAGTTGTGAGGAGTCTTCCCAGGGAAGGCTGAGAACTTCTAGTTCACTGAAATCAGAAGGTGAAATACCTGGCTTGAAGCTGGTGACTCCTGGCCCAACGCTTTCTACAATTCCTGCACACTCATGGCCAAGGACGACCGGGAAGAGAGCTTTCTTCTTAGGATTGGTAGCATTGATGTCAGTAGGACACACACACATGGCGATTACCTACAAAGCAAGACCGACTGGAGTTGTCATTCTGTAGCTGTGTTCCTAGGCCCCATGGTGTCTTGAAGCATTATAGCAGTCCTAGTATTCAGCAAAAGAATTATATTTTGGAAAAAAAGGGGACTTATACAATTACTAGGCTTATATTCATTTCTTCTTGGAATCAAGTTTAGTTTTCTAATTTTCTTGTTGCTGGAAAAAAGAAACAGCGTTGGTGATACTGTCTCTAGGAGAGGAAAAATGCAAGGGAAGAGGGGTGAGAGAAAGCACACCAGGCAATGGGGAGAACATAGTTCTTTCTACATGACTTGTTCTGTTGTGTGGAGACTACTAATAAATCTGTAGTAAAGAGAAACTATGTCCAAATCTCTCTCCAACTTGTCTCCGGGTGATTCTTCAGATTTGTGCATGAGGCTTCTTTATGCATCCTCACACACAAACCTGTGATAGGTTGGTCCAGAGGGAAAATGGATAGCTTTGGACTTGCTGTTAATGGGTCTGCTCTACTCCTCCCTGCTGACCCAGCCCTAACCCCTCCTCTTGGCACCCATGACCTCTGTGGTCCAGGGTGGCTATCCAAGTTCTTGGCCTCCTTTGCTTTGTGCCTACTTCCCTCTCATCCTTTATTAAAATATCACTTTCCTATAATTAGCATTTGGAAAACAAAAAGAAAACCTAATTCTAATCCAAAGTTAAGTTACTTTGCTGATTCTTAGGGTTGTTATCAATATTAAAACAGTTGAATTAAATTTCAAGCCACATGATGTGGTGGTTTGAAAGAAAATGATCCCCAAAGGGAGTGACACTATTAGGAAGGGTGTCTTTGTTGGAGCAGATGTGACCTTGTTGGAGGAAGTGTGTCACTGTGGAAGCAGGGTTTGAGGTCTCATATATGCTCAAGACACACTCAATGTCTCAGACCACTTCTTGTTGCCTGTGAGTTAAGATGTAAGAACTCTCAGCTTCTTCTCTAGCACCATGTCTGCTTGCATGCTGACTTGCTTCCTGCCATAATGATAATGGACTGAACCTCTGAACTGTAAGTGAGCAATCACAATTAAATGTTTTCCTTTATAAGAGTTGCTGTGGTCATGGTGCCTCTTCACAGCAATAGAAACTCTAAGACACATGATAATGCTTCTTTTTAAATTTGGATCTAAAAATACAGCTGCCCATAGGGGAAAATCAGTATTTAGTTCAGGGACGTGTCTATATTGCCTTGCTAAAGTCTCTACTTACCTGAATTCGAACTTCATGAGCCCTAGGGGGAGATACTTCAACTTCTTCAATGCAAAGGGGACTGCCTGTTTCCCAGGCAATGGCTGCCTTGCATGTAATAACCTGCAAGAGAGAGGAGGGAGAGAGGAGAGAGGTGAGAGGGAAAATTGTGGTGAGGGGAGGGAGGGAAGGATAGAATAAGGGGATTTTGTCTCAACAGGCCAATGGCATGATTATATGAAGAAGGGGTTTGTGACTAGATGCATGTATACTTATATTGTCTTTAGGAGACACTTTCTTAGCATAAGTTAATTTATATGCTTCAGCCATTGTAATTTTTATATTTTGAAGAAACAGATATATGAAGATTTACCCTAATACCATGCCTACATATTTATCTCTATAGCAAAGAAGATATATAATTATAAGACTTAAAGTTTTGGTAGATGCTCAGTGCACATTTGTAACCAACTCTAAAGTACCTGAGCCCGTCACTAGCATAGGTATGATTTGCTGCTAGAGTGTGGTCATTGAACCAACCGGTATTCCTGTCATTCTAGAACTGTTAGAAAAGAAAATCCCATCCTAAATCCACTAACTTGTGATTGACTAAGGTCTCCAGATTGTAAGGAAAAAAAAATCACTTGGAAGTGAGGCTTACACAGTCAATTTATCAGTAGAATGTAGTTAAATAAAAGTTGTTCTCTTCCAGAAAGTGGGAAGTACACTTGAACACACTGGCACAGGAGTTTTTTTGATTTTCGAGACAGGGTTTCTTTGTAGGTTTTGGTGCCTGTCCTGGAACTAGCTCTTGTAGACCAGGCTGGTCTTGAACTCACAGAGATCTGCCTGCCTCTGCCTCCCAAGTGCTGAGATTAAAGGCGTGCGCCACCACCACCCAGCAGGAGACCACTTCCTAAACATAACCTTATAACACAGTCACTGAGAGAAACAATTAATAAATGGGACATCCTGAAACTGAGAAGCTTCTGTAAAGCAAAGGGCACAGTCAACAAGACAAAACTCCAGCCTACAGATTGGGAAAAGATCTTCACCAACCCTACATCAGACAGAGGACTGATCTCCAAAATATACAGAGAAACTTAAGAAACTTGATATCAAAAAAACAAGTAATCCATAAAAAATGGGGTACAGACCTAAACAGAGAACTCTCAACAGACAAATCTCAAATGTCTGAAAGACACTTAAGGAAATGTTCAACATCCTTAGCCATCAGAAAAATGCAAATCAAAATACCTCTGAGATTCCATTTTACACCTGTAAGAATGGCCAAGATCAAAAACACTAATGACAGAGCCGGGCGGTGGTGGCGCACGCGTTTAATCCCAGCACTCGGGAGGCAGAGGCAGGTGGATCTCTGTGAGTTCGAGACTAGCCTGGTCTACAAGAGCTAGCTCCAGGACAGGCTCTAAAGCTGCAGAGAAACCCTGTCTCGAAAAACCAAAAAAAAACAAAAAAACCCATGAATGACAACTTATGCTGGAGAGGATGTGGGGTAAAGGAACACGCCTCCATTACTGATGGGAGTGCAAACTGGTACAGCCCTTTTGGATATCAGTATGGCAATTTCTCAGAAAATTAGGAAACAATCTACCTCAAGACCCAGCAATATTGCTGTTGGGTATATATCCAAAGGATACTCAATCTTACCACAAGGACATGTGCTCAACTATGTTCACAGCAACATTATTTGTAATAGCAAAAACCTGGAAACCTGTCCCTTTAGTTGGCTTTAACTTGCTGTGCCTTGACTGTAACCTGGGGGACAGCATCTTCAGCAAATGCGCAGAGACACAACAGAAGCAGAAGCTAAATGGAGATACAGGTTGTTTACTTACTTTTCCCTTGGTGCCCATTTTCCTCGGGAAGCTTGCTTTGGAAGTGCCTTTCTGACTGGCCTTTCACCTCTACCCAGAATGCTCTGTGTCCTGTGCTGAGAACTCTGAATAAATAGCATTCCTGCTGGCTGGTTGTCCAATCCCAGCCCTGCCTGACTCCTCCTGTGACATTTGTACTGTCATAGGTCATCTACAAACCCATCGCTCTATCCTGGCACCAAGAGTTCTTTATTAGTTATTTTCTTATCTTTTATTACAATATATCAAATAGAAAAAAGCGCGTTAATTGTATAAAGCTGAGTTACAGATAACCACTTAGTAAAGATGTTTCAGTTGCTCTGGAGCTTCCCTCTTCCCTACTCTTCTCTTCTCAGAGCCTGATAATTTCCTTGCACTTTTGTGATTTTACCACACAGTTTTCTTTCCTTTCTACTAGTTCAGTTATGTTTTTTAGTAAGCTTGTGTGAAGAGACTCCTAGTGTATACCCTTCATGTGTTTCCCCCTTAGTTCTGTTTGTTGATCGTTCACGGTGCCTCTATTTATTTATTTCATGTATATGGGTGTTTTGAGTACATTTGTGTCTGTGTACCACATGTGTACTCGGTCACCATGGAAGCCAGAGAGCTTATCAAAGTTCATAGAATTGGAATTACAGAGAGTTGTGAGCTGCCATTTAGGTTCTAGGAATTGATCCCAGGTCCTCTGGAAGAGTGGCCTTAGTTGCTGAGTCATCCTTGACGCCACCCCAGTGCCTTTATCTACAATTTATTTTTCTTACTGTTGAGTATTCCGTGGTATCAACACGCCATATTTTTTGCCCCTCCTTTTTCCCCTGGGGGTTTTTTTTTTTTTTTTTTTTTTTTTTTTTTTTGCTCATGGAGAGTCGGTGGCTACATAAAAGTTCTTTCCACGACCCCTGCTGCATAGGTGTTTATGGGACATCCAAGGCTGATAGAGCCAGCCCGTGGTAACAAGGCAACACTGACGGTTCAGACACGGAAACACTTTTGTTAAGGGTGCTCAAAAGCTGCCACAGTCCCTTTCAACTGCTATGATCAGGGAGTCGTCTAGTCACTATTGGGGAACAACTCTCACTGCCCCTCTGGATGTGTGTGGCTGAACACAGTCCCAGTGGCTCTGGGTCTCACAGTGCCCCCCACAGACAGCAGGGCGGCAGCCCCTGAGGACCAGTGCTTAGAGCCTGCCTGACCTGGGGCTCTGAGCGCTGGTGCTGAGGGGCTGAGTAACACATGATAGCTGTTTGGGAAAAGGGACGTCTCCAACTGACGACCAAGTCAACTTTTCAAAATTATATTGTATCTTTAAGTTTACGACCTTAGGCCAATGTAAAAAAAAAATCATATATCCATCACTCCAGATGGTGAGTGGAAGAGTTCGCTGTCCCCCAAGTTCCTCCCGCTGTGTCTTACTTTAAGGCTACTTTTGCCTCTGTGGTCTCGCTGTCATCCTCTGACTCCATCCTGACCGACCACACTTTGGGAACTGCTGGTGTGCAGCTGTGATGGTCAGCGACTGGACCTCTGAGGGACAGGGTGTGGAGACTCCATCCTGACCGACCACACTTTGGGCTGCTCTGGGAACTGCTGGTGTGCAGCTGTGATGGTCAAGCGACTGGACCTCTGAGGGACAGGGTGTGGAGACTCAGGCTCAGAGTCACCAGACTTAAATCTGATCCTATGGTGGTGCACAGGACATGTGATTCTATGTGATCTTTGTTTCCCTGACCATCGCTGAGGATAAGCAGTCTGGCGTTCTGGACTCAGGTCATTCTGCTTAGCTATTAGGTAATGAAGCTTTGCAAAGATCGTTGTTATGCATTTTAATAGTACTTTTTGCTTTACATATTTAAAATTGTGTGTACACGAATGCGTTTGGGTGTGTGTATTGGTGTGTGTGTGTGTGTGTGTGTGTGTGTGTGTGTGTGCGTGAATCTGAAGGGCTCAGTTCTCTTTCTTAACCGCAATGAGCTCTGGCAATTGAGCCGAAGTGGGCATGCTTGCAGGCAATTGCCTTTGCCTGCTGAACCATCTCTCTGACCACTTTACATATTTTACATTTTGGTCATGTACAAACTCTGCATTCTAAAAAATTCTGTATTCTGTGTATTAAAAGTATAATCTATTTTGGTGTGCTTCTATGCCAGTCTTCTTTGTGTTCCCATAGCATTCACCAGCTCTTCTTGACTTCAGTGATTTAATATTGGATACAGGTAGCTTATTCAACTTTCCAAAGTATAGCATATGCTCTCCCACATGCTTTTTTTTTTTTGTTGTTGTTGTTGTTGTTGTTGTTTGACACAGAGTCTCTCTACATAGCCCCGACTATCCTGGAACTCAGAATGTAGACCAGGCTGGTTGAAACTCAAGAGATCTGCTTGCCTATGCCTTCCAAGTGCTGGTTCGTTTGATTTTATACCATTCCTGGCTTATTCCACTTTTTCACTACCCACACTTCATTTTGTAATTCACTGGGTTCCATCTTTACTGTAATCCCAACCTCCAGCCTCCATCTTTGGAAGCTCCCTCCCCTGAGCCCATCAAACCTTGACCCCTCCCCAGGAAAAATCAAGATCACTCCCACAAGCTATTTAAACTGCTCCCCAGAAAATAAACACTTGCCCTTCCCTCTTCCTCTTAGGTGGTCTTGTCAGCTTTCTGTACCCTCCCTCCTCAGGCCACCCGAGAGTGCAGGTGTCCAGTTAAACCTGGATATCTTTTAATTTGGTCTGATTTGGTCTTATTGGGATTATTTGTGTTGGCAGAGAGGCTCATTTTTAGGAATATTCCTAACATTTACCTTTCTACTTAAACATTTTTAAAGGTTATTAGTAGTCTCCTTGCAAAATCAAACAAACCAAACCTTCCAAACACCTAACCTTTTATGAAATTTTTTCTGTAGCTGTGAGCTTTTCTAGCCATTATCACCTCCATGTTCATCACTGTGGTCCTTTCTTCCACCTCCTTTTCTCCCCTCCCTCCCTCCCTCCCTCCCTCCCTCCCTCCCTCCCTCCCTCCCTCCCTCCCACCTTCCTTCCTCCTTCCTCCCTCCTTCCTCCCTCCCTCCCTCCTCCCTCCGTCTCCCTCCTTCCTTCTACTTTCCTTCCTCCCTCCCAACTTCCTTGGTGCTTTAGGCTGGACATGCTAATTGCTTGTAGACATCTCTATTTTAAGTGTTTATGTTCACAAAACAATGTATCTCCTTTTTTCAACTCGAACATGGCTTATTCTCTTATTTTGGCTTTGACAGGAGTGTCTCTATTCTTTTTCTCAAGGTTCCAAAGCTCCCCTGGCATTCTCTACAGCACCGACAAGCTCTGTGCACCCCTTTCATTTCCTCTTCCCACTGTTACTAATTAGCAGATAGGCTTCTCATTATTTCTTGCTTACACTGATGTAGTAATCTGGATCGGGAGTCTCCTGCTGGCACATTTCTGTCTGTACTCCCTGTTTCAAAACACTAGATTTATATTCCTAACAGTTTCTTAAAAAAAAAACCCTTTATCTCTCATTTTCTAGTTTTTAAAAAATCAGATACCTTTTCTGGTATGAGCATCCAGAGCTCTCCAAACCTTCGCAAATCAACCTCAGAACTCACTCAGGTGTTCCCGAACACTTACCCACACAGTAAACTATATTGACCCTTTCCTTCAGGTTCCTGATTTGTGTCTTGCTCCTCGGTGCTCTCTGCATCCTCCTCTGACCCTCTTGCTTCTGTGCTGCCCTACGTGCAGCTGTCCCACAGCTGTCTTGCCTGCTAAACTCTGAGATATCCTTCAGACGTACAGGCTTTGTCTTCTCCACTATGTCCTGGCTTGCTCGTTAGGCACACTGAGATAGCCACACGAGCCCCAGCTGATTTCATGTTCTGCTGAGGTGATGTACATATATTTAACACAAATCCCCATCTACTACAAGGAGAAGCTTCTTTGATGTGGGGTGAGCCAGGCATGGTCTGTGGGTATAGTAGCATGTCATTAGGATTGAGATGGCATTTTATATGTCCTTCCTAGAGAATTTCAGAGTTCTGGAAAGCACCAGGTACTCTGTAAATGATGGCCAAGTTGTACATCTGCCTTGGGATCATAATAAACATTAACACAGTAGGCATTAATGCATCTTCCCGTGTGCTTATGGTTTTGCTACATTTCCATCACTATCTTTGATTTCTTTTCTTCTTCATTTGAGACAGGATCTCACTGTATAGCCATAGCTGTCCTGGAACTCACTATGTAGAGCAGACTAGCCTTGAACTCACAGAGATCCATCTGCCTAGCCCTTCCCCCTGAGTGCTGGGATTAAGGCACAGCTATGCCCGGTTTTCAATGACTTCTTTGAAAATGAGTGTACGCTGAAGTTCCCAGAACAAAGCTACCCATGTGCTGAAGGGTCCTGCAAATGTGAGGACCAGGGTTTGATTCCTAGAACCATTTTCTAGGCCTGTGCTGGCCATGGTGGCATTTGCTTGCGATCTCAGCATTGTAGTAGCGGAGCCAGAAGCTCCCTGGGGTTCAGTGGCCAGCTAGCCTGGTCTGCCTGGTGGGTCTAGCTCAATGGGAGACCCTATCTTAAGGTCAAGGAGGTGAACAGTGCTCTAGAAGATGACACTTGAGGTTGCCTTCTGTCCTCCAGCTGCACACACTTGTACCCGCACCACTTCCCCCACCAGGCACTTACACACTGACACATGCATTAAGATAATGATATTGTTGTTCATAACAAAGAGGGATGAATGTTTGGCCTCTGACTTGGGGGCGAGGCATAGCAGCGGTAGCAGGACTCAGAGATGAGCACAGGGAAACTGTAGAACAGGCCTGAGTGAGCTGTGATGGGGCAAAAGACCAGGGAGCTGGGACCCGGGGAAAATCAAACCCTTCGCTGCTTTTAAACACTATCAGCACATGAGTTCTGTGCTGTGTCCAGATTCTGTTACTCGCCAATATTATTTCACTTTCTTTTTTTAAATTTTATTGATTTTTATTGTGCTCTACATTTTTCTCTGCTCCCCTCCCTGTTTCTCCCCTCCCCTTCAACCCTTTCCCAAGGATCTTGTCTTTTTCTACTTCCCATGTAGATTAGATCCATGTATGTCTCTCTTAGGGTCCTCATTGTTATCTAGGTTCTCTGGGGTTGTAATTTGTAGGCTGATTTTTTTTTGCTTTATGTTTAAAAACCACATATGAGTGAGTACATGTGATAATTGTCTTTCTGGGTCTTATTTCACATTCTTAAGTCAATAGATTAGCAGAGGGGCAAAGGAAAGGAAACCATTTTGAAGAGTTGAGAGGCAAGCTCTTCAGAGAATGTCTCCATGGATGCCTGTTAGTTCTTGCCTTATTTTCTGAAGCTGCACATCCGTATCTGACTCCCTGTACCTGTCCCAGTCATCCTCTGTAGCAATACGCCAGTACCCTTGAGAAACCCAAGCTTAGAAATGTCACTCACTGGATCTACCTGCTTACTTAAGTCCTTAAGTTCCCCAAACTCTATTCAAAATAGCAATAGAATTTCAGGGTAAGATTAAGAATCTAATATTAAATTCTATCTATCTATCTATCTATCTATCTATCTATCTATCTATCTATCTATCTATCTATCTGTCATCTACTTACCCAGTATCTATCGAGCACAGACACAGTATAAGCTGTGAGTGGTAGCTCTGTGGTCCTGGTCCAAAGGTTCTAGGACTGTGTTTTCTATGTTGGTTCTTCTAGGTAATGTTTCTCCTAGTGTGAAGACTAATCTTTTTTTGGTTTTCATCCATACTCTGATTTTGTCGTTTTTTTGTACATACATAATATACGTGCACTTGTAACCCAAGGGTAATCATTAATTCTTGGAGAATGTGTGATATAAGGCAACATGGAAGAAAAGAGAGGTCAGTTTACTACCTAAGAAGCATGAAGCCTCTATGTGGCTTCCATAAGTCTGTCGTTCTGTTCAGGTTAAGTGATTTTCTCCCTTGTGCCATCCAGAATGTTGATTGTTGAGGTATTTACCCTTCAGCGGCAGGTCTTTGATTCCCAGAAAATAGACTTTGAAGTGCCCATTCTGGCAAGGACTCTCTTGAGTTCCTAACCAGGGACCTTTGTTCCTGCTGTTTCATCTCAGGGGAAAAGAGGAGCTGTGTCTCTCTCACAGGTTAATCTTATAATGGGATTAGTGCCTACTTTAAGGTTTTTTTTTTCTGTTTATACTTTTAACTAATATAAAAGTGTTCCTTACTTTTTTTTCTTAGTGAGACTTACCTATCTCTTCTGAGCATGAGGCCTCTCGTATCTAAAATACAGCAATGTAGGTAACATGTTTGCTTAGTAGAGCAAGAGCTGGATTTGAAGTCTGTTTGATTACAAAGTTCATATTTACCATCAGCTACTGCTTTGGCAGCTTTAGGTATTTGATAAAATTTGGACTCTGTAGTTTTCCTTTCTGTTATTACTAGTGAATAGAATTCTGAACTCCGGGACATTGTTCAGTTCATTGTTATCAGTTAATAATTGCCTGGGGATGTTCGTGTCCTGGTCTTGGCTAGAACTCTGGAATAAAGGTTAAAATTTTCATCTTTAGATGCGTATATACAGTTACTTTAATATTGAAATATCAAGTAAATGTGATTTTCCTAATCATTCAAGTTTCAGATTATCCCTTATCTCTTCTAACTTGGCAGACTGGATCCAGGTTCTCTGTGCTGCAGGCCTCCTGTGTCATTCCTTCACAGCCCTTCAGCCCGCTCTCTCAAATTTGACATGCTCAATGGCACCTTTGTTTAATCAGCGACAAATCTCAGCAAAATGTCGTGTGCAGAATTTAAATGGAACCACAAGAATTCTGTAACACTGACGAACAACATAATTGTTTGTTTATTGCAGGCCCCAGCAAGGAACATGGACAGATCCATCTGAGCTGCCCGGAAGCAGGGTCAGCATCATGGGCTATTCCAGGGGAAAAAGGTCATAGCGTGGAAGACCACAGGAAAAGATACACAAGCACTGAGTATCACAGGCATCTTATGTAATAATAATGAAGTATAAAATGAGCAGTTATAGGTAGGACACTTTTTGCAACCTGTGAATGTTAAAACATAAAGCACAGATACTAAACCATATAAGAAGGTTGGCTGTGGTGCGTGCGTGTGTGTGTGTGTGTGTGTGTGTGTGCTTGTGTGTCCAAGTCTCTTCCATGCATCCAATGCTTGACTGGTATCTAAAATTCACTTCAAAAATCTGTCTTTTGGTCCAAAATAAATCCACTTTTAAATCCTGGCTTTTCTAATGTTTATTGCATTTTGTGATTAACTGTATGTGTGTGCATGCTTTATTTTTTTTTTTTGGTTTTTCGAGACAGGGTTTCTCTGTGGCTTTGGAGCCTGTCCTGGAACTAGCTCTTGTAGACCAGGCTGGCCTTGAACTCACAGAGATCCGCCTGCCTCTGCCTCCCGAGTGCTGGGATTAAAGGCGTGCGCCACCACCGCCCGGCTTGTGCATGCTTTTGTTATTCGTTATTCGCAGGAGACTGAAATCTTTGTGACGATAAGGACAGTGTCTGCTTTGTTAAAATCAAACACATGATGCCCGCCTACCAACAGGGCCCTTCAGCCATTATGCAAGCCGCTTACTGAATGTTGAATGACTGGGGCCAGATGAACCGTCTTCAGCGACAGGTCGGATTGGCCTCTGTGCCAAGACTGGGAATGCTGTTTGAAAAGTCTCTTCCTTCTTGCTGAAGGCTCTGTGGTTGCAGGACACAGAGAAACCATGCTGGAACTGGGCCAGAAGCTTCCTCCTTGCTGGCTAGTTTTCACCGTGTTGAAAGTGCTTTATGTGCTCCTCGGAGAGAGAAGTCACCAACAGCCGCAGCCAGCTGGAGACCCCGAGTGTTACCTCACTGACTTTCTGTGCCCACATGTGCATTAGCAACTGTGGTGAGGTAGTCAGCTGCTTTCTGATTGGGTAGGCACCCACTCCAAAGGAAGTATTTTACGTGTGGTCTGTATGCAAAGTAAACCTGCTGAAAGTCAGGGGCTGTGGTGATTGTATTTCCAACTGGGGAAGCTCCTACTGCTTTGTTAGGTAGGCATTTTGTGCCTGTTAGATGCCTTCTAAAGAACTCTTTTTATGCCTAGAGATCTTTTTAGTCCATGGGCACTGGTTGCTATTCACCCTTTATGCTTGTGTTAGTCAGTTTTCCATTTCTATAACAATCAGATAAGATAATAACTTTTGAAAAAGAGGAAAGGTCGGTGGACATGGTAGCACCTGTGGGTAATCCAAGTTCTCAGGAGGATGAGGAAGGAAGATTGAGAATTTGAGGCTACCTTGTGCTCTGTAGTAATATCCTAGGTGCCGGGAGGATTGAGAGAAAAGTTTATTTTGTTCATCATTTTGGAAGCTGATTGGCCTGTTCCTTTTGGGCCTACGATGGTTGGTACATAGCAGAAGGAACCTTTTGTGTTAAAAACTTACAGATAAAGGAAGAGCCAGGCACACTGCCATCCATTCAAGGCCACACTTACTGAGCTGGGACCTCTCCCTCTCACCGGATCTCATCTTTTGAATGTTCTGTTACCTCCCAATAGTGTCATGGGCGGGAGATCAGGCCTCTAACAAGTGCTGTGTACTTAGATGATTAGACCCATCTTGCTTCTGATGATGAAGTGTTGTTCAGAGTTTCCTTACTTGTGTCTGACTTATTTCTGACAAAGTTTGTTGACTGAGATTTCTGTCCCACCTGATCCTGCAGCCATTCGGTCCCAAAGAAACACACAGAGGTCTACATTAAATATAAACTGGTTGGCCTAGTAGCCCAGGCTTCTTATTAACTAATTCTTACATCTTATATTAGCCCATTATTGTCTATGTTAGCCACGTGGCTTGGTACCTTCATCAGTGAGGCAGTCACATCTTGCTTCCTCTGCATCTGGGTAACGATTCCCAGAATTCTCCTGTTCTCCTCGCCCCAGCTATACTTCTGCCTGGTTACTGGCCAATCAGTGTTTTATTAAAATATAATTGACAGGGTACAGACCATTGTCCCATAACGCTTCCCCCTTTAAAACAAACAAACAAACAAACAAACAAGAACTCTGAATGGAATCTCCTTTGTTTAGCTTTTCTCCTGACCATTATCCATAACAACTTGTAACCACTACCCCATCCTGGGTCACCTCAAGGGAGACTTTCAGTAAGGTGCTATAACTGCATGCCATCAGCAGTTTACTGCTTAACAGATTAAAACACAAATGTGCTCTCAAAATTTTGTTGGCCGGGAGTCTGGGAGAGCAAGCTTAGCTCTGAAGGTCCCCGATTACATGTGCTGCCCAGAGCTGCAGTCATCTCAAGGACCAGCTCAGGAAGAATCTGCTTTCAGGTTCCCTTCCAGGGGACTGGAAGGCCTCACAGCTCCAGGCTCTCGCCACAGGGCTGCTACCCAAGGTGCATCACACAACACGCCACTCCACACACAAACTGCTTTCCCCACGTGGCAGAAATTGCACCCACTGAGGCTCAGGTACTTTTCTCTGAGTTTCCTGTCATCTCCTAGGCAGGAAGACTTTTACCTCTGGTTTGCTGGCTACTTATTCCCCTGTGATAACACTTTTTATACTGAGCTGTAATTATTTGCCTATCTATCCTTAGCTGTCAGGCTGTTCCCGTGTCTCATAGCACATAATGAACTTAGCGCAGTGATTAGTTAACTGACCGTCGGAGCTCCCCGGAAAGACAAAGCGAAGCTAGTGGACTGTTTTAGGATCGTGCCGCTCATTCTGGTGGTGGGCTATCTGGCTTTTGGAGGGAGTTGGAGAGAAGTAGTTGGGAGTAGGAAGCTGGTTTTGAAGTTATAATGTAGGTTAATGACAAATGCTACCACTAGGGGGAGTGCCAGCATTAATTTCCAACATTTAATAGAAAATTGAGGGTGTGTGAAGGCAAAAATATGAAACCATCATACACGTGGAGGAATCTCCACATGTTGGAAAGTCAGAATTTCCCAGAAAGACATTAATAAAGTCCAATTTTCCAAACTGCTTTGAATATCTTTCTTTGAGTTTTCCCCTCTTTTTGAGGCTTCTATTGGAGGGACTAGGTTACATTCAATTGAGTTGTTGGCCAGGGGACTCTTATGGAAATCCACAAATAACCCAAGCTGTACACTAAGACAAAATGATCCTCTCTGCAAACCCACATTGGGGCCCCATTGCTAAGGACACCTACACAACTCTTTGGAGAGGCTGAGCTGGTGCCCGAATGGAAGTCCTCACTCCTATGTTCTAGTCCCGTTGGTGAGGGAAGGTACTCTGCAGGCGACCAAAGAGAAACGTGGACACCAACCTAGCCGCAAAAACCTTTGAACTACAATATGTGCTACCTACAAAATATGCTAGGGAAACGGTGGCACAGAATTTGTGGGAGTAGCCAACCAATGCTGATTTGACCTAAGGCCCACTCCAGGAGAGGAACTCAGACCCAGCTCTCCTTGAGTAACCAAGAACTAGAGACTGGATAGCCCAGAGACCTAGGGTGAAAATCAAACGCAACTTGAAAAAAGGAAAGAAAGATAAAACAAGAAAACGATCCCTGGTGATGCTCTGCTGTACTCATAGGCCAGTGCCTTGTCCAGCCATCATCAGAGGCTTCCTCTGGCAGCAGACAGGAATGGAGGCAGAGACCCACACCCAGACCTTATGCAGATGGAATCTAAATTGAAAGTCCATCAAATCTGCCCCCCCCCCCCCACCAGCTCAGGGAATCCTGTGGAAGAGGAGGCAGAACTATTTTAAGAGCCAGAGGAGATGGATGGCACCAGAAGAAGACGGCCCTCTGAAAGTTAAGTGAGGCTCATATGAGCTCACAGAGACTGGAGCAGCAGCACAGGGCTTCCCCAGGTTGCACCACGTTCTCTGTGTATACACTATAGCTATTAGCTTAGGATTTTTATGGGACACCTGACTGTGAGACCCAGTGGGTCTCCAACCCTGTGCCTGCTCTTGGGACTCTTTTACTCCTCTTAGGTTGCCATGCCCAACTTCAACGTGATAGCGTTTTCTTCATCGTATTGTATTTTATTTTTTTAATCATGTTTAGTTGTTATCTCTTAGAAGCCTGTACTTTTCTAATGAGAGACAGAAAGGGAGCAGATCAACAGGAGAGAGGAGGTGGGGGAGGCTGGGAGGAGTAGAGGGAGGGGAAACTCTAATCAGGATGTATTGTATGAGAAAAGAATCTATTTTCAAGAAAAGGAAAATATATTATTTTTGGCAACTTGTAGTATACCAGTATGAAAGATTCCTCATGAATATGTAGGAGCTGATGGCTTTCATTTCCAAGTTATTAAGGAAAATTACCAATATCATGAATGTAGATGGATGTTTCTGTCTCGCCCAGTTCTACGGCCATTCAGTTCCAAATAGACACACAGAGGCTTATATTAATTATAAACTGTTTGACCTATCTGCATTGCTGGTGGGAGTGCAAACTGATACAGCCACTTTGGATATCAATATGACAATTTCTCAGAAAATTAGGGAACAACCTACCTTAAGACCCAGCAATACTATTTTTGGGTTTATGCCCAAAGGATGCTCAATTATACCACAAGGACATGTGCTCAACTATGTTGATAGCAGCATTATTTGTCATAGTCAGAACCTGGAAATGACCTAAATGCCTCTTGACCAAAGAATGGATAAGGAAAATATGGTACATTTACACAATGGAGTACTACACAGCAGAAAAAAATAATGACATCTTGAAATTTGCAGGCAAAGGAATGGATCTAGAAAATATATTGAGTGAGGTAACCCAAACCCAGAAAGACAAATATTATATGTACTCACTCATAGGTGGCTTTTAGACATAAATCAAAGAAAAACCAGCCTACAATTCACAATTCCAGAGAACCTAGACAACAAAGAGGACCCTAAGAGAGACGTACATGGATCTACATGGAGAGTAGAACAAAAAATAGGATCTCCTGAGTAAATTGAGAGCATAGGGACCATGGGTGAGGGTAGAAAAGAAGGGGAGAGTAAAGGAGGGGAGTGGGAAATATATATATAGTTCAATAAAAAAATTAATAAAATAAAAAATAAAATAGATAAAAAAATCTTGTTTTCCATCTAACTTTCTAGGATCGTGAATTGAAAAGCCCCTCCCTTCTCCAGGGCATCCTCTTAGGGACCTCTTCCCCTGCTCACTGCACACGCTTTAGTTTTCTGGGCTCTCTGTTTGCTTCCGTTGGTCTAGGATTCTGTTTTGCTGCCAAATTATCTTGCTGTGGTTACGAGGACTCAGCAGTATATTTTGTATCATAATGGTTCACGTTTTTTTACTTTTTGCTCAGGATTGC
This sequence comes from Arvicola amphibius, assembly GCF_903992535.2. Lineage (NCBI taxonomy): Eukaryota > Metazoa > Chordata > Mammalia > Rodentia > Cricetidae > Arvicola > Arvicola amphibius. Next base: position 44,837,264 of record NC_052060.1, on the reverse strand, counting down.
TTTGTCTCTTTGCATTTTTCTGGGTTTCATATATATTTGAAGGCTATTTTTATCTGTGAGGAATATTGCTGCTATTTATGGCAAGATTTTGTTGAATCTGTAGATCTCTATGTAGTATGGACATTTAAAATTTTTTAATATTTAGCATAATTTCTTTATTGATTCTTGGGAATTTCACAATATGCACCCCAATTCCGCTCACATCCCAGTCCCCCCATATTCTCTTCTCACCCCTGCAGTGTCCCCCACAGATGAAAACTGAAAAAAAAATTCAAACCAAACACAACCGAACAAAAAAACCCTCTTTACTCCTGTCTTTCCCACCTCTATAACACCTCTGCATTCATCCTAGTGACATTGGGAGCCGTTGTGCGTTACACAATACGTCCTTTTGTGTAACATCTTGTCTTTCACATGTTCATTGCAATGAGTCATTGGTGTGGTTCAAGGCCTCTGGTCTCTCACACAGCATCATCAGTGGATCCTTACCTAAACTCCTCTCAGAGACCCTGAAGCCATCCGGGTCCTGGAGATCCCGTGGGTATCAAGTCCAGTCCCTTCATGAGCTCCAGCAGGTCCTAGATGGAGTAGATGTTAGGGTGCGCCAACCCAAGTTTCAGCTGTGGGCCTGGGCAGTAGTTGAGCTGGTCACTCCAGGTCACTGGGGCTGCCCCACCGCAGGGAAGCAGCAGAACCAGCTCCCCTCTGCCCATACCATCAGGGCCAGTTCTTCCTATCCTGTAGTGAGGGGTGGGGCCATCTCTCCCAAGTGCAGTGTATGTGTGTGTGGAGGAATAGCTCTCCCATGAGGGTCATGGCCAGCTCTCTTTCTGCTGTGTCCACCGACGGGCAGGGTCAGCTTTCCCAGGGTGATTGAAGGGTGGACTGGGTCATCAAAGGGTGGGCTGGCACCCTGTGGCCCTCCAATTTCATCACCCATGATTTTTATGATCTCCTGTGGGTAGTACAGACATTTTAACAATATTCTTGTAATTCATAATTCATGAACAAAGAATGGTTTTCATTTTTATATATTTAAATATGTATATATTTGAGTCATGAGCTTATCATGATCAAGTTATGTAGAACTTGCTAGGTGATCAGTCAATGCCCTGAAGTCACATAGGTTGGCGCTCCTTGGCCACCAAGGTGCTTGGATTAAAGAAGCACACCACTGTACCCTGCAATGTTTTATAGTTTTAATTGTGGATATCTTTTACCTTGGGATAAATTTGTTCCTAGTTATTATCTGAGGGACCAATCTCACAGTCATTGTGAGATTGCTTCCTGGATTTCCATATCTGATAACTTGCTATTGCCATATAAACACACTATTGAGTCTTGTGTGTTGGTTTTGTGACCCGAAAGTTTGCTCGGTTGTTTATCAGTTCCAGTAGCTTCTCCGGGGGGGGGGGAGTTCTAATTCTCGTGGACAATATGCCGAGCTTCACGTGTAGATGCATACAGTTTGGGAAAGATCCAGTGGCTGAAGAAATATGGGTCCAGAGGCAGAGACAGCTGTGCCCGTGGAGCATCTTGGTGTGCCTTCATCTGCAGAATGTGCTGTTGGGTGGTTTTTATCAACCTTAGTGTAGCTGTGAAAGGGAGGCTGGTCCTGCATGGCACTGGCATGGCCGGGGATCACCTGAGAACAATTTTGATGGTGTGATCAGGTGAGAGAGCCTGATACAACGTTGTTGCTGAATGAGTCAAGGCAAGAAATAGAAGAGTGTTGTGTGGCCGGTTCTTCTAAATCACGATGATATACAGAATCCAGGTGGTGGAAGTGCTGCAGATCTTGTAACTAAGGTAGCAGGATGCAGCGGATGCTACAAAAAGGAAAAAGAAGAGAAACAAAACTTGGAGGAATTTCTGAAGCAACATGTATTTTGGATTCAAAATTTCATGTTTTAGACTTTTGAGGTCTATGTTCCTCATGTTTATTCTCATGCTTCTTCCTTTGAGGTTGGATAAAAAGTGGGCTGACTGACAAGTAGCAAGGAATCTGAACAAAATAACATGCAGCTCTCAGAGTAATAAAATAGGAGCTTTAAACCCGTGAGAAGTGCTGTAGTGGTTGGTTTTGTGCGTCAACTTGACACAGGCTAGGGTCATCAGAGAGGGAGGAGCCTCGGTTGAGGAAATGCCTCCTTGAGATCCAGCTGTAAGGTATTTTCTCACCTAGTGATCAACGGAGTAAGGCCCAGCCAATGGTGGTTGGTGCCATCCCTGGGCTGATAGTTCTGGGTTCTGTAAGAAAGTAGGCTGAGAAAGCCATGGGGAGCAAGGCAGTAAGCAGTGCCCCTTCAAGGCCTTTAAGTCAGCTCATGCACTCCCGGATCCTGCCCTGTTTGAATTCCTGTCCTGACTTCTTTCAGTGATAAACAGCAATGTGGAAGGGTTTGCCAAATAGACCCCTTCCTCCCCAACTTTCTTTTTGGTCATGGTGTTTCGTGGCAGCAACAGAAACGTCAATGAAGACAAAGGCTGATATCATTTATGGTTAATTTCTACTGGGGAGATTAAATAGGTATCAGAATTAGGAATGTTATAGACATCCCCCATACAGAAACAAAACAATAAAAATGACAACAAATCGCCTCTTTGTAAAGTGGGATCAGTTTTCCTTTTTGTATTCTATCTTATTCCGGGGAGGCGTGGAGGACAGACGGGAAGTAAGGTGCGCATAAGGAGGTCAGAGACCAGCCTTGTGGAGTCGGCTCTCTCCTTCCGTCTTTAAGTGGGTGCTGGGGACTAGATGTCCATCTTGCGGCAAGTGTGTTTGCCTGTAGAGCCCTTTCTTCCACTCCATAAACTGTGTTCCTAGAGTAGGACCATAACTTCATGGGATGACACCTTTAATTTTGTGCTGAGTGAAAAATAAAGCTAAAAATATTTACTGCCTTACTCCTTGCAGGATCATGCATTGTATAAGACAGCAATAAAGCAAAATTCAGGGGGCAGGGAGGGGTTGAACTCTTGCGAGAGTCTTTGCAGCCTTTGCAGCAGTGACAGCCTCTTTGTCCCCACACCCACACACAGATTAATCATGACCTTTACCATTGTCCATTTTTCATTAGCTGAACTGCTTCATTGACCTTGTCAAGAGCCAGGGTGTGGGTGATCAGTGGATCTAGGTTGAACTTCTTTGCTGTGTAGTCAGAAACCAGCTTAGGGATTTCGTCCTTGGTTTTCCAACCTGGAAATATGCAAAAGAGCACAGATTTATGAAAGATTCTACCAATGAGGTTTCAGGTTTTTTTTTTTTCATTTTGCAGTTCTAATTCCCTTGCTCTAATTGTTTCTAATTCTCTTTAGTTCAGATTCTGTTTTAATTTCCCCGTGCTTTTTCAAATACCTTGTTTAAATACATATCTTACAGGAGGCTTGAGGTAATAAAAAAAGTTACATGGCTACTCCTGAAGGTCATAGCATATTCCTTGAGAAAATGATAAGGGCCAGAGCCATTTACTATAGCAACACAGGTTTCAAGGTTTCTGGTATAAGACAGCGATCAGAGACTGGGGCCACGGTGTTGGGTGAGACAGAGAGATCTGCACACAGAGTGCAGACTTTAGCAAGTGAAGATTTGGCATAGTCTCTTAAGTCACTTTGTGTTAAAAACCTTGGTTAGACATCTGTGACTTTGTCCTTGTGCATATCTGCAAAGTTTTTAACTTATGATTTGTTTATACAAACATTAAGTCTAGTTTGAACTTGCTCCGAGGTAAAAATGAGCTGATTGTGTGTAGTTTGTCTTAGACATGGTAGAAACTATTGTTTTCTATGTTAGGTTGAGTAAAAGGAACAAAGCAGGGTTTTCAATGCCTTACAGTCCTCTTGGGACAATAGATCTAGTTATGAAGCATATCTTAGTAAATTTTCTGTATATCAAAATTATACAGCTTAGTGAGAAGTCATCTTCCTGACCAGCCATGGATATATGTGCCCATAAGATTGAGACACAATCATGAGATTACACACACATATTCCATGAGATTACACACTACAGTACAGGTATTGGGGAGAGACTACAGTTGCTTTTGCACATGTGAAATTACACAGGAGCAACAATTTCCATAGTTGGTGGTCCCATTCACCTTGACTGAACAGGATTCCCCTCCATCAGAAAATGATTCCTCTGGTGGGTTGACATCTGAACGCTAGTTGTCACCTGCTGTATACTCCATGGCTTCCAGAGTTGGACTCCTGGAAGCCTTTAAAGGTGAACTAAATCTTACTCTACAAAATTGACCATTGACCTCCACATAAACACTGAGGCACACACACACACACACACACACACACACACACACACACACACACACACAGAGAGAGAGAGAGAGAGAGAGAGAGAGAGAGAGAGAGAGAGAGAGAGAGAGAGAGAGAGAGAGAATATAAAATAAAGTGAAATGAATAAAGATGGAAGGTCCTGGGTACATAGACAAAATTAGGCAGTGTCTCTCAAAAACCAAGTAATGTTGTGTTGTTTCTCAGCGAGAGGATTCCATGAAATGATTTATATCTCTGGATAAGAGAATTTTCATTTGCTTGGAATTAAAGCACCCCCACCTCACTTTGGTGGTATTTCTTGAAAAGTACAAATCCATTATTTTCCTGTGATAAGATATTATACTGCTTTGACAATGACTACTAATAGTTGAGCATATACCTGAAGGAATCCCAGTGGACATTTATATAATTTAGCTGGGGTACTGCTATGGATTTCAACGCTGTTGAAGTTTGGGTAGTTTTGAACCTAGGACTTCAGCAATTGACATGACTATTCTGCCACTGAGCTCCATCCACAGCACCTAGACACTGCTGTGTTGTTTGTTTTGCAAATCAATACAAACTTGCCTTTTTCTTTTTTCCTCTCCTTGTATGAAATAAAGCTTACAAAGAGACGGAGGACATAGTTAAGATCTACTCTTTAACTCAAATTTTAAACATTGAAACAAGACTGTCATTTGAATTGGCTGATGTCTTTTCTTGGGCACTTCTGGCCCATTTTCTGTTTCCTCATTCTAGCTCCTCACTGGTAGCATTCAGCTTCTTCTGTACGTACCTCCCAAAACTGACCCTTTCAGACTACGTCCCGAGAAGAACAACTGGCTGTTGATGTTGAGTTGAACCCAAGAGGCAATTGCTCCAACGATTATGCAGACCCCATGGTCCTGGTTGCAGGAGGCCAGGGCAGTTGCCTGTTGTAAAACAATGTAAGACAGAAAAAGAATAAAACCACCTACTTCAAAGTTGGACCACTCTTATTCCTCTTGACTGCTTAATGATCTATGGCTTCCTTTCTGATTTCCCCTGCCCTTTTTGAAATAGCATCAATATTATGACGATGTTCTATAACATAGGTAAGTTACTGTTTCTGCCTAGAATAGTATTTGGGATTTTAGGATTCAGAAAACTGAACAGAGATGAAAACTGTTATAGACCATTGTGGTAATAAAAAAAACCCAATAGTTTCTGTAAGGACTGTGATTGTGGGTGGCTGGTTTGAGCTGATGGTTTACTTTTAAATATCAAAAGTGATAGTCAGATGTTTGTGTAGTATGTCATGCTAACAAAGTGATCACACACCATCTTCCCATTCATTATTTTCAAACAATGTTTTTTTTCCCAGAACGAAACTGGGATAAAGGCTTTGCTATGTGCTTCCTTGGGTGAGAGGGTTATCTGCAGTGAACTATAAGAAATTTTGAATTCTGGGAAAAATACTCAGGTTGGAAGAGACTCCTTTTTGCTTTCTTTCTATGTAACTTCCTGGAAGATGGGTCCATGCAACAGTCATTCAGCTGAGGCCAGAAGACAGCTCTCCTCAGAGTCTGGTGTGATGGGCTTCAGGTTTATCTCCATGTGTTAGCCAGGTTCAGGCAGGAAAACCACCACTCATTTAGTCAAATGAGGAAATGCTTTGCTTGGTTCAGAAGCTCACACCTGACATGGAAGATTTTACCGAAAGACGAAAGCTCATTGTTTGCTAGGCCAATTTAGCCGTGTCTTACCTCACTGGCGTTTTCTGGCTTGAAGATCTTTGGCATCTCAGGCCAGCTGTGGTCATGTAACCTCTGACTGGGGGTTCTTCATGCTTAATTGAAGAAGCATTTTGGAACAGAGGGGTAAACACAATAGCAGAGTGTAGATTCTGTTGGAAAGTTAATGGACGGAATGTCCTAGTGGGTTTGTCATGGGTTTTACCGCAAGGAAAATTAACTCGAGGGATGTAGAAGGAAGTGTAAGATGTTCATTCAGTTAAAATAGCAAACAACACCTGGTGTAAGATGCCGGTAATTGTCACTTCCAAAGACCACATACCACTATTTCTGGGTTCCCAGTGACCTCAAAGGAGAAGTCGGTTCCACCATTCGTCATATCAAACAAGACCTCCTGAATGGGCTTGTCAAAGTCTCGCGGGCTGATGCACTCAGTGGCACCCACTGTCTTGGCCTTCGCAAACTTGTCTTTGTTGGTGTCCACAGCGATGATCCTGGCTGCTCCAGCTGTTTTACAGCCAATGATGACAGACAGACCGACACCTCCAAGGCCAAACACAGCACAGGTGGAGCCAGAGGTCACCTGGACACAGATCCAAAGCAAAACAAACATGAACGTTCCCCTTTCTAAGGGTGATGCCAAGTCTCATGCTAGCAAGGAAGCTTCTACCAGAGAGCTCTTCCCCAGTCCTCTGTGTCCTCAGTGACTCTGGGACACCAAGATAGTTACTTTGCATGAGACAGAAGGAAAGGACGTTTTCGAGTAACATACACCTAGGGAATTTTAGTTTCTCAGGCTGTTTCTAGGTGTGTGATACTATTACCACAGGAACAAAAACCTACCTACAAGGAGAGTTTCAAGTCCCAGTGTGGAATTTGCATAAATGGAAGTGACGTAATGAAATTTCACTGCATTTTACGATTCATTTGGGCAGAGTATTTCGTTAGTTCTAGACAGTTTGGAATTATTTCAAACACCTCCATCTTCTTGAAATCTTCCCTTTCTCTTTTCTACCAAATCACTTCAGAGTCATTGCTCATGGGAGCTCTCTCTCTCTCTCTCTCTCTCTCTCTCTCTCTCTCTCTCCCTCTTCCTTTCTTTTTTCTTTCTTTGTCGCATGCAGTGTGGCACCAATTTAAATTGAACCCCTTCCAACCTGATAGAGTGTGCATCTTGAACATGCTCTAAAGACACAGGAAATAAAGGCCTACTCCTCAGCCCTTGACACTGGAAATAAGTATCAAAACCTTCTGAAGGAGCCCAGTGGAGGGAAGACCTCATGTAAGACGGTATGCCCTAAGGGGATTTTAGGATACCAGCTCTCCTATTTTTGGTCTCTCATTTATAATCTTTCTGATCCTGGATACCATGAGATGATCAGCTTTGCCCCACTCTGCATTCCCTGCCGTGACTTCACAGACTACAATCTCCAAAGCTGTGAGCTAAAACAAACCTTCCTTCTTTGCAGTGTGCCTACTAGAGATATTTTGTCCCGGTGACACAAAGCTGATGAAGATACCTCCCATCTCTGTGCGGAGCCTTGAGACTAAAACACAGCGGACAACGCAAAGAATTGAGCTGGGGTGGTTCGAGTGAGGGGGGAGCTTAACTGTAGCCCGTTCCGTCAGACTGAGATTCCCTGGCCAATGGAATCACCTCTCCATTGGTTCTCTTAAACCCTTAAAATTTTATTTGATGTGGCCTTATGGGAGTAGCGGTGGCCTTGTTGGAGGAAGTGTGTCACTGTGGAGGTGAGCTTTGAGGTCTCATTTATGCTCAAGCCGCGCCCAGTGAGACAGACTACTTCTTGTGGCTTGTGGGTGGAGATGTAAGAACTCTCACCTTCTTCTCCAGCACCATGTCTTCCTGAATGTTGCCTTGCTTCCCGTCATGATGATAATGGACTAAGCCTCTGAACTATAAGAGAGCTACCTCAATTAAATGCTTTTCCTTTATAAGAGTTGCGTTGGTTGTGGTGTCTCTTGATAGCAATAGAAACCCTAACAAAGACATCGGTGTACTTGGATTGAATCCAGGACCTTGCGCATACTAGGCATGTGTTCTGTCCTTGAAGGACATCTTCAGCACCTCTCCCTTTCTTTTTTAATTCACTGCTAAGTAATATACTATTAAATTAGAATGTAAACTTGATGAGTTTTTAGCGGCAGAACAGTGGGAACATTCACTATTGCTTGTTAAATTAAACAAACTGGAATATGGAAAGACATAGTCATATTATAATTGTATTATATTTGAAGTCTGTATACCCATACTCCTGGATGTCAGGGAATGCATGGGAAGGCAACCAAATAATTTAATAACTTAGCAGTGCTTAGAGGTAAGTTTGTTTGCTTGTTTTTTTCATGGGGTATGATCACGTGGTTCCCCAATGGGAAAGGTATTTCACCTCCTTATCCCACTTGTTTTATTTTAAAATGGATGTAAATGCCCCTCACCTTGGCAGAATTGATTGCAGCACCAAAACCAGTGGCAAACCCGCAGCCAATTATGCATGCTTTCTCCAGACGAGCATCTTCATCAATCTTGGCGACTGAGATTTCCTTTATGACGATGTATTCAGAAAAGGTGCCTGTAGCGATATATTGATGCACTGTCTTCCCTCTGCAGGTGATTCTGCTGCTGCTTTCAGACGTCAGATGTGTCCCTGACAGTCTTTTTTATAGGTGAAAGGAAACAAACTTCGTGATGTTGTGTTAAAAAGCTTAAATCTCTTCAAGTGAAGCTGAATTAGACTTTAAGAAGATGGAGTTATAAAGGCTTACCTAATTTCCTTACACATGTTGTTCTTGGAAGTGAGGCAAGTGTTACATTCTCCACATTGTGGCAAACATAAGATGATGACTTTGTCACCTAAAAAGTAGAGTAACTTATTAGGGTGCTAGTGTTAAGTAGTCTGGTTTCTTAGGATGTCAACGGCGAGGCACCAAGAAGATGTGATAATGAAGAACATTTCCACATTTAATTGTGTTTGGTCACCAACATAGTTTCAGCATCCTGTCCAGCCTCAGGCCATGGCTGAATCTCTAGGAGCTGGCCCCAGATCTACCCACCGTGTTAGGCACTTTTGGAATACTCAGGCAAAGAGTTTAGTTGCGTGCGTTTGTGTGGTGGATTGAAAGAAAATGGCCCTCAAAGGTGTGGTACTTTTAGGAGGTGTGGCCTTGTTGGACTAGGCGTGGTCTTGTAGGAGGCTGTGTGTCACTGTAGAAGTGGGCTTTGAGGTCTCATGCACTCCAGTTACGCCCAGTGAGACAGTCCACTTCCTGTTGCCTGTAAGTCAAGATGTAGGATGCTCGACTACTTCTCCAGCACCATGTCTGCCTCCATGCCACCATGCTGCACCATGATGATAATGGACTGAACCTCTGGAAATGGAAGCCACCCTGATTAAGTGTTTTAACTTTATAAGGATCACTGTGTTTGCGGTGTCTCTTCACAGCTTTAGGAGCCCTAAGACAGCCTTCAACTACATCTTCTGTCCTTTACATTCATTTCTACTGTGGGGCTTGAGTCACAATAGAGACAGTGTTCAAAGAATGAGGTCCAGGATCGGGGAAAGATTGGCCACAAGCTGTGCGTTGTGTTGTACTTCATCTCTTCTCTGTGGCCACGGAGAGCAAACATATTCCTATTTTGTGTGTGTGTGTGTGTGTGTGTATGTCCTTTGTACCTCTATGTTCAGATTGGGAGGAGAAGATCAGAGTGTCTTATTTGGGATGAGTTTATTGACTGATTCATTGTCTGATATTGCCAAATATAACAATTTATTATAAATTTTAATTTAAAAGCTTTGTTAGAATTTAGGTTCTTCTATTTTGGTTTTAGTTGTAGGAGGTCAAAGATCTCTGCAATGAAAACTTGAAAGCTGAGAAGAAAGAAATTGAGGAGGAGAAATTGGAAAAGGGAAGAGACTCCCATGCTTGTGGATTAGCAGATTGATCATCGTGAAAGTTGCCATCATATCAAATTATAGATTCAATGTAATCCCTATGAAAATGCCTATAACATCCTTCACAGAAATAGGACCCCCCAAAATCCTAAGATTCATATGGAAGTCCCAGGATAGCAAAAGCAATCCTGAGCAAAAAGAACAATTCTGTGTAAATTATCATACCATATTTCAATTTGTATTCGAGTTATAATACTAGGACACAACCAGATAAGTAGGTCAGTGGATCAGCATAGAAGACCTAAACTTAAGTGCATATACCAATGGCATCTGACAGTTGGCAAAAATTTGCGCTGGGGAAAAGACAACAGCTTACACAAATAGTGATGGGGAAAACTGGTCTTCCATATAGAAGTTTGAAATTAGGCCCATATCTATTACTCCTCCCTCTCCCCCACCACCCCCCCAAAAAAAGAAAAAGAAAAGAAGAAAAAAACTTCAAATGTTAAATGTGAAATGCTGAAATTGCTAGAAAAATGCATAGGGGGTACCCTACAAGATATCAGTGGAGCTCCATTTATTCAGTAATTGAGGCCAAGAATTGACAAGTGGGGCCTCACAAAACCAAAAGGCTTCTTCTGTGCAACAAAGGAGGAATCAGTTGCGTGAAGAGGAAGCCCAGAGTGGGAGAGGATGTGTGCCTGCTGCATATTGGATAGGAGATTAATATCCAGAATAGATGAAGAACTCAAAGATTGAAGGATTAAGAAATCAAACAACTCATTTTGAAAAAATGGGCTAATGATCTGAACAGAGAGTTCTCAGAAGAAGTGAGAATGGCCAAGAAATATCTAAAAAGTTGTTTAACAACCTTAGAAATGAAGGATATGCAAATTAAACCACTTTGAGATTTCATCTCACCCCAGTCAGAATGGCTTAGGATCCAGAAAACAACTGGCAACTAATGATGGTAAAGACACGGGGAGCGGGGACCCCTTTGTCACTGCTGGTGGCATTACAGACTGGAATCCACTCTGGATTTGCAGTCATTTTGAAATAAGCATTCAGACTTAATTTAAAAAAAAAAATCAAAATTTGTTTACTATGTGACCTAGCTAAACTATTCTTTGTCATAAGCCCAAAGGGCTCACATTATTCTACTCCACAGATATTTGCTCAGCCATAATTATTGCCACTTATTGGAAATAGTGGCAAGACAGAGGCTGCCTGTAGGCTCCCCATTGACGAAAGTATGTCAGAATCATGGCACTGACACACGACCCAAAGAAAGTGAATTCACGACATTTACAGGAAAACGAATGGAGCGGGGAACTATCCTGGAAAGACATATGCCGGATGTCCTCTTGTGTTTGTGAATTTGTATTTTGGATTTGAGTATAAATCCTGGAGCAACATCAGAAGCCAGGAAGACCACAAGGAATCCTGGGAGAGCAAGTGAGGAGGAATTCTAGAGAAGAGGCTGTAGGACAAAGATGCTGTGAAGGGGGAAAGGGAAGAAATAGTGTGAGGACCAAACTGGGGAGGAGGAAATAGGGTGATACAGAGGGAGAAAAAGTCAGGAAGGATAAATAACACTAAAAGTATTGGAAAAATCCATAATGAAATATTGTTTTATAAGCTTAAAAATAAACATATAATAAGTATGTATATTCACACACATACACGTATGTATACACATATATACATACAAATACATATCTATGCACACATTTATGCATATCTATACATACATCTAAACATGTATATATATGATTTATACATAACCATACACACATACATATCTATACATACATTTGCACACCCGTACCCACATTTATACTTATCTGTATACACACATAAGTATCTTTATATCTACATATACACATACACATCTACACACATATTTATACATATATACACACATACACACATCTTATTTAAATGGAGTTTTCAAACATCAGGGGACAGTGCTTTCTCCAGGAGCCACAGACTATCAACCTCCCAATGCCAGTGAAAGTCCACCTCCCTTCAAGTTGTTGGCCAAGGGATCCAAGAGACCCAGCCAAACAATATGGGCCACTGCCCTCACTTTATTTACCTAATTATTCAATTTTCTCTCCTCACTTGTTAGTGCTAGATTGGGTGCATTCTACTTCAAAATGTAAGTGTGAAGACTAAAGCTAATATCAATCGCCATGTAATCTAGGGACTGTTCTGACCATCCCCTCTGGGAAGTGGGCAGAGTTTCACCTTTCTTTTTATTTGCTTCATTGTGACACACGTAAGGGATGCCCTTAAATTGGTTTTCTGCTCTGGGCTCCGAAACTTGCCGTTTCTCGAGGCCGGATGTTGCTTCCTACCTGTTTTCACTGTGCTTACTCCTTCTCCCACACTCTCGACTATTCCAGTTCCTTCGTGGCCCATAATGATGGGGCAAAACTGGGAAAGTTCTTTATCATCCAGACTTTTTATATCCGTACCACAGATTCCTGTGGCCACCATCTGCGTGGAAAGCACAGAGAACTGAGATTTGTCTGTTGGGAAGGAGTTTCAGATCTGCGGCTCTGAGACAGTTTCTAGTACATCGCTTCTAATTAGTACTCATTATTGACAGCTGTCAATATTTCTGTAAAAGAGCGCGGTGTTTTGTCTCTACTAATATCCAAGCTAAAAATGTTGAGTCACAGTTTAATGATTTCAGAAGAGAAGCTGGGGAAGCATATTGTGTGCATTGGTGAGTGGCTTCTCCACTGCTGTGAGAAACTATCCCAAACAGCTCGCAAAAGGAAGAGTTTACTCTGAGCTATTCTTTCAGAGGGAGACTTGAGGAATGGAGAGAGGGGCATGGCAGCCGACAGCCAGATCAGGAAACTGAGAAAACACATCTTCAACCAAAAAAGGAATCAGAGTACATTCTAGATGTAAGGGAAGGCTGTGAACTCCCAATGTCCAGATGTCTTCCTCTGGCAACGGCGTCTCTCAGTAACAAAACACACCATCACCAACAGCACCATCCACTGAGGACCAAGTTCAAACACTTGAGTCTAAGGGGGAAGAGTCCAGGTGAAATCACCTCAGTATGGTGCCGAAGATCCGACCTGGCCTGAGAGCAGAAGTGTGGAGGAAGGCAACTAATTACAGGATTAAAAGGTTGAGGCATGCCGGGCGGTGGTGGCTCATGCCTTTAATCCCAGCATTCGGGAGGCAGAGGCAGGCGGATCTCTGTGAGTTCGAGGCCAGCCTGGTCTACAAGAGCTAGCTCCAGGGGCTGGAGAGATGGCTCAGAGGTTAAGAGCATTACCTGCTCTTCCAAAGGTCCTGAGTTCAATTCCCAGCAACCACATGGTGGCTCACAACCATCTGTAATGGGGTCTGGTGCCCTCTTCTGGCCTGCAGGCGTACACACAGACAGAATATTGTATACATAATAAATAAATAAATATTTAAAAAAAAAAGAGCTAGCTCCAGGACAGGCTCTAAAGCTGCAGAGAAACCCTGTCTCGAAACAACAACAACAAAAAAAAAAGGTTGAGGCATAAGACAGAAAACAGTAATGCTTCCTATGTTAACTAAAGTTTTAGTTTATTTTGCAAAAACACATTTAAAAGGTGTGTTAACAATTCTGTTTTAGTGTAAGTCACAACTCTTTTGTGCTGACACAATTGAAGGAAGAGTATTCAAACCTCCTGTACCCAGAACTGCACCCACCAACGTGTTTTCATGTCCGTTGTTTTGTTCTGGTTCTGACACTGTAGCTGGAATGCTCCTGTCGATCTTCGGCAGACAGGTTTGTTTTCATTTATCACAATCACCTGGATGATCATCATTAGCGGCGCCACCCCCACTCAGCCCATCTCCTGCTTGCCATCACCTCCCTTGCTCTGTATTCAGGTTCAAATGCACAGGTGAGAGAGTCACATTGCAGCCTGCCAGAAAATGGTCGGGTGTCTTGAGTTTAAAACTAGTTGTGAGAGTTGTAACCTTGCTGGAGAGTACTCAATTGAGATGTTAAATACCACCCTCCTCGCTCAACAGAGAATAGATATCAGAGAAGGTTCCTTGAGAGGAAGGAATGGTTTGTGTGGGTGAGGAAACTTAGAACTATCTTTCTGTAGTCCATCCATAAATAATACATACTTTCCACTGCTGTAATGGAAATAATCTAATGACCACAAGTCATACGAACTGCTTACTAGCTCTCTGGGAGCCAGCTGGAGTCATCTGGGGATATATCCTCTCCAAACCAATCAATCCATAACTTCAGAATCTCAGGGATGAGATGCAGTTAGCATTTTCCAAGCTGCTCAGTGATTCCAAGCACATAACCAAGCTTGAAAACCCCCATCGAGTGAGTTTTCTTATTCTACTAAGCAGTGTGAACAGACACCAACCCTCCCTAACTTTTCCTGGACAGAAGAAAAATGTGGCTTTCTTTTTGAGTTGGAAATTCTGTAAAGGATATATATAATTTACAGTGAACAGCTTTGGGTTTGGCGTGGAAATGTGGATTTTGTTTTACCTTTATTCGAACTTCCTTTGCCCTTGGCGGGGCCACTTCTATCTCCTCAATGTCCATCGGGGCCCCAGGTGTCCAGAGCACGGCAGCTTTGCATTTGATCACCTGGGCAGAGCAGATGAGAGGTGAAAGGGAGACTTATCAGATCCGAAAGGTGGGAGGGTCTTACATTAATCAGTACTAGATAGTATTTAATTTGACTAGACTCAAGAGGAAAAGAAAAGAATTGGAAAATTTAAATATATACTGAAAATGGTGGCTGTTACACCAATATAGTTTTTCTTAAGCTTTCAGCCTCTATATTTAAATTGGTCTAACAAATGACACATGTTTATAGAAAAACACACACATAAAAGGATGGATAGTTCTCTCTCTTTCTCCTCTCTGTAAGAGTCTTGCTATGTAGCCCAGGCTGTCCTTGATCTTGTGATCCTCCTGCCTATGTGTCCCTGAGCTGCCATTACAGGCACATGCTACCACTCTTGATTAGATGCTAAGCATTTGTTTTTTATTATAAATGAAATTGCCCACTAGTTACTTCAGAGTTGTAATGAAATTATAATGTGGGCTTATTTCTTATCCTAGATATGAGGGATTTAGGAGGGAAGCACTGAGTTATGGAGCAAGAGTGAAGTCAGTCTAATGGTGGTGATCAATAAATGGTGATGGAATCATTGGAGATTGATGTTGGAGAGATTCCTGATGCAAAAGCAGTTCTTAGGGGTTCAGATATCAGCCCATCATCTTTATTATAAATTATCTTCCATTTTTATGTATTCAGTCATTACCTCTGGGTAGATGACTTGGATAAACTGTATCTATAGGGCAGATTTCCCCTAAAGATTTAGATAAGCATTTTTATGCTGTTTGACTGTCTTCCATATACTGTGAAATCAACATGCTAATATATAAACAAGCCATTCTTTCTCTCATCTGTACCCTAGAGGACACAGTACACAATCTACTTTCCTTGTTTCAACCATAAAATTCAATCATTCACCCAAGGCAGAAACCCAGGAAGTAACCTTAATTTCTCTCTGTCTTCATTGCTAGCAATTGGACACTTTCTGGAATCTGTGCCCTCCTCTCCTTTCTTGCTACTTCTCTGGGGTCTGGACCCTTATATTGCCTTTCACATGACCCATTGAAAAAGGGCTTTCTGTTCTACTAGCTGGTGTTATCGTCTTCAGATGCGCCCTCCGCACCATTGCATCATCAGCCATCTCCCAGACTAATACATTAGAAGTGATGCTTCTGCTAGCTGCTTAACAGCATCCATGGACACCACAGTCTTCTCCTTGTCTCTCTGCAGTCCTGTTTCCTGCCACTTCCTGCCTCAGCCTTGCTTTCTTGGAGATTATCAAGTGGGAGATCCTTTCCCTGAGGTTTCAGTTGCTTACAAAGTCTTGTCCTCTATTACCTGGTGAGTTTCTGTCTCTCAAAGTTTCTCCCTCAGTGCCACCTGCTCTGGGAAGCCAGTGTAGGTTTGAAAATTTCCTTGAACTGCCATCGTCCAGATGTCTTTTGCAGTCCTTGCACTGCTTTTAGCTAACTATTACAATGTAGACAGTCAGGTCTTTGTGTGATTATGCAATGCTTGGTTTAAAAATGGAACAATTAAATGAAGGGATACTTAGCTGGAATTGACATAATGTTAATTATTATTTTGATAATCTTTATTGTCAGTTTGATAATTCTTGGTTTATCTCTAAAAATGTTCTTTGATATGAGTGCCAAGATATAGGCCTTAGAAAAACTTAATAAAACAGATCATAGAGATATTCAGATCCATACAGATGAATTTAAAGGAGAACCAATTTTAGTATCACATTTATAAGGTTAGAGAGGATCAGCTAAGGTTTTCAAGCAACCAAATTTAATTTATCCAGCAACCTTACAGAAATTGCCAGATGATAGGTATCTTCAAAGCTGTGTAAGAGAGACTCCTGTGCAAATGTTAGATTTAAGGAGATTCAAGGAAGTGATAATCTCATATGGCATGTATTCACCTTTTGTGGAGAAGATGTTAAATTTGTGGTCAACTTGTAATAGAATTATCTCTCAAGACTGGAAAGACTTGGTTACAGCAGTCTTGGATCCTGGTCCTCAATTACAGTGGAGGACCTGTTGGAAAGATGAGGCTAGGGCTGGAGGTATAGACATCTCCCAAGACCAACTTCTTGGAGAAGGAGATTATGCTAATGTACAAAGGTAATTTCTATATGATGACCACACCCTGGCTTTATGCTATGCAGCAACTTTGAATACTTGGGACACTATAGAAGAAGCAGGAAAGAAAATTGAGTCATTTACTAAGGTTATACAGGGTCCAAAAGAAACCTTCACTGATTTTTTTTTTTTTACAAAGATTGACTTTAGCTTTAAAAAGAATGATATCAAATTCAGAAGCTAGATGAATAATAATAGAATCTCTGGCTTTTGAAAATGCTAATGCACAATGGAAAAGGGCAATTATGCCTTTAAAGGCAAGATAAGTGCCCTCGGAGAAATGGGTCTGGGATACAATCAATATTGAATATTATAACCATGATGATGTTTGGTTAGGAGAGGTGATTTCCAGAGGTTTGAAGAAAAATCGATATGTCGAGTATTTCAATTGCAATAAACAAGGTCATCTAAAAAGGGATTGCAAACAGGGTGTTCCTAGAAACAATGCTTTCCCTAAGAATAATCCAAACAGAATGCCCCTCCCTTTTGGAGTATGTAGAAGGTGTGACAAAGGCAGGCATTGGATGAATGAATGTAAATCAACAAGAGATATTTAAGGTTGGCCAAGAACAGAAACACTGATGGCAATTTATGCTGGAGAGGTTGTGGGGAAAAGGGAAAACTTCTGCATTGCTAGTGAGAATGCAAGCTGGTACAGACCCTTTGGATGTCAGTATAGTGATTTCTCAGAAAACCAAACTTAGGAACTATTGTATTACCACTAACCTCATAATTCTTTGGTTTTATTTTGACTCTTTAACAGCTTTTCTTAAGGCATAAATATTATCTCAAATTAATAAGATTAATATATATATGCATATATGTATTAAACTTTTTGTCATGATATTAATGATCATTATAGTACTAACTGATTTTAGGATATGTAGTGGCATTTCAATTGTATTTTAATTAATAAAGCTTGCCTGGGGGTTGGGAGACTAACACAGCCACACTGGTCAGCCTTATAGCCAGGCAATGGTAACACACACCTTTAATCCCAGTAACCACACTAGTTGCCATAGAAACAGGGTGGTGCATACCTTTAATCCCAGTGCTGCATGTCTTTAATCCCAGCCCTAGAGAGGATTATAAAATGGGAGGAGACGGCTCTCAGTCACAGTCTCATTCTGAGATTCCTGGAGTCAGGATCACCATTTCGGACAGAGGTCAAGGTAAAAGCCAGTGGCTGGCTACTTTGCTTTTCAGATCTTCAGGTTGAGCCCCATTTTCTCTCTGAGTTTTTAAATTAATAGTACTTCAAGGAAAAGGCATCATCTAGCTTCCTGACTACATGACTTCAGGTGTGGGTCTCTATCAAGTAACTAGGAATTATGCTTTTTTTATACTCTGGATGTACATAACAAATATTGATCCTTTAACCTCTTTGAGATCTGCTGCATATGACATTTAAAATGTTTAAGTTTTCTGCAGTGAACTATAACCATGCTTAACAGTGAACTTTGAATTCTTCAAAAGGATGATGGGGCCCCACAACGATGATTCCACCAGAATTATGATAATGCCACTAAGCTGACAAACACCACTCAAAGATTGGCTTTGGACTGCAAACTGCTCAGGACAATTTCAAGGTGGCTAGCTGAGATGGTCCAGCCTCACAGACTGTTCTAGTCAGGACTTGAGATAAGTCCTGTACCTTCCCATTATGCAGAGAATGGTCAACAAATGATATAGCTACCTCTCCCAGGAGGTGACAATTAACTCCAATTTTTCTTTTCAGGATCCCCATAAGGATACCATTACTCCTAGATAGCAGCAAGTAAATTTAAGAACACAACTCCCACATTCCCAAGAGGTGTGTTGGTCATTCAGTGGGTTATGGATATTTGTCATTGTTTAGGGGGATTGGTTGAAAGTTGTTATTGGTAATGGTCAGGAAAAAAGTTGAACAAAGGAGATTAGATTCAGAGTTCTTGTTTTGAAATGAGAAAAGGGAAATATAGATATGACAGAATATAAGAGTAATTATTGAATCTACTCTCAAAACAAAAAGGGAAGATACAGAAATAGAATAAAAAGGTAGATTATCGAATCTACTTTTAAACCCAAAAAGCAACTAATAGTCTTAAATTTCTACATTGATATGAATTTTTGCATATTGATACAAATTTAAAATTAATTTTGTTAAAACATACTTTACATACATTTCAAATCTTGTCCAAGATATTGTACCTATGCGACAATGTAATGCAAATTCTTAGCCCTTGAAAGTTTTTTTTGCCAATTATTGAGGGTAATAAGGAAATGAAGGTTAGTAATTAGTCACCTGTTATAATTGAACTTGTAGTCATATTAGGTATGTTTTCAAGGTCAGACAGAGATATATTTTAGATAGACAGGTTGTCTTAAAAAACTTCAGGGATCTACAGGATATAGCATTTAAGATGTTTTAATGATATAGTTTTTTTTTTATGACAATGAGATATGTCTGCTCATGGCAGCACCAATCTACTTCAGAGAAGATGACGGGCATCGAAGAAACTCCACACGGAGTTTACTTTTTTTAAAAAATATTTATTTATTATGTATACAATATTCTGTCTGTGTGTATGCCTGCAGGCCAGAAGAGGGCACCAGACCCCCATTACATATGGTTGTGAGCCACCATGTGGTTGCTGTGAATTGAACTCGACCTTTGGAAGAGCAGGCAATGCTCTTAACCACTGAGCCATCTCTCCAGCCCCTGGAGCTTACTTTTTTGTTGCAGAAGTTAGCCATTGGTCAAGAAAGTGCTCTTGCCTTGACTGCTGACAGTATGCTGTCCAAATTGAATAATCAGGACACAAAAGAAAGTGACTGTTGAATTTTAGAAAGACAAAGTATGGCAGAATATCCTGCATCACAGAAAAACTGTCAGATTTGCTAGGCCTGTAGACTGAAGATGGATGCCCCAACGTTATCGAAGAATCTTGGGTGACTGTCCTGGAAACCAGCTGTCTCTGTCATTTATCACATTTTTGGAAGTCACTTGCTTGCACTTCATGCTTACTCAGTTAATATTATTTCCTTCTCGGATCTCTGATGGAGTTGAAGATTTTACAGTTATAGTTTCCTTGTTATTAGATTAAGAAAAGATATTCACTAAAGAAATGTAAAGTATATAAAGTTGAGAGACATACAGAGATAGTTTTGAACTAATCAAAATAGGATAGATAATGGAGTATTTTCTCTGAGTTTGTTCAAATATTTATGGATTAGACATTGTTGATGCACTTAGTGCCTGTATATATTGTATACAGTTATACTTACTGTATATAGTTTTTCTTACATTAGTTATAACCTTTTATATTTTAGACAAAAATGGGAAAATGTGGTGATATTTTATTTGTGTTCTAACAAATAAAGCTTGCCTGGAGATCAGAGTGTGGAGATAGTCACTAGTTAGCTATAGAGGCCAGGCAGTGGTGGTTTACATCCTTAATCCCAGTACGTGAGAGGCACATGCCTTTAATCCCAACACTAGGTTGTGGAGATTGGAATATAAAGCGGGTAGAGACAGGATCTCGCCCATTCAGTTTGAGGATTCCATAGAGGTAAGAACTAGTGTCTGACTGCTCTGCTTCTCTGATCTTTCAGCTTCTACCCCCTAATATCTGACTACAGGTTTTTATTATTAAGACCAATTAGAATCTGTGCTATAAAGAGCTTTTCCACACCTAGATAGTCACCTTTGACTAAGAAGACAATCACCATGAGTGATTATCATGCTTGCTTCCTGTCTGAATTTAAAACATGTAACATGGGTTTACAGATTAAGAAAACAGACAAGAATTAAAGACACCTGAAGGTAGAACATCTGATCCCCTTTTGAGCTCACTTGGAACAATAAGTACCTTTCGTCTCACTCTTTTTATAGTCTAGATATATTTAAGGGCAGGAAAAGTCTTGAGTAGCAGCAGAGAGCTCTTGAGCCCAGCAAGCAGGAGTAGACAGAATCAGTAGTTTAAGGAAGACACATAGAAAAAGGCCCGCAAAGCTTGGGGTACTTGGGGTCCCCAAATTCCACCTCCTCTGCAGGGCTGGGGCTTTTTAAGTGTCTGAAGAGTCTTCCTCCTCTAATTTAGGGTTTTTTGGTTTCAGGAAAGATGGGATGGTGGATTGACTCCCAACTGTTGTATGACATGTCCTGATCTGATCTAGCCTAGAACTTGTTCAACTAGGTCATGAACATGCCTATTTTTTTTTTTTTTGAGACAGGGTCTATGCCTAATATTTTTGTCTCAGGTCAGAAGGTTGAGGAAAACGTCGGCCATCTTGGAAGTTCACCATTTTTATTGCTTATCCCTGGTTCCTTTCCCTATTTGTCCAGCAGGGAACCTGATTCCTGGCTCCTCTTTGCCCCCCTCTCAGAGGTCACCCTAACTACTATAGGGATTTTGAGTTGCTGACTCCTCTTAGCTGTTTTGAGTTGACAAAAGGGTGGATGAGGGAGGGGCAGCAGTGAGACCACCTCAGGCATGGGCTGATCTAAGGGACCAAGGAAATGCTTAGGTGATGTTGAGGATGCAGAACCTGATAGCCATTTGATGGTAGGTAGCAGTTTTTTAGAAGTGTGCCAAACAATTGAGGTAGCACCGGCAACATATAGCAAGTGAGACTATTAGTAGTATTATAACTACTGAACATGTAGCTAGAATAGTTGGGGCAGCTTTGCCCTTATTAGAGACAGAGAACGGGCAAGAAAACCATTTAAAGTATCCTTGGCAGGCTTTGTAATAGGTATCGATAAGAATGACGCTTTGTGCTGTCACCATAAGTTGTAGACCATGGAGGAGGCCATTTGTCCCGTTCACGAGTTCAAGGAGCCTTTCATTGGGCAATTTAAGCTCAGAAGTCAGCCACTGAGTTTCTTTTACTATGTTCTCATGAAGAAGAGACAAAGTTAGTGAAGAAAAAGTTTTCACATTATAAATAACCCAAGTTCTACTTAGCATGGTGAAGCATAGCTGTAGCCGGCTGGCCAGTGCATCAGAACCTTCATAGGAGAATCCCGTAGAAGGGTAACATCAAAGAAATTCTCCGCTCTATGTCTCAATTGATGTATGTCATAGTTGACAGATCAAAAAGCAGCTGGACAGTCAGCTGTTGTTACATTAGACTCTTGAACAAGGAGTGACCACTTGGAAACTTTGTAAGAGTAAGTAATTTGCCCGCTATCAGTAATAGGTGCACTAGATACCTCTGCCCGGATGGGTGTAATGCCCAGTGGACGTGGACAGTATGGGTCACACCTAACTGAAATCCAGATGCTACAATCCAGAGTCCCAACCAGACAGTAGCAGATGACTAGTAAACTAAAAGAGGAGTTTTTTTTTTTCTTGACAGAATTGTGTCACAGTGTCCCAAGGACATCATTTGGGCATCCTGAATAATTTTTCAAACCTATTTTGACAACAGGACATGTGGCAATATCCTTTGGTCACTGTCCATGAACGGTCAGAGTACAGAAGGACACCTGGGAGCTGAGACGTGCCCTTCCAGAGAGAGTGTTCTGTGGCTGGAAAACACAGCTTTGCACAGAGTTGGCCTCAATAACTAAGACTCTTAGGACTGTTTTCTTTTCCCCTGCAGATAGACATTGCAGTGTTGAAGTAAGTTAAGGTCTTGTCCTGTGTCTGTGCAATGTGTCTATTTATCAGGATAGAATCATTAGTGAGAATGTTGTACAAATAATTTATCATACCATGTCTAAAGACTGTAGTTCCTTAAACTCTTAAAAAAAAACCACGGATTGTTTTAATTCTGGTTATACCTTTATGCTGAGTGTTTCAGACCGTGGAGGGGGCAAAAATTAATCCTATCTTTTTTTCTGTCAAGGGCAGTTGAAGTTGGTCCTTAGGCATGACTTGGACTCAGGAGAAGCCCCTGACTCAGCTAGTCTTTCCTTTGCCATTTTGTTCATCTATGTGAGGATTAAGTCAAAGGCCTTGCTTGACCAATGTTTCACTTGGAAGTGTGGCATCAGTTTTTCCTGTGTTGACCATCCTCTTTACAGAATGGACACTTGTTAGAGACCACTCAGTGATTTATCTAATGCCATGCAGGACAAGAGAGCAGGTGGTTCCCCACAGTTACATAACATTTTGAAAGACGTACAGTTCCTTGGGACTTAGTTGTCCTTATAGGACAATGGTGAAGAAACCTTCTCTTTTAATTCCTCTGACCACATCAGTGTAGTCTCCAGGTGTGCTTATTGAACACCCAGAAGGTCATTTGTAACAGTTTGTCATTTTTAATTAATGTCTAATGGTATGGTAAAGTTCAATCAGAAGTTAAAGTGTATTCATTGGACCAACAGATATTCTTACCACTCTGAAACTGTTAGAGAAGAAAGTCCCATTATAAACCCACTGACCTGGGAACAACTAATGTCTCCAGATGGGAAAAAGATCTGGGAAGTGGACTTACACAGTCAATTTATCAGTAGAATGTAAGTTAAATAAGAATTGTTCTCGTCATAAGAATTGAGTACAAATGTATGAAAGGAAACTAAACACCTAAGGTTTTACAATTCTACATTAATTTTTTTTCAGTCTCAAATTACATTTTAAATTTCAAATATAAGGGAAATTGAAAGAAAGGCTATAACCCTTTGTCTTTATTATTGCCTGTACTGTTGGAATAATTTTTTAACCATTTGAAACCTTCTCAATTGTTCTTTGCAATATTTAGTTATGATTTAAATTGTTATTTCTTATAATTACAAGTGCAATATACATTCATTACAAGAAATTTCAAAATATAAGTAAGAAAAAAAATCCATCTATACTCTTACTACTTTCTTTCTCCTTATGTGTCCTCACATGGGGTCATATACACAGCATCTTGTAATCTACCTTGAATATACCATTCATTCCCGTGCTATAAATACATACGCTGCATTGATGCTTAGAGCAGAGGTAACTTAATTTCCCCCTCATCCTCATTTAAATAATGTGTGAGTACCCAAGAAGACTTCAGCAAATCCAGAGTTGCCTTTTCTTAGAACCAATTTCTAGCTTCTGGACTGTTCCTATCCCTTTAGTTGGCTTTAACTTGCTGTGCTTTGACTGTAACCTGGGGGGACAGCATCTTCAGCAAATGCGCAGAGACACAACAGAAGCAGAAGCTAAATGGAGATACAGGTTGTTTACTTACATTTCCCTTGGTGCCCATTTTCCTCGGGAAGCTTGCTTTGGAAGTGCCTTTCTGACTGGTCTTTCACCTCTGCCCAGAATGCTCTGTGTCCTGTGTTGAGAACTCTGAATAAATAGCATTCCTGCTGGCTGGTTGTCCAATCCCAAAACTTGAACTGACGAGGAAATACATTAGCATTCTGTTTCCTAGGTAACCAAGTGAATGGCTTTCAGTCACGTCCACATACATCTTCCTGGTCTGTATGCTAGCTCTGTCACGTAGGGTGAATTAGCATTTCTTTTCAGGCATCCTCCAAAGGTGTTTCAGTTGCTTTGGAGCTTCCCTCTTCCCCACTCTTCTCTTTTACAGCCTGATAATTTCCTTGTATATATATTGTTTTGCTACATATTTGTGCTCTCCTATCTAATAGTTTAGAGTATTAATAAGTTCGTGCAATAATAGACTAATTATAGACTAATAATAGTCTAATAATAGACTCCTAGTATGTGTGTCCTTCCAAGTGTTTCCCTCTCAGTTCTGTTTGTAGGTCACTCACAGTGAGGCCCATATTTCTATATGATATGGCAGCCAGGCTCTAAAGCCATAGTCAGTATCTGAAGTGGTCACGTAGCCTTCCAGACAGACTGTTGCTAACGTATCTAAAGGTCAGGATGTTGCTCTGCTCTTTCTTTGTAATTTGGAGAATGCTTGAAAAGAAATGCTAATTCACCCTACGTGACAGAGCTAGCATACAGACCAGGAAGACATGGACATGACTGAAAGCCATTCACCTGGTTACCTAGGAAACAGAATGCTAATGTATTTCCCCCTCAGTTCAAGTTTTGGTATAAAGACTGTTTGGAGAATAAAGAGAGAACTTCTTCAGGATATGAACTCAGGATTTCATGAGAGATCACTGAGAATCTCCCTATAAAACCACGGAAAGCATTTATGTATGTATGTATGTATGCATGTATGTATGTATGTATGTATTTATTTATTTATTTATTATGTTTTTGAGACAGGGTTTCTCTGTAGCTTTGGAGCCTGTCCTGGCACTCACTTTGTAGACCAAGTTGGCCTTGAATTTACAGAGATCGCCTGCCTCACCTCTGCCTCCCAAGTGCTGGGATTAAAGGCGTGTGCCACCACCGCCTGTCTGCAAAATTCATCTCTTTAGCAGAACACCTTTTTACTGAAAAAAAAGAATCCATTCTTATGGTGAAGGTACCATATCTATCACCATGCACAAAACTCAAGTCCAAATGGATCAAAGGCCTCAACATAAAATCACCTACACTGAATCTCATAGAAAAGAAAGTGGGAAATACACTTCAATACATTGGCACAGGAAATCACTTCCTAAATATAACCCCAGTAGCACAGACACTGAGAAAAACAATTAATAAATGGAATCTCCTGAAACTGAGAAGCTTCTGAGAAGCAAAGGATATGGTCAACAAGAAAAAACAATAGCCTACAGAATGGGAAAAGATCTTCACTAACTCCATATTGGACAGAGGGCTGATCTCCAAAATATACAAAGAATTCTAGAGATTAGTCATCAAAAGAATAAACAATCTAATAAAAATGGGGTACATACCTAAACAGAGAACTCTCAACAGAGGAATCTAAAATGGCTGGAAGATATTTAAGGAAATATTCAACATCCTTAATCATAAGAGAAATGCAAATCAAAATAACTCTGAGATTTCATCTTATACCTGTAAGAATGGCCAAAATCAAAAACTGTGATGACAACTTATGCTGGAGAGGATGTGGGGTAAAGGAAACACTTCTCCATTGCTGATGGGATTGCAAACTGGTAGGGCCTATTGTAAGAAAGCCACTTATTTGTTTCCAGCTGATCAGCCCTGAAATAACCACACAAAAACTGTATTAATTAAATCCACTGCTTGGCTCATTAGCTCTAGTTTCTTATTGGCTAACTCTTACATCTTAATTTAACCCATTTCTATTCATCTGTGTATCACCATGAGGTTGTGGTTTACCAGCAAAGTTTCAGTGTGTCTCTCTCTCGTGGCAGCTACATAGATTCTCTCTACTCTGCTTTCTTTCTCTCAGCATTCAGTTTAGTTTTCCCCACCTATCTCTGTTCTTTCCTGCTCTACTATAGGCTCAAGGCAGTTTCTTTATTCATTAACCAATAAAAGCAACACATGGACAGAAGGACCTCCCACACAATTCCCCTTTTTCTTTTTAAATAAAAAAGGAAGGTTTTTATCTTTAACATAGTAAAATTACATATAACAAAACAGGTATTAGCAAGAATTCTAGTTACAATATTTATATATACTTTATCTTTTGTCATAACTAAGGAAAACTATAATTACATCTATCTATTCTTCAACTCCATCAAAGACTCAAGAAGGATATAATATTACCTAAGTAAACAGGAAGTACATTGTAAACAACTTCCAAAATTCTAGAATTGACAGAGACATCTTGCTGCCTGGATAATCACCAAAAGTTTTCTGTATCGCTGGGGCATCCATCTTCAGCCCATAGGCCCATAGTATCTGGCAGACTTTTCCACGAAACAGGAAATTTCAAAGACAGATCTGCCTTGTAATGGCAAAGTCCATCAGTTGCTTTCTGTATCCTGCAGAATGTCTGGCAGACTCTTTCATGTAGCAGGAACCCTGAAGGATCATTTCATGATGTGGGAGAGTCTTCTGTTTGAGTTGATTTCATTGGCTAATAAAAAAAACTGCCGCCGATCTCAGTACAATCTCACCTTTAAGCAAGTTCAGCAGTCATTTCTCTGTGGATCCTGCATATTCAGTTCATCAAGCAGTCTAAGCAAGAGCAGTTTCTTGGCCAAATGTCTAGCAAAACTCCATGAGGATCCTCTTTGATGCCCATCTCCTCTTGAGGTAATTGGTGCTGTTAGGAACAGATGTGTCTCATTGTCATGAAAAGTCCTAAGTTCTTAAACATTTTAAATGCCATATTCTATTAGTCTTTGAAAAGTTTGAACAATGCCTATCCATCTGAAATATATCTCTGTACATCTAGAAATTCTAACTTACATGACTACAAGCTTGACTATTATAGATGATCTATTAACTTATATTTCTTAATTATACATTTTATGCACAAACACAATACCTTAATCAAGAGAAGATATATATATATATATATATATATATATAAAACCTAAGAGCAAGATCCACACAATGCAAATCTCTATAGCATATTCCCCTTTAAATGTAAACAGATATCTATAAACAATCATTAAGGGAATTTGGGCATAGTTCTCTCCAAACTGCTTCCTGCTTTTTGTTGGGCAAAGTATTTCTGTGGGTGTTCATGGTGATATTTTGGGGGGTCTTGGTGCATCAATTCACATTATTCTGGAAGGATTCAACAGGTTCTCATTCTCTGTGGAAACAAAAGCAGAACCTCTTTTACAAAGGTAAAATCCTTAGACCCAAATTTTGAAATCAAGATATCTTTAAGATATATATATATATATATATATATATATATATATATATATATATATATATGTTGGATTAGCTTAGCAGTCTCCAGTACCAAATGTCTCTCTGCAGTCAAAAAATTCAAAGAAAACACAATAGTATACATAATTCAGACTCTCTGTGTTCCTTGACCGAAGAATGGATAAAAACGATGTGGTACATTTACACAATGAAGTACTACATAGTGGAAAAAATAATGACATCTTGAAATTTGCAGGCTAATGGATGGATCTATAAAACATCATATTGAGTATTGAATGAGGTAACCCAGACCCAGAAAGACAAATATCATATGTACTCACTCATAAGAGGCTTTTAGATATAAAGCATAGAAAAACCAGCCTAGGATTCACAATCCCAGAGAACCTAGACAACAAAGAGGACCCTAAGAGAAACATACATGGATCTAATCTACAAGGGAAGTAGAAAAAGACAGGATCTCCTGAGTAAATTGGGAGCATGGGGATCATGGAAAAAGGTAGAGGGGGAGGGGGAGGAAGGTAGGGAAGCAGAGAAAAATATATAGCTCAATAAAAACAATAAAAATTAAAAATAAATAATAATTTTTTAAATAAAAAAGAAAGGATTCTGTAATAAATAAACAGAGTTCAGAATAATGGCCTATGGAGGAAGGATTCGAAAGCATGAAGATGGGTTCTGTTGATTGAGAATGCCAATTACATTGTCCCCAATTCAGAAGGATAAGTTCTATTCAGTGAGTGACAAAGCTCAGGATTAGGGCCTAAACAGTGTTCAGGATTTGGGAAGGTTCCGCTGAAGGTTGGCTTCAGAGACTAGCAAAAGATCACCATCCAATCCTCCATCCTCTCCTCCCCTCCCTCCTTCCTTCTTTCCCAGCTTCCTTGGTGTTTTAGGCTGGACATGCTAATTGCTTGTAGACAGCTCTACTTTAAGTGTTTATGTTCGCAAAACAACCTGTCTTTTTTTTTTTCAACTCGAACATGGCTTATTCTCTTATTTTGGCTTTGACAGAAGTGTCTCTATTCTTTTTCTCAGGGTTCCAAAGCTCCCCTGGCATTCTCTACAGCACTGACAAGCTCTGTGCACCCCTTTCATTTCCTCTTCCCACTGTTACTAATTAGCAGATAGGCTTCTCATTATTTCCTGTTTACGCTGTTGTGGTAATATTGATAAGGAGTCTCCTGCTGGCACATTTCTGTCTGTACTCCCTGTTTCAAAACACTAGATTTATATTCCTAACAGTTTCTTAAAAAAAAAAAAACTTTTCGCTCTCTTTCTCTAGTTTTTAAAAAATCAGATACCTTTTCTAGTATAAGCATCCAGAGCTCTCCAAACCTTCCCAAATCAACCTCAGCACTCACTCAGGTGTTCCCGAACACTTACCCACACAGTAAACTATATTAACCCTTTCCTTCAGGTTCCTGATTTGTGTCTTGCTCCTCAGTGCTCTCTGCATCCTCCTCTGACCCTCTTGCTTCTGTGCTGCCCTACGTGCAGCTGTCCCACAGCTGTCTTGCCTGCTAAACTCTGAGATATCCTTCAGACGTACAGGCTTTGTCTTCTCCACTACATCCTGGCTTGCTCGTTAGGCACACTGAGATAGCCACACGAGCCCCAGCTGATTTCATGTTCTGCTGAGGTGATGTACATATATTTAACACAAATCCCCATCTACTACAAGGAGAAGCTTCTTTGATGTGGGGTGAGCCAGGCATGGTCTGTGGGTATAGTAGCATGTCATTAGGATTGATATGGCATTTTATATGACCTTCCTAGAGAATTTCAGAGTTCTGGAAAGCACCAGGTACTCTGTAAATGATGGCCAAGTTGTACATCTGCCTTGGGATCATAGTAAGCATTAACATAGTAGGCATTAATACATCTTCCCGTGTGCTTATGGTTTTGCTACATTTCCACCATTATCTTTGATTTCTTTTCTTCTTAATTTGAGACAGGATCTCACTACATAGCCATAGCCATAGTCCTGGAACTCACTATGTAGACCAGACTAGCCTTGAACTCACAGAGATCCATCTGCCTAGCCCTTCCCCCTGAGTGCTGGGATTAAGGCACAGCTATGCCTGGTTTTCAATGACTTCTTTGAAAATGAGTGTACGCTGAAGTTTCCAGAACAAAGCCACCCATGTGCTGAAGGGTCCTGCAAATGTGAGGACCAGGGTTTGATTCCTAGAACCATATTCTAGGCCTGTGCTGGCCATGGTGGTTGGTTCTTCTAGGTAATGTTTCTCCCAGTGTGAAGACTAATCTTTTTTTGGTTTTCATCCATAGACTGATTTTGTCGTTTTTTTTTTTTGTACATACATAATATACGTGCACTTGTAACCCAAGGGTAATCATTAATTCTTGGAGAATGTGTGATATAAGGCAACATGGAAGAAAAGAGAGGTCAGTTTACTACCTAAGTAGCATGAAGCCTCTATGTGGCTTCTGTTCAGGTTAAGTGATTTTCTCTCTTGTGCCATCCAGAATGTTGATTATGGAGCTATTTACCCTTCAGCAGCAGGTCTTTGATTCCCAGAAAATAGACTTTGAAGTGCCCATTCTGGCAAGGACTCTATTGAGTTCTTAGCTGGGAACATTAGTTCCTCCTGGGTTAAATTTATAATGGAATAGGTTTGTGTTATAATTTTTTTGTTGTTTAAGCTAATTCATACAGATAAAAGTATTGCTTGCTTTTATTTAGTGAGGCTTACCTATCTTTGGCTAGTGCCTGTTGAGTATGATTCATTTTGCATACAAAATACAGCAAAGTCAATAATGTGTTTGCTCATTGGAATAAAGGCTGGATTTGAAGTCTGTTTGATTACAAAGTTCATATTTATCCTTAGGTGCTTGATAAAACTTGGACTCTGTAATTTTCCTTCTCTCTCTCTTTTTTTAATTCTCTGAAACCATATCCCCAAATTAAACACTTTTTTTATTGGTTGCTTGGTCATTTTGTAAGTATTAAAGTTCTGTGGGGAAAGTCATCTCCAATGCAAGTGTTACGACTCTGAGGGGAAATGTATCCTGGAGACAGAGAGCCAAATAATAGTACAAAATCACACTGCAAACAAAGCTCACATAAGATACTTATTGGGAAAAACACAGGAGTGGGTGGCAGGTTTATATCAGGCTTCCTGGGGGCAGAATTTTCCAGGATGGATATTTCTAGGGTGGGGTTGGTGAGATTCCAATTCATAGTCATGGGTGAGCTCTGGAATTGGTGGGTTCAAGCCACAGAACCGAACTCATCTTTTTACTTTGCAGTCATGGTCTCTGTCACAAAATAGAAAATTAACTAAACAGAGAGCAACTTTGTGAACAGCTTCTTTGCTGTACAGGCTTTAGTTTTTCTGGGTGCCTTGTTGTTTGCTCCCATTCATCTGTGATTCTGTTTTTTTCTGCCAAACCACGCTGCTGTGCTCACTTGTACTCGACTATAAACTCCTGTTTTGAACTGTCTGAGCAGAATTACTTTGCCTATTTACATTTTTTTTTTGTGGTTCTATACAGATTTTAAGGCTGTTGCCCTAGTTCTGAGAGAAATGTTATTAGTATTTTGTTAAGATTGCATTGAGTCTGTAGATCTCTTTGGGTGGTATGGGCATTTTTAACAATAAGGGTAAATGAACAAAATGTTCTTCCATTTTTTTGTCTTCTGTTTATATCGTCAATGTTTTGTACTCTCCCTTTCTTGCTACCTCTGTGTGGTCTGGGCCCTCACACTGCTTTTCACGTGAGCCACCGGAAGAGCTTTCTGCTCCATTGGCTGGTGTTGTCGTCTTCAGATGCACCCTCCGTACCACTGTGGCAGTCGTCTCCCAGACCAATACGTTAGAAGTGATGCTTCTGCACATTGCGTCACAGCATCCATGGAGGCCACAGTCTTCTTGTCTCTCTGCATTCCTATTTCCTGCTACTGTCTGCCTCCGCCTTGTCTTTCATCCACCCAGCCTTCTTGAAAATGGTCAAATGAGAGCTCTTCTGGCCTCTGGACTTTTCCTGTGGTTTCAGTTGCTTACAAAGTCTTTTCCTCTATTACCTGGTGAGTCTCTATTTCTCAGGAAAGTTTCTCCCTCAATGCCACCTGCTCTGGGAAGCCAGGGTAGGTGTGAAAATTTCCTTGACTTT
Organism: Arvicola amphibius; assembly: GCF_903992535.2. NCBI lineage: Eukaryota > Metazoa > Chordata > Mammalia > Rodentia > Cricetidae > Arvicola > Arvicola amphibius. The sequence continues at coordinate 44,805,847 of NC_052060.1, read as the reverse complement.
CCATCTTCCAGATCTCTTTTAGCTAACTATCCGTATCTGTGAGGAATCCTTGCATAAGTTGTCATCAGTGTTTTTGATCTTGACCATTCTTACAGATGTAAGATGGAATCTCAGGGTTGTTTTGATTTGCATTTCTCTGATGATTAAGGATGTTGAACATTTCCTTAAGTGTCTTTCAGTCATTTTAGATTCCTCTGTTGAGAGTTCTCTGTTTGGGTCTGTACTCCATTTTTTTTTATTGGATTATATGTTCTTTTGATGACCAATTTCTTGAGTTCTTTGTATATTTGGGAGATCAGACATCTGTTTGATGTGGGGTTAGTGAAGATCTTTTCCAATTCTGTAGGCTGTCATTTTGTCTTGTTGACTGTGTCCTTTGCTTTACAGAGGCTTTTCAGTATCAGGAGGTCCTATTTATTAATTATTTCTTTCATTGTCTGTGCTACTGGGTATTTAGGAACTGATCTCCTATGCCAATGCATTCAAGTGTACTTCCCACATTCTCTTCTTTAAGGTTCAGTGTGGTTGGCTTTATGTCAAGGTCTTTGATCCATTTGGACTTGAGTTTTGTGCATGGTGATAGATCTGGGTCTATTTTCATTCTCCTACATGTTTATATCCAGTTATTCCAGCACTGTTTTTAAAATATGCTTTCTTTTTTTCCATTTGATATTTTTTTGCTTCTTTGTCAAAAATCAGGTGTTCGATGGTACGTGGATTAATATCCAGGTCTTTGATTCAGTTCCATTGGTCCTCCTGTCTGTTTTTATGCCAATACCATGCTGTTTTCAATACTGTGGCTCTGTAGTAGTTTGAAGTCAGGGAGAATGCAAGTTGGTACAGTCTCTTTGGATGTCAGTGTGGCGATTTCTCAGAAAATTAGGAAATAACCTTCCTCAAGACCCAGTAATATCACTTTTGGATATATACCCAAAGGAGGCTCAATTGTGCCACAAGGACATGTGCTCAACTATGTTCATAGCAGCTTTGTTTGTCATAGCCAGGACATGGAAACAACCTAAATTTCCCTCTATTGAAGAATGGATAAGGAAAATGTGGTACATTTACATAATGGAGTACTACACAGCAGAAAAAAATTTTTCAGCAAATGGATGGAGCTAGAAAACATCATTTTGAGTGAGGTAACCCAGACCCAGAAAGACAATTATAACATGGACTCACTCATAGGTGGTTTTAAAACATAAAACAAAGAAAAACAGCCCACAAATCACAAATCCCAGAGAACGTAGACAACAATGAGGAGCCTAAGAGAGACACACATGGATCTAATCTACATGGGAAGCAGAAAAAGACAAGATCTCCTGAGTAAATTGGGAGAGGGTTGAAGGGGAGGGGAGAGACAGGAAGGGAAGCAGAGAAAAATGTAGAGCTCAATAAAAATCAATTAAAAAAAGTTAAAAAAAAAGAAGGGCTTTGTCTTTGAATGGAGAAATCTGGAACTGAGTTTGTGTGCTGCTTACTGAAGTCATGAAAACGCTGAGAAGGGATAAGCAGGTAACTGTTGTAAGAGGGAACGGAAAGGGGGGAGAGCTTAAGACCGCGTGTCCTGTAGAAGCCTGGGAAACTGACACAACTATGACACGACACACAGGGAGAGAGGACACCTACCCGGCTGGCATCGCTCATGGTGGCTTCTTTATGTTAGATGGGACTGTTTGGGCCAGGAGGTTCTGGTGGCCATATTTTCACCGTGGAAACAACAGGAGTGTGTCAGCCTGTCAGCATTGGCAGTTCAAGGGTCTGGGATCTGAGCTTTTTGTATAGTCAAGCCAGATAATTATCAAACCACATTCTGTTAAATCTTGGTAAATGTATACTTGTTACTTGAAGGCGATTCCTATGAACCTATTTGGTAGATTTACTCATTACTGGAAATATTTTAGTTCCCCTCTAACTTTATGTGTAGGACAGATCTAGGTCAATGATCTTGACCTTCTAAGAAATAGACCTTGGTCTACTGGAAACCTTCAGAGTTTATGTCAGGCCAATGGCTGGGTCCTTTGCCATTCACTGTAATTTGTTTAGGTTACTATTTGAGATGTGGTGGGGCCCTCTGCATGAGCTAGAGGTTACTTCAGTTTACATCAGAGAAAACAGGGCGTTATGTAGCTTCTAGGAAAAGAGAAAAAATTCTCTGTGTTAGAATATTACCTTGATATGTCCTGTATGAGGTTTGCAGGAAACTCGTGTGGATCTCCTAGAATAATAACAGCTGACTTCCAACTTCCCTCCGCTAGCAAGCATCCATCGTTTCATTGCCTGTGCCATAGACCTAGATCCCCTGTGTGTGTCCTTTTTCTGGCTCGTGGTCAAGGATACCTGGCCGAGATTTTCTCTGCTCCAAGATGGATCTGGGGAGAATGTGTTGTGCTGAGAGGAAAAATGCTATATTGCTACCACAGCTTCACTGTTAAAATGCGCTAATGGATAGAATAACGTTTAGAGAGCCGTGATCTTTTTTTCTAGTGGAAGATCTTGCCTTAACTGCCACTGACTAATCAGGATGGTGGTTCCTGAAGGAAGGGACACATGTAGCAAATTCTTAAAAACAGCAGTGACATTTGCCATATTAATTGGATCTTCCTTCCATAAATATTTTTCTGTATAAGGTTTGGAAGCTTTATGCCACAATAAAACTTTCAAAATTGGGGTCAGTCATCTCAAGCCCAATGCTGCTTTTACAGTAATTTTATGCAATATCTGTATCCCTCAATGTCCTTTAAACAACAGTCATAGCATCTTCACCATAGTAGAGTCCATCCTGAGAAGCTACTTTCCGGGCTGGAGAGATGGCTCAGTGCTTAAGGACCGCTAGCTGCTCTTCCAAGGACCTGGTTTCGATTTCTCGCACCTATATAGTGGCTAACAACTGCCTGTAATTTCAGTTCCAGAGGGTCCAGTCCACTCTTCTGCCTCCATGGGTACCTGGTATGCATGACACACAGAAACACATATACACACACAAGAAAAAAAATACAACAGAGTCTTTAGGAAAAGAAACTCTTTCTCTCTATAAGAAGAGTATATATGTTTATATACATATAATATAATATAATATATATATTCTTATAAAATGGGAGCTATGAATTGTTCTCTTTCTCCAGTCCTGTCTCTATAAATGTTTTACATTTGTACTTAGCATGACTGTGAACACAATTTCAGGCATGTTAATGACATTTTATCATTCATAAGTTGACCAATCATTAACTTTTATGTCTTCATTACCCTTGTTTTAACAGTTAGTAACTTTTGTCAGAATAGAACTTCTAAACTAAGGTAGTTAGTTTATCACTGTTAATTTTGAGCCTTAATGCAACAACTTTTAAACTGAAGCTCTTTTGTTACCAGGTTAAACTTTAAGCCATAAGTGTAGTCCACGAGAAAGTGGGAACTTTATTTGTTTTTCAGTTATGAAAGCTCAGCCTCTAACTTAGGTTTGTTTCTAACTAACTCTGTTTTATGTTGATTTTTAAAATTTAATTTAATTTCATTGTTGAAATTACCTGGCGCGAGTGAGAATGAAACACGGAACATGCAACAAACCCGTTTAGGAGTTTATTAAGGGGTGTGTGTGTGTGTGTGTGTGTGTGTGTGTGTGTGTGTACAGGCCTGGTGAAGGTCGGTACGCACAGAGAGAGAGAGAGAGAGAGCTGAAGATGGCACCTCCAGCTTTTAAGGGTTGCCTAGCACATGCACGCAGGGGGATGACGTGGTTACTTCATACACAGATGATGGAGTCACGCAGTTGTGTCAGATTCAACCATGCCACACGTGGGTTACTGCAGGGTTCTTTAAGATTTCCCGGGGCCATTAGGCACTTCTGCCTGGGGGCTCATGTGTGGCCCTGGAACCTGGAAGTGTCAGCCATATTGCAGCTGAATCATTACAATTATGTTCTTTATTTTACATTCCAATCACAGTTCTCCCTCCCATCCCTCCTCCTATCCCTCCCAACACCCTCCACTTCAGTCCACCTCCCATCCACTCCTCCCTGTGGATAAGGGCTCCCATAGGGAGTCAACAAAGTCTGGCACAGTAAGTTGGGGCAGGACCAAGCCCCTCTCCCCAGCATTAAGGCTGAGCATGGCATCCCACCATAGGGAATGGGCTCCAACAACTAGCTCATGCTTCAGGAATGGATCCTGGTCCTACTCCCAGGAGCCCCTCAGATAGTTCAAGCTTCATCACTGTTTCCCACATATGGAGGGCTTAATTCAGCCCTATGGAAGCTCCACAGCTGTAGGTCTAGAGTTCTTGAGTTCCCATGAGCTTGGTTCAGCTGTAGCTGTAGATTTCTCCATCATGATCTTGACTGCCCCTCCTCATATATTCTCTTCTCCCTGGAACTTGGTCTGCATCTGGTTCCATCAGTTACCTGATGAAGGCTCTATGATGATAGTTGGGGTGTTTACCAGGGAAAGGCCAGTTCAAGCATCTTCTCCACTATTGCTAGGAGTCTTAGCTGAGGTCATCCTTGTGGATTCTTGGGGATTTCCCTAGCACCATGTTTCTCCCTAACCCCATAGTGACTCTCTCTATCAAGATTTCTCATTCATTGCTCCCCTACTCCGTCCTCCCCTTGACCATTTTGTTCTCTCATGCTCTCATTCCCCTTCCCCTCCCCTTTACCGTCCCCTTCACTCCCAGTTTACCCAGGATATCTCATCTAATCCCCCTTCCCAGGGCAATCCATGTGCCCCTCTTAGGGTCTTCCTTGTTACCTAGCTTCTCTAGAACTGTGGATTGTAGTCTGGTTATCCTTTGTTTTACATCTAATATTCACTTATGAGTGAGTACATATCATGTTTGTCTTTCTGAGTCTGGGTTACTTCACTCAGGTTGATTTTTTTTCTAGTTCTATCCATTGCCTGCAAATTTCATGATGTCATTGTGTTTTTTTAAACAGCTGAGTAATACTCCATTATGTAAATGTACCCCATTTTCTTTATCCATTCTTCAGTAGAGGGGCATCTAGGTTATTTCCAGGTTATGAATATTATGAATAATGCTACTATGAATATTGTTGAGAAAGTGCTCTTGTGGTATGATTGAGAATCCTTTGGGTATGTGCCCAAGAGTGGTGTTGCTCGGTTTTGAGGTAGATTGATTCCCAATTTTCTGAGAAACCACCATACTGATTTCCAAAGTGGCTGTATAAGTTTGCACTCCTACCAGCAGTGGAGGAGTGCTCCCCTGACTCCACATCCTCTCCAACATAAGATGTCCTTAGTACTTTTTTTATCTTAGCCATTCTGACAAGTGTAAGTTGGTAGCTCAGAGTCGCTTTGATTTGCATTTCCCTGATAATCAAGGATGCTGAGCAATTCCTTAAATGTCTTTCAGCCATTTCAGATTCTTCTGCTGAGAATTCTGTTTAGCTCTATACCACTTTTTTTTGTTTGTTTGTTTTGTTTTTCGAGACAGGGTTTCTCTATAGCTTTGGAGCCTGTCCTGTCCTGGAACTAGCTCTTGTGGACCAGGCTGGCCTCAAACTACAGATATCTGCCTGTCTCTGCCTCCAGAGTGCTTGGATTAAGGGCATGCACCACCACTGCTCAGCTTTATATCACATTTTTAAATTGGATTATTTTGTATTTTGATTTCTAGTTTCTTTAGTTCTTTATATATTTTGGAGATCAGCCCTCTGTCAGATGGGTTGGTGAAGATCTTTTCCCACTCTGTAGTCTGATGTTTTGTCTTATTTACTGTGTCCTTTGCTTTACAGAAGCTTTTCAGTTTCAGGAAGTCCCATTTATTGATTCCTGCTCTCAGTGACTGTGCTACTGATGTTATATTTAGAAAGTAGTCTCTTGTGCCCATGTGTTCAAGGCTACTTCCCACGTTCTCTTTTATCAGTTTCAATGTAACTGGGTATATTTTGAGGTCCTTGATCCACTTGGACTTGGACTTTGTGCATGGTGATAGCTATGGATCTATTTGCAATCTTCTACATGCTGACATCCAGTTATGCCAGCACCATTTGTTGAATGTGATTTCCTTTTTCCATTGAACTATTTTGGCTTCTTTGTAATAAACCAGGTGTTTATAGGTGTGTGGATTAATGGCAGGGTCTTTGATTCGATTCCATGGGTCCACATATTTGTTTTTATGCCAATATTGATGTTTTTATTACTATAGCTCTATAGTAGAGTTTGAAAGGATGGCAATGCCTCTGGAAGTTCCTTTATTGTACTGGAGTGTTTTAGCTATACTTGATTTTTTTGCTTTTCCATATGAAGTTGAATATTGTTCTTTCAAGGTCTGTGAAGAATTGTGTTGGGATTTTGATGGAGATTGCAATGAATCTGTAGATTGCTTTTGGTAGCATTGCCATTTTTATTATGCTGATCCTACATATTCAAGAGCATGCGAGAGCTTTCCATTTTCTGATACCTTTTTCAGTTTCTTTCTTTAGAGACTTTGAAGTTCTTGTCATACAGGTCTTTCACTTATTTGGCTAGAGTTACTCCAAGATATTTTATATTTATAGCTATTGTAAAGGGTGATGTTTCTCTGATTTCTTTCTCAGCCCATTTATTATTTATAGGAGAGCTACTGAATTTTTTTTTGTTAATCTAATATACTGCCATACTACTCAAGATATTTATCAGTTGTAGGAGTTCGCAGATAAAGTTTTTGGGGTCACTTATATATCTTAACATATCATCTGCAAATAGCGATACTTTGACTTCTTCTTCCTTTCCAATTTGTATCCCCTTGATATCTTTTTGTTGTCTTTTTGCTCCAGCTAGAACTTCAAATACTATACTGAATAGATAGGGAGAGAGTGGACAGTCTTGTCTTGTTTCTGATTTTAGTGGAATTGCTTTGAGTTTCTCTCTGTTTAATTTGATGTTGGCTGTTGGCTTGCTGTAAATTGCTTTTTATTATGTTTAGGTATGTTCTTGTATCCCTGCTTTCTCCAAGACCTTTATCATGAATAACTGTTGTATTTTGTGGAAAACTTTTCAGCATCTAATGAGATGATCATGTGGCTTTTTTCTTTCAGTTTGTTTATATGGTGGATTACACAGACAGATTTCTGTATGTTGAACCAACTCTGCATCTCTGGGATGAAGCCTACTTGGTCATGATGGATGATTATTTTTTATGTGTTTTTAGATTCAGTTTGTTAGTATTTTATTGAGTATTTTTGCATCAATGTTTATAAGGGAGATTGGTCTGTAGTTCTTTTTCTTAGTTGCATCTTTATGTGGTTTGGTTATCAGGGTAACTGTAGCCTTGTAAAAGAAGTTTGGCAATGTTCCTTCTGTTTCTATTGTATGGAACAATTTGAGGAGTATCGGAATTAGCTCTTTTTTAAAATTCTGGTAGAATTCTGTGCTGAAGCCATATGGTCCTGGGCTTTTGTTGTTGTTGTTGTTGTTGTTGTGAGACTTTTGATGACTGTTTCTATTTCTTGGAGGTTATAAGTCTATTCGTTTTTTCGAGACAGGGTTTCTCTGTAGCTTTGGTACCTGTCCTGTAACTCGCTCTATAAACCAGGCTGGCCTCAAACTCATAGAGATTTGCCTGTCTCTGCCTCCTGAGTGCTGAGATTAAAGGTGTGTGATTCCCCATCCCCACCCAGTGGAGTACAGGTTTTTGAAGTATGATCTGATGAGTCTCTGGATTTCCTCAGGTTCTGTTGTGTAAATCCCCCTTTTTGTTTCTGATTTTGTTAATTTGGATATTCTCTCTCTGCCTTTTGGTTAGCTTGGATAAGGGTTTATCTATCTTGTTGCTTTTCTCAAAGAACCAGTGATTGTTAATTCCAGTTATTTTTTTTGGTGGTATTGTGTGTATATGTTTCCCTTCTTTGGGATTTGCTGGTGTGGGATTATCTATTACTTGTGCATTCATGGGCTGACCAGCTGGGAGGCTGGTCACTCACCTCTTGGTCTGTCCTGTACAGTCGTTGTCTGTGTCTCAGGGAACCACTGAGGTCACCTGAAACTTCATTCTTTTCTGGTCTTTTTGTAGTATACTTTTAGAAGATCTAAATTAGTTTAAGAGATCTTTTATAATAAGTAGTTTATTCAGTCACAAATAACAAATGCAGGGGAGAATGGAGCCAGTGCACACGGTTGCCTCCCCACCTGCCTGCTGCCATACAACCCACCATGACGGTCATGGACTTTAACCCTCTGGAGCTATAAGCCCCAAATTAAATGCTTTCTTTTATAAGTTACCTTATATATCACAGCAATTGAAAAGTAGCTAAGATACATTCCTGCCTCAAAATCTTTAGGTGAGTATATACAACATGGAGTAACCACAGAAACCAGAAAAAATATAAAGGAACTATATAAGGGGTTTGGGGACTTGGGAGGTGGAATAGCGGAATACGTGTGATACAAAGTGGTAAAGAGAATAATGGGTGGGGTCTCTAGCTGGGGAGGTAGAAGGGAGGTCAATACAGGAGGAGAAGGAGCGATAAATAACATAAGGTTGTCTGTAAGGCCTCAAGCAATCATATTATTTTATATTTGCCTAAAATTATACATAATATATACAAGTATTGTTAACCCCAACAATGGGAGGGGAGAGAGCACCTATCTAAATCATCATGGCCAAGTTAATTAAAGCACACAATTAATTAAAGCAGCTGCTGGACGGAATATTCTGTAGATGTCTGTTAAATCCAACTTGTCTACAGTGCAGTTTGACACTTAGGTTTCATTGCTTATTTCTTATGTCTGAATGATAATTTATTAGATTAGGCTATTGAATTTACCTACTGTTATTCTATTTGGATCCACCCCTTTGTGTCCATTAGTGTTGGTTTTATGAAACTGAGTGCATGTATTACTTTTCTCATTGTTGTGACCAAAACAATTTTTAAAAGGAAGATCTTATTTTGACTTCTGGTGTGAGGGTACATGGTGAGTCAAGGGGGTCATGTCAGCGGGAATGTGAGGTCACATTACATCTATAGTCAGGTGGCAGAGAGACAGAGACAGAGAGAGAAGACAGTGTTCAACACACTCTCCTTTTTCCCCCCCAATTTTACTTAGTTTTCATGACTCCAGTGAAGTAGAACAGAGTCTAGAATGAGATGGCCTCATGCAAATCCTTACCAAGTGTAGTGTATGAAAAAAATAACAGTTGGTAAAGAAGAAGACTGGATCACACTCCCTGAATATTGGGTTAGAGATTCACTAACTACAGCCACTGGAAGAGGCATAGGAGTACCTGAGAACGTGTGCAGGTGACCCATGGCTCATTACAGCACTAAAACACATCCCAAGGAGGATTCAAGATGCTAATGAGACATGAAAAGCTTGAAACTGTGTGTAGAACTCATGTGACCGATACATGTGCAAGGTAGCATGGGATAAGTAATGCTATGCGACACAAAACTTTGTCCCCATCTTCTGTACGGTGAACATATTAAAACCATACAGAGAAGAGCAGGCCTAAGAACTTATAATGCCAGATGAAGGAAAGGAAGTAACTCTGCCATTTGAGTCCCATCAAGAGGCAGGCACCTAGCATTAAGATGCATGGTGGTGGTGGTGCACACCTTTAATCTAGCACTTGGGAAGCAGAGGCAGGGGAATCCCTGAGTTTGAAGCCATCCTGGTCTACAGAGTAAGTTCCAGCACAGTTTACGCTACACAGGGAAATCCTGTCTCTAAAAAAACCAAACAAACAGATGGAGACAGCGCTCACTGACCACCTAGGATGTGTACCAAGAGACCGACATGGAGATAATTCAGAACTGTCTCAGGGTCTCCAGCTCAGCTCAGTCTCTGTTGTTGGTATGGCATACTCAAACTGTCGCCTGCCCATCTGCCTATTCGCCTGCCTAGATCCTCCATCCACCCATTTACTCATGTATTCATCTGGACCTAGTTCCGCCCTTTTGTCTCTATAGCTTCTGTCAACTCAGCCTGAAGCCTGACTCTACAAGAGCCCTAATAGACCCTTCAGCACAGTGATTCTCAACCTGAGGTGATCTCTTTGGAGAGGTCAAACGACCCTTTCATAGGGGTTGCCTAAGACCACCTGCGTATCAGGTATTTACACTATGATTCACAGCAGTAGCAAAATTACAATTATGAAGTATCAATGAAAACATTTTTATGTTTGGAGGGGTCACCATACCATGAGGAACTGTATTAAAGGGTCACAGCATTAGAGGGATTGAGAATCTCTGATCTAGCAGGGGCAACAGCTCAGGTTTGTTCGTTGTCTGCAAATTTATTTCTACTGGTTTTTCTGCTTCTTGGGACTTCTGAAACCCCTCGAAGTCTGCTGTAACCCCTTAACTCATGAGAGTCATTCTATTCTCACATATTCTCTGTGTGATGTGTAATATGTGATCTGAGTGTTGATAGTAGTAAATAGATTGCAATTAAAGGACCCCTGCTCACCACTGCCTTATCAAGAAAAGTTGATGTCTCTGGCAAATTGCTGCCATTGAAGCTGTCGTCCCTTGTAAGTTCATGGTTATTCAATAAATTCTGCCTTGTGCAAAGACAAACACATGCTCATCTCTGTTTCTCACATAATATGCCCAGGATTTTTTTGTTGGATATTTCTGTCCCTCCAGCCAGCTCTCAACAGCTCTCAATTAACCACACAGAGGCTTCTTGTTAATTGTAAACATTTGGCTGATAGCTTAGGCTTGTTACTAACTAGTGCTTACAACTTAAATTGGCCCATATTTCTTATCTATGTACTGCCACGTGGCTTGGTACTTTTTTTTTTTTTTTTTTTTTTTGCACGACAAGTTCATCTTGCTTCTCGTTAGGGTCCTGGAGAAGTCCCACCAAAGACCACCATCCATGTATGCAATCACCCAGAGCATTTATTATACTGTGTGCTTGTAGGGTTGCTCACCTGTACAAAATGGTGACGACCCTGAGAGGGACGTGAAGGCTTCTTTTAGGCACAGCTACAGGGATTTCCTAGGGCAGTTAGGTAATTTTATCTATGATTGGCTTAAGTGAGTGGCAATTATGTTAGCATATTTCTAATTGGCTAGGGCTCACAAGGGCTGGCTAAGGCCGTAGCTTTTCCCTGTGGGGGCAGGCCTGGACAAGTTCCAGGCTGTGTTCTTCCTAGGCTGCTGTAGAGCTGTGGGTGGGGGGTTGGCTGGCTCAGGCCTAGAATACCTTGAGCTACTATTGGGGTGTTAAAGACTGATTGTCCTTTGTTCATGACTTCCTCAGAAACAGCCTGCTCAGTTGCGAGAAGCAGGGCCTGGTGCCTAATTTTTAACTGAGTTATTTGGAGCCTGTCATGATATTTGCCTGGCTTCCTGACTTCTCTCCAGGTTTCCTGGTGACCCCTCTCTTCTTCCTCCCAGTGTTGTCCCAGGCTGGTTCTCCTGTTTAACCTCTTCATGCCTACCTATTGGTCATTTCGCTCTTTATTGAAGCAATGAGAACAACACGTCTTCACAGTGTACAAAAAGATTATTCCACAGCACGGGAGAGGGTAGGAGAAAGGGGAGGAAGGGAGGGAAGCAGAGAAAAATAGTTAACTTTCTTTAACAGTTTAATTTGTTAACATTGCGTATGTGAGTCTTTCCGATTTTGATCTTCAAGGAGGTAAAGAAGCACCAAAGAGCCCTGCTGAGGATGCTAGTGTACCACATTGTCAGGATCTCAGAATGAGAGGACGCAGCGGATGCTGAAACACAGAAGAGCAGATACTGATGTCACTGACTTGTCTGTGTTCTCGAAGACAGCACAAAGCAATTACAGCATCTACCGTTTAGGAGAGAGAACGGCTCACCCATCTCCATTTCCCAGCTCTACTCTTGTTACTGCCCTTTCTCTGACAGACACTGAAAATATCTGTAATGGAGGCCAGCAAAGAACTGTCAATCATGAGATCTGAATGTAGCAATGAGAACCAGACAGTATGGGAACAGACAAACAGACAGCCCTGAGCTGTCAGGCCTCGGTTATGGGTGCATTTCACCCTGTGAGCTCATCCCCCTCTTCAGGTGGCCACTCACTGGTCTGCTGGGAACTGGAGTAGTAATTCTATTTTCTAGTTGTGAAAGGCTGTGTGAAGACAATCACTGGATTGCATTTTGAATTCGAATGTCAGTCTTTTTGTTGGTGGTGGTTTTCTCATCAACTGAGGTGTATGCTCTTAATAATTTCCAAATTCTAGTCATCAATAATAAGAGCAATGTACATTGTGCTCTCTATATTAGCAAGTTCCCTAGAGTACAAAGCATCCTAAATCTGCCATTCTAAAACATTCATAGTAGGGAAGTTTGCTCAGCTATTCTCCCTTTTATTTGATCTTTTAAGCAAAAACTTATTCCTGAGCAGTTCTCGCACTTGAGGTCTTGCAGTTGATGCTGGCATTGGAGATAGAAATGTGATAGCTGAGAATTCACCTGACAACTTAATTACCATTTACTGTCACATGTCATCATGAGGGTGGCAGAGAGCCGAGTGGGAGCATGGACTTTTCATAACACGTTGACTGAAAGTCACATGTAGGTCACCACACCCAGGAACATCTTACGTACACACACACAAGTGCGCATGCACACACACACACACACACACACATATGCACCACACACTTATCCCATTCACACAAATACTGACCAGTTTTCCTCTCGCAACAATTTGAATGCTTTGTTGACTTTTTCGAAAGGCAGCTTATGGGTTATAAGAGCGTCTATGTTGATTTTCTTTTGTATGTAGTCTGTTACTAGTTTAGGGATGTCGTCTCTGGTTTTATACCCTGTAGAAGGAAAAGACAAAAGTAACAGGATGTGAAAAATATCAGAGCTGACTGAAGGCTCCCACCATTGCCTATTTCGAAAACTATCGAAGCCATTTATTCATGGGTCCTTTTCCTGAGTGTCAAAGCTAATGGTGTGTTGCTAGCAGAATCCAGTTGCTGACAGAACTGTAATTGCCAGCGCTCCAGAAGAGCCCTACTACCTGTGCTCTCATGACTATCACCATACCCCATGTGCCTAAAGCGCTCCGTTGTCTTCAGGGCGCGAACACTTTCCTGCAGCTGATTGACCTGGGTTGCCAGACTCCTTTCCTCTGAGGCTCTAACATCAGCTGGAAGGTGAAGGTGGCAGGAAGTGGTTAGTGTCCTGGAAACAAAGCTGGGGGGTGAGGGGGTTCTGAGCATGACTGCACTGTGTCTCTTATTTCTGTCTTCCCTTTCACAGAGGAAGAGGAAAATTCTAGCACAGTCCAATTGAAGCTTACACACCCAAGGACGTAAGGACTTCCCAGAAGGCCTTGCCTCCTAAAAGGCCACAGAACCTCTCTCTGGGTAGCACCATTCTGGGGACCTCTAACTTACAGACTCGGCGGACATTCAGCATCCATACTGCAGAAACAATATGATATCTGACTACTGCATAATTGATTGATGTGCAGGGTTTTCACTAACCTGGAACCTGTCAGAATAACAACGGACAAAGGGCAGCCTCTGCAGCAGATTCTTTCATTCATATTAAAATAATTCCTCTTTTTAGGGAACTAGTTTTATGAATTGGTGAGATAACTGGCTATTAGTATCCGGCATGCCTCTTCAGCATGCCCTCGTGCCTTTGCACACGCACACACACTTGGTGTCATAAATAGATTAGGATAAATACACAGCACAGCAAGAAGGCACACATGGTGTCTGGGAATAAGACGCTTTCAAATTTCAACTTTGGGATTGGAGTTGCTGGTAAAAATCAAGGCCAAAAATTGAGGTCTGGAGATCTGAGAGCCAGGCACAAGGCTGGTCAATCAGATACCTGGAGCCAAACACGTTCAGGTTTCCAGCAGTTGTGTGGAACCCTAGGGTCCTTCTAAAAGCCTAGAAGAGCCTCTAAAGCAGCATAGTGCCTGACAGGAAACAGACCACAAAACTTCAGAATGTCAGGCTCATGAGAGGAAGGTGGCAAAGCCTCTTGTCTGAACAGAAGAGAGATTGGAACCAGCAGCCCAGTGATGGCTCAGCAGGCAATTCTTCCTCTGCTGTTTACTTCCCAGCTTCTACCTTACCAAGTGGGTACTATTCTTGCTGCAGACTGTATAGTCCTTGTGTTGAACCGGAAGGCTGTATCTGATAGCCCTTAGCAGCCACAGACGGTCTGCACCCTGTGGCACACAGATGAGGTCATCTTGGCTATCCAAAGCTCATTGCTTCCTATTTGATGTGAATTTCAGTTTCTTTTTCCTCTCACTCCGATAAAACTATCCTGACATGGGCTGGAGAGATGGCTCGTTGGCCGAGAGCACTTGTTTCTCTTCTAGATGACCTGGGTTCGATTCCCAGGACCTATATGGCCATTTACATCTATCTGTAACTCCAGCCCCAAGGGAGCTGATACCCTCTTCTAACCTTCAAGGGCACCAAGCACACAAGAGATGCATATACATACATGCAGGTAAGATACATGTAAAAGAAAAAAATATACTGACAAAAGCAAAACAAGCCTCTTTTTTGTGAAAGGTAATCACACACACACACACACACACACACACACACACACTGACAGCAACAGAAAATGGACAAAGATAGATGGTTAGCTATAAAGCAAAAGCCGAATCGATTCTGTTTAAGTAACCCCCAGCATTCAGTTACTTCTAAACAGTGCGGAGAGTGCAGCCCACCCTTCCATTTTCTGATACACTGTTTTCTACTTCTTCCCATCTTCCCCCACTGTCCCCTCCGAGGAGCATGCAGAGGATTCTGGGAAGAGAAAGGAAACGGAAAGGCTTACCTCCCATAATAGAAGATTTCAAGGTTCTCCCTGGGAGAAGCACCATTGGGTCAAAGGAGAGCTGTGAACCTGTTGGAGCAACTCCCATAATCACACACACTCCGTAGCTCATATTGCAGGACTTCAACGCTGAGACCTAAATGCAGACACAGAAAGGTTACTACCTTAGCAGCTCTGCTGCAATAACTTGTAACTTGTAGCAGGCCTGGTAGAAATGAAGGTCCTCTAAAGAAGCCTTTGACCCTCAACTGGATCAGTAGACTACTAAAACAAACAACCTCAAAGAAATGGGTATTGTTCCATGAACCACAGGCTAGGAGAGGAAAAGGGCACCAGCCAGCTTGGGCATTTGTCTCCTGGAGAAAGATCTCATAGTTGGAACAGCTTGCTAGCCCACCTTACAGGATGAGACTGAAGTGCAGACAGGACGGACCAAGGGCGGGTGGGAACAAACCTTGGCCAGGACTACTCAGTTGCGTGTATCTGTTTCAACTTTGCTCTCACTTCACAACCTGGAATATGGACTTGGGGGCTTCACTGGGTCCTTCCCAATGTGGCCACATTGATTAAATCTTTTTTTTTTTCACTTTTGATTTTTAGTTTGGTTCTTTAAATTGGCTTACTGAGGGTGAGTGGCCAGGCCACCTTGCGGTGCAGGCTGTGTTCTGCAAGTTTGATAACAATGCTAATGTGTGCTTTCAGGGAATATGTGGGAGACGTACTACGATCAAATAGCATGCTTAATATGATGCCTAAAGTAAGCTGTTTAAATTCATTAATATTAATATCATCTGTTTTTAAGATGAAGATATTATTAATCAGCTTGGAAGGCTGGTCTACAGATTAAATGGGATAGAATAGGCTACTAGCTCAGAACAGCGCAAGGCACGCCAGTGTGCTCAAAAAGGCTAGGTAAAAATGCATAGCCCTTCATCAGGACTGGACATATAGAGCTGAGCTTAGTATGGTGGAAGTTCTTGGTTCAGTTTGCAACACCCTTCCAAATAAAACAAACGGCAGTAAACTCTTGACTTTAGTAAGTTGGTGTGTTCGTGTAACGTGCTCAAGACACATACCATGGTTTCAATGAGGCCGATGGCCTCAAAGGCAAAGTCAACACCCACACCCGTCATTTCCATCACCACGTCCTGGACAGGCTTCTGGAGCTTTCTAGGGTTGAGACAATCAGTGACACCCAGGGCTCTTGCCCGGCGAAACTTCTGCTCATTGATGTCAACCCCGATGATTCTAGAAGCACCAGAAGCTTTGCAGGCCATGACAATGGCTGAGCCAATCCCTCCGAGTCCAAAAACCACGCAGGTGGAGCCAGGGGTGACCTGCAGTTTCAGAGGTGATCTTGTGTTAGTAGGAAATGAAGAGGGGGTGGGGGAGGCCTCTTTGGTTTTGTCCATGACGGAAGGAGCCTTCTGGCCATGTGGCTCCCCGTTTACCCTGTAGATAGTCACTGAAAACAGCTCAGATGTGTCCTTACCTGTGCTGTATTAAACACAGCTCCGAAGCCCGTGGGCACCTCACAGCTCATGATACAGACTTTCTCCATGGGAGCAGTATCATCGATCTTCACCACGGCAACTTCGTCTACCACAGTATACTCCGTGAAGGTGCTGGTCCCGTAAAGATGATAGATTTTCTTCCCTCTGCAGGTAAATCTGCTGGTTCCATCCAACATTAATCCCGTCGGAGAGAGAATACTACTCCCCAGACAGAGCAACAAAGAAGAGAAAAGACATATTCAGGACTGAGTCAACCTCTCTCCCGAGGAAAGCAAATGAGGTGAGAAGTCAAAATGGGAACTAACTTCTCTTTCTCACAGAGGTTGCCCTTCGGGTGGAGGCAGTAGATGCATTCTCTACATTCTGGAAGAGGAAGCATTAAAACTTTATCTCCTGAGGAAAAAGAATAGAGAAAGTTATGCCAGCTCAGGGGAGGCCTGAAATACAGTCAATACCATTGGGAACTGGTTAGAGCAGGTGCTATCAATTTGTTGCCGAGGAGCGGCGGCATGGTATTTGAAGTTAATTATCATTCCTCTATGGGGTAAAAAATTTCAATTTTAATATAAATAGACCTGCAAGATTAAAAAGAATTCAGATATTTGCAACTTGTGGCATTGAGGTTCAAAGACATGAGGTAGCCACGTCTAAGATTGAAATCAGTCTTTGTGGTATACGAGGCTTGTCTGTTTGGCTCAGTGTTCCAGGAGAAAAGTAGAATCTGTGCCTACTGATATTCATTGGAAGAATGAATCATATACATGCTAAATTAGAACCAGCACTCATTATGAGGTGCTGTATTATGCTAGAACTTGAGGAAAGGTGGCCTGTGCCCTTCATCCTATTCTGTCATTAAGTAGCTAAATTAATCAAAGGAATTGACCTTTTTCAGAGCATTGCTTCATAGGTGATTGAGATCAGTCTGTGCCCTGCCCTGAGCTACTCCGTATCACGTAAAACAATGGTTTTCAGACCGATTGCCACGAAAGATGACTTTACAAGCAGCTTTTGAGAAAGGAGGGAACTGACTGCTCCTAGGACACCATCCAGAGGTCTCAACCCTCAGAAAGCCTCTGCTTATTGGCTTGTCTTTCAGTTTCTCAGCTTTCCCTCTTAGGTCCCCTGCAATGCCTTGCCTCTGTAACCTACAGATATAACCGTTCTGTAGTTCCTACCCTCAACATAGCCACAGATGTATCTACCGTGTGCTGCGAGCCATGTGGTCAGAGTTAATATTCGTAATTAGGATGGGAATGGAGCAACTCACAGGTGCCTCAGCCAGGGCTTGCAATCAAGGCGATCAGGAACGCCTGGCAAGTTCCTGCCAACCAAACTGCTGTGCCGCGTGAATTTACTGTTAGTCAGTACATTCTGACATCATGGGAAGGCACGGATATGTTCACTCGTATTCCTGGCATAGCATGCTCACAAAATAGGTAAAACAAAACAAAACAACAACAACAAAAAATCTATGACAAACTTTTTGTGAGAATAAAGTGATGTCATCAAGTGTTTGAACCATGAAGGCCTGTAGTGTGGGCAAAGGAAATACAAAGTCTAGGAGAAACTCTTACACGTGATACTTCTCTGTTTGTACTTTTGAAAAGTCAGTGCAGACACACGTGTGTGTGTGTGTGTGTGTGTGTATCGAAAAGGGCTCATGTTTTATGTTTGCCAATGTTGTGATACAGTGTATATATTGTAATTCTTAGTTTAATTTTGGGTAGAGTGGTGTGAGATAATATCCATAGAGATGAATGGGTAAGAATTCTTTTAGACTTTTGTGGTTAAACATAAAATTGGAAGAATATGAATATTCTATTTTTCCATGAAGGGAATTGAACACAGCCTTGTACAGGATAGGTAAGAAGGTAAGTGTCCTGAACTCTGTCTTCATATGGGCTCTGAATCCCAGGTTGCCTATTTCTGTAGCTGATGTCTGGATGCAGATTAATGGTTTTGTCGACATATGGTGCGTTCTGAGGTCTTTATGTTACCTCGGGGGAAGAGTCAGAGTAGGAATTAGGACAGGAATTGGTGCTACGTTGTAAAAAATGGAATTTACCTCTGGGTAGAGACAGGCCCTTGTCCCTCCCTTTAAAGCTAATATACAGGGAGCAGCTGGGACCCACAAGAAGGTGGGTTCATCTGAAGGTGCATGCCTTTCCTTTCTGACACACCTGAAACCCAACACCATCCCTACTGTACCCACCATGAGTTTGGAGTCTGCTTACCCTTCTGAGACCAGTCTGGAAAGACATAGTTATTTCTTCTTTTTCTCTCAGATGCTGGCTGTATCCTAAGGATGCTCTCACACCCTGTAATCAATGCTTTGGGATTCCCTACTCCTTTCTCTAAAGCTCCTGTCCTCAACCTGCGGCTGTCTGTGTCCAGGGGGCTGACCCCCATGCTGCCTTGGTTCAAGCATCATGACTTTCCTTCCTTCTCGTCTCCACTTCCCCTCCCCCTTCCAGTTTGCCTGCCCTGGGGCTTCCTTTTAAGCTCCAATAAACTGTCTTCATGCTTCTGTTCTTTGTCCTAAAGCTTATTTGTGATTTTTCTTAAATTCTTTCATTAATAAAATTAAGAACCTCAAGAGAGAACCTTGATTTTCCAGTTACCATTTGATATCATATGATAGCTCTGCTGGGGCTCCATGTGATTTCTGATAACACCTTTCCCTGCCTCTTAATTTCTTTCTTCCTTCCTTTCTCCCTTCCTCTCTCCCTCATTCCCTCTCTCCCTCCCTCTCTCTTTCTTTCTTTTGATTTATTTATTTATTATGTATACAGGGTTCTGCCTGAGTATATGCCTGCATGCCAGACGAAGGCACCAAATCTCATTACAGATGGTTGTGATTTACCAAGTGGTTGCTGGGAATTGAACTCAGGACCTCAGGAAGACCAGCCAATGCTCTGAACCTCTGAATCATCTCTCCAGTCCTGCCTATTAATTCCTTAAGTGACAGAAAAGCGAAACCTCTTCCTGCATCCCTGGGTAGCATCTATATCACGTCTAGTTACCTACCTGGCTTCACGGTAGTTACGCCTTGTCCGACACTCTCCACAAGCCCAGCTCCCTCATGGCCCAGGATGGCAGGAAGTGGCATTTTGTCTTTCCCTTCCACGATGTGGTTATCAGTACCACAGACCCCAGAGAATATAATCTGAAAAGATGATCAAATACATTGAGATAAAATGCCTAGTGACAGAAAGACAAAGTCACTGTGTACACATGAATATATGGATCCTGGCATTAAATCTTTAATTTGTATGTTTAACTTGGAGTACTTGTGTGTTGGATGGTTTTTGTCAACTAAACCAAACCTAGTATAAGTGGGGAAAGAGAAAGTTAATTGAAAAAAAAAATTCTTCCAACAGATTGGCCTGTAGTAAAGTCTGTGGGGCATTGTCTTGATTAATAATTGAGGTGGATGAGTCCTTCCCATCCTGGGCTGGTGGCCCTGGCTTGTATAAGAGAGCAAGCTGAGCAAGCCATGAGTGAGCAATCCAGTAAGCAGCGCTTCTCCATGGCCTCTGCTTCAAGTTCCTGCCTCCAGGTTCCTGCCTTGATTT
Source organism: Arvicola amphibius (assembly GCF_903992535.2). Classification (NCBI taxonomy): domain Eukaryota; kingdom Metazoa; phylum Chordata; class Mammalia; order Rodentia; family Cricetidae; genus Arvicola; species Arvicola amphibius. Next base: position 44,786,015 of record NC_052060.1, on the reverse strand, counting down.
CCCTCAGTGATGGTGTGTGATCCGAGAGGAGTAAAATGAGATAAATCCTTTCCTTCCCAAGTTGCTTTTGCTGATTGTTGTATGTTGTTTGTGTTCTGACACACAAAGCTTGCCTGGCGATCAGAGGGAGGAGCTAGCCACTTGTTAACCCTAGAGGTCAGGCAGTGGTGTCATACACCTTTAATCCCAGCACTTTGGGAGGAAGCAGGAAGATCAGGACACCCTGGGCTATATGGGTTTGAGCCAGTCTAAGAGAGAAATAAAGCCGAGCTTTGGTGGTGCACTAGGGAGGGTGGAGATGGATCTTGCTCCCCATTTGGTCTGAGAGTTTGTAGAGGTAAGAAGTCTCTAGGGGCTGCTGCCCTGCTTCTCTGATCTTTCAGTTTTCAGGCTAATATCTGACTCTGGATTTTGATGAATCAGACTAAGGAGGCTCGTGCTTCAGGTCATCGTGTGTTATCACAGCAATAGAATCCTAACTAATACACCAGGAAAACCAAAAGAAGCCCCTAGTGGGAGAGGGAAGAAAATGTTGTAAAGGAGAAGGATTAATAGGATGTAGGTGAAAACAGGATTAATGAGTGTAATGTCTGCATTACTCTCTGTGGTACAGATCACACTACTGTGCCGTTCGTGAGCCAGGCAAGGGCCTGGAGATTAAAGGAACATACAAGAGACATGGGTTATTCGTGAGGAGATAATGCCAAATGCCGTTTATTCAAGCTTAGGAAAAACTTTATACACCTAGCTGCTGCACAGTGGAATTCCCCCCAGGCAGGTGGAAAATTACCAGGCCCAAGATGGAGTAAACAAAGGCCCTATAGCTAACCACCAGGGGGACAGAGGGAGCACAGGAACAAACAGGATGTTTAGCTGGAAATTGCAATAAGTTGTCTGGCCAGAAACTCCTCAAGATAAACCCCGGGAGGAGGGGTAGGCCCGTGGGCCCTAGAAGTGAGGAGGGAGGTTTAAGTGTAGAGAGAGATGGGAAGGTAGGGCAGAGTAGGGGGTGGGGCAGGGATAATTAACACTAGGATATTTTAAAAAGCTATATGGAAACCTATTATCTTATAAACTTCCTCAATGTGTGTGTGTGTGTGTGTGTTTCCCCCTAGATACCATAGGTTGCCAAATAAAAAGTCCAGTGCCAGTGCCAATGCCAGGTCTGGGGATATCTCCCCCTTGAATTATCTGTCTTGAGTGACTTGGAGACCCCTTCAGACAATATAAGCTGTGGTGATGGCTCTTGGTTGCTGACCAGGAACCTGTTGGTAAGCTCCTGCTACTGAAAACACCACGGTCATGGAAAAGTCAAGCGGGTGCTGACTGGGCTGCTTTCGCTGCGCTCATTTGCTTTCATGGTCCCGAAGGTTCTCTGTGTGCTACTGGGAGAGAAAGGTCATCAACAGTTTTATCTGCGAACTCTGCAAGCGACAATAATGGCCAACCTGGTAGGATGCATCCATAGGTGTGGGGGTGGCATAAATGCTACGGGGGTCACCAACCACTTTCTCATTGCATTTCTGGTCCACTCCATAGGAAGAAACACAGGCCTGGTACTATAAATCTGGCCTAAACCCCATGGTTGGGGGTTCATAGGCTCTAGAAGCAAACCTATTCCTATTGTTTTATTGCTAAAGGGACAGAGTATCAACCTGCCCTCTAAAGACAAACATGTATACTCCTCGATTAGTGCATCTCTCAGACCTTCAGAGAAGTTCCTTTGTGCTGTGGATGACAGCTAATGAAGAAGCTCACAGCTGGTTCAAGTGCAGAGAGTATGTACGGCACTCTTTGCCGTCAGTGGGACATCTTTCTCACACACCTCCCCAAGGCCGGGGCCGTATTGTGGAAGAGGGGCTGGAAAGATAGTGAGAGCCAGAGGTTGAGGAAGCCAGGGAGAAAGAGTGTCCTTTGGACATGACAGGACGGATGCACCCGTGAAGTCACAGTGGCTGTGGTCGCCCGCACAAGATGAAGCCACTTAGCATCCCAGGAGAGAAGGGTTCCCAAGCTCGCGCCTAGCTGAGGAACAACTGACAGTTGGTGGCTGCTATGTGAGCCAGTTTTCTTTAGGGGGATGGTCCTGGGACGGCCAACCGTGCTCCAGTGGGTGGCCCCACACCGTGCGCATGTGAGCAGCATAAACTGGTGCTGTGAGCCACGAGCATTATATAATAAAAGTACAGCTGATAGATCACTAGACAAACCCACAAGTGTGCACCTTATGGGGAACCTGATTTGCAAAGCTTTGGGAACACCTATCTTTTGGATAGTCACTGTCAATTCTGTAGAAATGTTGTGAAGCCACGGATTTCCCCCTCCCATAAAGGGATTCATCCCAAAATATCCCAGCAGTGGATAAATCCTTCTGCAAACCCGGCTTATCCTGCACTGGTAACTGGATGACCTCTTCCACACCTTGGAGCCCTGGTATGGAAGCATTCACTCAGTCAAACCTTTGTTCTCAGAGTCAAATCTTCATAAAGCCAGTCCCCCATAATTATCCTTATTGACAGGGCTTATTGGCAAGAAAGGAGCCCTAGGCAGGAGGCACTGAACAGAGAGACAGTATGTCTGCTCTTACTAATTGATAAACAGGTTTGGGTAGCCCTGAGTTCTTTAACAGGCAACTCAGGAGAGTATGACCTACTGGCCTTTGTTCTACCCTAACAAACTATTAATATTCTCTACTTACCTTCACCTTTAATTTGACACAAGTCTTAGTCTAGGTAATTAGCTGTTTGAACTTTTACCCCTAAAATGTACAGGACAAAAGCTTAGCCCCCTAAACCAGCCCCAGAAACTGGACCCAGTGAGCTACTAAGAAGAAAAAGGACATGAAGAAGGGAGAGGATGGGGATGTGGGCAGGGGTGAATATGATCAAAACATATTTTATGCATGCATGAGGCTCTCAAAGAATCAATACAATTGTTATATTAAAATACCGGGTCATAAAATTATTGAGTCTTGCAGAGAAAAATAGGTTACAACTTCAAGTGACATCATTGTGCCCACAGAACACAACACGTAGTTTCTCTTGTCCTCATAATTTTGCCCTGACTGCCTTAACTTGGCCAACATCACTAAATTCTTTCTGGCACTTTGCTACAAACTGCGGGATGTGGTCAAGCATACAGCAGGAACTTTAGGGCATGTCTTGTTACATGAACTCACAGGGAGGGAAGCCTGGGTGACATTTTGATGTTCCTCCTGAATTCCATGCCAAGCAGTAAAACAATCTAAACCCCAAGCCTTTCTGTGCTAGCTTTCCCGTCCCCATTCCATGTGCTGTTTCACGATACCAACTAACATGCAAAAGGGAACCGGAAAGGCCCTTGAAGCCATCTCCAAAGGTTCTTCTGCATTATACAGCTTTCTTGTTTTTTCCTCTTTGCAACAGGTTTCTTTCTCTAACTGTTCCAGTTCAAAAAAGGTCACTTAGTTGTCCTCCGGGGCACAGAGATGCCACAGCTGGATGGAGCTGGTGGCCAGTCAGATCAGTTTCAGACTGCATATTTCCCTTGGAACATGTTGACAGAGCTAACAAGTTTTATCTAGACATTCTCTTTATTTTTGTTATTTTTTTTTCTGGCCCACAGAAATTGATCCTTGGAACGTTCCAAATTCTTTGTAAAATTGCTCTTTCGCTTTGGCAATCTGCTCACTTTGATGTTATTTTCTTTATTCCTTTGGGCTCTTCCCGGATGGGAGATGTTTATCTGTGTGTTTTCTTGGTCTGTTTGTTCAGGCCATTGATCCAAGCAGTTACCTGGTGATCCCATCCCTCTCTGTCCTTTTGTTTACTTGCTGTTCCTAGTTGCCCCACAATCCCGTCTCTCTCTGCCCTTTTTCTTGTTTGCTTGCTGTTTTCAAATGCCCTCTCTGGTTGGTCTTAAGGGAAATCAGTCTAGTCTGGTCCACGGCTTTAGATTTGCAGAGATTCAATGATGTCAGAGTGAACTATTAATTGCATCTTTGCCTGGTTTTCTGTGTTGAGTTTGCTGCTGCTTGCTCACAGAGTTTCCAGGCCTCTCTTAAATGCTTATCACCAAGATCTTGGGTATGGTTTGGGTGTGGTCTGCTTCGTGAGAGGTTCACATGCTAGACTCTTGCTCCCCAGCCTAGCAAGTATTGAAAATCAGCAATGTCTTCGATGCATGGGTCAAGAGCACTACCCTCATGAATGGCTTAATGGGAACTAGATTGAGAGGCTTGTGAGAAGATTCATCAGTTAAGAATGCTTTCTGTTCCTGCAGAGGACCTGAGTTTGTTCTTAGCACCGAAGGTGGGTAGCCCACAACTGTCTGTCTTTCCAGCTTCAGTGTATTTGTGGCTTCTAGGGGGCACCAGTACACAAGTACACACAGACACACACAGATAAACATACACACTTTTAAAATGAAATGCATCTTTAAAATGGATTAGGTCTCATGGGATGTGTTAGGTCCAGCAGTCCCCAGCATAATAGCACGTATAATAGTATAATAGTGGAGGGAGGTAGTCAGCTTCATATGAAGCCATGAATCCACAGCTTCTATCTTTATGAAGAGAGAAACCAGGAGCTTCCTCCTTTCCATGCCCCCTCTTTCTCTCTCATAGAAAGGCACAGCAAGAAGCTGAGCATCTATCTATCTATCTATCTATCTATCTATCTATCTATCTACCTACCTATCATCTATCTATCTATCTATCTATCTATCTATCTATCTACCTATCTATCATCTGTCTGTCTATCTATCTATTTATCATCTATCTGTCTGTCTATCTATCTATCATCTATCTATCTATCTATCTATCTTTCTATCTATCTATCTATCATCTATCTATCTATCTATCTATCTATCTATCTATCTATCTATCTATCTATCATCTCTATCTATCTAAGCCAGTATGAGAGTTTTCATGAGAACTAGGCATGCTGGCTTCCTCATCTAGAAGACTTCCAGACTCTGGAACTGTGAGAAAGTAAATCTTCTCTAAAACACATGCATGATGGTATTCTGTGATGGTGGCCGGAGCAGACCCTGGTAAGGTGGCCCTGTCTAGAGCAAACTTTTCCTACCGTTGAGAATGGCAGAAGAAGGTGGGCAATTAATCCCTAGTACCTAGATCTGTCGTACCTGGAGTGGAGAACCTCCCAGGGAACCAGTGTGGGAGGGGCCTGTGCCTCATAGCCACTCCCACTGCAGCAGAGCAACTGCTTTCCTCTGAGTCTCTTGTCTCCTGATGTAACAGAATGCCACCGATTATGTCATTCTGACCCTATCGGTTTATATGGCTCACAACTGTGGAGTCTGATGAATCTAAGAGCATGGTCTCTCACCCAACAAAGGCCCACCATCTATTACAACATCGCAAACAACAGGTGGGTGTGTGTGATATAAGGAGGTAGGTGGGAGCAGAATCATGCTTTTATTAGGAACCTGTAAGAAATGTCTTCGTACAGGAACAGCTTTAATCTGTTCATGAGGGCCAAGGCCCCACGATCCACACACTTACTTCTTAGAGACATTGTCCTGGAATCTTTATAGTGGCAACCACACTTTAACACAAGTTTGAGAGGACACCTACAGCCACCCAATAGTTATATATCAGAATAGCTCTGTAACTGTGGAAAAGCAAGCCTTAGGAACCAACAGTTGTGTTGATTTTCACCAATCTTACTTTGTGTGTATATGAGTTATGCGTGTGTGAATGAGCTTTCCTGTGTGTGTGTTTCCTGTGTGTATGAGAGAAAGAGAACTTTGTGTGTGTGTGTGTGTGTGTGTGTGACAGAGAGAGATAATTTCCTGTGTGTGTATGTGCTTGTGGTGTTTCTCTCTCTCTCCCCGCCTTCTGTGTGTTTGTGTGTGTGTGTGCGCACACACACCCACACATGCACCAGAGGTTGAAGACCAGATATCTGTCCTCGTTTGCTCCTCTGTATTTTTGAGATATGGCTCCCCACTGAAACAGAGGCTCATCATTTAGGCTTCACTGGTTGACCAGAAAAGTCCAAGGGATTCTCCTGACTCTCACTCCCAGTTACAAATGTCTGCCTCTTGCCTGGATTTTATGTGACTTCACTGGTCCCTCCCCAGTCTGATTTTCAAATCCAAAAATCATTAGTATTTTAAAAATATTACCGACCACTTAGTATTTATCTGTCTTAGGTTTGTGACATTTTAACAAAATGCAACAACCTCATTATTACTAGACACTAATATCAATCTGTATAAATCATAGTAAGTCTTAACTCTCTTTAATATAGATACCATTTGTTTCCTAAATTAAAAAAAAATCATTGTAAACACACACATATATGCATCCATATCTACTCAATGTTATCACCAATTATATTTACCTTAATTCGGACCTCGCCGGCCTTAGGGGGATCAACTTCAACCTCCTCAATGGAAAGGGGGGCATTGGTTGTCCAGGCAACAGCTGCCCGGCATTTGATGACCTAGATGCATGGAAAAATGAAGTGATGACGTGTGTTATTGCTAAGGAACAAGAAGCAGGTGAGATAAGGAGCCCGGTTCCCCTCTCCTGCCTGGAGCAACCGTCCTGTTTGTCTCCTTTAGAGGCGGAAACAGTCTACTTATTCATTGGGAACAATCTCTTGTATCTTTTACGTTTTGATTAAAATAAAATTTTAAATAAAATGTTATAATGTGAGTGAGTTCACATATACATGCTTTTAGCTCCAGAGAACTGATTGGAATTCTTAGTTGATTTCTCTGTATTTAAAATGCCACAAAGTACCAATGTTGGTTTATGAAGCCCAGTTCTGCTCTCTGAGCTTAAATTCCTGCCTTGTATTTTCTACCATTGCTTACTTACCGGGAGATTAGACTCTATCAGCAAAGAACCTGGTAAGAAAAGACCAGCAGCACCTTGAAAGTAACACTAGAAACACTGCCCCTCCTACTTTTCTAGCCCAAGTCCATCCTAGTGAAATAGAGCATAGAACATTTAATTTGCCATTATAACTGACTTCCTCTGTCTTATAACATGGCTTCATTTTAGTTTGCAAATCTCCAATCTTTGCTTTTCTCTACTGATTTTCCTTTATTAATAGATATTTTAGAGATAAGTATTTAAACATTATACTCTTTATAAACTTTTCAGGATTGATTAAGCTGCTTATCTTTTGAACACAAAAATAAAGGGAAAATGAGAACACAGCCCCCTCCACTATCACTAATTATGCAATTCCCCAAGTTTTGGAAACTCATAAGGGACAGCATACGCGCAGTGCAATGGATGAGCCTCACCCTGGGAAAGCTACCTCCGTGATCACAGTATTTTCCATTGGGGCTAAGTTTCTAAGCTGTTTCTTTAAATGATAACAGTTCTCATTTTATTATGATTTTCATAGAGATTCTTCTAAAACTGATTTGCAAATTACCAGGAGTTCTTCCTTTATGCAAAGCATGCTCTCAATAGACCCGTAATTAGCAAAGCGTATCTGCTACCAATTATGACCATCCAGCAGACCGCATTCCAGGAGCTAACCCTGACTTACACTGCTGGGTGTTTTCATGGTGAGGCTGGCTTGCTCCATCTTTGCTTCTGGCTGGTTCAGAACTGAGGTCCTCTCCGTCTCTAGTGCTCACCTCCTAAACTGAGTACTGATGTCTTCTTACGCTCCAGAGTGACTCAACCACTGTGCATTAACCTGAGAGGGAGGGGAAGGGAAAGAAAGAAATGAAAAATCAAAAGATGGAAAAAGGAAGGCAGACATGAAGCCAGGAAGGAAAGATGGGTGAAGTATAAACAGGAAAGGAAAGGAAAGTATTGTTTTAGATGGAAAATGAAGAAAAAGATGAAGGAAAAACATCAGCTATTCCGATTCACGTTTGCCCATCGTGTCTTCTGATCCCGATACAACTGCTATCGACTTGTTCTTAATCACGCCTTTCCGTGCAGAGACTGAACTTCCTAAAGAATTATAGATTAGCTTGCCTCGAGGTTTGAACACTGTTTCCTGGTTCAGATGTTTTGAGTCTGGGCATGGGCAGGGATGGAATTATAAGGAGATGTAAGGAGAGATAAGGAGAGATGTACAGAACTGTGAGGAAAGAGAAGAATTTAGAAAGAGAAGGACAGATTGGTGAAGGATGCTCGGGTAGGGGCGAGTGTAAGAGGAGGAATGAAATCAAACAGGTTGTAGTAGATCCACCTGCCTTTACCTGCCGAGTGCTGGGAGTACAGGGCTGTGCTACCAAGCCCGGCAGATTTTAACACTTTGAAAGGAAAACACATCAGCCCTTAATGCAAATGAGAAAACAAGAACCATCAAAAACACACACACATTAGGTTTTCACTGGCACAATCAATGAAACACATTTTTTTTTTTTTTTTTGTGATAAATCTTTCCTAAACATATAGGTACTTACCCCAGACAGGGAACAGATACTGGAGGAACGGCTGCTCCACAGTCCAACTTGTTGAACTACTGAGTTTTTATTTGGGTTACTAGCTGGAGTGAATGAAGCATGATTAATGCAATCCCAGAGACAGAAATTGGGGTTCAGCCTGAAGGTCAGAAAAGCAAAGCAGCCAGTCACTGCCTTTTACTTCCGCCTCAGTCCAAAATGGTGATCCTGCCTCTAGGAATCTCAGAATGAGACTGTGTGAGAGAGATGTCTCCTCCCATTTTATATTCCTCTCAAGGGCTGGAATTAAGGGTGTGCACAACCACTGCCCAGGCCCGGTTTCTATGGCAAACTAGTGTGGCTAAAGGATTAAAGGGATTAAAGGTGTGTGCCCCCACTGCCTGGTCTGTAAGGCTGGCTATTGGGGCCGTTTTACTTTTCTGATCCTCGAGCAAGTTTTATTTATTAAAATACAAATGAAATGCCACTACAAGTGGAGTGTTATTTGCAACAACAAGGATGACTCAAAAGTAGCCTCATCACCAAGCTGCATCCCCGGAGCGCTCTGCATAGCTTGCACAGCACAGGGGTGGAACAATCCCGGAGACCTCTCCATAGCTTGCTGGTCAGTTTCTCTTGAGCAGCTGCTTATGGCTTCCACAGTCCTGGGGAACCCCAAGCTTCAGTTTTCCCAGACTTGTGATGCTCGCTCGTTAGCTAATGAGTTTCTGGAGCCTCTCCTCTCGCTCCTGGAGCAAGCAAGTGTTTCAGTTCAGAGAAAACTGTTCTACTACAGAGACTTCTCACATTAATGCCTGCAATGACGCCTGACTTCACTTTTGATATTTGCAGCGGCTTTCAAGTCCCTGCGCATCCCTGTTCCTTTCATGTCTTCCACGTGACTAAATGTATGACGAATCTTCCACAGTCTCCATTAATGCTGTTGGCCACGCCTCCCCTTGATCTTTGAAATCATTTATGTACCTTCTTGACAGTGTCTGACTCTCCCCAGCAAGCCCCATTTTGTCAGTAATTTTTTTCCTCCCCTTCTGGCACATGTATGGCCTCACCCGTCCACATTTGAACCAATTCTATGTGAAAATTACAGCCGGTCTGTAAGAGTGGTGGCCACTGGTACCTGCAAGCATGGGTTTCAGCAATGATCAGCACAGCCAAGGTCCTATTTTGCCTTGCTAATTGGCCCTGCTGATTGTTCATGAACTTGTATTTTGAACTGTTGCCTTCTGGCTAATGTCTGTGGGTGTGTTGCCACCTGTAGGCGAGCCTGCATTTGGAGCTAGGCTGCTTATTGCTGCATCTGCTGAATATTATGAAGTCTCTTTTACAGATTCTAGAAGCAAGGCACTCACCACAGTATGACTACAAAAACGTGGTGGCTAGAATAGGAAATGCCTCTTCGAGGCTCATGAATTTGAACACTTGATTCACGGTTGTTGGCATTTGGAGGAGGTATAGAACCTTCAGGAGGGTGACTCTTGCTGGAAGAAGTACACCACAAGGGCTTTTGTTTGTTTTGCTTTATAATATGACTCGGCTTCTTGTTCTACGTCTTTCTCTGTATCTCTGTGCCTCTGCCTGTATCTGTGTCTCTGTGTCTGTCTGTGTCTGCCTCTGTCTCCATCTCTCACTGCTTCCTGAATGCATCTCTCACCCTGTCCTTCCTTCCTCAGCACGATGGACTCTCCCTCTGGAACCATGTGCTAAAATGCTCCCCTCTCTTCCTTAAAGGGCTTCTGGTCACGCTGTTCTATAACAGCAACAGAAGCATATTGATCACAGGTGAGTGTGGAGCAAGCCACAGTTCAGAGTAGCTTTATGGAGGAAACAACTCTGGAGGGCACGGGTAGCAAGCTCAGAAGACGGATGCTTTTAGAATACGGCATCAGTTGCTTTACTCTTCATTGTGACAGGAACATCTGACAGATTAAAAAGGGAGGGGCTGAGGGCTGAAATGGCTCTGTCTGTGGTGGGCAAGGCTGTCATTCAGCATGATCACATCTCAGCAAGCAGGAGGCCGAAACACGAGCTTAAGCATAACATAAGACAGAGAAGGTCCCTTACTTTGTAGAGCAACCATTGTCACAGGGAGGACGCCACCAGATGATGGTCTGATTGGAGGCTCTGGGAAAGAGCTTACTTGTGAACGGAAGCTCCTCTCTCTCAAACAAAGTACATTAATAATTCAAAAAGGCTGCATGATCATATTGGAAATCCAAAATCTACTAGACCATTATTATCCATTAGAAAAATAAAAAGGGCACCAATTGGGGTTGCACCTCAGTGACCTCAGCTGATTCTAAATTAACTTTAACATCTGCTGACTTGTTAATCCTACTGCTCAAGTAACAGCTTTACGTGGAGTCTTGGTACGTTTAAATGTGGTACCTTACACCTGGGGGTGCCACTAAACTTAAACTTCAAACTGTTACACTGTAGTGCAAGTTACCAAATGCGTAACAGAGGAGAGGGTGGTATTCCTTGCTTTAGTTGTCAATACAGTTGTCTTGCATAAATTCCGGAGAGTTACAGCTCGAAACTATCTCATCTAAAAACAAGTCAAAGATTGGGTACCCACAACTCCTCTTATGTCTAATTAAAATAATAAACATAGCACAATTAGAATTAAAACCATTCCTTCAAGGACTGTGACCCATTGTACAAAAGCCCCATGGGGGAAGCGATAGTTAAGATGCACTGTTTCTCCTTCATTCTCTGACTTGGGCTTCTTGGTCTTCACAGTGTAGAAACTGTGAGAGCTGACATGGTGAAAGATATGCATTTTCTCTTGGCTTCTAGCTCCTAATACAGCCCCCCCCCCGACTATTATTTTTTGAATGATGAGCATGATATACAAAGAGTGCCTTAATCCCTGAATATTTTAGGGTTTTGGAGAATTTTTGTTCTACTCAAGCAACTTAATGGGACTTCTGATAGTTTCAGCAGGACGAAGGACAATTGGTCACCAGAAACCATGTTGTGAGTAGGGACTCTCAGTTTTGCTTACCATCTTACCTGGGTGCTGGGAGGGTGCACTTCAGTTTGACTCTCTCCTGTTCCCAGGAAGTATCTGGACCTTGCCCTGTTTCCTTTCATTTAGTTATTTATTTTCATATTTTAAAATATCCTTTAAAATTAACCTGAAATGGTTCTCTGAGTTCTTTAATCTAGCACAGCAAAGGATCAGGCCTGAGGAAAGGTCACTGGAACAGCTTATTTGCTGCCATCAGAGAGATGAGTAACCTATCATCCACTGGCTTTGATTGACATCCGGCGTAGGAGGCAGTTTCATGGAACTGCACAGTGGGCTCTGTGCTTGTCTTGAGTAGTTTGTGTCAGAACTGAATTAAACTGTAAGAGACCATGCAGAGCTGGAAAATTGCTCAATATAGAAAACTGACATGTTGAATGTGAGAAAAACCCATGCTTGTTATTAGAGATTAATATCTAAAATTAAATACCCAAATAATCAATATAGATGAGCAGATGAATTATACCAAAAAATCTCAAGAGAAAAATTATACAAATGGCCAATTAATACATAAATAACTATTCACTATTTTTAGTCATTAAGGAATGAAAATCAAAATCACACTGAGATACTTTTACATCTCACCTCAGTCAGAGTGGCTATCATTGGAGAAAACAGACTACAAACCAATTGCTGCAAGGATACCCCGACTATAGATCCCTTACACTGTGGGCAGGAATGTAGATTGGTGTAGTCACTATGGAAATCGGTATGAAGGGGCTTCAAAAAGAATTGCCATGTGATCTGGCTCTCCTGTTCCTGGATATATTCTCAAAGGGCTCTAAGTAAGTACACCACAGAGATGTTTGCACATCCATGTTTACTGAGGTACTGTGCACCGTACTACAGATATGGAGCCAGTCTAGATGCTCACCAACAGATAGCTAGATAAAGAAAATATGATATCTATCTATCTATCTATCTATCTATCTATCTATCTATCTATCTATCTATCATCTATCTATCTATCTATCTATCTATTACTATCACCATCTATTTACCTTTTACCTATTAGCTACCATTTGTCATCTACTATCCTTTCTATCTATCAATCTATCTATCTATCTATCTATCTATCTATCTATCTATCTATCTATCTATCTATCCATCCATCCATCCATCCATCCATCCATCTATCTATCTATCTATCTATCTATCTATCTATCTATCTATCTATTACTATCACCATCTATTTACCTTTTACCTATTAGCTACCATTTGTCATCTATCTATCTACCTATCTATCATCTATCTACCTATCTATCATCTATCTATCTATCTCTATCATCTATCTATCTCTATCTATCTATCAATCTATCTATCTATCTATCTATCTATCTATCTATCTATCTATCTATCTACTATTATGCCATTAAGAAGAATGAAATTGTGCCATTTGCCCCAAAATATATAGAGTTGGAGGTCACGTTAAGAGAAATAATCCAGACTCTGAAAGACATTTGTTACATGGTTTTTCTTTTTCTTTTTTTTTTTTTTTGTTTTTCGAGACAGGGTTTCCCTGTAGTTTCTAGAGCCTGTCCTGGAGCTAGCTCTTGTAGACCAGGCTGGCCTCGAACTCAGAGATCCACCTGCCTCTGCCTCCCGAGTGCTGGGATTAAAGGCGTGCGCCACCACCGCCCGGCTACATGGTTTTTCTTATTACAGAATCTTGGCCAAAAGAAAGAGTGTTGAAAGCAGGAGGAGGACTGAAGAGGGAGATGGCCAGTAGGAGTAGGAACAGAGTCAGGGAGGGTAATGGGAATGAATCGTATTAAAACACATTATAAACAAATCTGACAAGGTCACAATGAAAACCATAATTTTGTATAATTAACCAAAACTAATAAGAAGCAACATTGGACTAAACTCTAGTCTAATAAACTTGACTTTGGTACATATTCCATACCCCATTTCCCTGGATAGTTCATTATCTTTGTGTAACACTTTTGTAGCTATCCTTTTTTTTTCTTGTATAAGAAATATGTTTACTTGAAAGAACAGTAAACTTCTCAACTTCTGATAGAAGAACAAAAACACCTAGGACAACCAAAACAATCCTAAATAATGAAAGAACTTCTGGAGGTATCAGTACCCCGGATTTTACAGTATACTATAGAACTATAGTAGTAAAAACTTCATGGTATTGGCTTAAAAACCAACACCTTGATTAATGGGAACGAATTGAAGACCCAGACATAAATCTACACACCTATGGATACCTGAATTTTGATAAAGAAGCCAGAAAAACACACTGGAGAAAGGAAAGCATCTTCAACCAATGGTGTTGGTCAAATTGGACATCTGCATGTAGAAAAATACAAATAGATCTATACTTATCAACCTGCACAGCATTCAAGTTCAAGTGGATCAAAAAATGTACCAGCATAAAACCAGATACATTGAATCTGATAGAAGAGAAAGTGGGGGAATAGCCTTTAACGGCCTGGTCCAGGAAAAGACTTTCTGAACAGATACTAAGATCAGTAATACATGGGACTTCATGAAACTGAAAAGCTTCTGTAAAGTTAAAGACACCATCAATCAGAAACAGCAGCAGCCTACGGAATGGGAAAAATTTTTTACAACCCTATATTTAATAGAGGGCTAATATCCAAAATATATAAAGAAATTAATATGTTAAAACCCAACAATCCAATGAAAAATTGGGGGTATATATCTAAACAGAATTCTCAATAAAGGAATCTCAAATGGCTGAGACACATTTAAAGAAATATTCAACATCCTTAGCCATCATAGAAATGCAGATCAAAACTACTTTGAGATTCCATCTTACATCTGTCAGAATGGCTAAGATCGATTACATAAGTGACGGCTCATGCTGGCAAGGATGTGGAGCAGGGGAACAACCCTTCATTGCTGGTGGGAGTGTAAACTTGTACAGCCACTATGTAAATCAGTTTGGTGGCTCTTCATAAAGTTGGGAATCAATCTATTCCAAGATCCAACTACACCACTCTTGGGCATATACCCAAAGGACACTTCATCCTGCCACAGAGACACTTGCTCAAACATGTTCATTGCTGTTCTATGCATAATAGCCGGAATCTGGAAAAAACTTAGATGTCCCCCAACAGAATAATCGATAAAGAAAATGTGGTACAGTTTCACAATGGAGTATTACTCAACTGTTAAGAAAAATAACATCATGAAATTTGCAGGCAAATGGATGGGATGGAAAAAAATATCTGGAGTGAGGAAACCCAGACCTAGATTTTATGGGTGGACTGGGATTGGGTGGGGACAGGATCAGAAGGGATCAGGTAGGAGCAGATAGAATGGAAAGAGGGAGTGTGGAAGAGATGGCTGGAATGGGGGACCATGTGGGGGTCAGTGTGGAAACCTGGTGCAGTGAAAACTTCCTGGGATCTATGAGGGTGACCCTGCTGAGGACTCCTGGTAATGGGAATATGGAGTCTGACCTGACCATTTCTTGTAGCCAGGCAGGGCTTGTAGTGGTGGGGCTGGGTTGCATTCAGCTGAGTTGTTGGGGGGAGGGGTAGAGCGGGGAGCCCTGGAGGGGTCCTGTGGAGATTCCCAAACAACCCAGGCTGATGCTAGGGCAAAGGGTTGCTCTGTGAAGGCTGGCATGGGGCCCCATTGCTGAGATCTGCATCCACACAGCTCATGGAGAATGTGTCCAGGATGAACTGGTGCCTGCAAGAAGCCTTCACCCCTCTTTGGTTGGGGAAGGTGCTCTGAACTCTGCAGGCTACTGAAAGAAAACATGGACAGCAACCCAGCTCCCCTCCCCCCCCCCCAAAATGCTCGACCTACAATCTGTGCTGTGTGCAAGATGTGCTAGGGCAATGGTGGCACAGAACTTGTTGGGGTGGCCAAGCAATTTCTGATTTAACTTGAAGTCCATTCCACAAGATGAGCCCATGCACACACTGCCTGGATGCTGGGAACTGGGGACTGGATATCCCAGAGACACAGGGTAGAACCAAACACGACTTGTCAACAACAACAACAACAACAACAAGAAAAGAAATCAATGAAATGATTCCTAACAATATTCTGTTCTATTCATATATCAGTCTGTCGAAGACTGCGACACATTGGGCTGTGTATGTTGAGGACCAGCCTCAGCAAAATCACCTCTTACCAGGGTAGGGGTGGGAAAATAAAGACAGAAACCACAAGCCAGTATCTGGAGGGAGTTTCAGGGATTTTTCAGATCCTGAAATCACCTGCATTTATTTTTTCACAGCTTTAATACCAAATATAAACTGGAGGAGAAGGTAGCAAAGGCTTAATTAACATGATAACATGACTTCCCATCATCAGCATTCTGTTGCCTAGGTAACTAGGTAGCGGGATGACCCAAGTCACCTGTACTCAGGTATACTTGGTCATGTAGGCAGAAAACAGCCTCTCCCCAGGTGACCCCATAGTTACAGTGGAAGGAGCAAAAGTACATTGACATATTCTGACCACCTGTCAGGATGGTGCCGAGCTTTCTTAACTTCAGAAAGGGTCCAGGCAGCCACCTCCTGCACTAGAAGGTGTGATTAAGCCTTGTTATTCCCCAAACCCTCTGACTGTCAGATAAGGAGGGAAATGGGCCTGCATTTCTCGGCCAGTCATCATCAGAGAACCTTCCTTTGGCAATGGGTGGGATCTGATGCAGAGACCCGTAGACAGACAAAATGTTTCTCACTTCACAGAATAATAATGAGAGGATGTGGAAGAGGGGTTCTATGTCAGGCATTGTTAGGACATTGCCAGTCTGCAGTTCACAAATAATTCTGAGTTGGTTCCTCCTAATGGGAGCCACTTGTTTCTCACACATGACACAGTTACATTAGATAAGAACTTATGCATTAGAGAATATCTTTTAAGCAAATAAAAAGAAATTACACTCTTTTTCCTGTTTAAAAGACTGTAAATTATTCTGATATAGTGTTAAATATGGAATTTGTATTGTAATACATAAAATATGATTTAAAAGAAATTTTAAATCCTTTCCAGCAAAAGAAAGTAAAAGTTTATATATGTGTATCTTTGAGATGTAAGAAAGACCCTAGACAAAGCAATATATAATATATATATGAAATTTACATATACTATATATATATGTATGTTCATGTATGTGTTTATGTATGTATCGGAGGTGAAACTTGCTGCTCAGACTCTCTTCTTTCCCTGTTTAAGAGCTAAATGCCCGTGATGCCAGCTAAGACCATCTTAAAATGTGATGGCCTTAACTAGCCTGTTAACTAGGGCAGGGTTTCTATCCCAATGTTGTGTAACTTCTTTGATCTTATCTCTGGGGGTGGCTCTCAATCATCTATTGGTTCCTATTGGGGTGTTGTAATACCAAGCTCCTATTCTAAAGGCGCCTGTACTCTTGGAAAATTATGGGGTTCTCAGTAAATTATCCACTTGTATATCTTCTAACTTCCTCTCATACCCCACTTCCCTTAGGGTAATGAATAGGCCAGACCAAATATAGGTTCTTTCATCCTTTGACCAAACCTCTCACTGCCCAGCCTCTATGGGGCAGGGTGGGTTACAGGATTCACACCCTTTTCTCATAGTCATACATATTCTAGTTCTTGGGGTCTAGTTCTTGGGGTTGAATTTCCCTGGGCCTGACAAGAACCCGAGGGCCTCTGGGGAGCAGAAGATGGCTTCTGATTCATGCACAGAGGCCTTCAGAAGACCTGGCGTGTGGGGCATCCCCTAAGTCCATCATGCTTTGGGTGTCTCTGGAGAGCTGAGCACAGTTCACAGGAGGATGAGATACGCGGGTGCTGTTTCTTTAGGAATTATGTCCCATGACTGGGAAACAAGTCCCTGCAATGGGTATCTCTGAGACTATTGCCTAGAATACCACCTCTCTATCTCTATCTCTGTCTCTATCTCTATCTCTATCTCTATCTCTATCTCTATCTCTATCTATCTCTATCTATCTCTATCTCTCTCTCTCTATCTCATCTCATGTCTTTCTCCCTCTCCCTCTCCCTCTCCCTCTCCCCCCCCCTCTCTATCTCTCTCTCTCTATCACCTTAGAAGGCCTCTCTCATGAGGCCCTAAAAATGTCCTGTACCAACAGCTCTGGTCTTTTCCCAGACACCTGAACGGGCAAAAAGAACAAATGTTCAGGTTCTTTTATTTTTCTTGAGCCTCGTGTTGGAAGGAATGTCTTGCTAACTGGCAGACTCAGTCTATGTCCTCAGGAATGGAATGTCTATTAAATGAGCAGAAAGGACACAGAAACCAAAAAACAGATGGCGGGGAGGTCTCCAGCAAAGCCAGGGTGGAGTTCTGAGAATGGGGAGAGCTGAGTGGTCTCCACAACAGGGACACGCCTGAAGGAGGCAGTGGATGGCAGAGCCAGGAGCTGGGACTGCCCTGGACTTGCAGCTGTGGTGCCACTGTTGAAGCCAAGTCATCCAGATCCCTGTGTGACACTTGGTTCTTCTGGCTGAAGCCTGGACCCTTGAGAATCCAAAGAGCCCCTTCCTTCTTAGTGCCCAAGTCTGTCACCCTTATGAGCGTCATTGGGGAAAGCAGAAGGTAAAGGAAGAGAGGAAAAAAGGAAGAGAGGGAGGAGCTGCCGAGGAAGGCAGACACTTAGGAAAAAGAGCAAAAAGGAATGCATTCCTTGCCCCGTTGAGGTTGGGAGTCTTTCCCGGGACCTGCTGCAGCATGTGGATGGGTGTGAGATTTTACAGTGAGCTTTTTGATGCAAGACTGTTTTCTTGCATCTGGTTCGTTACTTGATCTCAGTGCAGGACAGGATTATCTGGTCACCGGAGTCTCCAAAGGTCATTCCCCTAACAGCCTGACCTTGTTCACAATTTGGAGTAGTTACTCTCAGGCATCCCAGAAAGACAGAAAGCTTTAGAGACTAGAAACATAAATCCTAACCTTCTTTCTGGTTCACCAACTGACGGGGGCAGCTATTGGGGTTCCATGGGCGCCTCGAAGAGGTTTTAAGTTCTTGTGTCCTAGAACAAGGAACTGAACAGTGACCTGTGGATAGAAGCAGAAATGGGAACTTATAAAGAAAACATACATTTCCAGAGGAGAAAGAGGTCAGAGCAAAAAGCAACACTCTGCTGCACAAATGGAAGGTTTTTTTTTTTTTCACATGCCTAAGCTCTTGTTTGCATAACTGGGCTTTTGTCTGCTTGTTCTAACTGTGGCATCTTGTAGCTCATTCCTCATTAGCGTTTTAAATCGCCACCCAGGTCCATACTGTGGAGCTCCTATGCTCCTGCTTCAGTGGCTCCAATGGCTCCAGCCAAGTTTAGTTGCCATTAGCTGGAGATTTCGGGCCTTCCTCTTTGTGCTCGGTTTAAGGCATTTCTTATGGGCTAGTGTTAAGTTGGGAGTGTTGCCCCAGTCCCTGGCATCCATCCCAGCACCCCCTGGCCTGGGATTTGCATTGGTCTGCTCCAAATCCCAGCATGCCAGGTCCTGACCCCTCCCCCGGGGGAGGGTCAGGACCACTCCCACAGGGTATTTAAGTGGGTACACAGAGAAGGAACACGTGGTCCTGGGTTTTCCATGTGCTCCCCGGTTTTCTCTCTCCCATGCCATGCTCTTGGCCGCCCGAGAGCACTGCATTTAATAAAACACGGGCATTTTAATTTGGTTTAATCTGTTTTGATTGGATTTTTGTGATTTTTCCCTAACAGCTAGTTTTGCAGTCTTTGTGTGTAAGGCTTTCTGGACCTCACTCTCTGCCCCAAGTAAGAAGAAAAAGATCTGTGGGCTAGTCACTTAATTTATAGATTCATTAACTTTTTATGTGTGTAATTATCACCCGGTGAGAGCTGAATTTGAGATCATTATGGGGCATTTGAAAGGCAAACAGGATATTCATTGAAGTGGCGTGACTGTAGGCTTTTGGTTGGGAACTTATCCCTTTGACCAAGGCTGGTGGCAGGGACAGACTGATAAAAGGCAACTCTTTCAGTGCAAATATTTGGAAAACAAAACAAAACAAAACAAAAGCAAACAGAGACCTGCGTACTGATGAAAAATAAAGAATTTGGGTTATCCTATAACACTCTCTTTTGAGTCAGAAGACATCAAAAATTTATGCAAGAACACACATGTTAGCATCTTGGGTACATTACCCAAAACATACTTTTGTGAATTAAGTTCCTTTCCCCTTTACAGTGTCCTCCATTAATTAATTCTGAAGTTCAGATGACACGAGAGGCATGGCTTGAGATAGCCCAGCAGCCCATGGCTTGAGATAGATTCCACCGTGAATTCTGGGTATCTGTGTATTCCTGGTAATTCTGTTAATGTTTATCTGCTTTCCAAGATCTGCAAGATCTGTGACAGACAGCACCATGCCACTGGTGGGCGGCTCTACAGGTGAGCTGTGCCAACAGTCGTCCTGTTTATCTTCGGGCCTTGTGGACTGAACTGCTGCTTTAACTTCGTCTCCTATTAGATGCACTCAGTCCACACTCAAGGGACTGTGGCCTTCTGGCTCCGTCTCTGTGGGCTCCATTAGTCACCCTCTAATTCCTGAACATCTGCAAGAAATCCTTCAGCCAGTAGAAGGGGACCACAGGAACCACTCTGCACCCCCAGACTCCTCTCGAATTTATTGTTTCCCCTATCACCTATCCAGGAGTTCAAGATTCCTTCCTGCCCCCCTTTATCTAACAGTTCTACAAATAAAGCCATAGAAGCACTTTGGGCGGGCCTTTTAGATAGACCCACTAGAGGGGTATGCCAATACCCTTGCCCAACAGCACCCCTCTGACTTGTAGAAATAACATTGATTTTCACCCCAATTTCCTAGTAGCGGTTAGGGTTGTGTCTTCTGGGGATGGGAGGAATGAAATGTTGAGAACAGGAGGTCACCAGCAATTAGCCAGGCAGATTTAGGGTAAAGGCATTCATTCCTGAAGAGTGGACAGTTTTCTTTCTTGGCTAAAACTCAAAAATGTTCTCGGGTATATCAGCATCCTGGTCCTTGAAAGAGGCCAGATATGTTTCAGCCAAAATGTCTCTGGTTCTGCCATGGCCAAAAGCTGGAGTTTCAGAAAGGGGATGTCTGTTTGTCCCATATCTACCCCCAAGGAAGCACTGTTTCCTGGAAACCGTACTGAGGCTATGGCTAAAAGGGGGGCACCTTGAATTAGCTTCTCTCCCCCTCTTCTATCCTTCATTCAGAAAAGTCTTACTAACTTGAACGCAGTGGCCCTCAATGGCATCCCACTCCCGGGACTCCTGTGGTACGGGTTCCACTTTCTTCTTTCTCTTTAGCTTTCTGTAACAAAAATAGCCCCCCCCCCTCAAACTTACCTTCTGTGGTCCATAAGTTTCATTCTTTGAATTCAAGAGACAAGAATCTAAAAGCTGCTAACTTGAGGTGGCCTGAATTTCCAGGGCCTTAGGCCCCCAAACAAAGCACAGGAACCGAGAAAGGCTCCCTTGCTCTCAAAGACACCCCGACGTTCTCATGTGTATCTCCCGGATCTGGATCTTAAAATATTTGAGAAGTTGAGCTCCACCCAACAAAACCTTCTAAGGAGTGGCAGCCCAAGCCAGTAAAGGCATACTATTCTCACCGACTTCTTCGCTAACTGCTTGCTGATTGGTTTGCCCACCCCCCAACAATGTGTGAGTCCTTTTCATTGTCCCCAAATTTTATTCTCTTCAGATATTTTTCTTTCCTCACTCACCTGTCTCGTTTGTTAATGTTTTGCACCTCTAACCAACTGAGTCACATAAGCAATTAATTGTTCAATTTGTAACACCATTCACCGTCTTGGAGTCAGTCTTTGACGGCGTCTATCTGGATGATCTGAGAGGTATTGCCAAGGGGTTCGTATGATAGATGCTGACTGGATGAGTCAGTATTGCTGTAACATTTCCAATCAAGGTATTTTTAAAACACCTCAATTTCCCTTTACGACGAGCGTAATTTTACTATAACATAACCACAGTTAATCATTTCAGTGCGAAGACTCCTAGATTTATTTGTTTACTTCTCTACACCAAAAAGACACAATAGGCATGTGCATTTGTGAACTCGCTTAGGGTTGCGGTTCATTTCTAAGCTTAGTAATACATATTTCATCACTTGAAGAAGTTGTCCCACATACCATGATTTAAGGGAAAATCATTGTCCCAGCAATAACAACAACTGGACATCTTGGCTGTTTCTAATTTTAAGTGATACAATCTGTTTCTATAAGTGTTCGAAGAAAGCGGTCCATAAGACCATGGTGTCTAGCTGCTTATCTCTTTAGTCTCACCCAGAGCCATTCTGCTTGTTCTCTGCAGGCTACAGTAAGTTTGAACATGCCGTCTCCTGTCTCTCAACATTTGCATGGGTTCTTCCACTCTGAGAGAACGCTCTAAGTCCTCGCTCACTGCCAGAGCAGTTTCTACTCTGCTGAGATCTCATGGAGACTTTAGACTAGGTCATGGTGTGACGGCATGTTCCACAAGCATCTTGACATTCCCAGCTCATTGTGACTGCATCCTCTAATGTTTGTCCTACACGTTGACATTTGTTTTATGTTTTGACAACCTGATGATATGAGAAATCTTCTCATTACTTTATTCAGCATTCCCTTTTCTTTTCCAAAACAATGTTTTTGTGTATATGTGTTTGAGCACTCAGTATGTGTGCATGTGCTTCTGCCACAGCATGTGGAGTAGGGGCAGAGCCAACTTGGTCGACTCAGATTATTTTTCCCATCTTTACATGGGTCCCAGAGACAGAACTCATGTTGCTAGACTTTCCCAGCAATCACGTTTACCCACTAAATCATCTCACTAGACCATTATTTAGTATTTTTTATTTGGCAAGATACTTGTTTCTGAAGCAGTTAATTTTCTACTGGGATATTTATCATATATTTATTAATTTGTAAACATTCTTTACATATTAAGGTATTCATCTATTACCATTTTTATAGAATACATAATATCTTCCATACATATTTGTTTTACATCACCAACATTTTCCCCACTATTATTCAATCAGATTTGTCACCAGCTTTAAAAAAATTGATTAGAAAAATCTAAGCCCAGGTACAAAATTAGGAACACATTTAGATGCCTCTTTTGAAAGATCATTTTAGTAATTTTTAGACTAAGTTTTAAAGTTTAGAAACAGAGAAACAATGCAACTTAAGAGTGCGGTAGCATGCAGAATCCCCTTTCTCTATGAAGTGGTGGATTCCAGTTAAACACTAGCAGGATCAGAACAGAGTGAAGGAGAATTCGAAAGAATTTTCCTCATGTTTCAAAACCCAAAGGTAAGAGTATAAAGCATGAGGGAATAGTCGAGAATAAGAAGAGCTAAGCCTTGTTCCCTCTCCTCTGTCTCTCAGCTGTAAATGAGAAGACTACACTAAGGTTGTGGAAGAGAAAATGCTTGGTGGAATTAGGGGGTGGGGTGCTAGGGATGCGACCAAGCTTCTCTGGGAAGCTCCTCCTTCTCCCTGGGTTCTAAGTTGTAAAATTTTCCAAACATGCAGCTAGGAGCCACACCTTACTACTTCATGAATAAGAACAATGGTTGACACAAATCCCGAGGGACAGAAAATGGCTCGCTGCATCTGAGGGCGGTTTTCATTGAGGACTTCACCACAGCATGTTGGGAAAGCAGAAGGATCATTATGTCAGCTCGAGAGTGGTGTGGAAGACACAGAGAAATCTACACATACGAAGGCATCTGGAACATGTGAACATAGAGACAGCTTTCATGAACTTATGGCAGTGATTACATGGGTTGTGGACATGATCAATACTATCACAAATCAAATGCAATCACTTCTCTTTTTAAGGTCACAGTGTGAGCTGCACACCAGTTCTTCCAACTTATTTTTATAATCAGTAATAATAAACGAGGGTCAAGAGGCCCTCGTTTCACGATGCACGGCTACACTGTCTTCCTGCCACTGATGCACCGTCTCTTCCAGCAGCTTGGGGATAATCAGAGTTGAAACAGGAAAGGAAGGAAAGCCATTCGGGATGCTCTTGCACTTTCAGCATTGAGATCTCAGAAGAGTAGAACACAGCGGATGCTGAAACATAAGAAAAAATTGTGATCACGATATACCCTGGAAGCACTGACTATGACACAGTGATCGTGCGTGGTACCCTAAGTATGCTCAATGCCCAACTGTTCCCCTCTGCATTTCTTCTTTGCTCTAATTCACCTAAATAACAATCGGCATCTGAATGGGGTCTGGATTGGAATCCAGTGTCATACAGAAAGGAAAGGCATCCTCTCCATGCGTAGTTTCCTATGACTGCACAACCATAAAAGACCCCAGGACCTCAGGTGCAGCTTCCCAGTAACATCCTGCTGCTGTAGCATCTAGACTAACATCTGGACCAGAAAGAAAAAGATGACTTTCTCTGGTTCCTCTCCTCTTGCAGTATGTCCACTGCCTGCTAGATGCCTTCCCCCACATACAATCATCATTTAAAACTGTCAGATGAGCTTCCCTGGAGCTTTGTTCTAGACTTAAATGGGTTGACATACACGGTGAAATTTTCCCAGAAAGAAGAGGGCAAAAATGTGAAGGTTTTCATATAAAAATTATTTAGCAAGCAAAGTGTGCAGGCAGAGTGGGGGAAAGAATACGGACTGGAGACTTGCTTCAAAGTGAACCGAGAAAAGCACATTCGTAGACGTGTCTTTGCATTTGTTTCAAGCTCTACACTGAATCTCCAACCTTTGTAGCAGTCCTGGAAGTCAATTGCAGGGCAGCTGTCTCCAAAGTCAAGCATTTGCTCCAGGAGGGAGAAAGGCAGGAGGTACACAAACTTCCCAGTCTGGGAAAGCAGAAGCTTGCAAGATTTATAGTCACCCCCCAGGGCCATGGACGAGGTAAGCCACTCAAGAGGAGATTCTAAACAGTCCAGCTGCAGAGAGGTCCCTGGCATCTGTTGAGCTGCTTGTCTGTAAGTCGTGCAGAGAGCTCCAAGGGCTCAGCCTTTGTGAATCATCACCCATGCTGGGGGGTGGAGGGAGCTTTTCTGTGAAGCAGTTTCTTTAGTCATCCCTGTTCCTGTGAATACCCCATTACACCTGCTAGTGACCCCAATAAGAACTCAGTGGCTAACTGAGTTGGACTCTGATGTAATCGTTACTTTGGCCTATTGTGGGTTCCCTTTCTGGGGTGAGTAGGTCGAGAGGACCAAGCTGATGCCATAATAGGCTGCTTTGGCCTTCTCTCGGAGATCAGTTTCAGTTTCCTACGACTGAGCAAGCAGCTTCTGGGGAAGAGCCACCAAGGACAATCAATCTCCAACACCTTAAAGCAAGGACGAGGAGGCCTTGTATATGCAGTACCAGTCCTGAGCCAGCCCCCACAATCAGTATGTGCCAGGCCAGCCAGCTTCCACAGCTGCTCAAGGACAAAGTCAGGAACTTGTCCAGGCTTGCCCCAAAAGGGAAAACTGTAGCCCTGACCAGCCCTGGCCAATTAGAATGCACTAATATGATTGCCACTTACTCAAGCCAATCATTTTCAAAATGACCTGCCTTAGGCCCTCCCCTCGGCTGTGCTTAAAAGGAGCCCTCTTGGCCCTCTTGCGTGGGGGGTGGGGTGGGGGTGGTCTTTGTCATCTTGCCTTTGTGTGGGATGGCAGGCCCCAGCATGCTAGAATAATTAACATTCTTGCTGATTGCATACGTGGATGGTGGTCTTCCGTGGGACTTATCCAGGACATAGGTGCATAGGGGTGTGTGTGTGTGTGTGTGTGTGTGTGTGATAGAAGTCCCCAGGAAATTGATCACACACAGCCACAGTCCTCCACCAACTCCCGAGCATTTCAAGAACATGTGAACAAATTAGTGCTTGCGGAGTAAATGGTGCATCCCTAAAATCTTGCTAACACATGGGTTCCATTATTCAGAAAAGATGTACAAGGTGTTGGCATTCAAGCATTTACACAGGCCTGCCCTTGGGAACCTAGCAGACAAGTCAGCAGCAACAGCCAAAATGTGACCCCGTGACCGACGCAGCCAGCGAGTAGAGCAGGCTCCCTATGTGCACTAGATCCCCTTAGAAAAAGCAAGCCCTTCTCAACCCCTCTCTTTCTTCCTTCCACCTCTGCACCCCACTCTCCAATAAACTTCCCATGTGAGCTCTGTTGTGTGGTGTGTGGCTTTGTGGTGCCCTTTGGTTCCAATCTGCCAAGGTTACCTTTCACCGTTAAACTATTACACATGGAATTTTGTCTTTGGCAGGGGTCTAAACACATTCCTTGAACTTAGGGTTGCTGACTCCAGAGATTCAATTCAATTGTTTCAGAAAATTTTGCTAACCAGACAAATAAACACTATTGCCCAATGTGAATTTGTGTTGTGCTGAATTCTTCACTCTTTCTCAAATGGATGGAGTAGACTTTCCCCAAAGAGAGGCTGCAGGTAAAGCTTTTCCTATGTTGATGACATCAGGAAACAGGGAGATGTGTATAAAAGATACCAAAGGTCCAAGGAGCCCTCCCTGTGCCTTTAACAAAACCACTTAGAAACACCCAAGTCGTCATTTCCTCCATGAGTTATCAGAATATAGGAGAGCATCAAGCAAAAACTCACGTTTTTCCTTTGTAATACAGTTTCATGGCTTTGTGGAGTTCTTTAAAAGGCAGCTGATGAGTCACTAGTGGATCTATGTTAATCTTGTTTTGGAGATAGTCAGTTACTAGCTGGGGAGTACAGTCTTTGGTCTTATAATCTGCAAAACAAAATGGCTATTAATAATCTGACCCAAGACTAACCAGGCTGGTGGGATGGCTCACTTGCTGTAGGGACCTAACAGCCTGAATTAGATCTCTGGGCCCCAGAAGGTAAGTCATCAGTTCTGATAAGCCATCCTCTGAGCTCCTCATGGGCGCGCGCGCGCGCACACACACACACACACACACACACACACACACACACACACTACACACACATACACATGCATTCACATACACAGTCACACATCCCAACACACAAATAATAGTAAAATAAATGTAGTAAAAATAAGATTAGTCAATCAAAAGAGTTAAAAAAATGAAGTGAGTCATGAGAGATGGGTAAGATACTCTCTGAAAAATTATCATTGAAAAATAAAGGAGAAATCATTTGTTTCTCCACTGACAGCTGCTGCTAATGTGGTTTCTATAGATAGTTCTGTTATCTGGTCATCCTTTAAGTAATATCTCGGTCAATATTCATATTACTGAGTTGAAAAATAATCTCTTCACCTTATCAAGCCATATTCTGGGATTACCATTGCCAAACAATTTCCTCTTGCATCTGTGGGCGTCTTCTCTATCTACATACATAGATGTGCTGTGGAAACTGTCTTTGTTCACATGCATGGAGATGGCATGTAAACTCTCTGTATCCACATGCATGGAGATGTCACAGGAACCCTCTGTATCCACATGCATGGAGATAACATGAACTCTCACTCCTAGATGAATGGATAGAAATGGAAGTGTTGATTTTTTTTTAAGTCAGCTAACCAATATTGCTCAGAAATACAGATTTTTGGGGAAGACAGAAACACATGGCCAAAATACCAGTTTAGTGCATATCATGACACTTAAGACACTAGGCATTACTGGTAGCACAATAAACTGAATCCATCGATGCAGAACCAAAGTTAATGAAATTACTCTAATTGCAACAAAAATCTTTTTTATCAGAGGAAAATTATAATCCTCAATGACTCCATTATTTTATTTAACTAATTAAAATTAATTTGGTGGTTGGGAATATGGCTTGGTTGGTAAAGACTTTCCATGAGTTCAGGTCCCTAGCACCCAGGGTAAACAGTCAGGAATGGTAGTTTGCACATGTAACCTTAGCTCTAGGAAAGTGGAGGCAGGAGGATTCCTGGAACTCACTGGTCAGCTAGTTTTGTCTGGCTGGTGAGCTCCAGCTGTAGGGAGGAGCTCTGTGCCAAAAAGTGAGCAGGACAGAGGAAGTACCTGATATCAAATACCCACACACATGCATGTACATACGTGAACCCGTGCACTCATATGAATACATACACATGCATACATGATAATACACCCTCCCCCAGATTAAGAAAAAAGGCAATTCGAAGAACGCTATTCTCGTTTCAGGAGGAGTCCTTGGACACATTACTCTAGATGTCTGGTCCCCTCAGAGGAGGACCTAAGCGACCACATCCTTCCACCTACCTCCCAGACACACGCCCTTCAGGGTTTTTCCGGACACAATCGAGACTGCCTGAAGGCACAGCTGTGCTCTTTCTGGAGCCACCCCGACGATCAGACAGACCCCATAGCTGTTGTTGCAGGAGTTCCAAGCAGCGAGCTGAGAAGGACAGCGACAGTCACAGGCACACCCATGCATTAATACCAACTCCCACAAGGAGAAGGGATCCAGGATACCCTTGAGCTCTGGACTTCTCTTGTTAGATGCAACTTCAAATTCAACCTCGACACCAGGGTCGTGTTTGCATCTCCTCAGAGAGCCAGCCACCTACATGACTCAGGCAGGCACTTTAACCTCCGGGCTGACTAAGTTTCCTTGTAGGGTGGTTCTGAGTTACAGACCGATTTATCATCCTTAAAACCCCCTGACCACAACACCGGCCTACGAGAATAAATGGTATGTTCAATAAAAACTATCACTGCCGTAAGGGCCACACATTCTATATGTCTAACTTTTCACTTGCTATGCTTTACTGTTCAATTGATCTGTACTAGAGCCAATCAGAACAGAACATAGTAAACACAGATGTAACCGGGGGAACCTTCATTTAAAAAATGAATTTTCCAGGGATTCATAAACACACATTTTCTTATCTTTTTTGCTTTCTTTCCTTTTCCTTTCTTTCCTTTCCCCTCAGATTTTACCTTATCGGCCTCTTTTCTGTCACCTTCCTCTTTACGCTCACATCCTTTGGCCTTTGACCAAGGTGTTAGACACACATCCATGTAATGCGTACATGCACACCTTCTCTAAACTGTATGACCCAGGAGGATGCCAGCTAGGTCACTAATCCTTGTAGCCATAGAGGTTGACACATGGAGGTATAGGTGATTGGAAGCCCCTGGCCTGGAAGTTGCCTTGGGTCAGACTCCACTTCCAGACTCCAGTTCCTAGCCTGCCAAGAGCTGACCCCACAGGATATTTAAGCTCGCGCCAAAAAGAGAAACGCGTGTGGTTTTGGGTTTGTGTGCATGTGTGTGTGCATGCGTGCAAGTGTGTGTGTCTTTTCTGTGTCTTTTCCTTGTCATGTTCTCCCAGCCACCCGGGAGCATGCCGCTAATAAACCCAGGCATTTAATTTGGCTTAATCTGGCCTGATTGGATTTCTTTGTGCCAGCAGATAGATTTTTTTCCTAATGATAGGAGTTTGACAAACAGTTTCTCAAGTTCTTTTAGAAGCCACAGATAAATATATGTGATTCTGATCATTTTCTTATTTAGATATAAATAACTAGAATTGAGAAAAGTGAATTACTGAGCTCATGGCTCTTTGCATATCTCAGTTCTGTATACCGTAACTTTAGATCTCTTTTCTATATTGTCTTTATTTCATAAACTAAGACTGTAGAGTGAATCTATATTCCATTTTTCACTGGGGGCACACAGGCCTAAAACATATTTCCGGAAGAGCATATTTGCAGATTATGCCTCTTATGCAGCCCCCTCACTGTGCCCCGTAAACACACCATGGTTTCAATCTTTCCGATGGCCTCAAAGGCAAAGTCAGCACCGACACCAGTCATTTCCATCACCACGTCCTGGACAGGCTTCTTGAGCTTTGTAGGGTTGAGACAATCAGTAACACCCAGGGCTCTTGCCCGGGGAAACTTCTCCTCATTGATGTCAACCCCGATAATTCTAGAAGCACCAGAAGCTTTGCAGCCCATGACAATGGCTGAGCCGACCCCTCCAAGTCCAAAAACCACGCAGGTGGAGCCAGGGGTGACCTGTAGATTCACACATTGTGCCATTATTAGTTTTCAAAGCTGGGCACAGGAGCTAAGAAAATAAATCAGGAAGTAAAAACAAACAAACGAAACTAGTTTGCTTTTGGAAGCTGTGGTATACTACTTGGATCATGTGGACAGATCAGGTCTAGTTTTGATCCCCTCTCTCCCCATGACATATTGATAAGACATAAATGTAAGCGAGGTGCAGTCAAACCACGGAACTAGACCATTCCCTGGGTAGAGAGAAGTTTGTTGGGGAACAAACTGCCGGGGTTGCCTGGGAGAGTAAAGAAAAACAACTTGCTGGGCCTTATCAGTTTTATCCCACTAGTTGGCCCAGGAGGTGGGTGGGGACCGGAACAGCTGGGAGTTAGCCTGGGGACTTTGGACTGTCGGGCGGCGGGCTGTTTGGGTTAATCAGGGACAAGGGACTTTGCTGTTGGGGGCGGGGAAGGACAGTGGTTGATTTCCGGATGACAGAAACCCAGACCAAGAGGTTCCTGAGGAATACCAAGTTAGGTTTCTGTTTACCAGATCCAAACCCAGTAAGAATCCAGGCTGGGTTAGGCCCAGGCGGTCATTTCAGGACACAGAAGTAGGCAATGCCATTTCGGGCCCGCTTTGCGAACTAACAACAAATGCCTCGCTCACCTTGGCTGAGTTAACAGCAGCCCCATAACCTGTAGGGACGCCACAGCTTATGAGACAAACTTTATCCAACGGAGCCTCGTCGTCAATTTTTACCACAGCGAACTCGGGCACAACAGTGTACTCGGTGAATGTGCTCGTGCGGAAGGAATGATAAACCGTCTGTCCTCGGAAGGAAAACCTCGAGGTTCCGTCCATCATCACCCCAGAACACGGGAGAATACTGTGCCACAGTGATGGAGACAGACACCCACGAACAGACACAGACATTAGGAGTTGAAAAGAGAGACGAGGTCACCATTGGGCGCATACAATGTGAGCAATTGGATAAAAGGCAAGAAACAGATCTACTAACTCTTGCTTGTCACAGAAGTTTCCTAGGCGGTGCAAGCAGGCATCACATTCTCCACACTGTGGAACAATGAGAGTGAGTACTTTATCTCCTGTAGGGAGGAGGGAAAGATAAATCAATAAACCTGAAATTACTCATGTAATAAAAATACAATAAATCTTATCGGCTCTCTTGAAAACACGCCGTGGACAGATGGCAGCAGCCAGTTGTTTCCAAGCACAAGTCTTTTTTACATGGTTTCAAATCTCATCTTCCCTGTCCTGAGGTGACCGCTTGGGCCTAACCCAGCCTGGATTCTTACTGGGTTTGTGTCTGGTAAACAGAAACCTAACCTTGGTATTCCTCAGAAACCTCTCAGTCTGGGTTTCACCATTTAGGTAACGACGAGACATTACCTGCCAGGTAGAAAATTGTAGGACCACCTTTCCCTACTTAGAAAATAGAACAACAGACCCAGGAAGGGACCTTGAAGTCATCTAGTTAATTCTTTTGTTTTTCATTTTAAAAAATGTAACCCCTTGTGGGCAGTGGCAGCACGGGCTTTAATCCCAGCACTTGGGAGGCAGAGATAGGTTGTGAGTTTGGGGCCAGCCTGGTCTACAGAGCTAGTTCTAGGACCACCAAAGCTACACACAAAAGCCTGTTTATGGTAGCCCGACAATGTCAACGCTCTCTCTGGATTCTGCATGGCTTACTCTCACACTGACACTCTGCGGGCCTCTGGCACCCGTTTACTGCTGATCAATTCTAAGACGTGTCAACTTCAGAGAAAAATGTTCTTTCTCCTCCACGTTCTTTCTGAAACAATTACTACAAAAGAGCTCTGGAGAGAATCTTGATGACGTTTGGGTCTTGGCTCAGCTCTCGCCCCGAGGTTTAGAGTGACAGACAGGGTAGGGCTTGGGAGAAGGTTGACCTATGCAGTCATCACAGACTCCTGAAGACTCGGCCAGGTCTACCCTGTTGTCTCTGTAGTGGCCTCTACAAATACTTATTGTATAGGGAAACTCCTTAAGACAGCGTTTAAAAATGGCTTTAAACTTAGATAAGACACACCTTACCTTTACTGACTGTAAAATTTTTCCAGATATTAGATCTTAGATCCAGAAAAAGTTCTAACTATCCTTTTCCTTCAGACGCTCATTGTCATCTCCCCAAGATTCCCCGCAGAATCTTTGCAGCTAAAGAGGAGGTAGGCTGTAAACTCTCTTATTTATACTATATTCTGGGAGGTGCATATTCAACTCCTTACTTCTGTGCCTCTTACTTGGTCCACAGCAGGCATCTTACAATTGCTGTACACGTGAATACACTCATGATGACCATGGTTGGCCTTGCTATGTACTTTCTCAAGTGTCTTTATGCAGCGGGTTCCAAACTACGGGGTTTCTAAATTACCAGAATCTATGAGCGATTGCTCATTCCCTGTGATCGTCTGAGGCATGCTAAGAATAACAACGATGTCAAGGTCATTTAGGATGCAACTGGGGACGATTCATTGAAAGGAAACCATCATCCCGTCTGTCATGACCTTTCGAGCAGTACATTCTGGTTTGTTAAAACATTCATTCCTTTGCCAAAGACTCCAACTTTGGAATGGGCACCATTCTAAAACATTTTGGGATCAAAACATAAGTGGTTCTAAAGCCCAGGGGCCTTCCACCCAGTTTGGAGGCTCTCTGCTCTTATATCAGCCTTTATCTGGCTGCCTCGGGAGCTGTTCTCCATACCCTTTATGTGAGAGAAAAGAGGAGCCAGTGATGGGGCCCTTTGGATTACTGGCTTCATTCGATAACGTGACATGTCATCAGTGAGAAGAATCTAGAGAGTCAAACCCAACTTGTTTTTCTGCTGAGTAAGCTAACAGTGTAGCCGGAGTCCCGGTGTGCTGCTCCCAAAGAATACTGTTTCCCATTTCCTACCTGGTTTCACAGAGCAAACCCCATCGCCGACAGACTCCACAATTCCTGCTCCCTCATGACCCGGGATCAAAGGAAACTTCATCGAGAGGTCTCCTTTCAGCACGTGGTCATCGGTACCACAGATCCCTGTAGAAGCCATCTGCATAGAAATTAAGGGACCAAAGGACAACTGGTTTATGATTTTTTTTTTCCTCCCTCTTTTAGACTGAGTGTTCGGTTGTGTTTTGTTTGATACGAATGATCTCACTTGATCCCTAAAGCAACACTCATGTGTTAGGACAACAACCTGCCCTTTAAAGAGAGATCCCTTTGGAAAGGCCAGACCCC
The DNA here is from genome assembly GCF_903992535.2 of Arvicola amphibius. Classification (NCBI taxonomy): domain Eukaryota; kingdom Metazoa; phylum Chordata; class Mammalia; order Rodentia; family Cricetidae; genus Arvicola; species Arvicola amphibius. Next base: position 44,753,411 of record NC_052060.1, on the reverse strand, counting down.
CCCCCCCACCGCTGCCCCTCCCTGTGCTTCCTGCTGTGACAGAGGAGTCAGTCTGTGTCGCTGCTTGACAGCTCTGTGCAGAGAACTTGGTCCTTCCGTCTCTGTCCTGTCCACCATGCTGAATCAAATCTCGTGCTATAAAACTTCCCGTCAGCCCCCTCACTCCAAAACTTACATAAGTTAGGTGTATCCTTTGTTCTGGGGATTGGTGCAGAGCTGTCTCAGGGGCCTTAGCTTGGGGAGCACTCCACACTGCCCTCTATGAGGCATCTCAGGGCTCCCCGCCACCCCCCCAATGGTTGCTCTCTGTCTTTTCCTAGCGCTCTTGTTTTCCCGTCAGTCTCCGTCCATCCATGGCATCATTTCTGTCTAACGCTACCCCTCCCCCACGGCCCCGCAACCTTCAGGCCTGGTCATGGTCTCAAGCTCTTTCTCCCAATAAGCTGTATCTCTGGACTGCCTGCTGTTGTTTTATTATTGCTTTTTAAATTATATCTAATGAGAGGAACACAGAGGGTCTCCCTACCAATTTAGGAATGGTCGGGAAGGGAGGCCCAGAGTCTAGAATGATTTATCCAATGTCACATAGCTTCATGTTCACTCCTCATAATAAACTTGTCTTTTGAAACCTAGTCCATATAACCTATGAAATGAGGAGTTCTGAAACAAAATGGTTTTGTTTTCGTTTTTGGAAATATTAACAATAGCATCACTATCAAGAGAGACAAAATTTCAGGTCCAATATTGTGAAGTGCAATGCTTTGGGTAAATCAATTTTCAAAATTTTAAAACTTGCACGGTGGTGCACACCTTTACTGTTAGTGCTTGGGAGCAGGTGGATCTCTGTGAGTTGGAGGTCAGCCTGATCTACAAGAGTGAGTTCCAAGATAGCTAGAGCATCTTTAGCATCAAGGAGGCAAAGGCAGATAGATCTTTATAAGCTCAACGCCAGCCTTGTCCACAGAGAGAATTCCAGGCCAGATAGGGCTACATAGTGGAATCTTGTCTGTCTCCAAGGAAAGACAGACACACACACACACATGGGGTTGGGGGGGAGAGGTGATAATATTGTAAAATAAGATTAAGCTAAATAAACTAATATTGCAAGATTTAACTGTTATTGGGAAGCATAAAATCTTCTTAGATAATTATTTGAGATTTCTTGCCTGTGGTTGGACCAACCCATCTACATTAAACTTTCCAAATGAGACATCACATACACAAAGGCCTATGGATTCTGGATCCCAGAAGAGTACAGAAAAGCAGTCTATGTGTTTTTATCATCTGTGGCAGAAGAAGCGGCAAGAACACCAGGAAGAGCCACGTCTGAATGCAGCAAGTGGGTCCTCACTGTGTTACAATGGCTTCTTGATGCTACCAAAGGCTACACATGCTTTTTATAGATGGGAGCTTTAGGCTCTTATTCCTTTGTTGTGTATAGCAAAAGAGAATATGGGATTATCTGTAGCTATGGTTCATCAAATAAGCTAGGAGGGCAGGGACTCATCCACCACAGTGGGCATATCCAATCTCTGACTTTGATTTTATCAAGGGCTCAATGTGATGATGCTGATTTCTAGCCACTGTAGTCAGCAGCTTAGTGGAGTCGTCTGCAGGTCTGACCTAGGGTATAGTCTTTATGAGTACGGAGCATAGTAGCCCAAGAGCGGTGACCAATCAACTCAGAAGCGTTGTAGATGGTGGCGCAACACACAATCAGCAGTGACAGCTCTCTGGGTGTGTGAGAAGGAAGGGAACATTGTTTCCAGAGAACATATGGCCAGAACAATGATTGAGCCCTGTCCATGGCTACGCTTCTGTCACCTTTCCATTTGCTCAAACTCTCAGCACATCATTGTCAGGAGCTGTCACAGGCCATGACACAATTACGGCTTCCTCTGAAAACTGTGGCTTTCTTCCGTAATTTCACTTGTGCAATAACAGCTATGAATTTCCCTATTGCTGTGCGTTGTCATGTAATGTGTGCATGTAATCTTACGATTGCATCTCCGTCTTATGGTCACACATATCTGTGAATGGTCAAATGGATGACTTTTCATTTAGCTATATAGTTTTGAGATATATAATATATACTGGGACATGCTTCATAACTAGGTCTATTGTCCCATGATGATTACAGAAACCTAAATCCCTGCTTACTAACTACACATAATTAGCTCATTTTCATCTCAGAAAAAAAATCAACTAGACTCAAGGCATTTTCTAAAATGAAAACTTTACAGCTTACACAAGGTCAGAGTCACAGGTGTCTAGCCAAGGCTACTAAGAAAAAGCATGCCAATTCTTCTCTTGCCAGTCCACTAACAATGGATCTGAGTTTCAAAGTTGTCACTGAGCACTGTGCATCCCCTTGTATGGTCGAGGCTTTGCGCCTATGGCCTTGGACCTTTCTGTTGCCATGGTGAGCAACTCAGCTCCTTATGCTTCAAGGCTCCAGTAGAAGAAGAGAAAGAAGAAGAAGAAGAAGAAGAAGAAGAAGAAGAAGAAGAAGAAGAAGAAGAAGAAGAAGAAGAAGAAGAAGAAGAAGAAGAAGAAGAAGAAGAAGCAGCAGCAGCAGCAGCAGCAGCAGCAGCAGCAGCAGCATGGAGAAGTTTGAAGGAGGATAGGATTATTAGAGCAGAATCAGAACAATAAAGAGCAGGTAAAATGAAGAGCACTAGCCTGTCTGTGTGAGGTTCTAATGGAAATCCTTTTCATCTCCTTTGCTCCCGAGAAGCATTCACCTTTGGAACCCTGGGTAGGAGCTGGAGCCAGTCTCATAGGACACACATCCTTGGACTTCTTGTCTGTAACTTACCGAGTGTGAGTTCCTTGTTTTTCTGTTTTGCCTTTCATTCCTCATCTGTCTTTTTTAATTCTCCTTTTTCTCTCAACATTTTTTTTTAGAATTTTAAAATCCCTATTTTTAGTTTTAATTATGTGTGTGCATGTGTATCCGTCTGGGGCTATGTGCGTGTGAACATAGCTGCCTGTGAAGGCAGAGAGACAGACTGAAATCCCTTGGAATTGGAGTTACAGGCAGTTATGAGCCACTAATCTTGAGTGCTGAGAATAGAACCTGGGTCCTCTGGAAAAGCAGCCCGTGCTCCTAACTGCTGAGCCATCTCTTCAGCCCCTACATTTATTTTCTGAAGTGTAGTATCATTTTCTTTCATCCTCAAAAGTAAAGGCTGGCCAGCTTAAACTTACCTTAATGCGAACTTCTCCAGATTTTGGTGGCTCAACCTGCACTTCTTCAATTTTAAGAGGAGACTTTTCTTTCCAGGCAATGGCTGCCCGGCACGTGATTGTCTAATGGGCACAAAATAAAATGGCATTTACCAATAAATTCCTTTTTTTTTCTGATTACACTTGCTGTTATTTGTAAAAGTATAAAAATCATAGGGAAAAAGCCAAAAATAAATAAATATAAACAAGTCACCTGCATCCCAAGCATAAACCTCCAAGAATTTAGCAAATTTTCTTACAACTTTTCAAAATATATTTTGCTTATAAAATCTTAATAATTTTAAAATAGTTAAGATCATTCCATATGAGGAACTTTGCCTCCTTTTTTTTCCCTTCTCCTTGCTCTTCTTCCTCTCTTCTTCCGAGACAGTCACTGTCTAGTGAACCTTTACCACTGACATGTTTCTCAGCATTTCTCTTGACTTTGAAGAACTTCATTGTCCTGGTTTGAAATGACCACTTTATGTGGGTATATCTTAATTTTCTTAATAATTACCTAGCTATAGGAGTGTTCAATTGTTTCTCCTCTTACAAAGTATATTATGAATACATTTCGTCATAATTTTTTTTCTTGGTTGGTGTGTTTCCTTAAGTGAAAATTTCTCGGGAAAGAGAGTCATTGTTAGTGCTAAGTTCATTTCCAAATCTCTTTACAGGAAGATTTAATCACTTGACCCACTCTCCAAAACAATAAATTACCTTTGCTATCATATATTCCATTATACTTCGCATTGGCTGTATCAGTAACAAAATATTGCCCAGGCAGAAACCCACTGTCTTCATTGGTATGTTTTCAGGGTGGCAGTATGGGTATCTGCCATGATCTGGTAGCTGTGGAAGGGCTTTCCCTTGTATTTACAGACCTATTGGCATCTTATTTCTTTAGCTAAACGCAAATGAGTTCTTTAAACACCCAAGGAGTACTTGCCGTCTCTTAGCTCATCTTGCAAGTTTTTCCTCTGCTGTTTATATCATATCAATTTTGTATGAAATGATGCGCATGTTTTGTGATGTTTGTTTATGAAAATCTTTTCCTTTGTAATTTATCCCATTTCCAGAGTCTGAAAATTCTTTGTATAGTAACAACTGTTTCTTATCCTCTCTTTGATACTTTTCCAGTTTGCTTCTCAAACACTTAACTCACATTTAGCTGAAGATTATTCCTTTGTGTAGTGTGAAGCTAGCATCGAAATGAGTCGTCTGTGGTTGCACAACAAATTATTTTCCCAGGCTTCTCTTTAGAGGCTGTTTCTGTTGACTTGAGTATCTTTCTGTGTATTCTTACAAGAGCTCCTTCCTCAATGAGTGGACTAGCTTAACTTTAGACTTAACACCTGGTGATACTAGTCTGTATAACTTGAAATGTGTTCCATTTGTAGGTATGATTTCTGCATTGGTCATTGTAAGTGAAGAAAAATCTATTGAAAGGAATTTAATCTCCAGTGGAAGAGATAATACCGATTTTAATATTACAAAGAAAAAGGACATGGGTCACAAGCGCTTTCAACTAAAGGTATAGAAAATACTACTTTTGTCTATGAACAACGTAATTAGAATAAATTTGTTTTCCACTAAAAACTTTTGGCAAAAATAGCTTTTAGGGAAAAAATTCCTTATTTCAAAAGCAATATACAGAGAACACGAAACACTAAGGTACACAGACAAATGCTTACTCCCTTAGGGAGGAAGCTTGCGGAGCTTAACATCTAGCTCTCCACTGCTAATGATGTAGAATAAGTTCTTTTGATGCTCTGTGCTTGCACTGCGTGTTGACAGTCTGGGTCACAGCCTGCTGTTCCATGTAACAGGATGGGCAACAGACCACTTAAGACTCACTAATACATTATAGCTGCAGCTCTCTAATACGCCACATATGCTGTTTCCATCCACACTCTTTACCATGATGCTATTAACCTGCTTGTAAGAACACGCAGTTTTCACTGGGATCAATTTCCAGTCCGAGGGACCTCCGTGGCACAGCAGATAGCTCGACAGTCTCACACATGTCCGGATGAAATGACAGACAAATTTCAAAGCTTTTGCTACAGTATTAGCAAATTATCCTATGTCAACTTGTCAGAAATTCATTCTCCAGACAGTGCTAGAAGACTCTCCACATCTTGAGATACTTTGGGTGCTACTGTCATTCAAATTTGTTAATAATCTGATCAGAGAACACAAATTCTAAATTTCAAATTGCTTTTAAACACGCACCTGCTCTATGGCAGTGAAGGGGCTATAGGGCGTCATGGAGCAACCCACTCACCTTTCCTGCAGTGTCCATGGTGGCTTCTCTGGTTTCGCTCGCCTCCTTTGGGTATATCAGAGTAACGTTTGATTGTGCAGTTCACAGCCCGGGCCAAGTATTTATAGGGTTCATGAAGCTGACAGTTATTAAAAAAGTAATTACACTATTAACATGGAGACTAACAGAAGGGCGATGGGTTGAAAATATGTGTGTAAACAAAGGATTGAAAGGAATACGAAAGACCAGGAAAGGATAATCTCTAGGGAGGAGATTGATAACCGAGATGCTGACTGGGAGATAATAGCTTGAAGAAGAGGTGGGGTGGGGTGAAAGGCTAAGAGGTACTGCAGAAAAACAGGTAGTGAAGAACAAGCCAGACAGCACCTGCCAATTAGTCAACAGCACTCTGGAGGAGCAATTATTCTAGCTGCTATTGCTAAGCGAGCGATAAAGACAGGCTTAAGACTGGGGTGCTTGCAGCCAGAGGAATGAGAAAGTACAAGCACTCACATAAATGACAATTTAAAACCTGAGGAATGCATTGTGACACTGAGGGATGCTAAAGATGCTCAAGATGAAGCATCAGGGAAGAGTCTCACACAGGTAAGAGAATGGTCACAGAGATAGAACTTACATAAGAGCGAGGGATGGGTGGGTATTCAAGATAGGGGCTGCCAGTCAGGGCGAAGTGAAATAAATAGGTCATGCTGATGATGGGAAGGAGGAAGATGTTCAAAGTTTGTGAGTCTGGCCTGACTCTGTAGGCTTCTCTGCCTTGGCTGAATGAGTGAACACAAGTCAAAAGATCGGGAAGTGGTACCCTGACGGCTGGCAAGCTCTGGCTGCTGGCTTTATCTGCCTCCAATTCACATCTGTCCACACACATGGGGACCGACTGCGATGAGCCCCATGGAGCCATTTGTCTGTTGAGGGCCTATCAACCTCACGGTGTGGAGCTGCTGTAAGGTGGGAGACATTTGCTGGGAGCAGGAGTGAGACGGATGTCTGCAGTCACAGGTCTCTAAGTAGGGAGCTGTGTAGCACGTGTCCTAATAGGTCTTAATAATAAAAGCCTGGAGTCAGATATTGGGGAAAATGCTGAGAGATTAGATAGGCAAAGGAACAAACCCACGACGGCCTTACCTCTCAGCTTCCAAGTCGAAAAGAGTTCCTCTTTCCTCAGACCTCATTTCTTCTCTCCACCCGGTCCTATCACTTCCTGTCTGTCTGTTCGGACCTCCAGACCTCTATGGGTAGCTAGTGGCTAGCTTTGCCCTCTGATCTTCAGGCAAGCTTTATTTGTGCAAACAGGTATTACCCCAGAGCTACGGCAATCTTTATACCCTAGTCATAAGTTTATGTTTTACTTGTGCACCTTTGTATTTTTTAATACTTCAGAAAGACCATCAGGTCACCTGGGGACCGGCCTTTTTCTCCTGGATTAGACCTGGGATTAGGAGAGAGAGACCTGGTTCACCCACCATGACCCTGACCAAAAGAATGCTCTTAGGCAGGCTTTCTGATGACTGTGGCTAAGCAGGGAAGCATCACCTTTATGTACTCAGGGATACTTCAGGAATGAAGGTCCAGGGATGCGTGACTGACACCTGTTTATTAAATGGCTTTGTGCTACAGTGTTTCCATTCTCATATTTTCTGCATCCATGTTCCTATTCTGTGAATATACATAATGCCTCTGTTCAGCAAGGTTTCACTTGAGGGGCAGCAGCCTAGTAAGAAAAGCCATGCCTTGAGGCACTGTCCAGTTGTGAACTTTCAACCCTACAGAGTCTTCTGACGGCACCTGGAACACTGAAAAAAATTTTTTTCAGATCCCTGTGAATTGTAGGCGGAGTTTTCCTGTCCTGCAAGCTGCTCCCAAATAACCACATAGAGGCTTAATATTAATTATAAATGCTTGGCCAGTAGCTCAGGCTTATTACTAGCTAACTCTTACAATCATGTTAACCCATACTTCTTATCTATATTTTGCCACGTGACTCCGTAACCTTTTCTCGGTATGGCATGCCACCTTGCTTCTCTCTGAGTTTCTCGTGACTCCTCTAAGCTACCTTTCTTTTCCCCAGTAGCCTAAGTTTGGTTGTTCCACCTATACTTCCAGCCTGACTACCAGCCAATCAGTTTTTACTACACCAATCTGAGTGACAAATCCTCACAGTGCACAAAAGGATTGTTCCACAGCAGTCAATTATTCCATTCAGTGTAGTTAACAGAGAGTTGTGGGTCAACATGTCAGTGCTAGAATGAAAAACCAGGTCCTCTGGAAACGTAACCAGTGCTCTTAACCACTGAGCCATCTCTCCAGCCCTACCTGGAAAAATTTTAAGTCCTTCCCTTCCTCCCATCCTCCATTTCCTCCCTCCCCCTTTCTTTTTTACTCCCTCCCTCCCTCCCTCCTAAGAGATGATGCCAAATGTGGGAGTGCTCACAGTGGACTCCTGACAGCTCCCACCCACACCACTCATTGTGCTCCACATTTGTTGTATGCCAGTGAGCCATGCCATTTCTGGGGACTCAATTTGTCCCAGTTGTTCCCAGGTTATAAAAACCTAGTAGTCGTAAGTTTATGGAAATGGTAAAATGTTTATAAAAAGTAAACATTGAAAGCTGGGAGCTGAGCCTGAAATCTGTTCACCTTTGACAGGACTTCCCCCTCTCTGACATGAGGAAGTGAGGTAGTCAGGAATGCAATGCCAGTACTCACAGACCTGGGTCTAGATCTTACCTTCGTCTCCTACATACCGAGACTTAAGACTAACAGCTGCTGAATGCCTCAGGTTCCCTGTCAGTAAGGAATGATGTATCAGCCTCACAGGTTTCCACACAAGCATGAAGCCAATGAGCAGACGCAGATGCTAAGACCCCTGCCTTGAACACGTCAGGTCTCCAGGAAGGGCTCACTATTATGATTATCACTGTGTTGCTCAGAACCTTTGTTTCATTTTCCCCAGTTCTGTCTGACTCGCTTTTGCCCTGTGATAGGAAATATGGCCATGAGAAAACCACTTGATTCTTAAATTTAACTACTACATCCAGAGAGTTCTTATCTCCTCTTAAGCTCGCAAGTGCAAGGAAGGCAGTCTTTTCTCTGCAAGGACCAGGTGCTCTTCTTGCTCTGGTGAAGTTTGAATAAGAATTTGACAAACGTTGTGGCATGAATGTGGGTACCCTGAGAAGATGACAGTAGGCAGGGAAAGCTCTAGGGAAGATGATTCCACTGTCAGTTCTCACTAAAGACAAGACACGCCTAAGCACTGCTTCAGAATTCTACCTTTTCCTTATAGATACAATTAGGTGAGATCATACCACATGACAGTGTACCTCTGAATGAGATCATACCAGATTACTGTGCCTTTCACATCAATACAAATGGTGTCCTCTTAAGAAGACAGTGTGTCAGGATGGAAAGGGCCAGTGAGGAGATATGTTTGTAGAGGCAACTTTTGTGTAATTCTTGGAAAGTAATACAGTGTTTAATTGAGATGAGGCAAAATAATCACTGGCTTACAGAAACAGTGTTTTATGTAAAAAGAAGTAATGCAAATCATATAGTAAAACATCATAAAATACTGAGGTTAAGTTAGATTTCAAGCTATTATAATTTTTATTCAAAGATGTGCGTTTCTTGTTTTCTAATGCAGTCCTAGAAGCTGTTACTGCTCACAGACCTACAACACGCCAGTCAGTATAGCCCTAGTTTACTTGCGTGTTGAAAAAACCTACAATGTGTGTTTATAGAATCTAAATTCGTCTGCATTTTAGCTAACTTTCAATAGCTATAAAAAAAATTCCGGTAACGAGCTTGATTAGAGAGACAAGAGGTTTATTTTTGCCATGATCTAGATTGGAAAGTCCTGGGCAGCATGCTACAGGCTTGTCTCCTCCTACCCGTTGAGCCGTATGCATCACACCAGAGAAGAAGCAGATGTGTATTTGACATCTGTGTTTCTCCTTCTCCAAGAGCCACCAGGATTCAGTCATGGGAACTCCACCCTACTGATCTGAAATCTCACCTCCAGATGTTGTGACTGGATTGTTTTTACCCAGACTGTCAATACCATGAAATTTGGGGGATTGAACAGGTTCATCGCTGGAGGACAGGCTGTGTTCAAATCATTGCGCTTCTGGCTCCAGCTTTTTGCTTCAACCAAACCAAAATGTGCCCAGTTCCCATATTTTCTAGTCTCTCTGCTTCTTCATATTTTCCTGACCAACTGGAGGTGTTTCCACTCCCCCTGAATCTGTCACTCTTCTTCAGCTCACTCCCCCAATGGTTCAGGTCTCACGTTTTGTTTCTGAAGTTCACCTGAACTCTGCATGCATAGCCTGGCTTTGTTGGAGACATTGTCCTCTGGGTTAGATTTGAGTCAAGAAACACAGAACTCAAAACCGAAGAGCTCTGTGTTCGTCCTCCTTCCTTTTCTTCCTCTTCCTCCTTTGAACTAGGTTTTATTCTCTCTGTGGGAACTTTAGTAAGGGTCACTTTTACTAGTTAATTTGACTTGGATGCCTTAAGCTTTGTGCACCAGACTTTTCCTTTTAGGTTAGCAACTCCCCCAATTTTTTAATTATGAGTTTTTATTTTTTTTATAAAATTTTATTATTAGTTTTGAGTGCTTGACTTACTTTGTGCTCATTTCTGGCTAACTCTTTTAACTTTAATTAACCCATTTCTCTTTATCTACTTTTGGCCTCAGGGTTTTTTTTTTTTAACCTTTTATTTCTGTATAACTTACTTTCACTACTTCTTGCGTCTGATTGGCGTCTTGCCCCAGGCATGTGCCTTATAGGCACAAAGACTGAGTGAGTGCTCCCATGAGGATGATACACAAATCCGAGATACAGTCCAACTTCATCTGGACTGTATCTTCCAAAATTTTATTCCTCTGCTTCCTAAAGGTGTCCTTTAACGCCACATGGATACTGCAGAGAAGCAACAGCACCAATAGCCATGCCCCCAGTTGTTCCTGTGTGCTCACCCTGGATGTTTCAGTGAATAGAAGAATTGGATCCCCATGCCAACTTCGTGGGTCATGGTTATCGTGGAGATGTGAGATAAAAGGCCAGTGATGTCTGCTGTAGCTGAGAGACAGGGTCTACCGAGCTCTGACGCCACCTACTCCCACCCACACGATTCATTATCCAATTCCTTCCCTTTTGAGTTCTCAAGTGAAATCTTTTCAGTCAAGATCTGAGGCATTGGCTTCTAAATCTTCTAAATTACATAAACCATTTGCTAATTTGTACTGTCAAGGCCTCCAAGAATACTCCTTATAGATTTTAACCATTCACATAAAGATGACTTCATAACTGGATACTCTTAAAACAAAACATATGTTAGTCCAGTCACATTTTGCTTGGACTAAAACCTCTAAAATTATTTTCACAGGTTTACACACCGCATATTTTGAAACATTTCTGCCCCAAGTACTTGTCTTTCCTAACTTAAACAGAAACAGTCAGCCATTCTGTAACTCTGCGTTTCTTTTTGTATTATCTACACTCTAGAAAATCTGAGGTTTGCATGTGATGTCTGCCCTCTCAGCATCCCTGGGGCGTACACAGAAGTGAGACAAGCCAGTCTGAAGCATGTACACAGGAGCCCTTAGACCACAACAGCACATATTAGTCAGCATCACATCTCCTTGCAAAGCATGACGAGTTAGTCATTGAAACTTTGGCTTTGTTTACAGCAGCCAGCTCAGGTCACATCTTGATTACATTAGATTAAATATTTCGCATAATAAAAGTCTTCATTTCCTTCTTTCTGGGCTTCATATTCCTTTTTTAGGTCATTTGGGTCAGAGTTTTCTTCTGTTTGTACTGGACGCCAACTTTGCATCCATACCGTGAATGTCAAAGGCAGCTCGACAGGTCACCCTCAGGCAGATGGGTTTTGCTCTGGTGTTTCCCTCCCCTCCACAACAGAGAAGCTGACAACCCATTAGTCATAGTAAAGGTGCTCACACCCTGGCATCTCGCTGCACACAGTGCCAGCCACGAACTGAGCACTCCTGTGCCTGGCATCAAGCTGGGTCCAGAGGTGGCACCAGTGAGAGCAAAGTGGCCTCTGCCCCTGAGAGGTCGTCAGGTACCCCGGGTAATTATGACATAGTCTTGGGATCAGACAGACTGGCTTCCTAACTATCTGTGGGAACAAAGGTTTCTTATTTAACTGCTCTTCACTTTAGTTTCTGTATGATGGTGGACGGCTAAAAGAACCACTTCAAGGAGCTGTCTGTCCTGCAAGAGTTTGAATTTCGTTGTCATAGAAACATAGTTTCCATTTCAAAGGGAAGATGTGAGTTTATTCTAAAGTCAAATAGGAATGATCATCACCAGTAACATGGAGCTAGGTTACCCTGGGTTGCAAGTTCCTGGGTGGAAGGAGTTCTGAGAGGTTTTACGGAATCAGAACAAAGTAAGTCATAAGTCAAGGTAACTGGGAAATCCATTGGTGGGCTGTTCTCTGCAGCAGGTCACAGCCAGGCAGCCAGGCCTCAGGTGTCATTTGGCAGCATTCTTTGCCTTCCCTTGGCGAGAACTAGAACTAGCATGTTCCAACTCCAAAGGTGTTTTTTTTTTTTTTTTTTTTGTTTTTTTTTGTTGTTGTTGCTGTTTTCTTTTTCAAAAATCTGTTTGTGATGATGTTAGGTCTGACACACATGGTCAAGGAATGGCTATTTGGCCATTCCTCACAATACACTGTGAATTAGGCTTTGAAACTGCAATCCTCCAACCCCACCCACCACACTCACCGATGTTAAGTCAGCCCATCAGCCTTAGCACGCACAGCGTCTTTCCAGGATTTAGCCTGCTTTGCCATCCCTTGAAGGTGGCAGAAATAGTAACAGGGAGGCACTAGGGACGGTTTTGTGTTGCTGGTGCTGTGTGGCACCTCTAGGGTACTGTGGGATCCCAGGCTTAGCCTTCATTGAGTGCTGAATGATTTGAGCCTTGCTGTGTTGCTCCACTGTAGGCCCAACCAATGGAGTCTATTAATTTTGGTGGAAAACATCCAAAGCCATCGGCCGAAACCAATCCTTGCTCTATCAATTGCCTGGAGATTTGTTTCCGTGGGGTACACTAATAGGTGATTAGGTGTGGTCCACATAGTGTGGCACCACCCCAGAGAACTCTCAGTACTGTTTAGCTACAGTCACTATCCTTAAAATGAAGCTGGGGCCAGGGAGAAGGCTTCACTAGTGAAGTTCTTGCTGTGTAGGCATGAGGACCCGAGTTTGTCCCCCGTACCCAACCCAGGTTTTAAAAAAGCCAGGCATGATAGCTTGTCCTTGTGATCCCTGTGCTGAGAAGGAGACAGCAGCCAACCAGCTAACTTTACCTGATGAGTTCCAGGCCATTGAGAGATCCTATCTCAGAAAACAAGGTGGACAGCCCCCAAAGAACTGATGTAAAAGAAACCACAACCGATAGAATTGATGCTCTGAAGGATATACTAATAGTTTTGTTTCAGCCTTTAAGTCACACAAAGTAAAATGTAGCTACGAGAGCCCTGCCTCCTAGATACTCCAGAGGTAAGTAATGACCTAGCCAGGTCTGTTAGAGACAAACAAGATTTAGGATGGCAAGATGCTACCTACTGTTAGTTCCCCAAAGCTGACCTCCTATTAGACTCCATTTCCATAACAAAAAGAGACAGCCCTGAGTCCAACCTGCAGTTCAAGGTGTCAGCACAGGGTCACAGTCACTATTAAGTCCCAGTCCGCCATTAAGTGCCCTGTTCTCTTATCAGGAAAAGCGTAATTCTGCCAGGCGGGCAAGATGACTCTGGCTATCGACTACTAGCAAAGAACACCACTGCTGTACTTGAGAAACAATTCTGGCAATCTCTTTGCTATGTCAACCTTCCATCTGCCCAAGGAGCCAGACTTGGTGTCACCATGTCTGTTTAAATGGTTCAAAGTATAACCTGGGGACAGGGCATCAAAGGGATTTAAGGATGACAGCGTTTGTGAAATGCATAACCCTAAGGTGTATGTAGTTAGTAAGCTCTTCTAGTCATGGCTGCCTCCTCCTGGAGGACTAGCCAGAGTTTGTAGGGACTATGAGACCAGCTCCAGCCCTATCCAGAAGCTTCTCAGGAGTGAAGGGGGTGGAAAGGATTCCTATAATAACCCCACACAGACAGGCTAGTGCTCTTCATTTCACGTGCTCTTCACTGTTCTGTTTCTAATAATCCTGTCCTCCTCCTAACCCCTCCATGCTTCCTCTTCTATTCTAAAAACTCTTCTCCTACAGGAGCCTTGAAGCATAAGGAGCTGAGCCGCTCACCATGGCAACACGAAGGTCCAAGGCCATAGGAGCAAAGCCTCGACCAGACAGGGAGGGTGCACAGTGCCGATGGCAACTTTGAGACTTAGATCCATTGTTAGTGGATTGGAAATAGAAGAATTGGCATGCTTTTTCTTAGTAGCCTCGGTTGGACATCTGTGACTTTGATCTTGTGTAAGCTGTCAAGTTTTCTTTTTACAAAATGCCTTGAGTCTAGTTGAACTTGTTCTGAGGTGAAAATGAGATAATTGTGTGTAGTTAGCAAGGCAGGCTTTTAGGTGTCTGTAGTCCTTGTGGGACAATAGACCTAGATATGATTCATGTCCCAGTATATATTTTATATATCACAACTATATAGCTGAATGAAAAGTCATCTATTTGGCCATCCACGGATATGTGTGCTTAATGCAATCATAAGATTACATGCACACATTGTATGAAAATGCACGGTAATTGGGAGATTCATGGCTGTTATTGCACAAGTGACATTGCAGAAGACAGCAACAGATTTGAGAGTGAGCTGTAATTACGTCATGGCCTGAAATAGCTCCTGATAAACGCTCCTGATATCTTTCTTATCTGTTTAAAGACAGAAGCAGGTAAGTCAGTCTTACGGCAGCATTTTCTTATCTGCTGGCCACGTAAATCCAGGACAGCCTGGTTCTCCGTCTCTCTGAGAGCGGTGACTCAACGACATCATTCGTGCTGTAACTCTTGGCCGTGGGCATCTGTGAATGCCTCAAATGAGGTCCCTTTGCCTGGACCCTAACACTAACCCATTGTCTGCCAGAAAAAAATAATTACAGGAGGCCAGATTTCTAAGTTTATACAAAGATCAGGTTGAGAGAGCAAGGACGTTGACTTTGATTGTTTTCTCACCAGAATCACGTACTACTGGCGGGGTGGGGGGGGGGGAGCGGCGGTATCCAATATACGAATGCATAGGAAAGATTATGCCTGGTAGACGGTTAACACACTGTAGTGCTGTGGGAAGAATTCCCAAGATGTAATCTGAGGGAAAGAACTCTTCATACAAGAAGTCTGCAATGGGGACAGCTCACCACATTCAGAGGGTGGTATTCCTTATCGTCTTGCAGATGAGGTTGATGAGATGGCATCTCTGGTGAGGAGACTCCTCATCCCTTGCTAAATGAGGTACATCCCACATGAGATAAGCATCTCTGATGAGTTAATCCCTGAAGGATGCGCTGAGCTCTCATGGCATAATCTTGCGACCCGTAGCAACTCCCTTCTTTCATTTAATAAAAACAGTGTGTGTATTTTTCTCTGGGCATTGTGCAAAGCAGGTCCTAGGCGTTTGAGGTAAAAAAAAGAAAAGATAAGAGCAAGATGATCAACACCCCTATAATTCCCAAATTAATAAGAAGTTTCCACAAGGAATTATTGCTAACTAAATTCTTAAACTGAACTGACAATATAATTAGCTATGTCCTCTACAGAAGGAAGTTGGAGTCTGGAACGGCTGATAGCACTAATCTGAGAATGTAAGGCACCTGTATTTATACCTAGATGGCAACTATTCCAGATGCCTCTCAGGTGAGCCTGCACCTGATCCTAAGTCATTTTTGAGCCATTAAAAGGTAGAGGAGTGACATAGATCACTTAATCAGTATGACATGCTGTTGTCAAGCGTACCTTAATATTCTGGATCTGATTGCCCAAACAGAGTGGCTTCTTCTCGAACATTTGTTTCTATTTTAATAGAACATTTCTATTAATCCTTGATCGATTCCTTCCTGAGTGACCAGAGCCATAGGGATCAAAAATTCTTAGACAAGGTGTTAACATGGTTAGCACCGTGTGTTAGCTGAACCAGAGCTGTAGTAGGGGCTGCTACAGAACTCACAATGGTTATGAGAGCAGTAATACCAATGGTAAGCTCAACAGTGAATCTCTTAGGATGTAGAGGAGAACTGGCAGCTGCTCTAGGGCAAATATGGAACAGAGATCAATAGGCAGCATTATATGCGGAAGTTGACGAAGAAGGATGAAGGCTTTGGGATTAGTAGAGGGGTAAGCCGGTTAGTCAGATAACAATTGTTATCATAAATTGATCCATTTGGAATGATGTTTAAAGTTCCCATCTTGCCTGTATATAAGATGGCGAAAGGGGACATAACCCAAGCCTGAATGTCAATTGAGTTATAATTGCGTTGAAGACTAACGTGATCACTGGCAGACAACAAACGGTATGAACGAGTCTGAGATGTGAGGGACTGAGTGGGCAGGGCCACATAAGTGGGACTGACCCAGCCAAATGTCGTCCATTGATTTACAATGCGGTCTAAGAAGATGAAAGACTAATCATATATTTTAGCCAAGGTAATGTTTTAGGGACGAAAGGAGACTCCTTTTTCAGGGAAGACATGAGGCATCCATTGGGGAAGTCCAGGAGTTGGTTGTGTGCTTTCAGAGTCCCCCTTCAGAGGCAGTGCTAAGGGTCACTCCGGGGAGAGAGCTGTAATGGTGTGAGTTTTCTTTTTCTGCCATTGCTGGCAGTTTGGGGATACATCTGGTCTGCAGCGGGCTGGCCAGAGGGTCTAATCAGCCAATCTGGAATCTGCAATGGTTATTCAGTGTTCTGTGAAAACATACAAGCACACCCTCTACCTGATGTTATTAAAACATCTGGACCTTTCCAGTGTCCAGTGAGGAGATCCTTCTATTTGACTAAAGGTTTGGGAGAAACTTTGTGGAGGAGTAGCTGAGGAAGGAGCTCATATTGTCCTCAGAGGTGTTTATATAGTTTATTTCCTAGAGAGCATGGTTTAGAACATAATGGGGTATGAATATCTAAAATCTCCATTTTGTTATTTGGACACCTGAGTGTTTTAAGGATGATGCGCTCTCTCCACAGTATCTTGAGCCCAGGGAATTATAATGAATGCCTGCGGAGTGGGAAATACTTAAAGTTAAGCACCATTTTAAAAAAGTTTTAGAAGTATACATGTTTACTTTTGATAGTTTATGATTTAAGTTTGTTGTCTTTGTAGAGTTAGAACTTTATATTTTATTTCTGTTAAATTTAGCCTTAAAGATAAAAGTTTGAAGTCATTGCAATATGGAAAGGAAAGCTCTTAAGCAGAAATACAACACATAAGGAGATCGGCAGGGAATCCTTGTAGTGTGCCATGAGATAAACAAGGTGCAGTAGAGACCAAAACAGCTGGCTGATGGGCAACTAAAGGAGGAAAAGTATTTTTTGAGCTGGCAGAAAAACAGAAAGAACCTGTCAGCTCAGACGTTTAAACCAGTCAAAAAGCAACAATAACAACAAACCAGACATTTTGCGGCCATATTTTTTATCTATACTTGGAAAGTAGTTAGGCATTTAATAAGAAGACAAAGAGCTGAAGACATAGGTCCCTAGTGTCAGGAAAAGAGACTTTTAGAGCCAGATGAGGTCTGTAGGAAACCAGGCTGGCCAGACAAACAGCAGTGACATGCCTGCTTGAGTCTGATGAACTGGAGGTGGGAGGGGAGGGGTGAGGACTCAGGCTGAAGTGAAGGTGGAGGGTGCAGACAGCTAGAGGAAGAGAGGGGGAAGATGTTTATCTATTTAAGTCTCTGAGCTCCACTGGAAGATTATTAATGGGAACTTTTTGAGGCAGCTGCGATTTTGCAGACAAGCACAAAGTTCCAGTATGGTGCATTTTACCCAAAAAGAGAAAGAGAGAGATTTTTAAAGTAGCAACAAGGGAAGAAATACCTCGCGAGTGTGGGGATAAAAGTGAAAGTGGGGGAATCTTTAAATTTTTTTAATCAGCCTGAGGGTCCTGACCAGAGCCCCAGTAGCTGCTGTAGGCCTGTTGGTGAAGAAGCTTGCTTGCTTCCTTAGGTAAATGAACAGCAGTTGGGTGCTGGGCTGAAACAGTTGGGCAGTTAACTCTTTCATGAATCATTTTCGTCAAAGCTCTGGCTGCAGAGCAATCGGAGTTGCAAGCGGCTGTGAGAACATAGCAGATCTCATCCACTTTTATTGATAGTCTCAGGAGGTCATAGCAAAGAAAGCTGCTTGGAGAAGGCAGGGGTCTGAGCTGTCAGCCCCGCCAGGCTGCAGGAGAGCCTGGCAAACTTCACTGACTCAGGCTGTCTTGTTGTAGGGTTAATTAAACTTAACAAAGAACACCAATTAGGATTGTAGTGTTGTTTCTCCAGTGTCTGTCATGATCTGTCTTTGACTTAGAGGCCCCTTTTGACTATCTTTATGTTTTTTTTTTGTTTTTTTTTTTTTTGTTTTTTTTCGAGACAGGGTTTCCCTGTAGTTTCTAGAGTCTGTCCTGAAACTAGCTCTTGTAGACCAGGCTGGCCTCGAACTCAGAGATCCGCCTGCCTCTGCCTCCTGAGTGCTGGAATTAAAGGCGTGCGCCACTACCGCCCGGCTTGTCTATTTTTATGTTTGTCAGCGGCCATTTGTTTGGAATTATGTTTTATCCTTTAACTTGGTTTCATCCTTTAAGTTAGCTTTATTTTTAGAGGTTAATTATTTTATGTCTGATTTATTAATATCCTCTTTTGAGCTGCTTTTATTGGGACCTGTTATTAAAGGCTCAACATTCTCCCTAGATTTTGGGCTAGGTGGCAGACGATAGGGGTGTTCTCTCATCTGGCCTGTGTATAGGGTCCAGACTGTTAGCCACTTCTTTTCTAAGTACATTCCAAATGGTGAAAGCTGTAGAAGGCATATACATCCCTTTATTTTTTTTGTGCACCAATCTTTATTATTTTTCCCTATAGTATCTCATAACTGTACATGTAGAATTCCCCAGTCAGTAAAACAGGCACTTACTTATTGTACTAATGAGAGGAAGTCATTAAGTTGGCTAGAATTGACTTGAATCGCTCTCTTTTTAAGCACTTTAAAAAAAAAATTGTAAAGAGCTGTTTTTTGCTTACATACTGTTAGACCCATTGTGAAAGAAAAAAATCACCGAAAGAATGTGTTTGGGGGGGGGATTGGGAGTAAAAGATCAGTCATTGTCAACAAACATTCGTGTCCTAGGGCCTTTGTCCTTTCAACCAGTAGCTTCCTACTACTGGTGAGGACTGTCTGAGAAGCTGACAATTCGGGAAGTGTCTCTGGGCACTTCCAGAAAGGACTCCTTAGGGTTGCCCTTGGGTGGCAGGAGGGGTGGGGGCTATTCACCCAATTCCAAGGCATTCTGGACTGTCTCTACCACCTGCAGCTTCGTTTTGGTAAGGTCCCCTGAGAAGCCGCCTGTTCAGAAATGTATCTCTGGAACACTTCCAGGAGGGACCATCTGATGTTCCTCTTGAAGGGAATTACCTCTTCCTCACAGATAATTTCCAGATTATTCTCCTTGATACCCTGGTGCAGGCACCAGCTGCGGGGGCTATGAGACCAGCTCCAGCCCCTACCCAGGGTCCCAAAGGTGAATGCTTCTCAGGAGTGAAGGGGGAGGAAAGGATTCCTATAATAACCCCACACAGACAGGCTAGTGCTCTTCATTTCACGTGCTCTTCATTGTTCTGTTTCTAATAATCCTGTCCTCCTCCTAACCCCTCCATGCTTCTTCTTCTATTCTAAAAACTCTTCTCCTGAGGAGCCTTGAAGCATAAGGAGCTGAGCCGCTCACCATGGCAACACAAAGGTCCAGGGCCATAGGAGCAAAGCCTCGACCAGACAGGGAGGGTGCACAGTGCCGATGACAACTTTGAGACTCAGATCCATTGTTAGTGGATTGGAAATAGAAGAATTGGCATGCTTTTTCTTAGTAGCCTCGGTTGGACATCTGTGACTTTGATCTTGTGTAAGCTGTCAAGTTTTCTTTTTACAAAATGCCTTGAGTCTAGTTGAACTTGTTCTGAGGTGAAAATGAGATAATTGTGTGTAGTTAGCAAGGCAGGTTTTTAGGTGTCTGTAGTCCTCGTGGGACAATAGACCTAGCTATGATGCATGTCCTAATATATATTCTATATATCACAGCTATATAGCTAAATGAAAAGTCATCTATTTGACCGTCCACGGATATGTGTGCCTATAAGACTGAGATGCAATCATAAGATTACATGCACACATTGTATGAAAATGCACGGTAATTGGGAGATTCGTGGCTGTTATTGCACAAGTGACATTACAGAAGACAGCAACAGATTTGAGAGTGAGTTGTAATTGCATCACGGCCTGCAGTAGCTCCTGACAAAAGCTGGATGTCTGCTGTGTTAAAGAACCCTTTCCTTTATTAGTCTCTAAGTGTGAGCAGTGTTTTCTCACTCGAAAGGCATGTTCCTTTTAGAACAGAATGGCACTTGAGGTTGTCCTCTGGCCTAGACACACAGTGCAGCACACTCCCCCGCAAGCATGCACAGCTACATCTCTGGCCCAAATGCTGCTGGTGACATCAGAGAAAAGGCACATTGGTGCACATAGCCATAGATGTCAGCGTGCTGGAAAGTGCTCAGGTGTGAGTACTTCGGGAGCAGAGAAGGAGAGGTTCTTCTCAGTGCATGACCCCGAGGAGGCAGAAGTCAACACTCTTAAAGATAAAATCCTCCCTGTGTCCTTTCTGTTGGATGTAGTTGTGTGTGTATCGCTTTCAGAGAAAGGAGTTCGGTTTTTCTGTTATTCTTACCTAGCAGTTTCAGAAAATGCGCAAGTGATTAGATGCAGCCTGTTCAGTTAATGTAAAGGGCACATTTGTGAGTGAGCGAGGAAGCAATTTGATGACCGGTTCTGAACCAACTGATGTCAGTTATGTAGTCACTGCGGTCACACCCAGGTGGAGAACCGCTCACCCAACAGACTGGCCGAGGGCCCTGCACGTTTGCTTCCTTCAGCTTTGGTAGGAAATTAGGAAAATTAGGAAACAACCTTGCTCAAGACCCAGCAATACCACTTTTGGTACCACAAGGACATGTGCTCAGCTATCATAGCATCATTGTTTGTCAAAGTCAGAACCTGGAAACAACGTAAATGCCCCTCAACTGAAAAATAGATAATCAAAAGGTTGTCTCTTTACACAATGGAGTACTACACAGCAGAAAAAAATAATGACACCTTGCTATTTGCAGGCAAATTGATGGATCTAGAAAACATCATATTGCGTGAGGTAAACCCAGACCCAGAAAGACAAATATCATATGTACTCATTCATAAGTGACTTAAACATAAAGCAAAGAAAACCAGCCTACAAATCACAATTCCAGAGAACCTAGACAACAATGAGGACCCTAAGAGAGACATACATGGATCTAATCTACATGGGAAGTAGAAAAAGGCAAGATCTCCTGAGTAAATTGGGAGCATGGGGACCTTGGGAGAGAGGGCTGAAGGGGAGGGGAGAAGAAAGGAGGGGAGCAAAGAAAAATGTATGCTCAATGAAATCAATAAAAAGTATTTTTAAAAAACCTGACATTGTGTTCTTCTTTCAAACAGCATCCTTGTTTCTTTGGGTCTATTAATAATACTTTTTAAAAAGTAGCTTTTCTCTTGGTGGATTATCCATTTTGTTCTCTTTCCTACTTGGTTTGTGTTTCTCCTTAGGAAGTCGGCCTCACCTTGGGTTGTCTGCTGATGGAAAGCTCCGAGCACATGGGTGGTGTTTGTGGACTTTAGGTTTTTGGAGGTGTCTGGTGGGCTCTACTGTTGGTAAAGTCACAACGGCAGTACATTTTGCTCCTTTCTCTTGGACCGGCCAAAGTTCTTACAGAGAGATTTTTGTGGTTTCTGCAAAGAGAACATCTACCCAGTGGCTGGCCTTTGGGTGTTCCACGGAGCAGTTGAAAATCCAAATATAAACTAACCTGTGGACAATGTTAGAATCTAGGACTATGGAGCAACTCCAAAAAGTCTCTTTTTTTGTATTAATGTTACAAAACTACAAGCCCAAATATACTTGACTAACATAGCATCATGTTTTCTCTTAACGCCGGTGAGAAAAGGTTCAAAATGTACCTACATATGTAACATACAACATACACGTATCTGCTTTAGATAATCTTGGATTCTTAAATTGCTCTGGTGAGGACAGTTTTATGACTCGGAGTAATATGATACATGGACAAAATGTTTTTGACAATTTCCCCTAAGCTTTAGACATCTGGGGAAAATTAATATTATTTTTACAATTATCTGGCTAAAGGATTAAGAAGAAAACAAAACCCCCTGAACACAGAGGTTACAGCACACCAAAGTCATTTCACAATGCTGGCATCTGACACTTTTGTTCCTCTGCGCTTCCTTTAGGATGTGGTAAGCGGTGGACTCACAGTCTCACTGCAGCAGGTGAGACCAAAAGGCTGCACTTAGGAAGCTCCCTTCAGTTTCCTCACTGTTTCCAAACCAGGTTCCTATGGGACTCCGCCTGCTCTGAACATCTCTGTGTCTTTCTCCATAGGGGTGTAAAGCTTCGTGGGAATAAGTGGAACATTTTTATTTTCTGTATTATTGACTGTTGTAGGAGCCTGCTCCTGCAAAGTCAGCCAGGGTTCCTGGATAAAGGATCCTCGAGGCCAAAGAAAAGTCAGATGAAAGAAACAGAAGACAGCATAGAATCAGGAGTTCTGTCTGGTCATGACAAGGCAGCCAAACAGTGCAGAGTTTCTTTCAGAACTTGATTAAACACAAAAGCAGAACAAAACACAGCACAGACGGTCAGTCAGTATCTAACCACAAGACCATTCCTGTCTTTGAGTGAGCAGCCTCTTTTCCAACATGTGCTTGCTGTTCGGAAGCAGCCTTACTTCTATCTTGAGGTTCCTGAGGTTTGTCTTCAGCGGTATACTCTCTACTAGATAGAGTGTTCTTTTCTTGCAGGATAAATCAGAAGTCTCTCATAGCCCTCAAGGCTATTGGAAAAGGCAGAGCAGACAAGCAAGCTCGAACTCAAATGACTCCAGATGGGAATTATTCACATGTGGGTTTCTATGCATTTCCCCATTTTATTTTATTTTTAAGGACCTCTCAGAGTCCTTCGGATGACTGCATCTGCCTTGGAGGTTCCTTACCGCACTCAATTCTTACCTGTCACGGGAGAATGGATCCTAGAGATCCATCTCCTGTCTTAGGTTGAAAAGAGGCAAAGAAAACTCATCCATCTCTGACTGCAAGTCTCTGGTGTCAAGTTTTTAGGAAAGTGTGCAGAGTTTTACTCTGTGAAGTTCCAAGCCCACTTTCCATGGCGAGTTCACAATGAACGATAGGTAAACAAATCACACCCAGAAGAACACAAACTCCAACAACTGCAATACTACTAAGAAGTGAAGTAAATGCTGACCGTGATGGAACAGCCTTTTTAAAGTGTTCCAGAATATAGTGTTCCACTGCCTTCTTCAAATCCAATATTTCTTGATGGAATTTAACCAACTCTAAGGACTCACTAGAATCATGCCAGATTCCCTTACTATGTACTTTAACTCTTTCCCAACTGATAGCACTTTCATTATACACAGAAGATGTAACACAAATCCATTGATAGTTAGCATGACATTTCAAATGGACTCTGGTTTTTAAGCTGTGGAGCTCATCCCCTAAAGATTGTACCACACCATACAGGACATTCAACTCATGTCCTATTTTTACATCTGTGTCTTCTTGAGTCTCTGTCATAGAAACAATCTTAGATAATTGATTAACAAATCCATCATTTGAATAGATTGAGACAAAGCAGCTGAAGCAAGTGCAGTAGCAGTCAGCATAACAACAAGAGCAGAAATTCCTGCTAGAACATAGGCCCAATGGGTCTCTGGCCATTCTGGATCGTCAGCATCACCAGGATCAGCATCTCTCTGCTCCATATACCCTACCGATTGAGCTTCAATTTCATCCTGTGAAAAGACACAAACATGCCCTCTCCCCATACCAAAACAAAGTCAGAACCCCTTTAGAAACCAGTAGATGGATCTTCCCATTAGGCCTAAGCAAATTATACGGTGGTGCTTTTCATGCCAAAATCTATTCATGGAAGATTGTTCACAGACATTCACATTTAAAAATTTAAAATAAAACATATATATGGTGACTGTGGGTGTAACACTAACTCCCCCTTTATTGTTATATTTTTAATTAAGACTCCCATGTGCCCTTTCAAAATTCCTTGCCCCTGCATAGTACATCATCTCAAATCCTTGAGATGAGTTGGTTCCAGAAGCTGATATTGAGATTTTAGCATCATTAATTTAATGGCACCCAGATGGGAATTATCATTTATTCAAGGCATCAATGACCAAAATCCCTGTGGTGATTGACAGGGAAATTCCCTTTTTATCTAACATTCCAGGGGAGAACAGGGATGATGTATTCCTTTCTGTAATTACTTCCTGCTGACCTTAGGACATTGTTATCAGGGCTCTGGAATGCTAGAATGTTAGTCAAAGGCAATAAAAGGAACTTAGAAGCCTCTGATTCATTGACAGACTGAATAGACAGCAATCACATTGGCTGGATTGAACCACATCAGGTTTCAGCAAGTCCAGGACTCATAGTCATTTGGAGCAGGTTGTTATCAGCAATTGATGCTTGGATGCATTCGTCAGCCAAGTGAGAACCTGGTGAAACAAATACAAGCTAGGAACAGAAGTTACTCATTTGAAAATTGTAAACTCATAGTCTCAATAATTAAGGAAGGTGAAGGGTCTCAAGACCAGGAGAAAGAGAGAAAAAAATACTGTAATCCTTTTATTTTGTGAGAGTTGGATCCAAGTTTTATAATTCTCTCCATTTTTCCAAAGTTTATAAGAATTTCCATTTTATAAAAGGACATAAAACTTTCAGATGTATTAGCAATATTAGTCTGTACTGAAATCCACATTGTATAAAAAGAAGGTAACATGTATCTGTAAAACAGCAGGAATAGACTCACATTGAGTCCTAACAAAAACTATAGATTTGGATTAAACAGCATATAAGCCTCTATTCAGAAGACAATCAAAAGAAATTTAAAATCATGAGCTTGTGACTCAAACAGTAAGCAATCATTGCTCTATTAGCTTGTCAGAACTCCTTCTGAGCCCTGAGATTACAGGTATACTACCTCATCTGGCTGATTTTGTTTCTTCACAGCAAAATCTGCATTTTTTTTCATAATTAGTGGTATATACAAAGGCAAGTTTATGAGACCATTGAAAGCATCTTTCCGCTTTGAGTTACATCACAAATTGTCAAAGAATCGAAGCAATACATTTTCGGACTATGAATATTTTCTTGTCCCCCGCACCCCTATCTCTGTTACTCCTGTAATCTTGCTTCATCCCCATGAAGTCACCTGTGTTCCACCCATACCGTAAACACTACCAACTCAGAATTAACCAGTAATTTCTAGGTTAGAATATATTTACATATAAACACAGTTGCTTAACCTATTTAAACCATTCGCCCTGTAGTTAGAATTGCATTGCATTATGTTCCCGTCGACAGACACTCAAAGGCAGGACCCTCAGGCTGCTGCTAGTCACGTTCTGTGATGGGTTGTGAGACCTTGATAGCAAAGATTTCCTCACATATTTCTTTGTCATGGGTACGCTACAGTAACGTGGTTGTGTCTTGCCCAAATTCTTATGCTGATGCCGAATTTCCAGCTTGATGGTATTTGGAGTTGAGATCTTTGGGAGGAGCTCCAGCCCTTATAAAATTTTTGTGAGGACAACTGATCCCTAGGCTAAGAAAGGAAGAAGAGAAAGCATCTATGATCAGAAAGCATCTATGATCAGTGCAGGAAGCTAGTCCTAGGCAGACACTGGCTCTGATGGTATCTTGAACCTAGTATCTAGAAAGGTGAGAAATAAATGTCTTTCTTTAATACACCCAACATATGCTATTACTGTTATAACAAAGCAGACTGACTAAGCCCCAATGGTAGACAGAATTCTAAGGTGACTTTCAAGATTCCAACCCCTGGGTACATGTGCTGTGGCATCTTTCACAATTAAGTGGGAATGGTACCTTCAGCTGTGTAATGGGGCAAATGTGCTAAGATTCCCACCACCATGATAGTATGATGTAGGACTGTGTCCCTGCAGACTGGAGGGGAAGCAGGAGATGGCAATGTAAGGGGATGTAGGGAGCAGGTTGAGATATTTTCCCTGGCTGACAGTCAGCAAGAGAATGGGACGCCTTGGTGCGATACACAGTGAACAAATTCTACCTATGATCAGTTTCTACTCAAGCTATTTCTGTGATTTCAAATGGAATTAACAAGCATCTCTGCACTGAAAGAGGCTCCAGAAGGCAAGGCAGACCACTCAAAGGGCACCTGACACCACAGAGAAACCAGTTCTGTCACATCCAGATTCTTGACCCAAAAAAGACAGAAGGCAATGAATGGGTGTGCTCTGTAGCCATTAACCATGTGATGCATTTTTTCACGTGGAAACAAAAAAACTCACGTGTACCTAAAAAAAAGTTTCAAACGATTAATCTCTTGCAGTTGTCTTTATGTTTCAAGTCTTTGGTCTTTATAAATTACCTTTTATGTGTAAACATGGATAATTAGAAAAATCTTCAGGGAGAGAGAGTAAGGAGACACAGTTGGAGGTGGAGATGCTTAGGGTTAGGCACTTGACTTGTGGTAAGGCATGCGGAATCTGACACCACAATGCTACTTGCCAATTAAACTTAAACCAAAAAAAAAATGATTAAGGAGGTCTCATATTCAGAGAATTCTACACTCTGGATAAAGTAAAATTATTTATTTCTACTTTGAATAGTCCCATAAGGGGTTTTAAATACAGGATTCATCCAGCAATTTTTAGTTATAAAAATGTAGTCATAGCCAGGTGATGGTGGTGCACACCTTTACTCCCTCCAGTCAGGAGACAGAGGCAGGTGGATTCCTGTGAGTTCAAGGCCAGCCTGGTCTACAGAGTGAGTTCCAGGACAGGCTTCAAAGCTACACAGAGAAACCCTGTCTTGAAAAACAAAACAAAACCCCCCCCCCGAACCAAAAAAAAAAAACCAAAAAAGACAAACAAAACAAAACAAAAAACAAAAAAACCCAAACAAACCCTCCATTTTCAAGTGAGGCCAGAGATTCCCATCCTCCCCAAAGGACAACCAAGAGGAGCAGACATCAGCCAACTTGGTAATAACAGTCTATCTTCTTCTTAGTTCTGGATTTGGTCAGACAATTCCATTTAAAAGTCTGTGGGTATTTAATTTAGCAAGTCCATTGGCAAACCGGATTATTACTATGGCTGATTTCCGTGGATGAAGGGTTTATTTCCCTTTAGTTTTTGTCCTGTGGTGTAGGAGCCACCAAAATCAGACATGCCAGATCTCTCCTGGTAAGCCACTGCCATGTGGCAATATATAGATTAATAGAAATGGGTTAAATCAAGGCGTAAAGTTAGCCAATAAGATGTAAGAGCTTGAAAGCGAGAAGAAAGGAGTTTAGAGAATCATAAAATAAAGTCTGAATTATGTTTATTATTGTGTTGTCATTAAATTTTTTGACTGTAAAGGAGCTAAGTACAGAGAGACATTTGAATATATGGGCTGCTAAGCTAAATCAGCATATATATTATAAAGCTATTATGACTTCAAAATTTGGGTCTAAGGATAAGTTGCTTTAAAAAAGAGGTTCTTCATTTGTTTTCACAGAAGATGAGAACCTGTGGATTACTTCTAGATCAATATGGTATGATAGAACCCCCTGAAAGGTTGCCGTGAACACCCTCAAAAAGTTATTTCGCCCAACTGCTGACTGAGATAAACCTAGCATACAGGATACATCATGAAAGACCTGTTTAGCAGTGCCCCCAGTCAGCAGGAAGCAGTATGGACAAAACTGTGCCCATATTCCTAAATATTGTCTATAATTCAGACTCTGTGTATAGTTCATCTTTACGTAGCTTGTTTTTACTCTGTTACTTTTAATATTTATTTCATTATTTTTACTCCTTTAATCTATGACTGCCTGTACTCTTTAAAGACATTACCTTTTAAAACTTTATTTTATGATTCTCTATACTCTTTTCTTCTCGCTTCCAAGCTCTTACATCTTATTGGCTAACTTTACGCCTTGATTTAACCCATTTCCATTTTGCTCACCACTTTATCTTCCTATGCAACGATCCACTTCTGGAATATTGTGAGATTGGTATAGGAGGTTCTTCTGTCTATGGGTTGCTTTCACTGGTTAATAAAGAACTACTTTGAGCCTATGGCAGGGAAGAACAGAACTGGGTGGGGGAAAGCTAGGCTGCATGCTGGGATGAAGAAGGGCAGAGGAAGAGATGCCATGGATCCGCTGCCGGAGATAGACATACTTTGCCGGTAAGCTACTGCCACATGGTGATACAGAGACTAATAGAAATGGGTTAAATTAAGATGTAAGACTTAGCCAATAAGAAGCTAGAGATAATGGACCAAGCAGTGATTTAATTAATACAGTTTCTGTGTAGTTATTTCGCGGCTAAGCTAGCCAGGCGGCTGGGACAAACAAGTGGCCTCTCCCCTACTACATTAAATATTTGACAGACAGCATTTAACGTATCTGGATAAGGCTGTTACTTTAATATTCAGAGGGAATTCTCACAATGGTTGCAGCAGCATGGGGTAGCAGAATGACTGATGAGTAGACTCGAGAAATCATCAAATGCCAATTTATACTTTCTTCAGCGCAGGAATAATGTTCTCAGAACTGCGCGGCCTGGCTCTCTAGTCCCACAGCAGCCTACTTTTAACACCTCAAGCCTAACTCAGAGCCCATTCTGCTCTGCCCCCCCCCCCCCCCCACTCCCCATATAATGACTGGAGGTGCTGAGTTGTTATTTCAGACTTGCTTTTATTTGAGATAACAGTTACATGTTCACTAGCGCGCTGTGGTGTTTGCCCCATATGCAGACAGCTCATAAAGAAGAAATACAGACAAGGGGAAGGCAGGAAGGCTGAGCACACAGGTCATCCTGTGTGTACTGGGGTAGAAAGAGCTCTCTGCTCCACTGAGTTTCAGTGAATGCAGATTCCAGGGAGAAAAGATTGCAAGATGTCACAAGACACATTGTCCCCAGTAGGAAAGATGACAGAGGTCAATCAAATCAGAAGGAAGGCTGGGTACCCTCCAGCTCCCCATCTGAGGTGTGGTAGCTTTCACTTGGGGTTGAAAATGAAATCACAGATAATTCAGTTTCTCGCGGAAAGCTTACATGATTACTTTATTGGCAGTGTCTCTAAGGAACAACATTAGCGCTGTGATGTGGCTGGTGCCATGATTCAATGGGGTGCAGGGGTCAGGAGTAGGAAGGCATCAGTATGGTCTCAGAACGTCAGGACAGTTCGGATACTGAAATATGAAATATAAGATGTTGGTTCACATTTCCAGAACTCACGGTCCCCGGAGGGTAAATAAAGCATGCGTTATGAATCCCAGTAAAAGCCACCCAAGTCCCAAACATTCTCTGCCCATCCCTGTGACCAAGGTCAAGTCCTTAAATGGGCGATCCACCTTTCTTGACCTCTCTAGCCTTCTATCTCTTCAACTCTAAACTCACCAGAACATCTTAAGTTCTAAGTTAGTTTTTTAAAATACTACTGATCCTGCCTGGCTGGTGTAAGAAATGCAGCCATGGGCAATAACACATTTCCTACTCGCTATTTGCCATACACTTTGTAGAAGCTTTTCAGGCATTGTCTCATTTAAACTTCATCCTAAGCAGTGGCACTATAAGGTCCATTATCATAGGTTGTCCATTTTAGAGACTGTGGAAACGGAGGCTTAGCCTTATAAAATGCCCTGGGTCATATATGTGCGTGCAGAGCCTGAACCGTCACAGAAGTCCCGTTTTTGCTCTTCTCCCATTTCTCCTTCATTTCTGTTGGTCTTTTCCCCTACCGTAAAAATAATCTCTTTCCCCCAACCACCCCATAAAAACAATCTTAAAACTCACCTCTTTCCAGAGCGAAGCAGCTCAAATGCTTCATTTATTTTCTCAAATGGTAAAACATGGGTAATTAACGGCTCTAGTGGAAACTTGTTAGCCATGAAATCAGCCACAAGCTTGGGGACAGAATCTTTACTCTTAAAGCCTGAAAGGAGAGAGCAGCACCATGAGATCCAGCCAGGGGGCAGGCAGGAGAATTAGACAAGAGATCTTCCAAAGAAACCAAGTTCCTAACAGTGCCCAGGCTGCCACCTGAGCGGCAGATTCGGGTTTCAAACACCCTCTGCATGGCGTTAATGTCTTAGGACATGCCACCTGATGTCAGGGTCCCTGGCTGATGACGGCGGCTCACTAGAAATCATAGTGCAGATGTTTATAGCCAAAGGAAGGGAGTGTTCCAAACATTACTGCCTTGGGCTTTCTGCATCCTGTAAGGCATTTTTGGACCTTACAGAGACACAAGTAGAAGGAGCCAGGAAAGCCCTGGCTCATTTATGGGGACACAAAGCAGCCTGTCTTGAGATTTCCTGCATTAGTTCTTGCTATAGAGAAAACAGTGATTTTCATGCTGCCTTCTAAAAAATTTTCTATTACAAAAGGGAAGAAATTCTGAAAAAAGTTAGGAATTGATCCTCAAAGCTGGGAAGATGGTTCAGGCAATAAAGTTCTTTTTGGTTTGTTTTTTCCTGACATTAGATTTTTATTGATTATCTGGGAATTTCACACAATGGCCTTGATCACACTCACTTCCCAGTCCTTCCAGGTCTACCCTGCAACACGTGTGACCTTTCCCAAGGGGAAAAATATATTTTAAATATATCAAGTCCATTTTGTCTATGTTTTCACTGGAGCATCGCCAGCTCCTTAAAGAAAACGTAGTCCTTCCTCACCACCACCCCACCAGAAGCCACCAACTGTGGAGAGCAATACTTGAGCATTCCTGTCATTTTTTGTTGTTGTTTCTTTGTTTTATTTTTCTTTCTTTGTTTCTTCCCTCCCTCCCTCCCTCCCTCCCTCCCTCCCTCCCTCCCTCCCTCCCTACCTCCCTCCCTACCTCCCTTCTTTCTTTCTTTCTTTCTTTCTTTCTTTCTTTCTTTCTTTCTTTCTTTCTTTCTTTCTTTCTTTCTTGGTTTTTTGAGACAAAATTTCTTTGTGTAGCCCTGGTTGTCCTCGAACTAGCTCTTTGACCAGGCTGGTTTTGAACTCTCAGAGATCGCCTGCCTCTGTTTCCCAAGTGCTAGGGTTAGAAGTTTGCGCCACCACCACCCAACCAATATTTTAAAAATATTTTATTTTTATTTTAAGCACATTGTTCGGTGTTTTGCTTGCATGTATGTCAGTGTGAGGATGTTAGATCCTCTTGAACTGGAATTACAGACAGCTGAGAACTGCCATGTGGGTGCTGGGAACTGAACCTGGGTCCTCTGGAAGAGCATGCAATGTTCTTAACCATGGAGCCATCTCTCTAGCTTCTATCACAATTTTTAAGAGTTCTCTTCAATAGCTTCCTCTCTGACTGTTACTGTAGGGGATGGAGTGGGGGTAGGAGTAGGGATGGGGGAGAATTTGTCAGAGAAGCTGAATTTGATCTCCAGAATAAAAAAAAAAAACAAACAATAAGTCAGTAACAATAGACAGCTAATTCAGTGCTGACAGATTCCTGGGATTGGCTGATCAGGAAGACTAGCCTGAGAGTGAACTGCAGGTCACTGTGACCCCAAGTCTCAAACAACAAAGCAAATTGCTCCAGAGTAACAAAATCAAATGTTCTCTGACTCCACACACATCCACACGTCCCCCTTGGCACACAAGAACACATACAGAACTTGATCCTCAGCTGTGAATACATACCCCCAAATATTGCTCCTTTCCAGGCGCGACCCAACAGCAGCAACATGGGGTTCATAGAGAGGCTTTGAGCATGAGGAGGCACCCCAACAATGACACTTACACCACATGATGCATGGCTGCTTAACAGGGAAGACATCTGCAGTAAAAATAATATTTAAAGAGAATTTTCTTATAGTTCCTACTCACAATACACAGCTTCATTCCATATGAAGATATGTACGGAGAAATTTTTTGAAAAAAGGATTGAATGAATGAATTTATGCTCAATTCCTCCTTATTCCACTAATAAAGAAGCAAGTCTCTTTGTGAGCCTGTGCAGTCTGGGTCCTCCAAGGAGAATATTGTTTCCTCATCACATGACTCTCAGGCTGCCTATGCATAGGTTCACTCACTGTCATGGTCCATTAATTACAGTTTTGAAGTTTGCACTCTAAGGGAGAATTTTGATGTTGAAGATGTAATGATGACAGCATCTAAAGTTGTCTCTTATCCATTTGTCAACCTCCCGTTTTAATTAGTCCCTACTGCGGGGCTTAGATCAAGACCTAGCATGTTTTCAGTGGCTGTGCCTCCAATGTGTGCATGGGTTTTACATTATTCTGTTATCTGTAGACATCAGGAAGTTCTCACCTTTCAATTATTTTATTTAAATTATGTAGTAAAAGATGATTTATAATCTTCAAAGATACATGATGCCCGGTCTTTTGATTTTGAAACAAGACATTTAGAAAACCAGATGTCCTCAGAACACGTGGGCATCAGACTTTTGGATCTTCAAATCCACTGACAACCAGGCTCAGATGAGCAATCAGGGAGACCATCTAAGGTATCACAGAAGAGCTATGGTCGTGGGGAAACCAGAACCCTGAGCGTGAAGGACTCCCCATCCACAGAGGAGAGGCTAGCCTCTCTTGACATCTTGTCTCAGTTCCAGGCTGAGAAGAATGCCACTCTCAGGGCACCATTCCCATTCTTTATTACCAACTCTGCCAAGGCTTTCTGGAGGACCTCAGTAATTGTGATTCTTTAGGTATCTGGGGATGCTTCTCTAGAACGCCAGAGGTCTTATGTTGGCTGATATGTACTGGAGAAGTGTTCTTTAGCCATGTATGGTGTTTGCAACTATTTGAAAGTAATATCACGTGTATTTCAAACACACAAGCACTGTAAGCTTGGCAATAGCCTTTCTTATCATTATCCCCAGCTGATTTTAATTGAGTGCTTAACGCATGGCAGCTGGCTCCATGGTAAGTGTTTTACATTCAGTATGTAATGTATATCACAAACAACCCCACAAAATGCGTATCTCTTAAATTTAGGGGATATGGCAGAATCTGTGAATTCTATTTTAAGAAGTATTTCCTCCAAAATGTAAAACTAGATGTTTGTGGGTGCCCCTCACTGTGCAGTCTCTGTGATGAGGATATGGTGACCTATTAAAGCAACCACTCTTCTACATGTTTTATCCTAAGAAAATAAGACTTGTCCACATATTATTCATTAGCCCTCTTGGCCATATGATGAAACTTGAAATACTTTTCAGAATATTTAATTTCAAATATTATATAATAATAAGAATGTGGAAGAAAATCACATTTGTCCATTTAAGAACAGAATTTGCATTTAAATTTGCTTGATGAGTTGATTTTTTTTTTTTTACTAAAAATCAGTAAGACAGCTCAATGAAAAGCTTTCCTGTATTAATGGAGGTTTATTACTTGAGACAAGTTTGTAGAATGAAAAAAAGAAATGTTTATCACTACACTGAATTAATCAATATAAGAAGGAAACGGGAGATGAAAAATTACCATCTAAAATAGTTTTCTGGATGAGATTTCTTTATTGCTGTCTAGAGAACATTATGGATGGCAGAAGGACAGATCTCAAGGCATGCCACAGTACCTACCATGGTGTCAAGGCGACCGATTACTTCAAAGGAGAAGTCCACCCCTCCATCAGTCATCTCTTGAAGTACTTCGTGGATGGGTTTGTTGTAGTCCAAAGGATTGATGCACTCAGTTGCACCTAATTCTTTGGCCTTCTTAAACTTGTCTTTGTTGATGTCCACAGCGATGATCCTGGCTGCTCCAGCTGTTTTACAGCCAATGATGACAGACAGACCGACACCTCCAAGGCCAAACACAGCACAGGTAGAGCCTGGGGTCACCTATGTTTGCAGAAAATACAAAAGATGGACCAAAGAGTGATCACTAGGAAGTGCTCCATGATGCACAAGGTACCTTGCTTTGTCCTCTGTCATGGCCACTCAGACGTCATTCTACCTGCTTCTAAAATATCTTCTGGCTATAGCTGCCCAAAGTGGTACAACATTAGTTCTCAAAATTTGCTCTATATTAGATGTATCTGGAGAGTTATTATTTTTGTTCATCTCAGGATCCAGTCACAGCCTCTATCAGTTAATTGAAATCACTGCAGGTAGAACCCCATTCTAATTCAATGGGAAACCTTAGTGAGACCAGCTGTTCTGACGATCATTGAACTTGACATAGAAAGGACTTACACCTTCAAGGGCTACACAATGACATCTTACACATACACAAAATCAATTTGTATAAGTGAAACAAATGATCATGGTTATTCCATGAGACTGAATTGCAATCCAACCACTCTTCCATCATTAACTCCTTGGTTCACTATCGTTCAGTAGGCACAACCAGGGTAACTGGAGCAGAAGTCATCTGGGAAGCATTGACAAGTCATCCCTGGCTTAACAGGAAAGTGGACAGGAAACTTTAAGAAAATGCAGCAAGAGACCAATGTTGTCTTTGTGAAACTTTAAGCTTGACATTTAAAGAAGCAAATGAAAAAATACTGAAACAAAAACTGCTCTGAATTTTAATAACAATGATTGAAATCCTTGATCACAAGTACCTATGGTTTGCGAGGCTCACTCAGTCCTCCTGTTGAAACAGATGAGCAACTGCACAAGGAATAACTACGTTTAGGGTTGAAGCTAATGAAATAAACATAGAATGTAATTATTGAACAAATGTATTTACTTTCTCTTAACTCAGTAATAACATCAATTTCATCTATAATAAAGGTGAATTTTCTCCAGTGTTCAAATTCCTTTTGGATATTTTATTCCCATTAATATTTTAGTCAACACCATCAACCTGTGAAAATGATGTAAGCAAATCCTAGAGTCATAGACTGATGTTTTAAAGAATCTACTAACAAACTTGCTCAGGATATACTAGGTCACACACAGTTGAGGTTAGCTAAAGGAGCGCTGTCTCTAATGCGATGTGCACATACTAAGAGACAGAAACTGTAGGAAAGGTAGACTTCTAACATCTCTGAGGTTTAAATTTTCTGGGAGAAAGTTGCTGTTAAGGTTTGTTCTCAATCACCATAATGAAAGGAGACAACCCCAGCCCACACCTGGCTGTTATCAAAGCTCACGTTCATCGTGATGCTCTTTCAAAGAACACCATGGAGCTCAGAGGGGCTTCACTGGTTCAATGCCATTAAGTCCTGGTTCATCACTAAGCCTCGGTTTTCTTTTCAGGAAATTTCCACCATGCAGGCAGGTTGTCTGTCGGTAGCAGAGTTGGTCTTTATTTTAAAAACACTGGTGGCAGCATATTTGCCATGCAGATGGCTTACTTTAGAGATAACAGTGATGACATCTCCACTTTAAAATCTTCCATTGGTCCCAAATGGCCAAGCGTTCCAGTTTCTGACTCTTGAAAACATGTTTTATTGCTCAAGTGTATCTTGGGACTGGGACATAACAGAGCTTTGCAGACAACAGCAAATCCAAGGTGTTAAAGTTCCAGATCTACATAAGTTTTAAATAATTTCTATGAGAGGCCAGTTTCTTTGGGAAGTAGGCAGAACTGGATGCATATTATTATAGAGCTTTTCTTTGAGTGTGTGGAGGGAATTCTCAATGGAGTTGGACAATCTTAGTTCTTTTCTATAAAAACTCTGATGCCTGTGAGCAATTTCTTTCATTTGGTCCCAACATTATGCACGTAGCTTGGTCCATGGGCCACTGTCCATCTTACCTTGGCGACTTTGACAGCAGAGCCATAGCCAGTTGAGAACCCACAGCCGATGAGGCAGACTTTGTCCAGGGGTGAAGCCCCATCGATTTTAGCCACTGCCATCTCATCTACCACAGTGTACTGGGAGAAGGTGCTGGTGCTGATGAAATTGTGGATGGGTTTTCCCTTGCAGGTGAACCTGCTGGTGCCATCAAGCAAAGTCCCCCGAGGCTCTGACAAACTGGCCAGTAAAACAAGCAAACAAAGGACATGAGACAGAGGAAAACCAGTGTGCAGCCTAATTGTTCAAGAAGACAATGAGAAACCAGTTCGCAATGTAATTGTGCAAGAAGACAATGAGAAACCAGTGTGTAACCTAATTGTGCAAGAAGATAGTGAGAAACCTACTCATTCTTCATACAGAAGTTGCTCTCCGGGTGCTTGCAGATCCTGCATTTTCCACACTGGGGAGAAAAGAGCGGGATGACTTTATCGCCTGGAAGGGGAACAAGAAAATGACTTAATGTCTACCCAGTAATTAATAAGGCAAGAACATGAAGCTTTCATGTAGGGATGTGTGCCCTAGAAAGGTTCCTAAGAGATAGGGTCCAACTGCACTATATCATGTATGGGTCATTGCTCTTCATCCAGGTTTCTATGTGCCTGAAGTTTCCTGACATAAAAGGGAAATATAAAAACAGCTACATCTACTGATAAGCAGTTAACTTTCATTGTGTGCCTCAGTTGCTCTTGGGGGCTTTGCATGTATTAGCCTAGTCAATCCTTAGATATACTCACTGATAAATATAAATATATACTTTAGTTGTAATGAGTTGCTAATTTCCCATGAGAAGTTGGAGTTACCTGATTATTATATAATTATTATAATAAAACACCAACCAAATACAACACAGGGAATGTTGTACAATAAAAATATAACCAAAAATTAAACTTGATCATAAGGAAAAATTAAAATGAGGAATTTGGTAGCTAGTTTTTTACTTTTAAAAATATTTCTTTTATTTTTACGTGCATGTCCAAGTAACCATGTGTGTACACTCTTGTGTGGGTGCCCTTGAAGGCCAGCAGAGAGCACTGGGTCCCGAGCAGCTGGAGTGACAGAGAAGGGACAATTTGCTCTGGACATCTCAGTTCTTAACAATGAGTTAGAGATTTCCCCTGAGAAAGAAGAGGCAACATTTTTTTTTAAAAAAATAATTGTTGTGAATTGTCAATTTTTTTCTGCTATAGACCAAGCATCCCGAGCAGTAAAGGTATTGTTTTACTGTTTGCTTTTTTTTC
Source organism: Arvicola amphibius (assembly GCF_903992535.2). Classification (NCBI taxonomy): domain Eukaryota; kingdom Metazoa; phylum Chordata; class Mammalia; order Rodentia; family Cricetidae; genus Arvicola; species Arvicola amphibius. The sequence continues at coordinate 44,716,575 of NC_052060.1, read as the reverse complement.
CAAATAAAGGAAACAGCAAAGCTTAACTCCAGCCAGACGAGTTCTTTTTTTATTTTCTGGTTATTTGGAATGTAAGAAATGTCTGACTCTACTGGCTAAAGTGATCTTTTTGGAGATGAACATAATTTTGTTTTTAAATCACATGTGCTACCTATGTTATTGGACCAAATCAGTGGCTTGATCACTATGTTTCATAGAAAATGAACATGTGATGACATCACATAAAATATATTTTTAATCAACCTTTACATCCAAAAACAAAGTTAAAATAAAACCATGAATAAAGCAAAAAGCAATGTACAAACCACCACCTTCAGCCCAAGTAGTGATAATACAATGGTGTTTGTGTTTGCAGGACTATGGCTATGTTTTTCCTCTGTGGTCTCCTCTTATATTGTATTATGTTTCTATATAGAAGAAGGAGGGACATATAGGAGAAGAGGAAGCTATCATGTGCATGCAATGTGGTTAAACCTACGGCATCCCACAGGAGAGGCATCCTGAAGCCAGGCGAGCAGTCGGGTCTCTGAACTCAGCACAGAGCTGCTTCCCTACACCTAGGCACTCAGAACCTGGACCTGCAGCTCTTGCCTTTGCTCCATTTGTAGGTCTGTTTGGATCCTGAAAAATCCCCGATGCTCAGTGACACTGAAGTGGAAGTTAGCAGACTGTGAACTCTGAACGTCACGTTGGAGACTCTAACTTGGCGCCTGACACCTGGCAGATGATAAATAGATGTTGAAAGAGAAAAGACATGATTGGATGCCACAGGACAGAGGCATGCAGGGAGGAAGAGGTGAAAATCCTGTGACCTTGTGTCAGATTTTAAGTCTCCTACTCCTGGGCTTTCTATTTTGGAAGGGAAGCTCTTGGGATCAAGGTCAAAGCACAAACCCTGAGGGTAAAGAATTCTGTACCTGGTTTGACAGAAGTCACCCCTTCTCCAACGCTCTCCACGATACCAGCTCCCTCATGGCCTAGAACTGCAGGAAGTGGTGTACTCAGGCTTCCAGCAACCACGTGATCATCTGAGCGGCAGACCCCCGTGGCCACCATCTACAGATGAAAGATTGATTTCACTCAGCCAAGATAGTGACTGTGAAGGTTTAGCACACCTATCCTGAAATGGGGATTCTCAAGAGCTTGCTTCCAGATTCAATTTAGGTCCAAGTTTTCCTGTGCTTTCATCTCTTCTCTCAATTAAACAGCTTAAACGGTAATGATCATCCTGTGAATTAAGTCACCCCCCAAAATGTAGTTTATACAATATATAAAAATGGATGCTGGGTTATGGAAATAGAGACAGGGAATGAGCACCAAGTAATTACCTAATATTAGTTGCTTTTGGACTCAAGATGTTTAGCACTTTACAAACACATGAACATAAAAATGTTTTCAGGGATTATGTTAAATTTCAAACTTTCAGCAGCTAATGTCAACATCTAGGCTCAGCAACAGGCTCATTCATTGTCTGGGTGACCATATGAAACCAGATGTTAATGGGCATTTGGACACATCTATGGAGTGTTTTCTGAGTTTTTTAAACCTAACATTTTAGGTGGTGGAAAGGGACTTTACCTTAATGCGGACTTCATGGGCCTTGGGGGGTGCGACTTCTATGTCCTCGATGGAGAAGGGCTTCTTGGTCTCCCATAACACAGCCGCTTTGCACTTGATCACCTGGAAGATGAAGTGTCACTGCAGCTCCAAGGGGATCACCGCAACTGTGTCTCTCTATTTCCCATGCCCAGCGTCTGTCCTAGGTCTGCACCCATTGTTACATAGAAATGGACACTTCTCATTTACAAGGAGTGAAAACACCCAGAGAAACCTGTGACACCATAGTAGAAGGTCAGGGCATACACGGGGATGAATTGGTATGTGCTCTTTCAGGCCACGCTTGTACCCTTTTGTTTCCTGATAGTCACTGGTACTGTTGTGAAATCATTTGGTATATGTTTAATTCTATAGTATAATTAATAATATGTTTTTGAAGTGCTTAAGAGCAGAACCTCGAATTTTGTGCATTCTGGGCAAGTACAGAGTTTATCCCAGGCTTTGGATTCCTGAGACATAGTCTGAGAAGCAGCCCAGGCTGGCCTTGAACTAGGAACCTTTTTGTCTTGGCCTTCCTAGCACTGAGATTTCAGGGAGGGTCTATCATACCTGGCTGCATTGTTATTTTTCTGTTTTATGCAGTATAAACTCAAGCTGATGATCACCATAGCGCTGTTACTGACCCTGCACCTAAAAGCCTAGATCCCCTAGTCCCTCAATTCTTGTTTGGTTGATAGGATTGGGTTTCCACTTATGCTGCATGATTTCCGTCTTTCTTTTAACTTTTTCAGTCATTCTTTATCCTAACTACTTTCCTTAAAATGTGATATGCCATCCTAATCATGACCAGAGGTGAAAGAAAATAAAGTGAATTGGAACAAAACTACTGGCCACTGCCCCTTCTGTGCCAATTCTCCACCCATCTTTTCTATACAGAATCGTGCCACACCGTGGATGCAGAAGTCTCCAACCCCTGTTCTCACTGTGAGCTGTTGGACTTTTGACCCACTCCTAAAACAGCCTCTGTGCCAACAGAAACACAGGCTTTATAATTAGGCAGTTGGATAGCACAAATCAGTTAATTATGCTGAATGACTGATTGCGTGTCTCAGTACCATACAGAGGCTGAACAAGGAAGGTGACTTTTTGGAAATCTAAGTACTATATGTGTATTCTCAGTGTTAGCAGCGATTCAGTTTATCTCAGAATTAGTTGTACGTAAAATGTTGATTTTTTTTTAAAGAGAGAAGAGACAGTTCTAGACAATTTTAGAGATTTTTATGAGTTGTGCAGCAATGGACCCCTCCAAATTACAGTGTGCAAGATAATGTAATCTTACTGTGTAAAGTTTCAAAATCAATATACCTCTTGTCAGAAATTTTAACAAAGTTTTAACGGGACAGTTCTACTAAGTTCCCGAGTCCAATTGCTCTCATGAAACTCCTGTCAGACTCTTCTGTTTTTATAAGAAACCTGTGATTCCAAAGAACAGCCCACTAAGGTATCTCGATATAAACACAGACTTCTCTGTAGAAGGTCTCTTTAAACCTTTCTGTTTACAGGGTAGTCACCGTTGGCTCAGAATGAATTCCCTGTGCTGCAGAGTTAGTGAGGAGGTGAGGACGTCCCCAGATCCAGAGTCTGTGCTCTTGTTAAGATATTTAGCAGCAGCCGGGCTGCACTGCGGTCCAGTGCACACCCTGTGCTATAGCACACACTACACACTGCCTTTCAGTGCATGTCATTCTAAGTTAGAAGTCAGCATCTTTAGGCAAGTTAATGAGAATATATTCCCAACAGCAAGACCTTTTTCTTACTTTTCCGGCTGTGCTCATGCTGTCTGTCCTCGCTGCTAGCAGATTGATGGGTCCCTGTAGGCTCTTCCCTCCTGCAGTGCACTGGGCCAAGGTTGCACACAGATTTTGTTAGCTGGGGTGTCAGCTGATGCCACATGTGATCTGACCATTTATGACACGCCCATCAGTTTATTCTCACTGCATGTTAAGTAAAACAAAGGGCACTGAACTGTGAAGGAAAACTTGTTCTGAGGATGTGGTTTTGGGGACATTCTGCTTTCATTAGGCTCCACACTTCCTTTTTCACCTATCTCCCCTCTCTCAGTTCACTCTTCCCCTGTCTCAGCTGCATGCTCCCCTTTCTCAGACAGGTTAGAGGTCTGCTTTCCTTTGCTAGGGAAAGCAGTAACTTAAAGTCTACATGGAGCATAATAAGGAGGGTAGGAGACAGTGCAGGGCAGATGGGGTGGACGGACAGAACCTCAGGAGAGGAAGGTTTGGCATCCAGTCCTGTTCAAAGCAGAGAGGCACCCTCAAGCACAGAAAAGGTGCTGGGACCCCTGGAATTTCTGCAGCACACACTACTGGTCAGTATTGACCAAGGACCAGTGGCAGCATGGAGCTGGTCCAGAGGGTGGCAGTCATGAGTAAGAGACGGAGTCCACTCCTGCCAGGAGACAGTGCCTACAGCATGCCCTATTCCTTCTCCTGAGAGAACTTGGGCATATCTCCTTGCTTTTTGCCGTGATCTCCTTCTCTGTAAGATAAGGATGAGTTCGAGTGTCACTTCAATGACTGTGGGGAACGAGTAGAACAGTGCGCACATGTGCTGATCATGGAGCCACATGGGTTGGGGCAGCTCAGTGAGTTCCAGCTACAACTGGCATGCCTGAACACAAGCTCAGAATACACTAGAGGAGAAAGGCAGAGAGTGCGCAGTCAGCTCTGCAGTAAGCGCTAGGAGACAAAGCTATTCTCACGGAGGACTCAGGAGACTTTAAAGAGCTTGCACTTAAGTTGGTCTAAAGAATGAATGTTTTGTCAAATGGGCCAAAAGTCCCTTAATTCATGTCCATTGTCATTTGTTTAGTGACATGAGCTTGGGATCAAGAACATACATTCGATTTTTATTGAATATCGAGTTTTGTACCAATATTAGTGGGCCATAGTACATACCACTCCTTATGTAAATAAGCAGGCAAAATATATACATAAGCATGCACTTTAAACTTCTGTAGGGCTGTCAAAGGAACAATAATGCTATCCATGTCCAATTTTAATTATGCTGGTGTAGACAGCTTATTAGAGGTCACATGATCAAATCAGTGGCTGTCACCTTCCCCACCTATCTTTGTTTACCATGGTCTCGATAGGAGTCAGATGTCCCAGTAGGTCCAAAGTCCAATACCTTTAAGAGTCCCACGAGAGTACTGTCTTTCCACTGTCATGGAAGGGCACAGTTTTTCTATCCAGGCCAGATGTGTAAGAAGCTAGTGGATGTTTATTATGCTCTCACAGCCCTAGTGGGAGTTCTTCCTACATTGTTACACAATCTTAAGAGCAGCATGATGAGAGAGGTTTTCTTAGCCAGTATTACAGGTGAGGTAAGAGAAGTGTGGAGATTTCCTAATGCCCTTTCTAAGACAGCAAGCATTCAACTGTGGGCGGGCAGGCTGGTGTTACCGAGCTTTATGGTGTGGCCACGCTGGCAGATCACTATGACATCAAAGGACCGTGGATTTTGAACTTGTATTTTAACAACTTATCTTAGGGATCATTCATATTCCCTCCTTCCCTCACTCTCTCTCACACTCTTCTTCTCTCCCTCCCATCCCTCCCTCTCTCCTTTCTATCCTACCTCTGTCTGTCCCACCACCTGTCCCTCCCTCCCACTCTGCCCCCACTCCTTCCCTCTCTCTCTGTCTCCTTCCCTCCCTTCACCTCTGAATAATCATTGCTGGTAATTCTTCTCCGTTTTTGCTGGAGTCTGTCACTCATTGGACCGGGTGTTCAGGTTGGGATTGGTGTCTAGTTCTAACACCTTCAAGTATAAAAAGACAACTGGGATGTCTCGAGGGTGGACAGCCACACGGTCTTGCAAGGTGCCATTAAGCTGGTAATCGGTACTGCCAGGACCCTAACCCACAGCACCCGGACATAGAGACACATGCTCTTTGTGCTGCCAAGAGGGCGTGGGCAGTCCAAGGTTCATTCAGCTCTTTACCAACAAAGGTAGCTTCCATATTTTTTAAAGTCTAAGTGGAAAAAAAGCATACAGATGGCCTGAAATTCATATGTCATCCTATTCAACTTCAGACTTTTGTAGGCCAAAGATTTTGGAAAAGAAACTGTGGTTAATATTTACTTGAAAGGTATTCAGGAAAGAAAAGGTCATGTATTTACACTTTGTGTGTGTGTAAAGAATCAAGTAGCTTTCAGCTGTTGCCAGCAGCCAAAATTCTACTTCCTGAGTTAATGTTCTTAATCAAGACAAATCCAACACTAGAAATCAAGAATTTGCATAACATTTTACTTTGACTCTGAAGCCAAAGCTTCAAAGAGAGTGGCTGTGATCTTTCTTTCCCAAGCTTAGAATGCATCACCAGTTTGGATCCTGATTTTGATGTAAACAACATGAAGAAAGTGTTGGCAATATTTATCCACAGACATTGCTGTTCAAGGTCTTAGAAATGATCTCATAGTTGCTCAATAGCAGAGGTAGTCAGGGATCCTCTGCAGTGTTCTGAGCTCAGCTAAAAAGATTGGCATGTTTAGCACATGTGGTAGATTCTGTAGATCATGCAGTATAGCTTTATGCACACTGTCCTCCTGAAGGTGGTACAGAAACAGAAGCACAATCGGATATGGTTACTATACTGCAGATGACAGAGACCCCACGGACTTAGTAATGCAGAATCAGAACACTGTAAATACAGACACAGTTATTTAAGGATAAATGGTGATTTTTTTCATAGCATAGTGCTATTTCTGTTGACTGTCATATTATATCCCCAACCACAGGGGAAATTTATAAGGAGGCTGTTTGGCTGTTTTACTCAGCTACTCAGTTCCTGGGCGAACGATGTGCTGTGCAGAAAGGCCATGCCTGGGTCTGTATTTTACAGTGTTTTCCCATGGGTTCTTCCACTATTTTCAAAGTTTTCAGGGTCTGATTAAGACCTTCAACTCACCTGGAATATTGATTTTTATATAAGAAAGAAGATGGGGACTCTGGTTTGATTCTGTATATGGTCTTATGGTTTTCGCAGAAACATTTCTTGGAGGCTGGCTTTTCATTTTATTTTGTTTTCTAGTGTTTGTTTTCAGTACCTTTGTTAAAAATCATTTCATTGTAACCAAGTCACTGTAAAAGTCATACAGAATGTCCAGGCCTCAGGTGTGAGCTTATCAGGTTCTAAGGTTTTGGGTTGATGGAGGAGAGGGTCTGTTTGTACACTGAAAGGGATTTACCTACTAGAGAGAAAGATGATGCAGATTCCAGTGGGCAATAAATGGATGTCTAAAGGGCTAAGATAGCCCAGGATACTTTGCCTCTAGACCTGAAGTGTTGCAGCCTCTCCACAATCACTAAAACCAGAATCAGTTGACTAGCTTCTGTAGAATACTCAGTGCAGGCACGGTTTCTTTGGGGGAACTACGGTTCTTACCCGCTTAGTTTGATTTACAATCTTGTTTTCTATTCTGCTGGTCTAGGGGTCTGTTTTGTGCTGCCACCATGTCGTTTTGCTACTAGGGCTCTGGGGCCTGAAAACAAAGCGCAGCTGTCCCTCGCGCATTCCTCTTACCCAGGACTCTGGTAAGGCAGGATGGTTTGTGCTTGCTCATTAGTTTTAGAGACAGTTTTCCAGTTCTGTGAAGAATGCCATAGAATCTCGATTGGCTTGCTGGTGAGCTGTAGACTGCACAGGGCTATTTTAATTTGCCCTCAAATCATTGAAATTTCTGGCTATGATTTCTTATTTTCCTCTTTTTTTTTTTTTTTTTTTTTTTCCTGACAGAGTTAGTCCTCAGGCCCTGACGTCCTCCCCACTGCTTGCTCTGTGGAAGCTCTCAACTGACGTTTTAAAAAGTACACACATGGAGGCCAGAGGACCACTCTGGGGCATTCCTCTCTCCACCTTTCTGTGAGGGTCCCTGGATTTCCAGCAGTGTCTTTGTTTACTGAAATTGGGTTTACAATTTCATTTACAAGATTGTTTTGGTTGTTCCTCTTTTTAGAATCTCTAGCGCCTTATCACATTCTTTCATATCCTGAACTGTATTCCTTAATTTATCCACCTGCTTATTTGTACAATTCCTGAAGTCATTCATTTCTTTTTCAATTGTCTCTTTGAATTTTTTCTAAAATAATATTTTTATTGGGAATTTATATAGTGCACCCAAATCACACTCATTCGCATTCTTCCCACCCCTGTGTTAGCTTCCCCAAAACAAAACAAAACACCAAGTCATGTTTGTGTTGCCCATATACTCGTCAGATCATTGGCAAGTTCCCAGTGGCCAACCTGGTAAAGATAACTGAGTTTTCCCCACTCCCCTCCCCACAACCCCAAGCTCTGCCTGAAGCCATCAACTGTGAAGAGCTACCCTTCAGTGTTGTGTGATACTTTGACTGTCTTCTGACAAATAAAACTTGCTTGGAGTCAGAGGTTAGAGCCAGACACTAGTTCACCTAAATTAACCATAGAGGTTTGGAGGACTGTAGACAGAGAGGAGACAGGAAGTAGTAAGGCGGGGCAGAGAGTATGTAGGCCTTCTAGATGGAGGAAAGGAAGAAGTAGGAGGCAACTGGTGACTTCCCCCTGCTTCTCTGATCTTTCATGTTCTTTCTGACATCTGACTCTGAGCTTTTATTGACAAAGATTAATTAGATTAATATGTCATCTGGCATCCAACCTTTGGGGCACGATTTCCCAAGATAGCTGCTTGCCTGTGGCTTTGCAGCCACCAGCACCCACTGGAGCTCCATGTGGGAACAGATTATGTTGACATATGAAAACATTATTTGAATTCCAGAGAGAAAAGAATACCAGATGTCACAAGAGACATTGTCCCCAGTAGGAAAGATGACAGAGGTCAATCAAATCAGAAGGAAGGCTGGGTACCCTCCAGCTCCCCATCCGAGGTGTGGTAGCTCTCACTTGGGGTTGAAAACAGAATCATAGAAAATCCAGTTTCTCTCAGAAAGCTTACATGATTACTTTATTGGCAGTGCCTCTAAGGAACAACATTAGCGCTGTGATGTGGCTAGGGCCATGATTCAATGAGGTGCAGGGATCAGGAATAGGAAGGCATCAAGATGGTCTCAGAACGTCAGGACAGTCCGGATACTGAAATATGAAATATAAGATGTTGTTTCACATTTCCAGAACTCACAGTGCCCGGAAGGTAAATAAAGCATGCGTTATGAGTCTCAGTGAAAACTATCTATAACAGACATTTCATACTGGCTATTTGACATACACTTTGTAGAAGCTTTTTAGGCATTGTCTCATTTAAACTTCATCCTAAGCAGTGGCACTATAAGGTCGATTATCATATTTTCTCCATTTTAGAGACTGTGAAAACTGAGGCTTAGCCTTATAAAATGCCCTAGGTCATACATGTGTGTGCAGAGCCTGAACCATCACAGAAGTCCCATCTTTGCTCTTCTCCCATTTCTCCTTCATTTCTGTTGGTCATTTCCCCTACCTTAAAAAGAATCTCTTTCCCTCAACCACCCCATAAAAACAATCTTTCCCCCTACCACTGCAAAAAAAGAATCTTAAAGCTCACCTCTTTCCAGAGCAAAGCAGCTCAAATGCTTCATTTATTTTCTCAAATGGTAAAACATGGGTAATTAACGGTTCCAGTGGAAACTTGTTAGCCATGAAATCAGCCACAAGCTTGGGGACAGAATCTTTACTCTTAAAGCCTGAAAGGAGAGAGCAGCACCGTGAGATCCAGCCAGGGGGCAGGCAGGAGAATTAGACAAGAGATCTTCCAAAGAAACCAAGTTCCTAACAGTGCCCAGGATGCCACCTGAGCGGCAGATGCGGGACTCAAACACCCTCTGCATGGCGTTAATATCTTAGGACATGCCACCTGATGTCAGGGTCCCTGGCTGATGATGGCAGCTCAGTAGATCTTCCCTAGAAATCATAGTGCAGATGTTTATAGCCAAAGGAAGGGAGTGTTCCAAACATTACTGCCTTGGGCTTTCTGTGTCCTGTGAGGCATTTTTGGGCCTTACAGAGACAGAAGTAGAAGGAGCCAGGAGAGCCCTGGCTCATTTATAGGAACCAGAGCAGCCTGTCTTGGGATTTCCTGCATTAGTTCATGCTATAGAAAGAACAGTGATTTTCCTGCTGCCTTCTGAGATCTTTTCTGTTACAAAAGGGAAGAAATTCTGAAAAAAGTTAGGAATTAGATCCTCAAAGCTGGGGAGATGGTTAAAGTAATAGAGTTCTTTGTGTTTTTTTGTAACGTTAGATTTTTATTGATTATCTGGGAATTTCACACAATGCCCCTGATCACACACACCCCTCAGTCCTCCCAGTCCACCCTGTATTCCTGTGACCTCTCTCAAGAAAAAAAAATATACCAAGTCCAGTTCATGTTGCCTATATTCTCACTGGAGCATGGCCAAACTCCCAATGACCGGCTTCCTAGAGAAAACTGAGTCCTTCCTCACCACCACCCCACCAGAAGCCACTAACTGTGGAGAGCAACACTTGAGCATCCCAGTCACAATTTTTAAGAATTCTATTCAATGGCATCTTGTCTAGACTGTTTCTTTTAGGGGTAAGGGTGCAGGTAGACGGAGAGGCTGTCTTGGCAGCTATGTTGATCTCCAGTACAAAAAACAAAACAAATAAACAAAACCAAGTAACATCAAACAGTGGATTCAGTGCTGGGGAAGCCTGTAGCTCTAGGTCTGCAGAGAGGAAGTTGGGAGATTCCTAGGATTGGCTGGCCAGGAAGTCTAGCCTGACCATGAGCTGCAGGCCACTGAGGACCCCGAGTGTCAATGAACAAGGCTGATTGCTCCTGTGTAGCTACTTCAAAGGTTCTCTGTCTCCACACACATCCACATGTCCACCTTGGCACACAAGAACACATACAGAGCTTGATTCTCATCTGTGAATACATACCACCAAATATTGCTCCTTTCCAGGTGCGTCCCAGCAGCAGCGACAAGGGGTTCACAGAGAGGCTTTGAGAATGAGGAGGCACCCCAACAACAACACTTACACCACATGATGCATGGCTGCTTAACAGGGAAGACATCTGGAATATAAATAATATTTAAAGTGGATATTTTTGTGGTCTACTCATGATATACAGTTTCATGTCATATGAAGGTTTGTGCAGAGAAATTTTTTTGAGAGAAAGAGTGAATAAATGAATTTATGCTCAATTCCTCCTTATCCACTAATAAAGAAGCAAGTCTCTTTGTGAGCCTGTGCAGTCTGGGTCCTCCAAGGAGAATATTGTTTCCTCATCACGTGACTCTCAGGCTGCCTATGCATAGGTTCACTCACTGTCATGGTCCATTAATTACAGTTTTGAAGTTTGCACTCTAAGGGAGAATTTTGATGTTGAAGATGTAATGATGACAGCATCTAAAGTTGTCTCTTATCCATTTGTCAACCTCCCTTTTTAATTAGACCCTACTGCGGGGCTGAGATCAAGAACGGGCATGTTTTCAGTGGCTGTGCATCCAATGTGTGCTTTGGTTTTACATTATTCTGTTATCTGTAGACATCCAAGAAGTTTTCACTTTCAATACCTTCATTTAAAATTCTGTAGTAAAAGATGATATTTAATCCTCAAATATGCATGTTGCCTGGTATTTTGATTTTGAAACGTGATATTTAGAAAACAAGATGTTCTCAGAACACGTGGGTATCAGACGTTTAGATCTTCAAATCCACTGTCAACCTAGGCTCAGATGAGCAAACAGGGAGACCGTCTAGTGAATCACAGACAAGGATGACTGTGGGGAAACCAGAACCCCGAGCGTGAAGGACTCCCCATTCACAGAGGTGACGCTAGCCTCTCTTGACATCTTGTCTCAGTTCAAGGCTGAGAAGAATGTCACTCTCAGGGCTCCATTCCCATTCTTTATTACCAACTCTGCCAAAGCTTTCTGGAGGACCTCAGTAATGGTGATTCTTTAGATCTCTGGGGATGCTTCTCTAGAACGCCAGAGGTCTTAGGTTGGCTGATATGTACTGGAGAAGTTACATACTTAGCAATGTATGGTGTTTGCAACTATATGAATAATGTTCATTTTGAAAGTTTAAGCACTGTAAGCTTGGCAATAGCCTTTCTTGTCATTATCCCCAGCTGACTTAATAGAGTGCTTACCACACGGCAGCTGGCTCCATGGTAAGTGTTTTACATTCGCTATGTTGTGTAGATCATAAATAACCCTACAAAATGTGCATCTCTTTTCTTCTTGTTTTCTTTTTTGTTTATTGAAGAGGAGATAGAAGGAGCAGAGTCGGGTAGGGTCCACTCCCTGCGTTGAGGTTGGTGGAAGGGACAGAAAGACAGAGAACCAATATTTGTATTTCTTAAAGTTAGGGGCTACAACAGAATCTATGAATTTTATTTTGAAAAATATTTACTCCAACATGTAGATCTGGGTGTTTTTGTTGCCCGGCATGATGCTGTCTCTGAGATGAAAACATGGTGATCCATTAAAGCAGCCACTCCTGTACATGTTTGATGCGAATGAAATAATACTTGGCCCCATGCTACTCATTATTCCTTTGGGCCACATGATGAGATTGAAAATGCCTTTCAGAATAGTTAATTTCAAATATTAAGAATGTGGAAGAAAATCTATTTGTCTATTTAGGTGCAGAATTTGTTTTTAATTCCCTTGATGAATTAATTTTTTACAAAAACAAAAAATAAACAAACAAAAAATTCAATGAAAAGCTTTCTGTATTAATGATTAATGGAGCATTATTACATGAGAAAAACTCATAGAACTGAAAGGATGAAACGTTTATCACAGCACTGGATTAATCAATAGGAGAAGGAAACTGGAGATGGAAAATTACCATCTAAAATAGCTTTCTGCATGAGATTTCTTTATTGCTGTCTGGAGCACATTATGGATGGCAGAAGGACAGATCTCAAGGCATGCCACAGTACCTACCATGGTGTCAAGGCGACCGATTACTTCAAAGGAGAAGTCCACCCCTCCATCGGTCATCTCCTGGATTACTTCGTGGATGGGTTTGCTGTAGTCTAGAGGGTTGATGCACTCAGTTGCACCCAATTCTTTGGCCTTCTTAAACTTGTCTTTGTTGATGTCCACAGCGATGATCCTGGCTGCTCCAGCTGTTTTACAGCCAATGATGACAGACAGACCGACACCTCCAAGGCCAAACACAGCACAGGTGGAGCCTGGGGTCACCTATGTTTGCAGAAAATACAAAAGATAGACCAAAGAGTGATCTCTAGGAAGTGCTCCAGGCACCTTGCTTTGTCCTCTGTCATGGCCACTCAGACGTCATTCCACCTGCTTCCAAAACCTCTTCTGGCTATAGCTGCCCAAAGGGTACAACATTGGTTCTCAAAATTTGCTCTATATTAGATGTATCTGGGGAGTTACCATTTTTTGTTAATCTCAGGATCCAGTAACAGCCTCTACCAGTTAATTGGAATCTCTGCACGTGGAACTCCATTCTATTTCAATGGGAATCCTCTGTGAGACCAGCTGTTCTGGACGATCTTTGAACTCAACATGGCAATGAATTTCCTCTTACCAGGCCTCACAATAACCTCTTACGTATACACAAAAGCAATTTGTATACATGAAACTGGAAATTTTCTGTAACCCAATAAGCATCTCAGTCAATTCAGCCATCCAAATCAGACCAAATCAAACCGAATTAGAAAATACCCAGGTTTAATGGATTCAGCACTGCCGGAGGGCCTCCTAGCGCCCCCCAACACTCCCAGAGGAGAAAACCATGTGTCTGTTTAATGGGGGTGGGACAGTTTAAATACTCTGTGGGAATGGCTTTGAACATTACTAGCGGAGGGCCTGATGTGGGATTCCCCTCTATATGCTGTGATTACCATTAATTGATAAAGAAACTGCTTTGGACCTAGAACAGGTCAGAACAGGGCTAGGTGAGGAAAACTAAACTGAATGCTGGGAGAAAGAAGACAGAGTCAGGAGACGCCATGGAGCCACCAGAGGAGAAGACACAAGCAGCAAGGTGAAACCTTGCTGGTAGGCCATGAGCCTCATGGTAAAATATAAAATAATAAAAATGGTTAATTTAAGAGATAAGAGTGAACTGAAAAATATGCATACACAAATAGACCAAGCAGTATTGTAATTAATACAGTTTCTGTGTGATTATTTGAGTTATGGGCAGCCTGGAACAAACAAGCAGCCTCCTTACAACAGGGGCCACCATTTGGTGGGCTTTCTGAGATGCAGCAGGGTTTGGAGAGAGATGGGAGAGGGGGCCTGGGATGGAGCTTGCACTAAAACATCTCAGACTGTTTGGATATATGGATGCCAGGGACTGGAGTGAAGTTTGTACCCAAACAGAAACAAATGATCATGGTTACTCCAGGAGACTGCAGGGTAGTCCAACCACCCTTCAATTATTAACTCCTTGGTTCACTATCGTTCAGTAGGCACAACCAGGGTAACTGGAGCAGAAGTCATCTGGGAAGCATTGACAAGTCATCCCTGGCTTAACAGAAAAGTGGACAGCAAACTTTAAGAAAATACAGCAAGAGACCAATGTTGTCTTTGTGAGACTTTAAGCCTGACTTTTAGAAGCAAATGAAAAAATACTGAAACAACAGCTGCTCTGTATTTTAATAATAATGATTGAAATCCTTGATCACAAGTACCTATGGTTTGCGAGGCTCACTCAGTCCTCCTGCTGAAACAGATAAGCAACTGCACAAGGAATAACTACATTTAGGGTTGAAGCTAATGAAATAAATATAGAATGTAATTATTGAACATAAAACATTTACTTTCTCATAACTCAGAATCAGCATTATTTTCATCTATAATAAAGAAGTGAATTTTCTTCAGCATTCAAATTCCTTTTGGGTTTATTTTCCTATTAACATTTTAATCAACACTATCTACCTATGAAAATGATGTAAGCAAATCCTAGAGTCATAGACTGGCATTTTAAAGGATCTACTAACAAACTTGCTCAGGATATAGTAGGTCACTCACGGTTGAGGTTAGCTAAAGGAGCACTGTCTCTCATGCGATGTGCACACACTAAGAGACAGAAACAGTAGGAAAGATAGACCTCTAACACCACCTAAGTTTAGGTTTGCTGGAAAAAGTTGCTGTTAAGGTTTGTTCTCAATCCCCATTAAAAAGAGACACCCGGTCTGCATCTGGCCATTATCAAAGCTCATGTTCATCGTGATGCTTTTTCAAAGAACACCATGCAGCTCAGAGGGGCTGCACTGGTTCAGTGCCTTTAAGTCCTGGTTCATCACTAAGCCTCGGTTTTCTTTTCAGGAAATTTCCACCACGCAGGCAGGTTGTCTGTCGGTAGCAGTGCTGGTCTTTATTTTAAAAATACTGGTGGCAGCATTTGTGCTATGCGGATGTCCCCACTTCGGCTTACTTTAGAGATAACAGTGATGACGTCTCCACTTTAAAATCTTCCATTGGTCCCAAATGGCCAAGCGTTCCAGTTTCTGACTCTTGAAAACATGTTTTATTGCTCAAGTGTATCTTGGGACTGGGACATAACAGAGCTTTGCAGACAGCAGCAAATCCAAGGTGTTACAGCTGCGGATCTACATAAGTTTCAAATAATTTCTGTGAGAGGCCAGTTTATTTGCGAACTAGGCAGAACTGGATGCATATTATTATAGAGCTTTTCTTTGAGTGTGTGGAGGGAATTCTCGCTGGAGTTGGACAATCCTATATCTTTTCTACAAAAACTCTATCTGACGCCTATGTAAATTCTTTCATTTGGTCCCAACAATATGCACGTAGCTTGGTCCATGGGCTACTGTCCATCCTACCTTGGCGACTTTGACAGCAGAGCCATAGCCAGTTGAGAACCCACAGCCGATGAGGCAGACTTTGTCCAGGGGTGAAGCCCCATCGATTTTAGCCACTGCCATCTCATCTACCACAGTGTACTGGGAGAAGGTGCTAGTGCACATGAAGTTGTAGATTGGTTTTCCCTTGCAGGTGAACCTGGTGGTGCCATCAAGCAAAGTCCCCCGAGGCTGTGCAATACTAGCCAGTGAAACACAGCAAACAAAGGACATGAGACAGAGGAAAACCAGTGTGCAACCTAATTGTTCAAGAAGACAATAAGAAACCACTGTGTAAACTAACAGTGCAAGAAGACAATAAGAAACCTACCTCTTTACACATAAGTTGCCCTCCGGGTGCTTGCAGATTCTGCAATTTCCACATTGGGGAGAGAAGAGCGGGATGACTTTATCACCTGGAAGGGGAACAAGAAAAATGGCTTAAATGTCTACCTAGAAATAATAAGTGAGGAATATGAAGACTACATGTAGAGATATGTGTCCTTGAAAGGCTCCTAGGAAATAGAGCCCAACTGCACTATGTAATGCTTGGGTCATTGCTGTTCATCCAGGTTGCTATGTGCCTGAAGTTTTCTGAAACAAAAGGGAAATGTAAAAACAGCTACATCTACTGATGAGCAGTTAACTTTCAATGTGTGCCTCAGTTGCTCTTGGATGCTTTCCACGTATTAGGCCTAGTCAACTCGTAGATATACTCACTGCTAAGTATAAATATATACTTTAGTTGCCATAAGTTGCTGAGATGTTGGACAACTCTGAAATTTTTTATAATAGTTAAAATGAAACTAAAATAAGACCAAAGACAATATAGGAAATATTTCATAATAAAAATAAGACCAACTAAACTTAATCATAAGATAAACTTCAAATGAGAATTTTGAGTAGCTACTTTTTTACTTCTTAAAAAGATATCCTGTTTTTGTGTATTTCCGAGTACCATGTGTGTGCTCTTGTGTGTGGTGCCCTTGAAGGCCAGCAGAGGGCGCTGGGTCCCGAGCACTGGAGTTACAGGCTGTCAACTGTCTAATGGATGACCTCACCACCAAGTCGTTTCTCCATCACCCAGGTTTTAGTTTTTCAAAGTGATTGTGCTTCTCTTCTTATGAAACGAATGCTTTAAGAATAATCTTAGTTGTTTTTGAGGACACAGACTAAAATGTGACAGAGAAGGGACGACTTGCTCTGGACATCTCAGTCCTTAACAATGAGTTAGAGATTTCCCCTGAGAAAGAAGAGGCAACTTTTTTTTTAGATAATTGTTTATGAACTATCAATTTTTTCTGCTATAGACAAAGCATCCTGAGAAGTAAAGGTATTGTTTTACTCTAAATTTGTTTCCAAATAAAGGAAACAGAAAAGCTTAACTCCAGCCAGACGAGTTGTTTCTTTATTTTCTGGTTATTTGGAATGAGAAAGACGTCTGACTCTACTGGCTAAAGTGATCTTTTTGGAGATAAACATAAGTTTGTTTTTAAATCACATGTGCTACCTATGTTATTGTACAAATCAATGACCTGATCACTATGCTTCACAGATAAAATGAATGTGTGATGACACCACAGAAAATTTATTTTAACCAACCTTTACATCCAAAAACAGAGTTAAAGTAAAAACATGAATAAAGCAAAAAGCAATGTGCAAACCACCACCTTCAGCCCAACTAGTGATAATACAATGGTGTTTGTGTTTAAAGGCCTTTGGCTATATTTTTCCCTCTGTGTTTTCCTCTTACATTATGTTTCTATATAGAAGAAGGAGGGACATATAGGAGAAGAGGAAGCCATCATGTGCATGCAATGTGGTTAAACCTACGGCATCCCACAAGAGAGGCATCCTGAAGCCAGGCGAGCAGTCGGGTCTCTGAACTCAGCACAGAGTTGCTTCCCTACACCTAGGCACTCAGAACCTGGACCTGCAGCTCTTGCCTTTGCCCTGTTTGTAGGTCTGTTTGGATCCTGAAAAATCCCTGGTGCTCAGCGACACTGAAGTAGAAGTTAGCAGATTGTGAACTCTGAAGTTCACATTGGGGACTCTAACTTGGCACCTGACATATTGTAGATAATAAATTGATATAAAAAGAGATAAGACATGATTGGATGCCACAGGACTGAGGCATGCAGGGCGGAAGAGGTGGAAATCTAGTGACCTTGTGTCAGATTATATGTCTCCTACTTCCTGGGCTCCTCTTTTGGGATGGATGTGCTTGGATCAATCAGAGAGAAAGCACAAACCCTGAGGGAAAAGAATTTTGTACCTGGTTTGACAGAAGTCACCTCTTCTCCAGTGCTCTCCACGATACCAGCTCCCTCGTGGCCTAGAACTGCAGGAAGTGGTGTACTCAGGCTTCCATCAACCACATGATCGTCCGTACGGCAGACCGACGTGGCGACCATCTACAGGTTAGAGATAGAGTTTGCTGAGCCGTGATAGCGATTGAGGAGGTATAGCACATCTATTCTGAATTTGTGCTTCTGAGGAGCCTGCTAACAATTCCTATTGCTTACCGATTCAATTTAGGTCCATGATTTTCCTGTGCTTTTGTATCTTTTCCCAGTTAAACAGCTTAAGCATCAAGGATCATCCTGTGAATTAAGGGACCCTAAAAAAATGTAGTTTATACAACATACAAAAAAATGTATACATTGTTATAGAGTTAGAGCTGGGAAATGAGCATCAAGAAATTACCTAGTATTACCTAATTACCTAATATTACTTGCTTTTGGAGTCAAGATGTTTAGCACTTTACAAACACATAAACATAAGAATATGTTCAGGGATTATGTTAAACTTTGAACTTTAAGCAGTTGATGTCAACAGCTAGGCTCAGCATCAGGCTCATTCATTGTAGGGGTGAGCATATGAAACGGGATGTTAATGGACTTTCGGACGCTTCTATGGAGTATTTCCTGAGTTTTTTAAACCTAATATTTTAGATGGTGGAAAGGGACTTTACCTTAATGCGAACTTCATGGGCCTTGGGGGGTGCGACTTCTATGTCCTCGATGGAGAAGGGCTTCTTGGTCTCCCATAGCACAGCTGCTTTGCACTTGATCACCTGGAAGATGAAGTGTCACTGCAGCTCCAAGGGGATCACCGCAACTGTGTCTCTCTATTTCCCATGCCCAGCGTCTGTCCTAGGTCTGCACCCATTGTTACATAGAAATGGACACTTCTCATTTACAAGGAGTGAAAACACCCTGAGAAACCTGTGACACCATAGTAGAAGGTCAGGAAAAGAAAGGGCATACACCGGGATGTTCTTTCAGGCCATGCTTGCACTACATTTTTTTTTGAAGTCACTGGTACTGTTCTGAAAAAGGATGTTTGACTGAAATCTTGGATCGATGTGGGATTATCTTCCATATGCTGTGAGTATGCTTTATTACCATTGGTTAATAAAGAGGTTGTCTTGGCCTATGGCAGTCAGAATATAACCAGGTTGGAAGAGATATATAGAGAGAGTAGGTAAAGTCAGGGAGATGCCATGCAGCAGACAAAGGAGAAAGACGGCCAACGGAACCCTACCGGTACCCACAGACTACCACAGTCATTTCTATTAATACATAGGTTAATAGAAATGGATAATTTAAGATACAAGAGCTAACTGGGAATACACTTGTGCCATTCGCCAAACAATGTTGTAATCAATAAAGTTTCCATGTGGTTATTCAGGTCTGGGCGGCCAGGAAACGAACCAACGCCTCCGCTTACATTGGATATATGTTTAATTTTAAATTATAATTATCAATATATTTTTGAAGTGCTACTTTGTGCATTCCAGGTAAGTACTCTGTCACAGAGAACTCCCAGGCTTTGGATTTCTGAGACAATATTCTAATGAGCTTCCCAGTCTGCCTTTGAACTAGGAACCTTTTTGTCTTGGCCTTCCTAGCACTGAGATTTCAGGGAGGGTCTATCATACCTGGCTACATTGTTATTTTGCTGTTGTAGGCAGTATAAACTCAAGCTGATGATCACCATAGCGTTGTTACTGACCCTACACCTAAAAGCCTTGATTCCCTAGTCCCTCAATTCTTGTTTGGTTGATAGGATTGGGTTTCCACTTATGCTGCATGAATTCCGTCTTTCTTTTAACTTTTTCAGTCATTCTTTATCCTAACTACTTTCCTTGAAATGTGATATGCCATCCTAAACATGACCAGGAGTGAAAGAAAATAAAGTGAATTGGAACAAAACTACTGGCGACTGCCCCTTCTGTGCCGATTCTCCACCCATCTTTTCTATACTGAATCGTGCCACACCGAAGATGCAGAAGTCTCCAACCCCTGTTCTCACTGTGAGCTGTTGGACCTTTGACCCACTCCTAAAACAGCCCCTGTGCCAACAGAAACACAGGCGATATAATTAGGCAGTTGGATAGCACAGATCAGTTAATTATGCTGAATGACTGCTTGCATGATTCGGTACCACACACAGACTGAAGAAGAAAGATGAATTTGTGTTAAACATAGTACCATATGTATGCATTTTTACTGTTTATAAGTGATTCAGTTTTTCTTAGAATTAGTTTTATATAAAAGGTGGGTGATTTTTTTTTTAAGAGAGAAGAGACAGTTCTATAGAGATTCTAGAGATTTTATGAATTGTGCAGTAATGGACTCCTCCAAATCACAGTGTGCATGGGAATGTAATCTTACCGTGGATGATCCTAAAGTGTTGAAATTAATCTACCTCTTTCAGAAATTTTACCAAAGTTTAAAGGGACAGTTTTATTATGTTCCTGAGTCAAATTTCTCTTACAAAACTTGTATCAGACTTTTCTTTTTTCATAAGAAAGCTAAGATTACAAAGAATAGCAGGCTATGGAATCGTGATTTGAGTAAAGACCTCTCTGATAAAGATCTCTTTAAACCTTTCTGTTTACAGGGTAGTCACCATCGGCTCAGAATGAATTCCCTGTGCTGCAGAGTTAGTGAGGAGGTGAGGACGTCCCCAGATCCAGAGTCTGTGCTCTTGTTAAAGATATTTAGCAGCAGCTGGGCTGCACTGTAGTCCAGGGCACACCCTGTGCTATAGCACACACTACACACTGCCTTTCAGTGCATGTCATTCTAAGTTAGAAGTCAGCATCTTTTAGCATGTTAATGAGACTATATTCCCAACAGCAAGACCTTTTTCTTACTTTTCCGGCTGTGCTCATGTTGTCTGTCCTCGCTGCTGGCAGGAGATTGATGGGTCCCTGTAGGCTTTCCCCTCCTGCAGTGCACTTGTCCTAGGTTGCACACAGATTTTGTTAGCTGGGGTGTCATCTGATGCCACACGTGATCTGGCCATTCATGACACGCCCATCAGTTTATCCTTACTGCACATTAACTGAAAACTAAGGGTACTGCCTGGCCTGTCAAGGAAAACTTGTTCTGAGAATGTGGTGTTGGGGACATTCTGCTTTCATTAGGCTCCACACTTCCTTTTTCACCTATCTCCCCTCTCTCGGTTCACTCTTCCCCTGTTTCAGCTGCACTCTCCCCTTTCTCAGACAGGTTAGAGGTCTGCTTTCCTTTGCTAGGGAAAGCAGTAACTTAAAGTCTACATGGAGCATAGTAAGGAGGACAGGAGACAATTCAGGGCAGATGGGGTAGATGGACAGAACCTCAGGAGAGGAAGGTTTGGCATCCAGTCCTGTTCAAAGCAGAGAGGCACCCTCAAGCACAGAAAAGGTGCTGGGACCCCTGGAATTTCTGCAGCACACACTACTGGTCAGCAATGACCAAGATCCTCAGGCAGGCATGAAGCTGGTCCAGAGAGTGACAGTCATGACTAAGAGAGAGACTCCACTCCTTCCAGGAGACAGTGCCTACAGCATGCCCTATCTCTCCTGCTAGGAGAACTTGAGCATATCTCCTTGCTCTTTGCCCATGGTCTCCTTCTATGTAAGATAAGGATGAGTTCAAGTGTCATTTCAATGACTGTGGGGAACGAGTAGAACAGTGCGCACATGTGCTGATCATGGAGCCACATGGGTAGGGGCAGCTCAGTGAGTTCCAGCTACAACTGGCATGCCTGAACACAAGCTCAGAATACACTGGAGTAGAAAGGCAGAGAGTGCGCAGTCAGCTCTGCAGTAAGCGCTAGGAGACAAAGCTATTCTCACGGAGGACTCAGGAGACTTTAAAGAGCTTGCACTTGGTCTAAAGAATGAATGTTTAGTCAAATGGGCCAAAAGTCCCTTAATTCTTGTCCAGTGTCCTTTGTTTAATTGCCTAAGTTTGGGTGCGAGAACATGCATTGGATTTTTATTGAGTATTGTGTTTGCTACCAATATTAGTGGGCCGTAGTACATACTACTCCTTATGCAAATAAGCTTATGTACATAAGCATACACTTTACATTTCTCTAGGGCTGTCAAAGGAACAATAATGCTATCCATGTCCAATTTTAATTATGCTGGTGTAGACAGCTTATTAGAGGTCACATGATCAAATCAGGAACGGCCTCCAGAGAATGGCTGTCACCCTACCACCTATCTTTGTTTACCATGGTCTTGATAGCAGTCAGATGTCCCACTAGGTCCAAAGTCCAATACCTTTAAGAGTCCCACAAGAGTACTGTCTTTCCACTGTCATGGAAGGGCACAGTTTTTCTATCCAGCCCAGATTTGTAAGAAGTTAGTGGATGTTTATTATGCTCTCACGACCTTAGCGGGAGTTCTTCCTACATTGTTACACAATCTTAAGAGCAGCATGATGAGAGAGGTTTTCTTAGCCAGTATTACAGGTGAGGTAAGAGAAGTGTGGAGATTTCCTAATGCCCTTTCTAAGACAGCAAGCATGCAACTGTGGGCGGGCAGGCTGGTGTTACCGAGCTTTATGGTGTGGCCACACTGGCAGATCACTATAACATCCAAGGACAGTGGATTTTGAACTTGTATTTTAACAACTTATCTTAGGGATCATTCATATTTTCTCCCTCCTTATTTTCCTCTTTTTCTCCCTTCCTCCTTTTCTCTCTCTTCCTCCCTCTCTCCCTCCTTCCCTACCTCCCTTACTTCTTTCCTCTCTCCCTCCATCTCTGAATGAGCATTGTTTTTAATTCTTCTGCCTTTTGGCTAGAGTCTGTCACTCATGTGGACCAGGTGCCCAGTTTGGGTTTGATGTCTCGTTCTGACACCTTCAAGTATACCAAGAGAACTGAGATGTCTCGAGGGTGGACATCCATACTGTCTTGCAAGGTGCCATAAAATGGTAATCGGTACTGCCAGGACCTTAACACAAAGCTCCCTAATTAAGAGACACATGCTCTCTGTACTGCCAAGATGGCATGGGGCAGTCCAAAGTTCATTCAGCTCTTTACTCACAAAGGTAGGCTCCATATTTTGTAAAATCTAAGGGGAAAAAAACATACAGATGGCCCGAAATTAATACGTCATCCTATTCAACTTCAGACTTTTGTAGGCCAAAGATTTTGGCAACATAACTCTGGTTAATATTTACCTAACAGATATTTGGGAAAGAGAACGTCATTTATTTATACTTTGTGTGTGTAAAGAATCAAGTAGCCTTCAACTGTTGCAAGCAGCAAAAATTCTACCTCCTGGGTTAATGTTCTTAATCAAGACAAATCCAACACTAGATATCAAGAAGTTGCACAACATTTTACTTTGATCCTGAAGCCAAAGCTTCAAAGAGAGTGGCTGTGATCTTTCTTTCCCCCACATAGAATGTATCACCAGTTTGGATCCTGATTTTGACGTAAACAATATGAAGAAAGTGTTGGCAATATTTATCCACAGACATTGCTGTTCAAGGTTTTAGAAATGATCTCATAGTTGCTCAATAGCAGAGGTAGTCAGGGATCCTCTGCAGTGTTCTGAGCTCAGCTAAAAAGATTGGCATGTTTAGCACATGTGGTAGATTCTGTAGATCATGCAGTATAGCTTTATGCACACCGTCCTCCTGAAGGTGGTACAGAAACAGAAGCACAATTGGATACGGGTACTATACTGCAGATGATAGAGACCCCACGGACTTAGTAATGCAGAATCAGAACACTGTAAATACAGACACAGTTATTTAAGGATAAATGGTGATTTTTTTCATAGCATAGTGCTATTTCTGTTGGCTGTCATATTATATCCCCAGTCACAGATAAAGTTTACCATGAGGCTGTTTGGCTGTTTTACTCAGCTACTCAGCTCCTGGGTGAACGATGTGCTGTGCAGAAAGGCCATGCCTGGGTCTGTATTTTACAGTGTTTTCCCATGGGTTCTTCCACTATTTTCAAAGTTTTCAGGGTCTTATTAAGACCTTCAACTCACCTGGAATATTGATTTTTATATAAGAAAGAAGATGGGGACTCTGGTTTGATTCTGTATATGGTCTTATGCTTTTCGCAGAAACATTTCTTGGAGGCTGGCTTTTCATTTTATTTTGTTTTCTAGTGTTTGTTTTCAGTACCTTTGTTAAAAATCATTTCATTGTAACCAAGTCACTGTAAAAGTCATACAGATCTCTCATCAATGGAAGTAATAGTTCATTCTGGAGCCAAGTATTAGTATTAGCATAGCCTGAGAGTACAGATATAGGTTACCCCAAATGCTATGTCCCAACAAAGCAGGACTTTTGTGAAGTTGCTATGGAAACAGAACAAAGTGTAAATAAATTAAGATACTTTGCAAATACATTGGTCGGGGTAGGTCATTCAGGTGGGGCTCAAACCGGGTGGTGGAATGTCCAGGCCTCAGGTGTGAGCTTATCAGGTTCTAAGGTTTTGGGTTGATGGAGGAGAGGGTCTGTTTGTACACTGAAAGGGATTTACCTACTAGAGAGAAAGATGATGCAGATTCCAGTGGGCAATAAATGGATGTCTAAAGGGCTAAGATAGCCCAGGATACTTTGCCTCTAGACCTGAAGTGTTGCAGCCTCTCCACAATCACTAAAACCAGAATCAGTTGACTAGCTTCTGTAGAATACTCAGTGCAGGCACGGTTTCTTTGGGGGAACTACGGTTCTTACCCATCTTGTTTTCTATTCTGCTGGTCTGGGGGTCTGTTTTGTGCTGCCACCATGTCATTTTGCTACTAGGGCTCTGGGGCCTGAAAACCAAGCTTGGCTGTGCCTTGGCATTCCCCTCACCCAGGACTCTGGTAAGGCAGGATGGTTTGTGCTTCCTCATTAGTCTTAGAGACAGATTTCCAGTTCTGTGAAGAATGCCATAGAATCTCGATCGGCTTGCTGGTGAGCTATAGACTGCACAGGGCTATTTTAATTTGCCCTCAAATCATTGAAATTTCTGGCTATGATTTCTTATTTTCCTCTTTTTTTTTTTTTCCTGACAGAGTTAGTCCTCAGGCCCTGACGTCCTTCCCACGGCTTGCTCTGTGGAAGCTCTCAACTGACGTTTTAAAAAGTACACATATGGAGGCCAGAGGACCACTCTGGGGCGAGTCTCTCTCCACCTTTCTGTGAGGGTCCCTGGATTTCACAGCAGTGTCTTTGTTTACTGAAATTGGGTTTACAATTTCATTTACAAGATTGTTTTGGTTGTTCCTCTTTTTAGAATCTCTAGCGCCTTATCACATTCTTTCATATCCTGAATTGTATTCTTTAATTTATGCACCTGCTTATTTGTACAATTCCTGAAGTCATTCGTTCCTTTTTCAATTGTCTCTTTGAATTTTTCTTAAAATAGTATTTTTTATTTTTTACTGTCATACTATATTTAACTGGAGTTCTAGAAAAGACAAGGCTCTTCCATGGTAATACAAAGCAGATCACGGGTGTCTGGTGGGGACACTGCAAACAGTGGCCTTGGAAGGGGCAGGAGGAAATTCCAGCTGGGTGGAGATGTTCTGATGAGGGAGAGATTTAAGGCCTAGGTACCTTGCAAAATCATACAGATAAATAGGAATAAAAAGAAAGCATAGCATGAGCATAGATTTTCATTGAAATATTTTAATGTTTAAATGATGTGCAAGCAGTTTCAACACGGATTAAATTAAGAGATTTCCAGACCCACTACTGTGTGATGCAGTAGAATCCACTACAGAAATAAAGGCCCACAGGGGCTGGAGAGATAACCAGTGCCTAAGCCGGCTGGCTGCTCTTTCAGAGGACCCAGAACCACATAGTGGCTCCCAATCAGCTGTAAGTCTAGTCTGGGGGATCTGTTGCCCTCTTCTAGCCTCCAAAGGCACAAGATACACACATGGTGCACAGTCACATATGCAGTCCAAAACACCCATATACATTTTAAAAAATAATTAAATAATAAAGGCACAGGCTAAGTGATATATATAGATGTGTGTCATGCGTGTTGTGAACATACAGGGTGTTAAAATAGTATTTTTATTGGGAATTTATATAGTGCACCCAAATCACACTCATTCGCATTCTTCCCACCCCTGTGTTAGCTTCCCCAAAACAAAACAAAACAAAACAAAACACCAAGTCATGTTTGTGTTGCCCATATACTCGTCAGGTCATTGGCAAGTTCCCAGTGGCCAACCTGGTAAAGATAACTGAGTTTTCCCCACTCCCCTCCCCACAACCCCAAGCTCTGCCTGAAGCCATCAACTGTGAAGAGCTACCCTTCAGTGTTGTGTGATACTTTGACTGTCTTCTGACAAATAAAACTTGCTTGGAGTCAGAGGTTGGAGCCAGATGCTAGTTGACCTGAATTAACCATAGAGGTTTGGAGGACTGTAGACAGAGAGGAGACAGGAAGTAGTAAGGCGGGGCAGAGAGTATGTAGGCCTTCTAGATGGAGGAAAGGAAGAATTAGGAGGCAACTGGTGACTTCCCCCTGCTTCTCTGATCTTTCATGTTCTTTCTGACATCTGACTCTGAGCTTTTATTGACAAAGATTAATTAGATTAACATGTCATCAGGCATCCAACCTTTGGGGCACGATTTCCCAAGATAGCTGCTTGCCTGTGGCTTTGCAGCCACCAGCACCCACTGGAGCTCCATGTGGGAACTGAGTCCACAGAATTTTCCTTCCCACCCCTGAACCCCTTAGTGAGTTTGGTATTCTCTGTAGCAGCCCTTCTGCAGTAGTCTCCACAAACCCCAAACACCACAGCGCCTGGGCTCTGAATACCCCGGAGTCGTTCTCTCACCCAGGGCCGGCTCTGCCTTCAGTACCTTCTGTGCTCATGCTCCCTGCCCATCACAGTGCTGCTGTTGCCCATTTCCCTGTATCCACCTTTCAGATGGTCTCCTTCTCCCTGTGGATTGTGTGCTTCCCCTAGGCCCCCTCCTCAGGCTGCAGCCACACTAGGGGACCCTGGACACCTGCTCAGTCAACTGTCACATACTCTCAGCTCACAGTTATACATCATCTGTAGCGCCTGTCCTCAGCCAGGCCATGTATCGCCTGTGTTCTCTGCCCAGACCCTGCTACACGATGACAGCCAGGCTTACACTTCAGTGTCATCGTCAGCAGACTTGGTGAGACAACTCGGAATTCTTAAAGGGGGAAAGTAGCCAAAGAGATAGATAGAGACTTTTTTTTCCAAAGTTAAAAAATGGGAAACCATATTATGATAAAGGGAGTTAGATCTCTGCATGATTCTACAATGGATAGTTTGAAAATCAAACAATTAAATGATAGGGTAATTACCTGGGATTCACGTGACATTTATTATAATCATTACTGGTTTGGTAATTCTTGTTTCATTTCTAAAAACATTGGTTAATAGCAGTGCCAAATGTGAGAAATTGACTGATAAGTACAGGTCTTCAAAAAAAATCACTGAAACAGATAATAGAGCTATTCAGATACACACAGAGGAGTTTTTTAAAAAGAGACAACCAATTATACTATGAAATTGGAGAGTAGATTCCAAGGTTATCAAATAGCTAGCCTTAATTTATCCAGTCACCAACATGAACAACCACCAAGTAACAGGTATCACCAAGGCTACGGAAGAGCTCACTAAACACTTGTGGAAATATCAATTCCTTAAATCTCCTCAAATCTAATATTTCCAAAGGAATTCAGTGAGTTCTTCCATAGCCTAAGGAAGTGATATTCTCATTTGATACGTATTCACCTTTTGTGAGGCAGATGTTAAATTTATGGGTAACTATTAATTGAATTATCCCACATGACTGGGAAAGACTTGGTTACAGCAGTATTGGAACCTGAAACTCAGTTACAGCAGAGGACCTGGTGGAAAGATGACGCTAGGACCATTGAACAATGAAGTATGGCTAGAGGTATTGATTTCTCAAGTCCAACTTCTGGGAGAGGCAGATTATGTTGATGTATGAAGACAATCAGTGAACCAGAGAGAAAAGAATACCAATGTCACAAGAGACATTGTCCCCTTTTAAAAAGATGAGATAAGTCAGTCAAACCAGAAGGAAGGCTGGGTACCCTCCAGCTCCCCATCCGAGGTGTGGTAGCTCTCACTTGGGGTTGAAAACAGAATCACAGAAAATTCAGTTTCTCGCAGAAAGCTTACATGAGTACTTTATTGGCAGTGTCTCTAAGGAACAACATTAACACTGTATGTGGCTGGTGTTGTGATTCAGTGGGGTGCAGGGGTCACGAGTAGGAAGGCATCAATATGGTCTCAGAACGTCAGGACAGTCCGGATACTGAAATATGAAATATAAGATGTTGGTTCACATTTCCTGAACTCATGGTCCCCGGAGGGTAAATAAAGTATGTGTTATGAGTCTCAATGAAAACCATCTATAACAGACATTTCATACTGGCTATTTGCCACATATTTGTAGATGCTTTTTAGGCATTGTCTCATTTAAACTTCATCCTAAGCAGCAGCATTATAAGGTCAATTATAACATTTTCCCCATTTTGGAGACTGTGAAAACTGAGGCTTAGCATTATAAAATGCCCTAGGTCGTACATGTGTGTGCAGAGCCTGAACCATCACAGAAGTCCCATCTTTGCTCTTCTCCCATTTCTCCTTCATTTCTGTTGGCCATTTCCCCTACCGTAAAAATAATCTCTTTCCCCCAACCACCCCATAAAAACAATCTTTCCCCCTACCACTGCAAAAAAAGAATCTTAAAGCTCACCTCTTTCCAGAGCGAAGCAGCTCAAATGCTTCATTTATTTTCTCAAATGGTAAAACATGGGTAATTAACGGCTCCAGTGGAAACTTGTTAGCCATGAAATCAGCCACAAGCTTGGGGACAGAATCTTTACTCTTATAGCCTGAAAGGAGAGAGCAGCACCGTGAGATCCAGCCAGGGGGCAGGCAAGAGAATTAGACAAGAGATCTTCCAAAGAAATCAAGTTCCTAACAGTGCACAGGATGCCACCTGAGCGGCAGATGCGGGACTCAAACACCCTCTGCATGGCGTTAATGTCTTAGGACATGCCACCTGATGTCAGGGTCCCTGGCTGATGACAACGGCTCAGTAGATCTTCCCTAGAAATCATAGTGCAGATGTTTATAGCCAAAGGAAGGGAGTGTAGGCAAACATTACTGCCTTGGGCTTTCTGTGTCCTGTGAGGCATTTTTGGACCTTACAGAGACACAAGTAGAAGGAGCCAGGAAAGCCCTGGCTCATTTATAGGGAGCATAAATGATTTCCTGCATTAGTTCGTGCTATAGAGAGAACAGTGATTTTCATGCTGCCTTCTGAAAACTTTCTGTTATAAAAGGGAAGAAATTCTGAAAAAAGTTAGGAATTAGATCCTCAAAGCTGGGGAGATGGTTAAGGAAATAAAGTTCTTTTTGTTTTTTCCTGACATTAGATTTTTATTGATTATCTGGGAATTGCACACAATGCCACCGATCACACTCACCCCTCAGTCCTCCCAGTTCACTCTGTAAACCTGTGACCTCTCTCAAGAAAAAAAAAATATACCAAGTCCAATTCATGTTGCCTATATTCTCACTGGAGCATGGCCAAACTCCCAATGACCGGCTTCCTAGAGAAAACTGAGTTCTTCCTCACCACCACCCCACCAGAAGCCACTAACTGTGGAGACCCATGCTTGAGAACCCTTGTCACAATTTTTAATAATTCTATTCAATGGCTTCCTTTCTGGACTGCATCTTTTAGGGTAGGGAGAGAGGTTGTCATGGCAACTGTGTTGATCTCCAGAACAAAAAACAAAACAAATAAACAAAACCAAGTAACATCAAACAGTGGATTCAGTGCTGGGGGAGCCTGTAACTCTAGGTCTGCAGAGCAGAAATTGGGAGATTCCTGGGATTGGCTGGCCAGGAAGTCTAGCCTGACCATGAGCTGCAGGCCACTGAGACCCCAAGTGTCAATGAACAAGGCTGATTGCTCCTGCGTAGCTACATCAAATGTTCTCTTACTCCACACACATCCACACGTCCCCCTTGGCACTCAGGAACACATACAGAACTTTATCCTCAGCTGTGAATACATACCACCAAATATTGCTCCTTTCCAGGTGCGTCCCAGCAACAGCAACAAGGGGTTCACAGAGAGGCTTTGGGAATTAGGAGGCACCCCAACAACGACACTTACACCACATGCTGCATGGCTGCTTAACAGGGAAGACATCTGCAATAAAAATAATATTTAAAGTGGATTTTCTTGTGGTCTACTCTCATACATAGTTTCATGTCATATGAAGGTATGTACAGAGAATTTTTTTTTGAGAGAAAGAGCAAACAAATGAATTTATATTCAATTTTTCCTTATCCACTAATAAAGAAGCAAGTCTCTTTGTGAGCCTGTGCAGTCTGGGTCCTCCAAGGAGAATATTGTTTCCTCATCACGTGACTCTCAGGCTGCCTATTCATAGGTTCACTCACTGTCATGGTCCATTAATTACAGTTTTGAAGTTTGCACTCTAAGGGAGAATTTTGATGTTGAAGATGTAATGATGACAGCAGCTAAAGTTGTCTCTTATCCATTTGTCAACCTCCCTTTTTAATTAGTCCCTACTGCGGGGCTGAGATCAAGAACGGGCATGTTTTCAGTGGCTGTGCCTCCAATGTGTTCATTGGTTTACATTATTCTGTTATCTGTAGACATCCAAGAAGTTTTCACATTTCAATTCTTTCATTTAAAATTCTGTAGTAAAAGGTGATTTTTAATCCTCAAAGATACATGATGCCCAGTCTTTTGATATTGAAATATGACATTTAAAAACCAGATGTCCTCAGAACACATGGATATCAGACTTTTGGATCTTCACATCTACTGGCAACCCAGGCTCAGAAGAGCAAACAGGGAGACTGTCTACTGAATCCCAGAAGAGCGATGGCCGTGGGAAACCAGAACCCTGAGTAAGAAAGGACTCCCCATTCACAGAGGCTACGCTAGCTTCCCTTGACATCTTGTCTCAGTTCAAGGCTGAGAAGAATGTCACTCTCAGGGCTCCATTCCCATTCTTTATTACCAACTCTGCCAAGGCTTTCTGGAGGACCTCAGTAATGGTGATTCTTTAGGTCTCTGGGGATGCTTCTCTAGAACGCCAGAGGTCTTAGGTTGGCTGATATGTACTGGAGAAGTTACATACTTAGCAATGTATGGTGTTTGCAACTATATGAATAATGTTCATTTTGAAAGTTTAAGCACTGTAAGCTTGGCAATAGCCTTTCTTATCATTATCTCCAGCTGACTTAATAGAGTGCTTATCATACAGCAGCTGGTTCCATGGTAAGTGTTTTACATGCACTGTGTCATGTAGATCATAAATAACCCTACAAAATGTGCATCTCTTTTCTTCTTTTTTTTGTTTTTGGTTTATTGGAAGAGGAGATAGAAGGGGCAGAGTGGGGTAGGGTCCACTCCCTGGGTGCGAGAGTAGTGGGAAGGAAGTAGGGAGGGAGGGAGGAAGAGAGAAAGACAGAGAGAGAGAGACAGAGACAGAGACAGAGAGGAGAGACAGAGAGTCAAAATGTGTATCTCTAAAATATAGGGTATATGACAGATTCTATGAAATTTATTTTGAAAAGTATTTACTCCAAAATGTAGATCTGGTGTTTTTGTCAACCGGTACCCTGCTGTCTCAGAGATGAAAACATGGTGATCCATTAAAACAGCCACTCCTGTACATGTTTGATGCGAATGAAATAATACTTTGCCCCATATTACTCATTATTCCTTTGGGCCACATGATGAGACTTGAAAATGCTTTTCAGAATAGTTTAGTTCAAATATTATATAATATTAAGAATGTGGAAGAAAATCTATTCATCCTTTTAGGTCCAGAATTTGTTTTAGAATTCCCTTGATGAATTGATTAAAAAAAAAACTCAATGAAAAGCTTTCTGTATTAATGATTAATGGAGCATTATTACATGAGAAAAACTCATAGAACTGAAAGGATGAAACGTTTATCACAGCACTGGATTAATCAATAGGAGAAGGAAACCGGAGATGGAAAATTACCATCTAAAATAGCTTTCTGCATGAGATTTCTATTTTGCTGTCTGGAGCACATTATGGATGGCAGAAGGACAGATCTCAAGGCATGCCACAGTACCTACCATGGTGTCAAGGCGACCGATTACTTCAAAGGAGAAGTCCACCCCTCCATCGGTCATCTCCTGGATTACTTCGTGGATGGGTTTGCTGTAGTCTAGAGGGTTGATGCACTCAGTTGCACCCAATTCTTTGGCCTTCTTAAACTTGTCTTTGTTGATGTCCACAGCGATGATCCTGGCTGCTCCAGCTGTTTTACAGCCAATGATGACAGACAGACCAACACCTCCAAGGCCAAACACAGCACAGGTGGAGCCTGGGGTCACCTATGTTTGCAGAAAATACAAAAGATGGACCAAAGAGTGATCACTAGGAAGTGCTCCATGATGCACAAGGCACCTTGCTTTGTCCTCTGTCATGGCCACTCAGACGTCATTCCACCTGCTTCCAAAACCTCTTCTGGCTATAGCTGCCTGAAGGGGTACAACATTGGTTTTCAAAATTTGCTCTAAATTAGATATAAGTGGGGAGTTACCATTTTTTGTTAATCTCAGGATCCAGTAACAGCCTCTACCAGTTAATTCGAATCTCTGCAGGTGGAACCCCATTCTAATCTAATGGGAATCCCCTGTGAGACCAGCTGTTCTGGACGATCTTTGAACTCAGCATGGCGCTGACTTTCCTCTTCCCAGGCCACACAATAACCTCTTACACATACACAAAAGCAATTTGTATACATGAAACTGGAAAATTTCTGTAACCCAGTAAGCCTCTCAACCGATTCAGCCATTCAAATTAGACCAAGTCAAACCGAATTAGAAAATGCCCAGGTTTAGTGGATTCAGTACTCACAGATAGCCTTCCAGCTCCCACACAGAGAGGAGAAAACCATGTGTCTGTTTACTGTGGGGGGGGGGGGCAGTTTAAATACCCTGTGGGAATGGCTTTGAACATTACTAGGGGAGGGCCTGATGTGGGATTCCCCTCTGTATGCCGTGAATATCATTGATTGATAAAGAAACTGCTTTGGACCTAGAACAGGTCAGAACAGGGCTAGGTGAGGAAAACTAAACTGAATGCTGGGAGAAAGAAGACAGATTCAGGAGATGCCATGGAGCCACCAGAGGAGAAGACACAAGAAGCCAGGTGAAACCTTGCTGGTAGGCCATGAGCCTCATGGTAAAATATAAAATAATAAAAATGGTTAATTTAAGAGATAAGAGTGAGCTAGAAATATGCATAAACAAATAGACCAAGCAGTATTGTAATAAATACAGTTTCTGTGTGATTATTTGAGTTATGGGCAGCCTGGAACAAACAAGCAGCCTCCTTACAACAGGGGCCACCATTTGGTGGGCTTTCTGAGATGCAGCAGGGTTTGGAGAGAGATGGGAGAGGGGGCCTGGGATGGAGCTTGCACTAAAACATCTCAGACTGTTTGGATATATGGATGCCAGGGACTGGAGTGAAGTTTGTACCCAAACAGAAACAAATGATCATGGTTACTCCAGGAGACTGCAGGGTAGTCCAACCACCCTTCAATTATTAACTCCTTGGTTCACTATCGTTCAGTAGGCACAACCAGGGTAACTGGAGCAGAAGTCATCTGGGAAGCACTGACAAGTCATCCCTGGCTTAACAGGAAAGTGGAAAGGAAACTTTAAGAAAATACAGCAAGAGACCAATGTTGTCTTTGTGAGACTTTAAGCCTGACTTTTTTTAAAAAAGAAATCAATGAAAAATACTGAAACAATAGCTGATCTGTATTTTAATAATAATGATTGAAATCCTTGTTCACAAGTACACGTGGCTTGTGAGGCTCACTCAGTCCTCCTGTTGAAACAAAGGGTAACTACATTTAGTGCTAAAAACACAGAAAAATACAGAATGTATCTATTTCCATAAACATTTACTTTCTCATAACTCAGAATTAGCGTTATTTTAATCTATAATGAAGACGTGAATTTTCTTCAGCGTTCAAATTTCTCTGGGCTTATTTTCCTATTAATATTTTAATCAACACCATCAATTTGTGAAAATGATGTGGGAGAATCCTAGAGTCATAGACTGATGTTTTAAAGGATCTACTAATAACTTGCTCAGGAAATACTAGGTCACACACTGTTGAGGTTAGCTAAAGGAGCATTGTCTCAAATGCGATGTGCACACACTATAAGAAAGAAACTGTAGGAAAGGTAGACCTCTAACACGACCGAGATTTAAATTTTTTGGGAAAAAGTTGCTGTTAAGGTTTGTTCTCAATCCCCATAACGAAAGGAGACACCCCAGCCCGCACCTGGCCTTATAAAAGCTCACATTCATTGTGATGCTCTTTCAAAGAACACCATGCAGCTCAGAGGGGCTGCACTGGTCCACTGCCATTAAGTCCTGGTTCATCACTAAGCCTGGGTTTTCTTTTCAGGAAGTTTCCACCATGCAGGCAGGTTGGCTCTCGGTAGCAGTGCTGGTCTTTATTTTAAAAACACTGGTGGCAGCATTTGTGCCATGTGGATGTCCCCACTTTGACTTACTTTAGAGATAACAGTGATGACATCTCCACTTTAAAATCTTCCATTGGTCCCAAATGGCCAAGCATTCCAGTTTCTGACTCTTGTATGTTTTATTGCTCAAGTGTATCTTGGGACTGGGACATAACAGAGCTTTGCAGACAGCAGCAAATCCAAGGTGTTACAGCTGCGGATCTGCATAAGTTTCAAATAATTTCTGTGAGAGGCCAGTTTCTTTGGGAACTAGGCAGAACTGGATGCATATTATTATAGAGCTTTTCTTTGAGTGTATGGAGGGAATTCTCAATGGAGTTGGACAATCCTATATCTTTTCTACAAAAACTCTCTCTGACGCCTGTGAGCAATTTCTTTCATTTGGTCCCAACATTATGCACGTAACTTGGTCCATGGGCCACTGTCCATCTTACCTTGGCGACTTTGACAGCAGAGCCATAGCCAGTTGAGAACCCACAGCCGATGAGGCAGACTTTGTCCAGGGGTGAAGCCCCATCGATTTTAGCCACTGCCATCTCATCTACCACAGTGTACTGGGAGAAGGTGCTGGTGTTGGTGAAGTTGTAGATTGACTTCCCCTTGCAGGTGAACCTGGTGGTGCCATCAAGCAAAGTCCCCCGAGGCTGTGCCAACCTGGCCAGTGAAACCCAGCAAACAAAGGACATGAGACAGAAGAAAGCCAGAGTGCACCCTAATTGTGCAAGAAGACAGTGAGAAACCTACTCATTCTTCATACAGAAGTTGCTCTCCGGGTGCTTGCAGATCCTGCATTTTCCACACTGGGGAGAAAAGAGCGGGATGACTTTATCGCCTGGAAGGGGAACAAGAAAAATGGCTTAAATGTCTACCCAGGAATTAATAAGGCAAGAATATGAAGCTTTCATGTAGAGATGTGTGCCCTAAAAAGGTTTCCCAGATATATGACCCCTCTGCACTATGTCTTGCTTAGTGGTATTTCATTTGTATTTTAATCAATAAAGTAAAAAAAAAAAGTAAAACAGCTACACTACCCAGCCTCACAGACCAGGCAATGGTGACATGCACCTTTAATCTCAGGAGACACTCTAGTTTGCATAGAGACCAGGTGATAGTGGTGCATGCCCTTAATCCCAGACCTAGAGAGGAATATAAAACGGGAGGAGACAGCTCTCAGTCTCTTTCTGAGATTCCTGGAGCCAGGATCCCCATTTCGGACTGAGGTAGAGGTAAGAACCAGTGACTGGCTGTTTTGCTTTTCTGACCTT
The DNA here is from genome assembly GCF_903992535.2 of Arvicola amphibius. Lineage (NCBI taxonomy): Eukaryota > Metazoa > Chordata > Mammalia > Rodentia > Cricetidae > Arvicola > Arvicola amphibius. Next base: position 44,681,017 of record NC_052060.1, on the reverse strand, counting down.
TAGGTTAGCTTTATATTAACACACAAAAGAAATTCCTGTATAGTCATGCATGGGTCCTTGCCTTGCTGCCTTACTATTCATCCAGGTTTATATGTGCCTAAAGTTTCTCCAAAGAAAAGGGAAATGTAAAAACATCCATTTCCACTGATAGCAGTTAACTCTCCTTGTGTGCCTCATTATCTAGGGGCTTTGTTCCTATTAGCCAGATCAAACCTTAGATATACTCACATCTAAGTATAAATATATACTTTAGTTGTTATGAATTGTAACTTCCTATTGGATGTTGGAGAAATCTGATATTTTTCATAATAGTTACAATAAAACTAAAATAAAAACAAACATACTAGAGGAAATTGTTTATAATAAAATTAAAGCAAACTAAATTTCATTATAAGATAAAATTAAAAAGATACTTTTAATAGCTAATTGTTTACTTCTTAAAAAGACTTATCCTGTTTTTATGTGTATTTCCGAGTACTGTGTGTGCTCTTGTGTGTGGTGCTCTTGAAGGCCAGCAGAGGGCGCAGGGTCCCGAGCACTGGAGTTACAGGCTGTCAACTGTCTAATGGATGACCTCACCACCAAGTCGTTTCTCCATCACCCAGGTTTTGGTTTTTCAAAGTGATTGTGCCTCTCTTCTTATGAAACGAATGCTTTAAGAATAATCTTAGTTGTTTTTGAGGACGCAGACTGAAATGTGACAGAGAAGGGACAACTTGCTCTGGACATCTCAGTCCTTAACAATGAGTTAGAGATTTCCCCTGAGAAAGAAGAGGCAACTTTTGTTTTTTTTTTTTTTTTTTTTTTTTTTTTAGATAATTGTTTATAAACTATCAAATTTTTTTCTGCTATAGACAAAGCATCCTGAGAAGTAAAGGTATTGTTTTACTCTAATTTTGTTTCCAAGAAAGAAAACAGAAAAGCTTAACTCTAGCCAGACAAGTTGTTTCCTTATTTTCTGGTTATTTGCAATGCGAGAGACATCTGACTCTACTGGCTAAAGTGATCTTTTTGGAGGTGAACGCAATTTTTGTTTTTAAATCACGTGTGCTACCTATGTTATCGAAAAAAAATCATGAGTTGATCACTATGTTTCATAGATAAAATGAATGTGTGATGACACCACGGAAAATTGATTCTTACTCAACCTTTACCTGTGAATACAAGCAGCAGAGTTAAAATAAAAACCAGGATAAGGTAATAAGCAGCGTGCCACCCACCACCTCCAGCCCCAATTAGTGATAATAAAACGGTGTTCGTGTTTGGAGGCCTCTGGCCATGTTCTTCCTGCTGGAGTTTCCTCTTGTATTAGTCTTCTATATTGAAGAAGGAAGAGCATATAGTGAAGCGGGAGCCATCATGTGGATGCAATGCGGTTAAACCTACGGCATCCTACAGGAGAGGCATCCTGAAGCCAAGCGAGCAGTCGGGTCTCTGAACTCAGCACAGAGCATCTTCCCTACATCTAGGCTCTCAGAGCCTGGATCTACAGCTCTTGCCTTTGCCCTGTTTGTAGGTCTGTTTGGATCCTGAAAAATCCCTGGTGCTCAGCGACACTGAAGTAGAAGTTAGCAGACTGTGAACTCTGAAGGTCACACTGGAGACTCTAACTTGGCACCTGACATATTGTCAATAATAAATTGATATAAAAAGATAAAAGACATGATTGGATGCCACAGGACAGAGGCATGCAGGGAGGAAGGGGTGGAAACCCTGTGACCTTGGGCCATCTTTTAAGTCTCCTACTGCCTGGGCTTCCTATTTTGGGAGGGATGCTCTTGGGACCAGAGCCAAAACATAAGCCCTGAGGGTAAAGAATTCTGTACCTGGTTTGACAGACGTCACCCCTTCTCCAACGCTCTCCACGATACCAGCTCCCTCGTGGCCAAGAATTACAGGAAAAGGTGTGGCTATGCTTCCGCTAATCGCGTGATCATCTGAGCGGCAGACCCCCGTGGCCACCATCTAAAGATGAGAGATCGATTTTACTCAGCCAAGATAGCGACTGTGAAAATTTAACACACCTATTCTGAAATGGGGCTTCTCAGGAGCTTGCTAACAATCCCTATTGCTTCCAGATTGTATTTAGGGCCAAGATTTTTTTCGTGCTTTCATCTCTTCTGCCAATTAAACAGCTTAAATGGTAATGATCATATGAGCACCAAGAAATTACCTAATATTAATTGCTTTTGGACTCAAGATGTTTAGCACTTTACAAACACATAAATATTTTTAAAAGTTTTTAGGGATTATGTTAAATTTCAAACTTTCAGCAGCTGATGTCAACAGCTAGGCTTAGCAACAGGCTCATTCATTGTCGGGGTGGCCATATGATATGGGATGTTAATGGACATTTGGACACATCTATGGAGTATTTCCTGACTTTTTCAAACCTAACATTTTAGATGGTGAAAAGGGACTTTACCTTAATGCGGACTTCATGGGCCTTGGGGGGTGCGACTTCTATGTCCTCGATGGAGAAGGGCTTCTTGGTCTCCCATAGCACAGCTGCTTTGCACTTGATCACCTGGAAGATGAAGTGTCACTGCAGCTCCAAGGGGATCACCGCAACTGTGTCTCTCTATTTCCCATGCCCAGCGTCTGTCCTAGGTCTGCACCCATTGTTACATAGAAATGGACACTTCTCATTTACAAGGAGTCAAAACACCCTTAAAAACGGGTGACACCATAGTAGAAGGTCAGGAAAGGAAAGGCCATACACCGGGATGCGTGGGTGTGTGCTCTTTTGGGGCACTCTAACACTAACTTTTATTCTTGTACTCATTGGTACTAAAATCATTGGGTATATATTTAATTCTAAAGTATAATTATTAATATGTTTTTGAAGTGCTTAAGAGCAGAACCTGGGACTTTGTGCGTTCTTGGCAAGTACACTGTCACAGAGTTAAATGCCAGGCTTTGGATTTCTGAGACATAGTCTGAGAAGCAGCCCAGGCTGGCCTTGAACTAGGAACCTTTCTGTCTTGGCTTTCCTAGCACTGAGATTTCAGGGAGGGTCTATCATACCTGGCTGTATTGTTATTTTTCTGTTTTATGCAGTATAAACTCAAGCCGATGATCACCATAGCGCTGTTACTGACCCTACACCTAAAAGCTTGGATTCCCTAGTCTCTCACTTCTTGCTTAGTTGATAGGATTGGGTTTCCACTTATGCTGCATAAATTCAGTCTGTCTTTTAACTTTCTCAGTCATTCTTTATCCTAACTACTTCCCTTGAAATGTGATATGCCATCCTAATCATGACCAGAGGTGAAAGAAAATAAAGTGAATTGGAACAAAACTACTGGCCACTGCCCCTTCTGTGCCGATTCTCCACTCATCTTTTCTATACCGAGTCATGCCACACCGTGGATGCAGAAGTCTCCAACCCCTGTTCTCACTGTGAGCTGTTGGACCTTTGACCCACTCCTAAAACAGCCCTTATGCCAACAGAAACACAGGCGTTATAATTAGGCAGTTGGATAGCACAAATCAGTTAATTATGCTGAATGACTGCTTGCGTGTCTCAGTACCATATATAGATTGAACAAGTAAGGGGGCTTTGTGGAAATCTTAGTACCACATGTGTGTATTCTCAGTGTTAGAAAGTGATTCAGTTTTTCTTAGAATTAGTTGATGTAAAGCTGGATGATTTTTTAAGAGAGAAGAAACAGTTCTATAGAGTTTCTAGACCCCTCCAAATCACAGCATGCATGGTAATGTAAATCACTGTGGATGATTCTAAAGTTTAGAAATCAATCCACCTCTTATCAGATATTTTATCTAAGGTTATTGGGACAGTTCTACTATGTTTCCGAGTCAAATTCCTCTTACAAAAGTATTGGCAGATTTAAATTTACTGTTTTCATAAGAAATCTATGATTACATGCTGGACTGTGGTGGTACATGCCTTTGATCCTATCACTTGGGAGGCAGGGGCAGGTGGATCTCTGTTAGTTCGAGGCCAACCTGGTCTACACAGTGATTTCCAGGACAGGCAAGGCCGTTACAGAGAAACCGTGTCTAGACAAACTAAACAAACAAACAAAAAATAGAAAGAAATCTGTGATTCCAAAGAACAGCCCACTAAGGTATCTCGATATAAATACAGACTTCTCTGTAGAAGATCTCTTTAAACCTTTCTGTTTACAGGGTAGTCACAGTTGGCTCAGAATGAATTCCCTGTGCTGCAGAGTTAGTGAGGAGGTGAGGACGTCCCCAGATCCAGAGTCTGTGCTCTTGTAGAAGACATTTAGCAGCAGCCGGGCTGCACTGTGGTCCAGTGCACACCCTGTGCTATAGCACACACCACACACTGCCTTTCAGTGCCTGTCATTCTAAGTTAGAAGTCAGCATCTTTAGGCAAGTTAATGAGAATATATTCCCAACAGCAAGACCTTTTTCTTACTTTTCCGGCTGTGCTCATGTTGTCTGTCCTCGCTGCTGGCAGGAGATTGATGGGTCCCTGTATGCTCTTTCTTCCCGCAGTACCCTGGGCCAAGGTTGCACACAGATTTTGTTAGCTGGGGTGTCAGCTGATGCCACACGTGATCTGACCATTTATGTCACACCCATTAGTTTATCCTTACTTCACATTAAGTGAAAACAAAGGGCACTGCCTGGCCTGTCAAGGAAAACTTGTTCTGAGGATGTGGTGTTAGGCTCCACATTTCCTTTTTCACCTATCTCCCTCTCTCGGTTCACTCTTTCCCTGTTTCAGCTGCACTCTCCCCTTTCTCAGACAGGTTAGAGGTCTGCTTTCCTTTGCTAGGGAAAGTATTAATTTAAGTCTACATGGAGCATAGTAAGGAGGACAGGAGACAGTGCAGGGCAGATGGGGTGGACAGACAAAGCTTCAGGGGAGGAAGGGTTGGTGTCCATTCCTCTTCAAAGCAGAGAGGCACCCTCAAGCACAGAAAAGGTGCTGGGACCCCTGGAATTTCTGCAGCACACACTACTGGTCAGTATTGACCAAGGACCAGTGGTAGCATGGAGCTGGTCCAGAGGGTGGCAGTCATAAGTAAGAGAGAGACTCCACTCCTTACAGAAGACAGTGCCTACAGCATGCCCTATTCCTTCTCCTGAGAGAACTTGGGCATATCTCCTTGCTTTTTGCCGTGATCTCCTTCTCTGTAAGATAAGGATGAGTTCGAGTGTCACTTCAATGACTGTGGGGAACGAGTAGAACAGTGCACACATGTGCTGATCATGGAGCCACATGGGTTGGGGCAGCTCAGTGAGTTCCAGCTACAACTGGCATGCCTGAACACAAGCTCAGAATACACTAGAGGAGAAAGGCAGAGAGTGCGCAGTCAGCTCTGCAGTAAGCGCTAGGAGACAAAGCTATTCTCACGGAGGACTCAGGAGACTTTAGAGAGCTTGCACTTGAGTTGGTCTAAAGAATGAATGTTTTGTCAAATGGGCCAAAAGTCCCTTAATTCATGTCCATTGTCCTTTGTTTAATGGCGTGAGATTAGGATCAAGAACATACATTCGATTTTTATTGAATATCGATTTTCTCCCAATGTTAGTGGGCCATAGCACATACCACTCCTTAATTAAACAAGCGGACAACACATATACATAAGCATATGTACAATTCTCTTGGGTTGTCCAGGAAACAATGATGATGTCCATGTACAATCTTAATTATGCAGGTGTAGAGAGTGGACTAGAGGTCACATGATCAAATTAGACACCTCTTCCAGAGGATGGCTGTCACCTTCAGTAGCCGTCTTTTTATATGATGGTCTGGATAGAAATCAGGCTTTCCACTAGTTTCACACTCCAACACCTTTAAGAGTCCACGAGATTTCTGTGTTTAAATAGTAATGGAAATATTCAATTTTTCTATCCAGCCCAGATGTGTAAGAAGTTAGTGGATGTTTATTATGCTCCCACGACCCTAGCAGGAGTTCTTCCTACATTGTTACACAATCTTAAGAGCAGCATGATGAGAGAGGTTTTCTTAGCCAGTATTACAGGTGAGGTAAGAGAAGTATGGAGATTCCCTAATGCCCTTTCTAAGACAGCAAGCATGCAACTGTGGGCGGGCAGGCTGGTGTTACGGAGTTTTATGGTGTGGACACGCAGGCAGATCACTATATCATCAAAGGACCGTGGATTTTGAACTTGTATTTTGAACAACTTATCTTAGGGATCATTCATATTCCCTCCCTCCCCTTTTCCCTCCCTCCCTTCCTTCCTCTATCTCCCTCACTCTCTCCCTCTCCCCTTCCCTCCCTCCATCTCTGAATGAGCATTGTTTTTAATTCTTCTGCCTTTTGGCTAGAGTCTGTCACTCATGTAGACCAGGTGTCCAGTTTGGGTTTGTTCCAGCACCTTCAAGTATAAAAAGAGGACGGATATGTCTCGAGGGTGGACAACAACACTGTCTTGCAAGGTGCCATAAGCTGTTAATTGGTACTGCTAAGACCTTAACACACAGCTCCCTGATTAAGAGACACATGCTCTCTGTACTGCCAAGAGGGCGTGGGGCAGTCCAAAGTTCATTCAGCTCTTTACCCACAAAGGTAGCCTCCATATTTTGTAAAGTCTAAAGGGAAAAAAATCATACGGATGGCCTGAAATTCATACGTCATCCTATTCAACTTCAGACTTTTGTAGGCCAAAGATTTTGGCAACATAACTCTGGTTAATATTTACTTAAAAGTTATTTGGAAAAGAGAAGGTTGTGTATTTACACTTTGTGTGTGTGTGTAAAGAATCAAGTAGCCTTCAACTGCTGCTGGCAGCAAAACATTCCTGGGTTAATGTTCTTAATCAAGACGAACCCAACACCAGACATTGAGAAGTTGCTTAGCATTTTACTTTGACACTGAAACCAAAGCTGGTGAGAGAGTGGCTGGGAACTTTCTTTCCCAAGCTTAGGATGCATCACCAACTTGGATCCTTATTTTGATATAAAGAGCATGAAGAGAACTTGGCAACAATTTGAGCTCCACTTCAGTCATTGGGGGAAAGGATGAGTCCTCCTGGGTCTGAATAAATAAGTCTGAGGCTCCTTTGTCAGAAAGAAAATTTGGAGAACCCTTAAAAAAGAATGCCAACGAAGCATCCACAAACAAACAGGGAATTTTGAGAACACTGTTCTTCAGAGGAGGAAAGTGTCATACTATGTTGGGGAATGCAGATAGGTCAAAGAGTCTTGTGGGTATTCTGGGGCTATCAAGAGTCAGTTTTGGAATTATGGAACCCTGAGCACTTCCTTATCTAATCTTGATGGGACTGTAGAACATCCGTGTCGTGTAGGGCAGGTAGCAGTGTGATCAATCTCCAACATGCTAGGGGGCAGTTCTCAGCTAGGTCTCCTGACCAATTCAGCTACCTTCTGAACATGAAGGACATGGCTTCTTTATTTCTAATGTCCAAATAAAAGGCAAATTTTTCTGGATTAGGGCACTGCTGGGTGCTCTAATGCTCTAGGACTTCAGGCACCAGGGTCCTTTTATTTTTGGACAAAGGCCTTGAAGTCAGATGGTTAGAATAAGAAACACTCAGAACCTCTTAGACAGAGGGAGTTGTTCTAGCACCCATTAGTCCACATGAAGTAAGCCTAGGGCCACATTAGTCAGAAGGAGAATATGCTATTCTCAGTTGGTAATAGATTGTATATCATGTTCTAGGTAGAAATTGTGACCTATTCTTAATCAGAAGGAAAATACCTGCTTTCATTATAGTCAAATGGCCCTATCCAAAGCCTCAGTGTGCATCTGTGATAGTCATAATGGAAATATTAAAAATCAAAGTCTTAGCCGGGCGGTGGTGGCGCACGCCTTTAATCCCAGCACTCGGGAGGCAGAGGCAGGTGGATCTCTGAGTTCGAGGCCAGCCTGGTCTACAAGAGCTAGTTCCAGGACAGGCTCTAGAAACCACAGGGAAACCCTGTCTCGAAAAACCAAAAAAAAAAAAAAAATCAAAGTCTTTTGTAGAAAAAAAACTATCTTTTTTTCATTATACATACCCATCAAATTTCCCACTCCCTCCCCTCTTCCCATTTCCTTCATATACCCCCCACCCTACCCCTATCCACTCTTCAGAGAGTGTAAGGCACATTGCTTTTAGGAAGGTCCAAGGGACTCCCTACTGTATCTAGGCTGAGCAAGATATCCATCCAAAGAGAGTAAGTTCCCAAAAAGCCAGTTCAAACCATAGGGTTAAATCTTGGTGTCACTACCAGTGGCCCCTCAGTCTGCCCCAGCCATGTAACTGTCAACCACATTCAGAGGGACTAGTGTGGTCCTATGCTGGTTTCTTCCCAGTCTGGCTGGTGTTGGTGAGCTCCCATTAACTCAGGCAGACTGTTTCAGGGGATTTACCCATCATGGTATTGGCCTCTTTGCTCATATTCTCATTCCTCCCACTCTTCAGCTGGACTATGAAAGCTCAGTCCAATGCTCCGATGTGTGTCTCTGCCTCTGTTTACATCAGTTGCTGGATGAAGGTTCTATGGTGATATTTGAGATATTCATCAGTCTGTCTACAGGGCAAAGTCAGTTCTCCTTGCCCCTCCCCTTCTCCCCTTCTTTTCTCCTTTTCCTCTCCCTTCTTCTCCCATTCCTATATTCCTAATTTTATCAGGTGATCTTGTCTATTTCAACTTTCCAGGTAGATCTATATATGTTTTTCTTAGGGTTCATGGTGTTACTTAGCTTCTTCTCTAGGATCATAAACTACAGACTTGATACCCTTTGTTTATAGTTAGTATCCACTTATGAGTGAGTACATACCATATTCATCTTTTGGGATCTGGGTTACCTCACTCAGGATGGTGTTTTCTATTTCCCTCCATTTGCATGCAAAATTCAAGATGCCATTGTTTTTTACTGCTGAGTAGTACTCTAATGTGTAAATGTGCCACATTTTCTTTACCCATTCTTTGGTTGAGAGGCATCTTGGTTGTTTCCAGATTCTGACTATGACAAATAATGCTGCTATAAGCATACTTGAACAAATTTTTTGTTTTTTGTAATATGATTGAACATATTTTGGGTATATGCCCAAGAGTGATATTGCTGGATCCAGAGATAGGTTGATTCCTAGTTTTCTGAGAAATTGCAATACTGATTTCCAGAGTGGTTGTACAAGTTTGCATTCCCACCAGCAATGGATGAGTGTTCCCCTTACTCCACATCCTCTTTAGCATAAGCTATCATTGGTGGTTTTGGTCTTAGCCATTCTGACAGGTGTTAAGATGGTATCTCAGAGTTGTTTTGATTTGCATTTTCCTAATGACTAAGGATGTTGAATATTTCTTTTGGCCATTTGAGATTCTTCTGTTGAGAATTCTCTGTTTAGTTCTGTTCCTCATTTTTAGGCGGGTTATTAGAATTTTGTTATCTAATTTCTTGAGTTCTTTATATAATTTGGAGATCATTCCTTTCTCTGTAGTGGTGCTGGTGAAGATCTTTTCCCATTCAGCAGGCTGCCTTTTTGTCTTATTGCATATGTTCTTTGCTTTACAGAAGCTTCTTAGTTTCAGGAGGTTCCATTATTTCTTGTTGCTCTTAGTGTCTGTGCTTCTAAGGTTATATTTAGGAAGTGGTCTTCAGTGCCCTTGCATTGAAGGCTACTTCCCACTTTCTCTTCTATCAGGTTCAGTGTGATCAGATTTATATTGAGGTCTTTGTGAGTTTTGTGCATGAGGATAGATATGGATCTATTTTCATTCTTCTATATGTTGACATCCAGTTATGCCAACACCATTTGTTAAAAATGCTTTCCTTTTTCCATTGTATAATTTTAGCTTCTTTGTCAAAAATCAGGTATTCATAGGTGTGCGTATTTGTATCTGGATCTTGTCAAGAACACACAGGGCACTCAAGCACATCTCTTCTGAACCAGGAAGCAGAATCCACTCCACTAGTTCTCAAGCAGGCTATAGCCTGACCACTACAGAACCACAGATCTTCCAACCTGATATATGAATGAAGGGAGCTTCTGACCTGTCCTTCAGAACCAGGGACTCTCAGATCTTCCCCAATGACCCAGGTGGCCTCAATCTTTTCTATCTAGAACCAAGGTAACTCTCAACTTTTGCCAGTAACTCAAGGGGGTTTCAAACTAATACCCCTCAACATCAAAAGCTTCAGGCACTTGCCAATGTTCAAGGGAACATTGACATACCTTTCCTTAGAGTACTAGGAGAACTTAGATATTCACCAATTGCCAAATGGACCCCATATTTACAACTTCAGAACAAGGGTGTCATATACATCCCCCATGACTGAAGAGAGCCTGAGACATATAACTTGAGAAGCAAAGAGGTCTCCGACTTCTCCAGTGCCCCCAAGAAAGCCACAGATGCAAGCCCTTTATAATCAACCAACCAAAGAATTACTGAAAAGTTACAATGGGGCTTCCGACTTTTCATTCCATAACCAGGGCAATTCAGACCTCCAGCTCACAACTCCATCAGCTCGTAGATATCCCCCTCAAAAGGAAATGAATTCACTAACTAAGGGAGCTAACACCTCGGTGTGAGTTCACCTCAGAGGACTGTCTTCTGAAGAGGGCTTTAAAATTATTTTCTTCAACTGCAGTAGACCCTGACTTTCATACTTTGCTAAAGGGGGACTTCTGTAACATGCTGTCTTTGAACAAGAAAACATTGTCTTCCTGTGTCTCTACTGGAGGGGTTTGAGACATGCGCCTTTGATGAAGTAAACTACAGAACTGGCCCTGTGCCTGAGGAATGTGTCTCAAATACTCAGTTTAGGCTAACAGGTACTTGAGACTGAGTCCCCACTACCAGGAAAACATAGGCACTTCTCTTTGTGTTCCTGGGCAACTCAGGTCTACCAAACAACTAAGAGAGACTAGAGCTTCTCTCTCAGAGCTGAATGGTGAGGAAGCTAGACACCAGATGACCTAAATTAACCATAGAGGTTTGGAGGACTGTAGACAGAGAGGAAAAAGGAAGTGTAGTAAGGCAGGGCAGAGAGAGTATGTAGGTCCTTTTGGATGGAGGAAAGGAAGAAGTAGAAGGCAACTGCTGACTTCCCCCATGCTTCTCTGATCTTTCATGTTCTTTCCCTGATATCTGACTCCCAAGCTTTTACTGAGAAAGATTAATTAGATTAACATTTCACCTCTTAGGCATCCAACTTCTAGGGCATGATTTTGTGAGATAGCTGCTTGCCTGTGGCTTATCAGCCACCAGCACCCACTGGAGCTTCAGGCAGGAACTGCATTGGCTGGAGTCACTGCACTGCAGACTGGCTTTTCCTTTTCTTCCCCAAACACTCTGAGCAAGTCTGGGATTTTCTTGTTGCAGCCTTTCTATAGGAGCCTCCACAATCCCCAAATCCAAAGGCACCTATGTTGCAAGGAGAGGCTGCTCCTTGTTTGTCCCGTTTGCCCAGCTAGCTTACACCCAAAATAACCACACAGAAACTAGATTCATTAAAACATGGCTTGGCCCATTAGCTCTAGTTTCTTATTGGTTAATTTTTACATCTTAATTTAACCTATATTTATTAATATTAATCTGTATATCGCCACGTGGCTGTGGTTTACTGGCAAGATTCCATCTCAGGCAGAAGATCCATGGCATCTCCCACTCTGCCCTTCTTCCCAGCATTCAGTTCTGTCTTCTCTGCCTACCTAAGTTCTGCCCTATCAGGCCCAAAGCAGTTTCTTTATTCATTAACCAATGAAAGCAACACATGAACAGAAGAACCTCCTATACTACACCTAGTCTCCAAATAACTTCACCACTGGCCAGCTCTGCACTGTTACTTCCCGCCCATCACAGTGCTGCATGGACATATTGTCCTGTATCCACTTTTCAGATGACTTGAATTTGGATGCTCTTCTCTGTGGATTGTGAAGTTCACCTGGACCCCCGCCTCTGGCAGCTGCCACATAGGGGAGCTGCCTGGACACCTGCTCAGGCAACTGTCACATACTCTCAGCTCACAACTGTGCATAATCCACAGCAGCTGTCCTCAACCAGGCTGTACATTGACTGTGTTCTCAGTCCAGACCCTGCCACTAAGTGACAGCCAGCCGTCCACTTCAATGTCACTGTCAACAGACTTCAAATTCTTAAAAGGGGGAATTAGCCAAAAAGAGAGAAAGAGAAAGAGAGACTTTCTCCAAGATTAAAAAATGGGAAACAATATTATGATGGAGGGAATTGGTCTTTGTGTGATCCTACTATGGACTGTTTGAAAATGGAACAATTAAACGAGAGGATAATTGACTTAGCTGGGATTAACGTGATGTCTATTATAATCATTACTGGTTTGGTAATTCTTGTTTTATTCCTAAAAACAAACTGGTTGATATTAGTGCCAAATGAGACACCTTGACTGGTAAGTCTAGGCCTTGAGAAACTTATTAAAACATATAATACAAATATTCAGATACGCACAGAGAAATTTAAGGAGAACCAACCCACCAATACATTATGAAATTAAAGATGCCAAGGTTATCAAATAACCAACCTTAATTTATCCAGTCAACAACATGAACAACCACCAAAAGCCAGGTAGCCCCAGGGCTGTGGAAGAGCTCACTGGGTTCCTGTAAAAATATTAGATTTGAGGAGATTGAGGAAGTGATAATCTTATATGATATACATTAACCTTTTGTGAGGCAGATGGTAAATTCATGGGCAAGTATTAATAGAATTATCCTACAAGTCTAGGAAGATTTGGTTAAGCAGTATTGGAACCTGATACTCAATTACAGTAGAGGCTCTGGAGGAAAGAAGAGGCTAGGACCATTGAATAATGAAGTATGGCTAGAGGTGTTGATTTCCCAAGACCAACTTCTGGGAGAGGCAGATTATGTTGATGTATGAAGACATTCTGTGGATTCCAGAGAGAAAAGAATACCAGATGTCACAAGAGACATTGTCCCCAGTAGGAAAGATGACAGAGGTAAAACAAATCAGAAGGAAGGCTGGGTACCCTCCAGCTCCCCATCTGAGGTGTGGTAGCTCTCACTTGGGGTTGAAAACAGAATCATAGAAAATCCAGTTTCTTGCAGAAAGCTTACATGATTACTTTATTGGCAGTGTCTCTAAGGAACAACATTAGCACTGTGATGTGGCTGGTGCCATGATTCAATAAGGTGCAGGAGTCAGGAGTAGGAAGGCATCAATATGGTCTCAGAATGTCAGGACAGTCCGGATACTGAAATATGAAATATTAAGATGTTGGTTCACATTTCCAGAACTCACAGTGCCCAGAGAGTAAATAAAGTATGCGTTATGAGTCTAGGTGAAAACCATCCATAATGGTCATTTCATACTGGCTATTTGCCATACACTTTGCAGAAGCTTTTCAGGCATTGTCTCATTTAAACTTCATCCTAAGCAGCGGCACTATAAGGTTGATTATCGTATTTTCTCCATTTTAGAGACTGTGAAAACTGAGGCTTAGCCTTATAAAATGCCTGCGTTGTACATGTGCGTGCAGAGCCTGAATCATCACAGAAGTCCCATTTTTGCTCTTTTCCCGTTTCTCCTTCATTTTTATTGGTTATTTCCCCTACTGGAAAAAAGAATCTCTTTTCCCCACCCAACCCATAAAAAGAATCTTAAAGCTCACCTCTTTCCAGAGCGAAGCAGCTCAAATGCTTCATTTATTTTCTCAAATGGTAAAACGTGGGTAATTAACGGCTCCAGTGGAAACTTGTTAGCCATAAAATCAGCCACAAGCTTGGGGACAGAATCTTTACTCTTATAGCCTGAAAGGAGAGAGCAGCACCGTGAGATCCAGCCAGGGGACAGGCAGGAGAATTAGACAAGAGATCTTCCAAAGAAACCAAGTTCCTAACAGTGCACAGGCTGCCACCTGAGCGGCAGATGTGGGACTCAAACATCCTCTGCATGGCGTTAATGTCTTAGGACATGCACCCTGATGACAGGGTCCCTGGCTGATGACAGCGGCTCAGTAGATCTTCCCTAGAAATCATAGTGCAGATGTTTATAGCCAAAGGAAGGGAGTGTAGGCAAACATTACTGCCTTGGGATTTCTGTGTCGTGTGAGGCATTTTTGGGCCATAGAGAAAAACGTAGAAGGAGCCAGGAAAGCCCTGGCTTGTTTGTGGGGACACAAAGCAGCCTGTCTTGGGATTTCCTACATTAGTTCTTGCTATAGAGAGAACAGTGATTTTCATGTTGCCTTCTAAGAACTTTTCTGTTACAAAAGAGAAGAAATTCCAAAAAAAAGTTAGGAATTGATCCTCAAAGCTGAGAAGATGGTTCAGGCAATAAAGTTCTTTTTGGTTTGTTTTTTTTTCTGACATTACATTTTTATTGATTATCTGGGAATTTCACACAATGGCCCTGATCACACTCACTTCCCAGTCCTCAGTCCCCAGGTCGACCCTGTAAGCCTGTGACTTCTCCCAAGGAAAAAAATGTACCAAGTCCAATTTGTGTTGCCTATGTTCTCACTGGTGCATGGCCAATCTCCCAAAGGCCAGCTTCTTAAAGAAAACTGAGTCCTTCCTCAGCACCACCCCACTAGAAGTCACTAACTCTGGAGAGCAACACTTGAGCATTCCTGTCACAGCATTTAGGTATTCTATTCAATGGCATCCTGTCTGGACTGTTTCTTTTAGGGTTAGGGGTGCATGTAGGGGAGAGGTTGTCATTGAAGCTGAGTTGATCTTCAGAATAAAAAACAAAACAAATAAACAAAACCAAGTAACATTAAACAGTGGATTCAGTGCTGGGGGAGCCTGTAACTCTAGGTCTGCAGAAAGGAAGTTGGGAGATTCCTGGGATTGGCTGGCCAGGAAGTCTAGCCTGACCATGAGCTGTAGGGAACTGTGACCCCAGTGTCAATGAACAAGGCTGATTGCTCCTGCATAGCTACATCAAATGTTCTCTTACTCCACACACATCCACACGTCCCCCTTGGCACACAAGAACACATACAGAACTTGATCCTCATCTGTGAATACATACCACCAAATATTGCTCCTTTCCAGGTACGTCCCAGCAACAGCAACAAGGGGTTCACAGAGAGGCTTTGGGAATGAGGAGGCACCCCAACAACAACACTTACACCACATGCTGCATGGCTGCTTAACAGGGAAGACATCTGGAATATAAATAATATTTAAAGTGGATATTTTTGTGGTCTACTCATGATATACAGTTTCATGTCATATGAAGGTATGTGCAGAGAAATTTTTTTGAGAGAAAGAGTGAATGAATGAATTTATGCTCAATTCCTCCTTATCCACTAATAAAGAAGCAAGTCTCTTTGTGAGCCTGTGCAGTCTGTGTCCTCCAAGGAGAATATTGTTTCCTCATCACGTGACTCTTAAGCTGCCTATGCATAGGTTCACTCACTGTCATGGTCCATTAATTATAGTTTTGAAGTTTGCACTCTAAGGGAGAATTTTGATGTTGAAGATGTAATGATGACAGCATCTAAAGTTGTCTCTTATCCATTTGTCAACCTCCCTTTTTAATTAGACCCTACTGCGGGGCTGAGATCAAGACCTGGCATGTTTTCAGTGGCTGTGCATCCAATGTGTGCTTTGGTTTTACATTATTTTGTTATCTGTAGACATCAGGAAGTTTTCACCTTTCAATTGGTTATTTTAGAAAATATTATATAGTAAAAAATGATTTACAATCCTCAAAGATCCATGGTACCCCGTCTTTTGATTTAAAAACTTGACTTTTAGAAAACCAGATATCCCCAGAACACGTGGGTATCAGACTTTTGGATCTTCAAATCCACTGACAATCCAGGCTCAGATGAGCAAACAGGGAGACCATCTAGTGAATCAGAGAAGAGCAATGGCTTTGGGGAAGCCAGAACCCTGAACATGAAGGACTCCCCACCCACAGAGGTGATGATAGCCTCTCTTGACATCTAGTCTCATTTCCAGGCTGAGAAGAATGTCACTCTCAGGGCTCCATTCCCATTCTCTATTATCAACTCTGCCAAGGCTTTCTGGAGGACCTCAGTAATGGTGATTCTTTAGGTTTCTGGGGATGCTTCTCTAGAACGCCAGAGGTCTTAGGTTGGCTGATATGTAATAGGAAAAATGTTCTTTAGCCATGCATGTTGTATTCAACTATATGAATCATGTGTATTTCAAAACTACAAGCACTGTAAGCTTGGCAATAGCCTTTCTTATCATTATCCCCAGCTGACCTTAATTGAGTGCTTACCACACAGCAGCTGGCTCCATGCTAAGTATTTTACATTCACTATGTAATGTATATCATAAACAACCCCACAAAACGCATATCTCTTAAATTTAGGAGGTATGGCAGAATCTGTGAATGCTATTTTAAAAAGTTTTTACTCCAACATGTAGATCTGGGTGTTTTTGTTGCCCAGCATGATGCTGTCTCTGAGATGAAAACATGGTGATCCATTAAAGCAGCCACTCCTGTACATGTTTGATGCGAATGAAATAATACTTGGCCCCATATTACTCATTATTCCTTTTGGCGTCTTGATGAGACTTGAAAATGCTTTTCAGAATAGTTAATTTCAAATATTATATAATATTAAGAATGTGGATGAAAATCTATTCATCCATTTAGGTCCAGAAATTGTTTTTAAATTCTCTTGATGAACTGATTTTTAGAAAAAAAAAACAAAAAAAATCTCAATGAAAAGCTTTCCTGTATTAATGGAGGGTTATTCCTTGAGCCAAATTTGTAGAACTTAAAATACAAAAGGTTTGTCAGAACACTGAATTAATCAATATGAGTAGGAAACAGAAGATGGAAAATTATGACTCAAAAATAGTTTTCTGCATGAGATTTCTATTTTGCTGTCTGGAGCACAGTATGGATGGCAGAAGGACAGATCTCAAGGCATGCCACAGTACCTACCATGGTGTCAATGCGACCGATTACTTCAAAGGAGAAGTCCACCCCTCCATCGGTCATCTCCTGGATTACTTCGTGGATGGGTTTGCTGTAGTCTAGAGGGTTGATGCACTCAGTTGCACCCAATTCTTTGGCCTTTGCAAACTTGTCTTTGTTGATGTCCACAGCGATGATCCTGGCTGCTCCAGCTGTTTTACAGCCAATGATGACAGACAGACCGACACCTCCAAGGCCAAACACAGCACAGGTGGAGCCTGGGGTCACCTATGTTTGCAGAAAATACAAAAGATGGACCAAAGAGTGATCACTAGGAAGTGCTCCATGATGCACAAGGCACCTTGCTTTGTCCTCTGTCATGGCCACTCAGACATCATTCCACCTGCTTCCAAAACTTCTTTTGGCTATAGCTGCCAAAATTTGGTTCCCAAAATTTGCTCTATATTAAATTTATCTGAGGAGTTATCTTTTTTTTTTTTGTTAATCTCAGGATCCAGTAACAGCCTCTACCAGTGAATTGGAATCTCTGCAGGTGGAACCCCATTCTAATCCAATTGGAATCCCCTGTGAGACCAGCTATACTGGCTGATCTTTGAACTCGACATAAAAATCACTTTAATATTCAATGGTCACACAATAACATCTTCCCCATACACACAACACATTTGTAGAAGTGAAACAAATGATCATGGTTACTCCAGGAGACTGCAGGGTAGTCCAACCACCCTTCCATCATTAACTCCTTGGTTCACCATCGTTCAGTAGGCACAACCAGGGTAACTGGAGCAGAAGTCATCTGGGAAGCACTGACAAGTCATCCCTGGCTTAACAGAAAAGTGGAAAGGAAACTTTAAGAAAATACAGCAAGAGACCAATGTTGTCTTTGTGAGACTTTAAGCCTGACTTTTTTTAAAAAGAAATCAATGAAAAATACTGAAACAATAGCTGATCTGTATTTTAATAATAATGATTGAAATCCTTGTTCACAAGTACACGTGGCTTGTGAAGCTCACTCAGTCCTCCTGTTGAAACAAAGGGTAACTACATTTAGTGCTAAAAACACAGAAAAATACAGAATGTATCTATTTCCATAAACATTTACTTTCTCATAACTCAGGGACAGCATCATTTTCAGCTATAATAAAGACATGAATTTTCTTCAGCATTCAAATTCCTTCTGGGCTCGTTTTTCTATCAATATTTTAATCAACAACATCAACCTATAAAAATGATGTGGAAGAATCCTAGAGTCATAGACTGATGTTTTAAAGGATCTACTAACAAACTTTCTCAGGATATACTAGGTTACACACTGTTGAGGTTAGCTAAAGGAGCACTGTCTAATGCGATGTGCACACACTAAAAGAAAGAAACTGTAGGAAAGGTAGACCTCTAACACGACCGAGGTTTAAATTTTTTGGGAAAAAGTTGCTGTTAAGGTTTGTTCTCAATCCCCATAACAAAAGGAGACAATCCCAGCCCGCACCTGGCCTTATAAAAGCTCACGTTCATCGTGATGCTCTTTCAAAGAACACCATGCAGCTCAGAGGGGCTGCACTGGTTCATTGCCATTAAGTCCTGGTTCATCACTAAGCCTGGGTTTTCTTTTCAGGAAATTTCCACCATGAAGGCAGGTTGTCTGTCGGTAGCAGAGTTGGTCTTTATTTTAAAAACACTGGTGACAGCATATTTGCTGTGCAGATGGCTTACTTTAGAGATAACAGTGATGACGTCTCCACTTTAAAATCTTCCATTGGTCCCAAATGGCCAAACGTTCCAGTTTCTGACTCTTGAAAACATGTTTTATTGCTCAAGTGTATCTTGGGACTGGGACATAACAGAGCTTTGCAGACAGCAGCAAATCCAAGGTGTTACAGCTGCGGATCTGCATAAGTTTCAAATAATTTCTGTGAGAGGCCAGTTTCTTTGGGAACTAGGCAGAACTGGATGCATACTATTATAGAGCTTTTCTTTGAGTGTGTGGAGGGAATTCTCAATGGAGTTGGACAATCCTATATCTTTTCTACAAAAACTCTCTCTGACGCCTGTGAGTAATTTCTTTCATTTGGTCCCAACACTATGCACGTAGCTTGGTCCATGGGCCACTGTCCATCCTACCTTGGCGACTTTGACAGCAGAGCCATAGCCAGTTGAGAACCCACAGCCAATGAGGCAGACTTTGTCCAGGGGTGAAGCCCCATCGATTTTAGCCACTGCCATCTCATCTACCACAGTGTACTGGGAGAAGGTGCTGGTGCACATGAAGTTGTAGATTGACTTCCCCTTGCAGGTGAATCTGCTGGTGCCATCAAGCAAAGTCCCCTGAGTCTGTGCTAAACTGGCCAGTGAAAAACAGCAAATATAGGACATGAAACAAGGGGAAACAAGTGTGCAATCTAATTGCTCAAGAAGACAATAAGAAACCAGTGTGTAACCTAATTGTGCAAGAAGACAATAAGAAATCTACCTCTTTACACATAAGTTGCCCTCCGGGTGCTTGCAGATTCTGCAATTTCCACATTGGGGACAGAAGAGCGGGATGACTTTATCACCTGGAAGGGGAACAAGAAAAATGGCTTAAATGTCTACCTAGAAATAATAAGTGAGGAATATGAAGACTACATGTAGAGATATGTGTCCTTGAAAGGCTCCTAGGAAATAGAGCCTAACTGCACTATGTAATGCTTGGGTCATTGCTGTTCATCCAGGTTGCTATGTGCCTGAAGTTTTCTGAAACAAAAGGGAAATGTAAAAACAACTACATCTACTGATGAGCAGCTAACTTTCAATGTGTGCCTCAGTTGCTCTTGGGTGCTTTCCACGTATTAGGCCTAGTCAACCCTTAGATATACTCACTGCTAAGTATAAATATATACTTTAGTTGCCATAAGTTGCTAACTTCCCATGAGATGTTGGACAACTCTGAAATTTTTTATAATAGTTAAAATGAAACTAAAATAAGACCAAAGACAATATAGGAAATATTTCATAATAAAAATAAGACAAACTAAACTTGATCATAAGATAAAGTTCAAATGGGAATTTTGATAGCTAGTTTTTTACTTCTTAAAAAGATTTGTCCTGTTTTTATGTGCATCCGAGTATCCATGTGTGTGTGTTCTAGTGTGTGTGTGTGTTTGTGTATGTGCTCTTGTGTGTGGTGCCCTTGAAGGCCAGCAGAGGGCGCAGGGTCCCGAGCACTGGAGTTACAGGCTGTCAACTGTCTAATGGATGACCTCACCACCAAGTCCTTTCTCCATCACCCAGGTTTTGGTTTTTCAAAGTGATTGTGCTTCTCTTCTTATGAAACGAATGCTTTAAGAATAATCTTAGTTGTTTTTGAGGACGCAGACTGAAATGTGACAGAGAAGGGACGACTTGCTCTGGACATCCCAGTCCTTAACAATGAGTTAGAGATTTCCCCTGAGAAAGAAAAGGCAACTTTTTTTTAAGATAATTGTTTATGAACTATCAAATTTTTCTGCTATAGACAAAGCATCCTGAGAAGTAAAGGTATTGTTTTACAGTTAGCATTTTTTTTTCAAATAAAGGAAACAGCATAGCTTAACTCCAGCCAGACGAGTTCTTTTCTTATTTTCTGGTTATTTGGAATTCAAGAGAGGTCTGACTCTACTGGCTAAAGTGATCTTTTTGGAGATAAACATAAGTTTGTTTTTAAATCACATGTGTTACCTATGTTATTGTACAAATCAATGACCTGATCACTATGCTTCACAGATAAAATGAATGTGTGATGACATCACAGAAAATTTATTTTAACCAACCTTTACATCCAAAAACAGAGTTAAAGTAAAAACATGAATAAAGCAAAAAGCAATGTGCAAACCACCACCTTCAGCCCAACTAGTGATAATACAATGGTGTTTGTGTTTGGAGGCCTTTGGCTATATATTTCCCTCTGTGGTCTCCTCTTATATTGTATTATGTTTCTATATAGAAGAAGGAGGGACACATAGGAGAAGAGGAAGCCATCATGTGCATGCAATGTGGTTAAACCTACGGCATCCTACAGGAGAGGCATCCTGAAGCCAGGCAAGCAGTCGGGTCTCTGAACTCATCACAGAGCAGCTTCCCTACACCTAGGCACTCAGAACCTGGACCTGCAGCTCTTGCCTTTGCCCTGTTTGTAGGTCTGTTTGGATCCTGAAAAATCCCCGATGCTCAGTGACACTGAAGTAGAAGTTAGCAGACTGTGAACTCTGAAGGTCACATTGGAGACTCTAACTTGGAGCCTGACATATTTTTGATAATAAACCGATATAAAAAGATAAAAGACTTGATTGGATGCCACAGGACTGAGGCATGCAGGGAGAAAGGGGTGGAATCACTGTGACTTTGTGCAGGATTTTAAGTCTCCTTCTGCCTGGGCTCCTCTTTTGGGATGGATGTGCTTGGATCAATCAGAGAGAAAGCACAAACCCTGAGGGTAAAGAATTCTGTACCTGGTTTGACAGAAGTCACCTCTTCTCCAACGCTCTCCACGATACCAGCTCCCTCGTGGCCTAGAACTGCAGGAAGTGGCGTATGATGGTTTCCGGCAACCACATGATCATCTGAGCGGCAGACCCCTGTGGCCACCATCTACAGGTTAGAGATAGAGTTTGCTGAGCCGTGATAGCGATTGAGAAGGTTTAGCACATCTATTCTGAAACTGTGCTTCTGAGGAGCCTGCTAATAATTCCTATTACTTGGAATTCGATTTAGGTCCAAATTTTCCCGTGCTTTTGTATCTTTTCTTAGTTAAACAGCTTAAGGATCAAGGATCATCCTTTGAATTAAGGGACCCTAAAAATGTAGTTTATACAACATACAAAAAATGTATACATTGTTATGGAGTTAGAGCTAGGAAATGAGCACCAAGAAATTACCTAATATTACCTAATTACCTAATATTAGTTGCTTTTGGGCACAAGATGTTTAGCACTTTACAAATATATAAATATAAAAAAGTTTTCAGGGATTATGTTAAACTTCGAACTTCAAGCAATTGATGTCAACAGCTAGGCTCAGCATCAGGCTCATTCATTGTAGGGGTGAGCATATGATATGGGATGTTAATGGACATTTGGACACATCTATGGAGTATTTTCTGAGTTTTTAAATTCTAATATTTTAGACAGTAGAAAGGGACTTTACCTTAATGCGAACTTCATGGGCCTTGGGGGGTGCGACTTCTATGTCCTCGATGGAGAAGGGCTTCTTGGTCTCCCATAGCACAGCTGCTTTGCACTTGATCACCTGGAAGATGAGGTGTCACTGCAGCTCCAAGGGGATCACCGCAACTGTGTCTCTCTATTTCCCATGCCCAGCGTCTGTCCCCAGGTCTGCATCCATTGTTACATAGAAATGGACACTTCTCATTTACAAGGAGTGAAAACACCCTTAAAAACGGGTGACACCATAGTAGAAGGTCAGGAAAGGAAAGGGCATACACCGGATGTTCTTTCAGGCCATGCTTGCACTACATTTTTTCTTAAGTCACTGGTACTGTTCTGAAAAAGGATGTTTGACTGAAATCATTGGATTGATGTGGGATTATCTTCCATTTGCTGTGAGTATGCTTTATTACCATTGGTTAATAAAGAAGTTGCCTTAGCCTATGTCAGGGCAGAATATAGCCAGGCTAGAAGAGATATATAGAGAGAGTAGGTAGAGTCAGGGAGATGCCGTGTAGCTGCCGAAGATAAAAGATGGCCAACAGAACCCTAATGCTAGGCCACAGACTACCACAGTCATTTCTATTAATACATAGGTTAATAGAAATGGATAATTTAAGATATAAGAGCTAACTTGGAATATACTTGTGCCATTCGCCAAACAATGTTGTAATCAATAAAGTTTCCATGTGGTTATTCAGGTCTGGGCGGCCAGGAAACGAACCAACACCCTCTGTTTACATTGGATATATGTTTAATTCTAAATTATAATTATCAATATATTTTCAAAGCACTACTTTGTCCATTCTAGGTAGATTCTCTGTCACAGAGAACTCCCAGACTTTGGATTTCTGAGACAATATTCTAATGAGCTTCCCAGTCTGCCTTTGAACTAGGAACCTTTCTGTCTTGGCCTTCCTAGCACTGAGATTTCAGGGAGGGTCTATCATACCTGGCTACATTGTTATTTTGCTGTTGTAGGCAGTATAAACTCAAGCCGATGATCACCATAGCGCTGTTACTGACCCTACACCTAAAAGCCTGGATTCCCTAGTCCCTCAATTATTGTTTGGTTGATAGGATTGGGTTTCCATTTATGCTGCATGAATTCTGTCTTTCTTTTAACTTTCTCAGTCATTCTTTATCCTAACTACTTTTCCTTGAAATGTGATATGCCATCCTAATCATGACCAGAGGTGAAAGAAAATAAAGTGAATTGGAACAAAACTACTGGCCACTGCCCCTTCTGTGCCGATTCTCCACCCATCTTTTCTATACAGAATCGTGCCACACCGTGGATGCAGAAGTCTCCAACCCCTGTTCTCACTGTGAGCTGTTGGACCTTTGACCCACCCCTAAAATAGCCCCTGTGCCAACAGAAACACAGGCGATATAATTAGGCAGTTGGATAACACAAATCAGTTAAATTATGCTGAATGACTGCTTGCATGATTCGGTACCACACACAGACTGAAGAAGGAAGATGACTTTGTGGTAAACGTAGTACCATATGTATGTATTCTTACTGTTTATAAGTGATTCAGTTTTTCTTAGAATTAATTTTATATAAAAGGTGGGTGGTTTTTTTTTAAGAGAGAAGAGACAGTTCTATAGAAATTCTAGAGATTTTATGAGTTGTGCAAGAATGGACTCCTCCAGATGACAGCATGCATGGGAATGTAATCTTCCTGTGGATGATCCTAAAGCACTGAAATCAATCTACCTCTTGTCAGAAATTTTGTTAAAGGTTAATGGGACAGTTTTATTATGTTCCAGAGTCAAATTCCTCTTATGAAACGTTTATCAGACTTTTCTGTTTTCATAAGAAAGCTATGATCACAAAAAAATAGCAGGCTATGCAACTGTGATTTGAGTAAAGACCTCTCCGATAAAGATCTCTTTAAACCTTTCTGTTTACAAGGTAGTCACCGTTGGCTCAGAATGAATTCCCTGTGCTGCAGAGTTAGTGAGGAGGTGAGGACGTCCCCAGATCCAGAGTCTGTGCTCTTGTTAAAGATATTTAGCAGCAGCCGGGCTGCACTGTGGTCCAGTGCACACCCTGTGCTATAGCACACACTACATACTGCCTTTCAGTGCATGTCATTCTAAGTTAGAAGTCAGCATCTTTAGACAAGTTAATGAGAATATATTCCCAACAGCAAGATCTTTTTCTTACTTTTCCGGCTGTGCTCATGTTGTCTGTCCTCGCTGCTGGCAGATTGATGGGTCCCTTAGACTTTTCCTTCTTGGAGTGCACTGGGCCAAGGTTGCACAATATTGTTATCTGGAGTGTCAGCTGACGCCACACGTGATCTGGCCTTTTTATGATCTGGCCTTTATGACATGCCCATCAGTTTATTCTCACTGCACGTTAAGTGGAGGCACTGTCCTGTCTAGGAAACTTTGTTCTGAGGACGTGATATAAGGGACATTCTGCTTTCATTAGGTTCCACACTTTCTTTTTCATCTATCTCCCCTCTCCCAGTTCTCTCTTCCTCTGTCTCAGCTGCATTTTCCCCTTTCTCAGACAGGTTAGAGGTCTGCTTTCCTTTGCCTAGGAAAAGCTGTAACTACATGGAGCATAGTAAGAAGTACAGGGGACAAAGCGGGGCAGATGGGGTGGACAGACAGAGCTTCAGGGGAGGAAAGGTTGGTGTCCATTCCTCTTCAAAGCAGAGACGCACTCTCAGCTACAGAAAAGGTGTGAGACCACTGGTATTCCTGTAGACTGAGATGTCTTGAGGGTGGACAGCCACACTGTCTTGCAAGGTGCCATAAGCTGGTAATCAGTACTGCCAGGACCTTAACACACAGCTCCCTGATTAAGAGACACATGCTCTCTGTACTGCCAAGAGGGCATGGGGCAGTCCAAAGTTCATTCAGCTCTTTACTCACAAAGGTAGGCTCCATATTTTGTAAAGCCTAAGGGGGGGGGGAAGCTATACAGATGGCCCGAAGCTCAGAAGGTATTCTTTTCAATTTCAGACTTTTGTAGGCCAAAGATTTTGGCAAAGTAACTGTGGTTAATATTTACTTGAAAGTAATTTAGGAAAGAAAAGGTAATGCATTTAGACTTTGTGAGTGTGTGTGTAAAGAATCAAGTAGCCTTCAACTGCTGCCAGCAGCAAAAAATCTACTTCCTGGGTTAATGTTCTTTATCAAGTTGAACCCAACACCAGACATTGAGAATTTGCATAACATTTTACTTTGACACTGAAGCCAAAGCTGCTGAGAGAGTGGCTGTGATCTTTCTTTCCCAAGCTTAGAATGCATCACCAATGTGGATACTGATTTTGATGTAAAGAACATGAAGAGAGTGTTGGCAATATTTGTCTCCAAATGTCGCTGTTCAGGGTCTTAGAGATAATGTTATAGATGTTAAAAAGCAGAGGCAGGCAGGGATCCTCTGCAGGGTGCTGAGTACCAGCTAAGAAGATTGACATGTGAAGCGGAATTCTGTAGATCATGCAGCAAAGGCTTATGAATACCATCCTCCTTAAGGTTGTGCAGAAACAAAAACTCAATAGAATACGGTTACTATGCTGTAGATGACAGAGACTCCACAGACTTAGCAATACAGAATCAGAACATTGTAAAATATAGACATATTTTGAAAATCATTATATAAGAATTAATGGTAAATTTTCATATCATAGTGCTATTTCTGTTAACTATCATATTATATTAAAATTGCAGCCAAAGTTTTTATTTTCAATTTTTGAGAAAGGGTTTCTCTGATGCTTTGTAGCTTGTCCTGGAGCTAGCTCTTGTAGACCAGGCTGGCCTCAAACTCACAGAGATCTATCTGCTTCTGCCTCCCGAGTTCTGGAATTAAAGGCGTGCGCCACCACTGCCCAGCTCACAACCAAAGTTTACGAGGAAGCTGTTTTACTCAGCTACTCAGTTCCTGGGTGAACAGTGTGTTGTGCAGAGAGGCCATGCCTGGGACTGTAGCTTACAGTGTTTTCCCAAGGGTTCTTCCAGGACTTTCAAAGTTTTCAGTCTCAGATTAAGACCTTGGGCCCACTTTGAATTGATTTTTGTGTAGAGAAAATGAGGACGGTAGTTTGATTCTGCATATGACTTTATGGTTCTCCTCAAAACATCTCTTGGAGACTGGTTTTTCATTTTGTTTTGTTTTCCAGTGTGTGGTTTCAGCGCCTTTGTTAAAATTAAGTTCAGTATATCCAAGTAACTGTATAAAAAAAAAAAGAAGAAACAACAACAACAACAAAACCCCCCACAGATCTCCCCTCATGAGGGTTTCCTGTTGCAATCTCTCTGCAGCAGTCCCCACAAGCTCCACAGGTATCTGTTACCAAGCACTACCACAGTTAGCTCCTCACCACTGGCCAGCTCTGCCTTCAGGCCTTCAGGCAACTCTGTGCTCTTACTTCTTTCCTAGTGCAAAGCTGCTCTTACACATTCTCCTGTGTCTGCCTTTCAGATGGATGGCTCTCTGGCTCCTGGGATCCTTTACACTGTGGTTTGTGTGCTTCCCATGAACCCCCTCCTCAGGCTGCTATCCCACTAGGTTAGCCACCTAGACACCGGCTCAGGCAACTGTCACATACTCTCAGCTCACAGCTAAGTATATTCAGCAGTGCCTGTCCTTTGTGCTGTGGACCGCCTGTGTTCTCAGCCCAGACCCTGCTACACGATGACAGCCAGCCTTACATTTCTATGTCATTGTCAGCAGATTTGGTGAGACAACTTGGAATTCTAAAAGGGCTAAATTAGCTAGAGAGAGAGAGAGAAAAAAAGAATTTTTTCCCAAGTTAAAAAATGTGAAACAATATTACCATGAAGGGACTCTGTATGATTCCACAAAGGATGATTTGGAAATAGAACAATTAGATGAGGGGATAATTAACTTACCTGGGATTCATGTGATGTCTATTATAATCATTATCAGTTTGGAAAATCTTGTTTCATCCCTGAAAAAAAATCGGTTGATATAAGAGCCAAATGTGAGGAATTGACTGATGAGATTCAGGCTGTAGAAAAAGTTACAACTGACAAGTTCCAAGCCTTAGAAAAACTCATTAAAACAGATAATAGAGATATTCAGTTAGAGACAGAGGACTTTAAAGAAGAACCAACCCACCATTACATTATGAAATTAGAGAAAAACATCCTAAGGTTATCAAATAACCAGCTTTAATTTATCCAGTCACCAACATGAACAACCACCATTATGGCAGGTATCCTCAAGGCTATGGAAGATCTTACTGAATTCCTGTGGAAAAGGTTAGATTTGAGGAGATGTAAAAAAAATGATAGTCTCATATGGTATGCATTCACCCTTTGTGAAGCAGATGTTAAATTCATGGGCAACTAATAACAGAATTATCCCACAAGGTTGGGAAGACTTGGTTGCTACTGTATTGGAGCCTGATCCACAATTACAATGGAGGACCTGGTGGAAAGATGAGGCTAGGCCCATTGAACAACAAAGCAGGCCTAGAGGTATTGAAATATCCCAAGACTAACTTCTGTGAGAGGGTGATTGTGTTGGTGTACAAAGACAGTCTATATATGAAGAGCACACCTTGGCTCTGCTTGAGCCATCCAGCAGCTTTGGATGCTTGAGACAGAGTTGAAGAAGTCAGAAAGAGAACTGAGTCATTTACTAAATTTATGCAGGGCCCCAAAGAAACCTTTACTGGTTTTATTACAAATGTTTACTTCAGCTATAAATAGATTGATAACAATTCAAGAAGCTAGACAAATACTGACTGAATCTTTGGCTTTTGGAAAGGCTAATTTACAATTTAAAAAAAGGGTAATCAGCACCCACAGAGTAATGGATCTGAGATATCGTCGGTGTCAACGCTCATAACCATGATGGTATTCGGATAGCAGTGGTGATTTCCAAAGGCTTGAAGAAAACTCAAAATATCATATGTTTTTATTGGTGTTTTGGATTTTAGCCAATCTGACAGGTATAAGATGATATCTCAAAGTTGTTTTGATTTGCATTTCCCTGATAGCTAGGGAGGTTGAGCATGACCTTAAGTATCTTTTGGCCATTTGAACTTCTTCTGTTGAGAATTCTCTGTTCAGTTCAGCGCCCCATTTTTTAATTGGGTTAATTAGCATTTTACAGTCTAGTCTCTTGAGTTCCTTATATATTTTAGAGATCAGACCTTTGTCAGTTGCAGGGTTGGTGAAGATCTTTTCCCAGTCAGTAGGCTGCCTTTGTGTCTTAGTGACAATGTCCTTTGCTTTACAGAAGCTGCTCAGCTTCAGGAGGTCCCATTTATTCAATGTTGCCCTTAATGTCTGTGCAGCTGGGGTTATGCGTAGGAAACGGTCCCCTGTGCCCATTTGTTGTAGAGTACTTCCCACTTTCTCCTCTATCAAGCTCAGTGTGTTCAGATTAATATTGAGGTCTTTAATCCATTTGGACTTGAGTTTTGTGCATGGTGATAGATATGGATCTACTTTCGTTCTTCTACAGGTTGACATCCAGTTATGCCAGCACCATTTGTTGAAGATGCCCTCTTTCTTCCATTGTGTACTTTTGGCTCCTTTATCAAAAATCAGGTGTTCATAGGTTTGTGGTTTAAGATCCGGGTCTTCTATACAATTCCATTGGTCAACTTCTCTGTTTTTATGCCAATACCAAGCTGTTTTCAATACTGTAGCTCTGTAATAGAATTTGAAGTCAGGGATGGTAATGCCTCCAGAAATACCTTTATTGTATAAGAATTTTTTGGCTATCCTGGGTTTCTTGTTTTTCCATATAAAGTTGATTATTGTCCTCTCAATTTGCTGGAGAGGCTGTGGGGTAAGGGGTACACTCATCCATTGCTGGTGGGAATGCACACTTGTGTAACCACGTTGGAAAGCAGTGTGGCGGTTTCTCAGGAAATTCGGGATCAACCTACCCCAGGACCCAGCAATTCCACTATTGGGAATCTACCCAAGAGATGCCCAATCATACTACAAAAGCATTTGCTCATCTATGTTCATAGCAGCATTATTTGTAATAGCCAGATCCTGGAAACAACCTAGATGCCCTTCAGTGGAAGAACGGATGAAGAAACTGTGGAATATATACATGCTAGAATACTACTCAGCGGTAAAAAACAATGACATCTTGAATTTTGCATGCAAATGGATGGAAATAGAAAACACTATTCTGAGTGAGGTAACCCAGACCCAAAAAGATGAACATGGGATGTACTCACTCATAATCGGTTTCTAGCCATAATTAAAGGACATCGAGCCTATAATTTGGGATCCTTGAGAAGATAATAAGAAGGTGAACCCCCCAAAAAAGATATAGTAATCCTCCTGGATATTGGAAGTAGACACGATCGCCAGGCAAAAATTGGGATCTTGAGGGTGGGGCGAGACAGGGCCAAGGGAAGATGGGGAGAGAAAAGCGTGAAGGGGAGAATGGGGAGAGCTCGGAGGAATGGGATGCTTGGCATACAGGAAGGGTGGATATGGGAGCAGGGAAGCATATATCTTAATTTAGGGAGCCACCTGAGGGTTGTCAAGAGACTTGACCCTAGAGGGGTTCCCAGGTTTCCAGGGAGACGCCCCCAGTTAGTTCCTTGGGCAGCTGAGGAGAGGGAGCCTGAAAAAGCCAGTTCCTATAGCCATAGTGATGAATTTCTTGCATATCAGCATAGAACCTCCACCTGGCGATAGATGAAGAAAATGACAGAGCCCCACATTGGAGCACCGGACTGAGCTCCCAAGGTCCTGATGAGGAGCAGAAGGAGAGAGAACATGAGAAAGAAAGTCAGGACCGTGAGGGGTGCGTTCACCCATAGAGACGGTGGGACAGATCTAACGGGAGACCACCAACTCCAGTTGGATTGGCACTGATGGAACATGAGACCAAACCAGACTCTCTGAATGTGGCCGACGGTGGAGGCTGACGGAGAAGCCAAGGACAAAGGCGCTGATCTTTGACTATTCTGCATGGACAGGCTCTGTGGGAGCCTTCTCAGCTTGGTTGATCACCTTCCTGGACCAGGGGGGAGTTGGGAGGACCTTGGTCTTAACATAGAGTAGGGAACCCCGATGGCTCCTCGGCCTGAAAAGGGAGGGAGGGAGGGTATGGGGGGAGGGGAGGGGAGGGAAGGAGGAGGAAGAGGGGAGGAGATGGAAATTTTTTAAATAAAAAAAAATTGCAAAAAAAATTGCAAAAAAAAATCATATAGCCGGGCGGTGGTGGCGCACGCCTTTAATCCCAGCACTCGGGAGGCAGAGGCAGGCGGATCTCTGTGAGTTCGAGGCCAGCCTGGTCTACAAGAGCTAGTTCCAGGACAGGCTCTAAGAAAGCTGCAGAGAAACCCTGTCTCGAAAAACCAAAAAAAGAAAAAAAGAAAAAAAAAAAAAATCATATGTTTTAATTGTGATAAATAAGGTTACCTAAAAAGGGGTTGTAGGCAGGGCATTTCTAGAAAGAGTGTTTTTTTTTTCTATCAGTAATTCAAACAGAATGATCCTGCCTTCTGGACTGTGGACAAGTGTGGCAAAGGCCGACATTGGACCAATGAATGGGAGTTCAACAAGGGACAGACTAGGTAACATTTTGCCATTGGGAAATAACTTGGCAGAGGGACTCTCACGGGCCCCCATGTAAAATTAGTTTAATCATTATCTGTCACCATGGGAGAAACTTCCCCACAGAAATTAAAGGAACTAATGACTATGGAAAAAAAAAAACATACTACCCTAGATGACAGAACAGCTTGAGAAGATAAAATACAATGGACTGAGGGTGATGCAGGGATACGTGGGTGTCTCCCTGTCAGGTTCCCTCCAGAGTTTGGCTCACTAAGGACAAGTCCAAAAGCACTGTTAATGTTAAGATTCAATTATTTTGCTACTGAATGCAGCTGGAATCACATGTACATTTATGATGGAAATTCACTATATGGGCCTTTAGTAGTGTGTTTATATTGCAAGCCTTAAAATATTTGCCTGGAGTGACCTCCACAGTAGCAGCTACAAGGGAGTGACCACTAATGGAACAGGACCCAGCGAGAGACCTTTGCAGGACCTGGTGTGAATCAGGAACCTCCATGGGAGAAGGCCAAAGCCAGGGACATATGCGGGAACAGGCCTGAGTCAGCAACCTCCACCAGAGAAGACCTGAGACAGCAACCTCCACAGGAGCAGGTACAAGAGAGCAGGCCTGAGCAAGAAACCTCTATGGGATGGGTCCGGTCTTAGTCAGGGACCTCTAAGAGAGCAAGCCCAAGCCAGCGACCTCTGTCAGAGCAGGCCTGAGCTAGTGACCACTGCTAGAGCATGCCCAAGGAAGCCACTTCAGCAGGAGCAGCACCAAGCAAGCAACCTCCATGGGAGCAGGCTCAAAGAACCTCCAGGATTGCAGAGTAACACACAGGAATACTTAGCGACCTCCAAGAACACCCAGTGACCTCTGGGTGACTGGAACCATGGGCCTGACAGCACCACGAGGAGCAACCATCTGATCCACTGGCACCTCGAAGACTGATCACCAGAGACACAGCCCCAACTACATCAAGGAAAAGATGGGTAGACAAGATAAGAACACACTCAACACCACAAATATATAGCAACACCACACCAACAAAAACTGTGGCTCTACATCGGTAACACCTAAATATAAGTGAAGCAGAAGGAAGCGACCTAAAAATAACTTTAGGAGAAAGTTGAAGGCCTTTAAAGAGAAAATTAAAAATTCCCTCAAAGAAATAGAGGAAAAGACAAACAAAAAATGGAAGAAATCAACAACCAAGAAAAAGAAATCAAACAGATGAAAGAAACAACTCAAGACTTGAAAACTGAAATAGAGACAATAAAGAAAATGCAAGCTGAGGGAATTCTGGAAAGAGAAAATATGAAAAATGATCAGGAACCACAAATGCAACCATAAACAGCAGAATACTGGAGATGGAAGAGAAAATTGCAAGTGCTGAATATACACAATAGAGGAAATGGGCTCATCAGTCAAAGAAAACATTAAATCTAACAAAAGCTTAGCACAAAATATCAAGGAAATATGGAACATCATGAAAATACCCAACGTAAGAATAATAGGGATAGAAGAAGTCCAACTAAAAACCACAGAAAATATATTTGACAAAGCCATAGAAGAAAACTTTCCCAGCCTAAAGAAAGATATGCATATGAAGATACAAGAAGCTTACAGAACACCAACAGACTGGATTAAAAAAAAAACCCTAGCCACATAATAATTAAAACATTAAACATACAGAAGAAAGAATATTAAGAGCTGCAAATGAAAAAGGCCAAGTAACATATAGAGGCAGATCTTTCAAAATTACACCTGGCTTCTCAATGGAAACAATGAAAGCCAGAAGGTCCTGGTCAAGCATTATGCAGACACTAAGAGACCACAGATGCCAGCCAAGACTACGATACCCAGAAAATTTTTCAATCACCATAGAAAGACAAAACAAGATATTCTATGACAGAACCATATTTAACCAATAACAAACCACAAAACCATCCCTATACAAAGTACTAAAAGGAAAACTCCAACCCAAGCATGTTAGCTACATCCACAAAAACAGAATAAATGATCTCAAATCAGCAAATCCCAAAGAAGGGAAAAAATACACACAAGAACATCACCAACAATGAAAACTAAAATAACAGGAGATAGCAATCACTGGTCATTAATATTCCTTAATATAAATGGATTCACCTCACCTATAAAAAGACACAGGCTAACTGATTGGTTATGAAAACAGAATCCATCCTTCTGCTGCATACAAGAAACATACCTCAACCTCAAAGACAGACTTCACCTCAGAGTAAAGGGTTGGGAAAAAATTTTCCAGTCAAATGAACCTAAGAAACAAACTGGTGTAGCTATCTTAATATCTAACATAATAGATTCAAACTAAAATCAATCAAAAGGGATAAAGAAGGACATTTCATATTAGTCACAGGAAAAATTCCATCAAGAAGAAATCTCAATGCTGAATGTCTATGCCCAAAATACAAGGACACCCTCATATGTAAAAGAAACACTACTAAAGCTTAAATCACATATTAAACCCCACACGCTAATAGGGGGAGACTTCAACACCCCACTCCCACCACTGGACAGGTCTGTCAGACAAAAGATTAACAGAGAAATTAGGGAACTAACATGTTATGACTCAAGTGGAGTTAAAAGACATCTATAGAACATTCCATCCAAACATAAAAGAATATAACTTCTTCTCAGCACTTCATGGATCCTTCTCAAAAATTGGCCACAAACCAAGTAAAAAAGTAAATCTCAACAGATACCAAAAAAATTGGATTAGCAATGTATCTTATCAATCATCATGGCTTAAAATTATAATTCAACAGCAACACTAATTTCAGAAAGTCCACGAACACATGGAAATGAAAGAATGTTCACCTGAATTATCAGTGGGTCAAGGAGTAAATAAAGGAAGAAAATAAAGACTTCCTAAAATCCAATGAAACTGACCACCACACAACATACCCAAATTTATAGGACACAATGAAAACAGAGTTAAGAGGAAAGTTCATAGCACTAAGGGCCTACAGAAAGAAGCTGGAAAAAAATCCCACACTAGAGAGTTAACAGAACATTTGAAAACTCTAGAACAAAAAGAAGCAAACTCACCCAGGAGGACTAGATGGCAGGAAATAATCAAATTGAGAGCTGAAATCAACAAAATAGAAACAAAGAAAACAATACAAAGAATCAATGAGACAAAGAGTTGGTTCTTCAAGAAAATCAACAAATTAGGCAAACCTTTATCAAAGCTAACCAAAAGGCAAAGAGAGAACATCCAAATTAACAAAACCAGAAAAGAAGAAGGACATAACAACAGACATGGAGGAAATTCAGAGAATCATTAGGTCATATTTCAAAAACCTGTACTGGATTGCTCTCCAGAGCTCTCTCAACCTTCTTTTTTATACTACTCAGGACCACTGGCACTCCCCACAGTGAGCTGGGCCCTCCCACACCAATCACTAATTAAGAAAATGATTCCTGGACTTGCCTATAAGCCAGTCCAGTGGGTCATTTTCTCAATAAAGGTTCCCACTTTCCAAATGACCCTAGCTTGTCTCAAGTTGTCATGAAAGTAGCCAGCACACTGAGAATTTCCTTTAGAAAGCTTTCTCCTCTCCCGGCCCCACTTACACTCACCTGGCTCCCCTTGCCAGGCTACAGCTGAACACTATTTCTAATTTTCTCTTAGTTTACTTTGTGTTTCTCCATGCTTTTTAGCTTCCCCATTTCCCCCTTCTTTTATGGTCCCTACTGTTCTTTCTCTTTGGAATATAGTTTTTTTTTTCCCACCTCCTAACCCCCAACACTTCTCATTCACAGTAGGCAGAGAAGACTTCTAACCCATTGTCTTAATGCAAAACTCAATTTCAGTTAATTTCTGGAGTTCTAGAGGGAAGAACAACTTTTGGGGAAATCAGCAGTTAGTAGTGGAGAAATGAAGAGGAACCCAAGAAGTCCAAGGGGTTAAATAACCAGAATCTCCAAGAGAACTGGAGAGTAAAGAAACTGGAGAGAAGCGTGCACTGGAGGTTATTAATAACCACGAAAGGAGGATGCCCCTGCAGCTAAGGCTGGGGACCAGACAGGGTGAAAAAGGAGAAATCCCTCTTTGGAGAATGAAGGGAAGGAAGCAGTGAGTAACTGGGAGACAGACCACCCTAAGCTGGGGTTTTCATGGCAGTTAGTGGCCAGTGCAAAAGTGAGAGCATCAGGATATCCTATTGAGAGTAGGTGCTGGAGAAGGGGCAGCCTGAAGACATGGGGCCCCAGGAATGGAGGGTAGGGGTATTTAGCCTTCTAGAGAGACCTGATGTGTGGGCATTGGGTGTGAGTGTAGGCTGAAGTTAAAGCAAATGAATACAAATGCTAATTGCCCTATTCTCCTGCTATCTCCTCCACTCTGCCCTTTTGGAGTGTGGTGGTGTGAAAGAATATAGCCCCCAAAGAGAATCGCACTTGGAAGACATGTGTCACTGTGGAGGCAGGCTCTGAGGTCTCACATGTGCTCAAGATACCACTCAGTATCTTAGACCACTTCCTGTTGCCTGTTCAAGATGTAGAACTCTCACTACCTCGCCAGCACCTGAACCTCTGAAACTGTAAGCCAGCCCCAATTAAATATTCTCCTTTATAAGAGTTGTCATGGCCATCCTGTCTCTTCACAGCAATAGAAACCTTAAAACATGGAGTGAGCTCTATGCTGGTTGGTAAATGCCGTTGAGATCTGGCTTCCCTAACAGTTCTACCAATAAGCAACATTAGCGAGATCTGAAGGTATCAGGAGAGGGAAGGGAATGTCTTTCCCATTTTTCAGTGTTATCTCTTCTTAACATAACATTAGCTTCATCTGGCAACTACTTTGAGCCCTGCAGACGCTAACCTTGCCTTTTACCCTCAGAGAGATGCACAGCAGCTGGGTTACAATTCTCTTGATAGAATAAATATGAGATGTGTCCCCCTCCCACTGTGTGACCCACTTCAATGTCAGCAGCCTACGGGCACAGAGGCTGGACAATGGTTGGGAGCCTCAGTTTGTTTCAGTACGGGACGCTATGAGGAAATTTGCTTGCTAAGTAACCACAGGCTAGCCTATTTTGCCAAAGGTCTTCACCCCAAATCCCTGTGGCCTTTCTCTGGAAATCTTCACCACATTGTTTTTCCCCCCAATTTTCAAGGGACTTAATGCTCTCAGTGTTCTGAGTGACTTCATCATGTGGCATTTTGGCCCTCTAAGATACCCATAATTTTGAATTTAATCTACTTTATTTTGATTGCAGTTTTCTTACTGAACATTGACATATTGATGGTTCTTGGCACTGGTAGCCCTCACAGAAACAGACTTTCAAGTAAACACATGTGTTTACACAGATGGAAATACTTATTTAATAATGGTTATTATTTGCCAAACTATCACTGCAGTGAGCCTGTTTATATGGCTTGAGAAGACAGGGAAGAATCTAGAAGGAGCAGCAGAGGAGAAGCCAATGGAGATGAGTGGCTGACCCCTGTCTCCCTGCTCCGTTACTGGTGTGAGAGAGCTTGGCTCTGAAAAGTTTTGCTCCCCATTTCCCTTCAATGTAGAGATTCATGTAGAGCACTTCCATGGTATTTGAAACATAGTAGCTTCTTTTGAACTGTTGTATTACACAGTCACCAAAAATGTTCTCTCTCTCTCTCTCTCTCTCTCTCTCTCTCTCTCTCTCTCTCTCTCTCTCTCTCTCTCTCTCTCTCTCTCTCTCTCTCTCTCTCTCTCTCTTTCTCTCTCTCTCTCTCTCTCACACACACACACACAAAGCTATGAAATTTGTTTTTAAATCCTCCCTCCCTCCCTCCCTCCCTTCCTCTCTCCCTCTCTCCCTCTCTCCCTCTCTCCCTCTCTCCCTCTCTCCCTCCCTCCCTCCCTCCCTTCCTTCCTTTTTTCTTTCTTTCTTTCTTTCCTTCTTTCCTTCAAGACAGGGTTTCTCTGTGTAGCTGTGGAGCCTGTCCTGGAACTAGCTCTTGTAGACCAGGCTGGCCTTGAACTCACAGAGATCCGCCTGCCTCTGCCTCCTCAGTGCTGGGATTAAAGGCGTGCGCCATCCCCCACTCCCCCGGCTTTATTACTTTATTTTCAAGCACTTTTATTGTCTTTATCTTTTCCCCCTATTTTCAACCCTTCCAGCTTTCTCTTCATTGGCACTATGCAAGCACACACATGCATGGTGTTCTCTGTTCTTCTTACTGAAGGACAGTGACATCTGCTTTCTCACTTCTTCCTGGCTTTCCCCAAAGCCAGTGCTGTCAGTGTTTAATCTCATCATCTTGATGCTGATCTCGCATCTCTAAGTACAATGTGTCCATCAGAAATGTGATTTCCCTTTGGCATTTCTAATGTCATCTTGGAGGAGCTGGATTTGTGACTTTAGGGGCAGACCTTGTCATCCTTCCATTTCCTAACTGAGCAATAGAGCGCATGGTTGCAACCATAAAAATGATGTTGCAAACCAACCTTGCCATTTACAATGCCTTTCCCCTATAATCAAGTGTTTACTTAAAGCTTTAGCTTAGGTTTACTTAATAGCTATGAATAACTTAATTCCCAAAGCACCACCAGCATCTGAGTGTCCTTTCAGGACAGACAGATGTGTCAAGTAGCCTGCCAATTTGTCTACTGAGAAATCCCTGCTGGTGTCTCGACTGGCTCAATAAGGCTGTGTGTCTGCATCTGTGCCACACCTGCTGTGTTGCTGTCTTACGGGTGTGTTAACACATTAGTAAAAATTGCAGGCAATTGTTTTCTTGCTGTTTGGGAAGCCAGACATCTGAACTTTCTATCACTGGGTTAGATAGTGTGGCTGAGTGGCACTCTTTCCAGAGTCTAGAATGAGGAAACTTTTTGAGCCCTTCTCATGTTCTACGGTTGCTTGCACTACTTAGGTTGTTACAGCATGCCAATTGTGCCCTCCTTCTCCTTGCCCCTTTCCTTGCTTCCTTTCCTACCTGTCCTTAGAAACTTTTAGAGCATTCTGTTTATATCTGTAACAATGTGCTTTGGGTGGATATATATATATGTATATATATATATGTATATATATATGTTATGTTAGCAATTTTACTGTGGTTGACATCTGAGAAAATAATGACACGAAATAGGAAAACTGGAAAAGGAGATAATCACATTTAACGTAAGTGTTATGTGGCACTAGGGCATTAATAAAGGAAACAAGGCCCAAAGGCAGAATTTAAACAGTAGTGTACTTAGTAAATTATGAAAATATGATGAAGCAGATGTGCTTGAGCCTGGGTAATTAAGTAATGATCTTTCTATCTATCTGTTTACCAAAACTAGCTAGCCAGATCACATTATTCTATTTACTCAGAGAATTCAAACTGACACAGAAGAAAATAGCAATAAAACTTAAATCCATATCCAGCTGGAGAACTCGTTAAATTCCCGAATCCTCTAATAGTATGAGAGAAGCGATACTAATATGTATGTATGTGTATATATATAATATATATAAAATATAGTATATATATATATATATATATATATATATATATATATAGAGAGAGAGAGAGAGAGGCTTACTAATATATAGCTTAATTTCTGGTATTCTGAGCAAGATGTCAGGCATCCAACAAAAATTAAGTAAAAAATACAAGAAAATATTATCCTTTATAATAGGTAAATCAATCCAAATAGCTATATGTGATTCATATATTGCAAGATTTGACAAAGACTTGAAAATAATCATTAATATTATGTTAAAAAGTAGGAAAAACAAATAACTCACAGGACCATGTTGGGGAATTTCATTATCACAACGGAGATATAAAGCAGTCAAATGGGAGTGTGGTACGAATTTTAATTCACTGTACTGCCGATGAATTATTCCTTTGGCGATTCTATGAAAACACTGAGCACAGCAAAGGAAAGTAAAAAAGAAACTGAAATATAGAAATTATATAAAATGAATGACAACAAGAAAATAAATAGGAAAATATCACAGTATCACGAGTTAAAGGACATCAAATG
Source organism: Arvicola amphibius (assembly GCF_903992535.2). Lineage (NCBI taxonomy): Eukaryota > Metazoa > Chordata > Mammalia > Rodentia > Cricetidae > Arvicola > Arvicola amphibius. Next base: position 44,642,462 of record NC_052060.1, on the reverse strand, counting down.
GTCTAATATCTAAGAAACAAAGAGTCCCAGAAGAGTCCCAGCCAATCTGAATGCAGAACTATAGAGCCCAGTTCTATCTGATGCATGTACAATACAACTGCTGCACCATAAACTCAGAGAACATTGTGGAAAAGAAGGCAGCAAGTTTGTAAAGGTCAAAGAGCTTTCTGTGAGGCTGTGCCACCTACTAATGTCAGGAGACATGCCCATAAAGCATCGCTAACATGACTGTCTGAACATGAGCTGAACAAGGGCACCAGTAGACAGGCTAAAGGGGATGGGAGCAAAGACCACGCAGGCTCAGATCTACACAAGGAGCTACAGGCACGTAAAGAATACTGAGAGAGGGAGAAAGAAGTCTTCCCAAGAAAAAGCACACTGACTGATTACTCAATACCCAACGGTCAGTACTGAAAATATACCTACAAGTAGCATTATATGGATTCAGCAGGTTATATTTAGGAAGACGGCTGTGTGTGTGCTTCAGAATATTTATTAAACTATGCAAAGATGTGCTGCATTTGCTGAATTATGTAAAGAAGTATTGGTGTTTTTCCTGACCTGACTAAGGCACCTGATTGTTCTAATCAAAAGCTGAATGGCCAATAGCAAAGGAGGAGGCATGGTAGAACTTGCATTCAGGGAGAGTAAGTAGGAGGGAGAATTTAGGCTCAGGAAAGAAAGAAAAAGAGATGGCAGAAAGATGTCAGGGGCCAGCCAGTCAGATACGGAGGAAGCAAGAAAGTAGGACACACAGAATGAGGAAAAGGTAAAAATACCCGACGCAAAATGTAGATGAATGGAGATGGGTTAAATCAAGTTAAAAGAGCTAGTGGGACAATTCTAAGCTAAGGCTGAGCATTCATAATAAACAATGAGTCTTCATGTCTTTATTGGGGAGCTGGTTGGTAGCCCAAAGAAAATGCCAACTACAATTTGTGTATGTGTGCATGTGTGTATGTGCATAGAGCTATGTATGTGCATGTATATTTACATGTAAATACAATTAATGAAAAAAGTAGCCATGAATTTGAAAAAGAGCAATGGGATATGGAGGGGTTTTGATAGAGGAAAGGGAAGAGGGAGAATGATGTAATTATAATCTCAAAAATAAGAAAAGATTTTGTATAAAAGAGTTCCAGAAGAAAAGCAATATTAGAAAGGATAGGAAATATTTAAGAGATAATAAATAAATAAAAATTTTTCCAATGTTACTAAAGGAAAATTGACTTAATAGACAAGAATTGTGATAACTTCCCATGCACACGTGATCTGAATACACACATGTGTGTGTACATGCTCCAGGCACATTGTACTTAGGCTCAATGAATATTAAAGATGAGGGTAAAGTATTGAAGGCATTGTTTTATCAGAAAATACACAAGTCACAGAACAAATATACTGAAAAGAAAAGCTGCCCATAATTTCTTACTTGTTGAAAACACTTTTAAAAAATGAAAGCAAAATAACTTTAGAGAAACAAAATCTGAATTTATTTTAGGCAATATTGTCACAGTGAACCCAAAATGTCATAGGGATTTCTATCTTTGATGTTCTTTATCAACATATATTAATTATTCTTGATAAGTTTGTCATAAGGTACATTTGTATTTTGATACAGTTACCCACCGCTTACTCTTCTCTGTCCCCTCTCACTCCTGAACCCCTTCCTCTCTCAGTCACACTCTAAGTCATTTCTTTAACACAAGGATTATGATGCCGGATGGAAATTCGAATGCACATAAGTGAAGAACACAGGAAGCCAAAATGAAGAAGGCCTGTGTAGAAGACACAGGTTTATTTTCAAACTCTGAAATGCTTGTTGTCTGCATGAAATCTAATAACAGTGACATTAGAAGTAAAGTGGATGGCAACAGTCACACTGAGAATGGAGGGGAAAACAGGAGATGCACAGTAGCTATGGTGTCTATGGAGAAACTACAGTACTACCTGAAGGTGGGTGACTATTATCAACAGCTGAGGAGATTATGATGTCTTAATGAAGATGAGAAGTGAGAGATGACCATATTAAATGAAAAGGCTAGGCCTAGGAAGAAAGATAAATGTCACAAGTTTTATCTTTTATTGAGAAAAGAACATGAAAGTAGAAGGAAAGGGGAATTGTCTTGGAAAGGAAGAAAATGGGGGTAGGAGACAAAGGAAGGTTAAAATGTCCTAATAAAGCTCATTATTTTATACAATGCAAAAACCTGAAGTATTCCCACACATTTTAAGGGGCTATGAAACAAATATTTGATGAAGCTAAATCAGGGCTGACATGAAAAACACTAAATGGTGAAGGAAGAAAAGAAAGAATAAAGTCTTAAGTTCCAATACAAACCTTTCCCTCGTTAAGCAAAATAAGTAAGTAAACAACAACAACAAAACTAGTAGGACTGAACCCAGAATATGAAGACAGAAATTTCTGCCCTGCCCAGCCCAGTCCCATAGCTGTTCAGTCCCAAAGAAACACACGGAGGCTTATATTAATTACTATTTGGCCTATTGCTCAGGTTTATTATTAACTAGCTCTTACAACTTAAATTAACCCGTAATTCTTGTCTATTTTTAACCACATGGCTTGGTACCTTTTATCAGAGCAGCATTCTCATCTTGCTTCCTCTGTGTCTGGGTGGCAACTGTATCTCTCCTTTCCTCTTCTCAGAGTTCTCTTGGTCTGGTTTCCCCACCTATACTTCCTGCCTGGCTACCAGCCAATCAGTGTTTTATTAAAACAATATGGGAGGGACAAATCTTTACAGTGTACAAAAAGCATTATCCAACAACAGAATTTAATATAAATGAAAATGGAAATCCATAGAAACAAACAGGAAATAAAGAAATCAATAAAAGCAAAGGCAGTTTTTGTAGAAGATTATTCTAATTAATCTCTTGGCAGTCAGTCTGGTTTATTAACATTCACAAATAATAAATTCAGTCTTGAAAGAGAAGGAAGTGAGCCAAACATGCACTAGAGATGCTAAAATATCAGTGACATTTACAAACAGTTTTAACTGATGAATTTGCCAATTTAAATGAAGTGAGCAAATTCATTGACAGCTAAAAGTTGTCATAGGGTCAAAGGTGAAACAAAACAAAACAAAATCTGTTAAACCCTGTGGTTAATTAAAACATTAGATGTTTATTTTAAAACTTCACACAAAGTCAACTACTTGCCCGGGTAATATGAGTCATTATTCTAGAAATCTCTCAAAGAAGAAATAAACCAATTTTCTCAATTTCAGAAAACAGGGTGATTATTTACATTTTCGAATTTATTTGATACGGTTGGTGTTGGTAGCTAAACCTAACTCATATACATCACAGGAAAACTTAAGATTTCATGGACATGGAAATAAAAATCTTTAACAATGTATTGACAACTCATACAATGTATCAACAACAATATATAAAAATAATTTATTTATGACTGAGTAGAATATACACGGGGAATGCAAAACTTATTTCGTGCTCAAGTGTTAATGCAGCTCAACACATTGACAAACAGAGGCAAGAGGCATATTATCATCCTTATAGATGAAAGTAGTTTTATGATAAAAATCTAATTTCCATGCAGACTTACCAAAACCTAATAGTATCAACAAATTTCATATTAAATGATTCAATGCTTATGTTTGGCACCAAAATGAGTAATTCCACTCTCAGAAATTTGGCATTTACTCAGGGAAGCCATTCAAACGAGTACAATAGAGCAAGAACAGCTGATGAAACCAAAACAATATTAGATAGGAAGACTAAGGATGCCTTTCTAACAGATGACATCATTGCGATTGCTGAGGGTATGAAGTTGACTTTCTAATAGATGACATCATTTTTTAAAAATAAAATCAGTGGGCTACCACCAAGTAAAAAAATAGTAAACACTTTATATCTCAAAAATATTCATGCATAATGAAGAGCTTATGATTATTTTTAGAATTTTTCATGTAATATTGTTAAAATATTATTGATCCTATGTAACTAAAGCTACGGAAGGCAAAACCCAGGGTTAGGCATCAAGGGTTAGGGTAAAAGGGCTTCATATAAAATTTTAGAATAGGGCTGGCAAGTTGGATGAGTGGGTAGAAGGGCTTGCTGCCAAGTTTGACAACCTGAGTTCCGCATGGAGAAAGGAGAGGCCAGACCTTCTCAAGTTGTTCTCTGATACACACACACACACACACACACACACACACAGTTCATTTCAATTAATCAATAAAATTATAGTTTACATAAAGCAACCTGAGAGGAGAAGGCAGATCTAGATTGTCTTGGGAGGCCTGTGGAGGTCAATTAATCACAAAGAGCTACCAGGGAACTTTGAGGGAAGTGGAATATTGTATCTTCTTTGTGGACGGCAGATAGTATAGTGATCAAGGCTCGTTGAGTTGTACAAGTGAAATGAGAATGAAATGAGTATATTTATGTGGACAGCTGATGTGAGAAGTAAATTAAAAATCACCGTTATCTGTCATCATAGAGATGCGAAGGCTCAGAGACTCCAGACTTGGAATTTACCCAGCATTCAGTGTTGCATTCCTTGAAATGTCCAAGCTATGGGAGAAAGAGTGACACGGTACGACGAAGAGCCCCTGGTGCCCTCGTTTTCTCTTATGTACACTTACTTGAACATTTAAGGTGAAATACTCTTGAATTTTTTATGCGCCACGTAACACCTCACTGCCATTCTATTCATGTTTACTTTCACGAAGCATGAAACGCAGAGCCCTGGGGCTGATGGTTCATCCATTCATCATTCATTCATTCTTCATCCCCTGCTTTCCTCTTCTTCTACTCAGACCCCAGACAAGGCGTCTCAGGGGGATATTTACTTTTAACACGAAAATAAACAACACATTTAACTCAAGACTGTAGTGATCTTGTTTAATGCTACTGGATGCAGCCAGGGCAGCTACGATCCCTAGCTGTGGGGCTGTACAATTCAGGTGTGGGGTAAATCAGAACCAAGGCTCAGATAAGCACGACCCTCCATTTTCTCTGTTTTGCTTTCACTGAAAGGGCAATTTCTCAATATTTGTTGGCAGAGTGAATACTTTAAGAACTGCTTGCTCGGACTCACTCTTACACAGTTGTGGATCAGGATTCTAATATTTTCATTAAGCACGTAATTCAGGGTATTAAACAAGTTCTGCTAATGTCTGATGTTTCCCAGTAAGTGCAGAAGTTAAAAACAACAAACCACAATAATAAAAGAAATTCGTATGTATACTCCTACTTTGCAATTTGACAGAAAGCTGTAAGTCAGTATTATGATATTTTCATGCTTTTTACACAAATGATTTTACCTGTTTTTCTGTGGCTGCCAACTCCCACATTAGTGCAACTTTATACAAAGAGGATTCCAATGCGATCGCCACTTTCAAATCTTACAGCAAGCGCTTAATGGAATTGTCAACAGCAAGCGCTTAATGGAATTGTCAACGGTAGTGCTAATGTGTGCTGCCACTGTGTAACATAGGCTTTGATCCCCTCTGGGTAAGCCACAGACAGTAATTTCCGCCCAGTTCTACCAAATCCTTCCGCTGACCTTGGCACTTCGCACTCCAGGGCTTACAGAGCCACAAAGTCGCAAGGATGTAGTAAGTGTTTTATTGAGCTATGCTTTTAGGTGATAGCACTAAAATAGGCCACAGCTGTAGAGCTGGTGGCAGTTAAGCAGTTCTTGTAAGCTCAGAGCTTTCTGTCAAGGAAGTCGTAGCAACTGGTTTGTTCTGCTTTTTATAGAGCGTGTTCATCTGTCTTAGATGTCCATATGCCTGACAGATGTCTAGCCAGGGTGATCCTGCAGCTAGGCATCCCAACCAGGACAGGCGAGAGTGCATGGCTGATGACTAGTGATGACTTCGTGACAACTGTCACGGTCAAACCGAGATATGTGCTAACCCGCTGTCACAGTGCTTGCACGGGTTTTATATGACAATGGGCTCAGCCGGCACCACATAGATGTTGTCTCAGATTTCTCAGATGACTGCCATGATCAACAAAAAGTCAGCATTTCTGCTATCACAAATAGAAGTGAACATTTGAAGGGTGATGATTTGGAAACTGGCAAAAGTTGAAGCTAGGCACTCTGTCTGACCTTGCTGGGTTACAGCCCATTCATTTCACCTTCGGCTGCGGCCATGGTTGGGCTCTTAAATGCTTCCCCAGTCCCTTGAAATATTATGCCATGCTCTGTCACCTCTGCCTTCCAACCCAGACCTTGCTCCCCACTTATTTTTTTATTTTTATGAAAGATTTATTTATTTATCATGTACACAGTGTTCTGCCTGCATACATGTCTGCATGCCAAAAGTGGGCACCAGATCTCATTCTAGATGCTTGCATGCGGTTGCTGGGAATTGAACTCAGGACCTTTGGAGGAGCAGTCAGTGCTCGTAAGCTCTGAGCCATCTCTCTGGCCCATGCCCCCCTTACTTCCTTTTTGGCAGCATTATCTGCGAGTTCTGTGACCGTGGTCCTTTAAGGTGGACTTTTAGCTCACCCCAGTCATGCTATAAGGCTGCCCAAGGTTAGCCTCCATTTCAGTTAGCTCCTCTGGTCTTTGACATAGTGGTTGTGATGATACATTTTAAAGCTAGCAAAGACACAGCTTTAAAAGTACTAACTCTTTCAATATTTAGCGCAATTAGCACCTATACAGCACTCTGAGTTACATGATTAGGATCAAGTTTCCCCTGAGAGAAAGGTATCCATAATAGTTGTCTTGCCTCTGATTGTGCTTTCAGAGGGAAGCGTGAGCTCAGTACTAAAGCTGTGGTCCGGTAGTGCCTTCCTGGCAAAGGAACCCTCTGCCCATGGAGATAGTGTTGCAAGTATTTTACCTGTTATTCCCCACCTCTTGTTATTTGCTTCATTTATGCATGTATATACCATTTTGTAAGTGTTTGTATTAGAAAGGTACGTACATACGTACACAGCCTCTAAAGTGTGCAGTCCAGTGTGTCTTCCGAATGAGGTCTCAGGAGTGTATCACTACAATGATTTCTATGATCATTCTAGGACTGGAGTGTCACACACACATAATCTCAGCTGGAGGAAATCTGGAACAGGAAGGTGGCAAGTAAGTGTGTGGGCTAGACCTTGCCACACACAAACAAGTCAATCAATGACAATGAACACAGTAAATATACGTTTTAAGTTGGGCTCTTTATCTTTTGGTAACATGAAGTGCTCAGATTCCTGGGGCTGCCTTGAATGTCTCCCAGGGCATCAGATGAAGGCACACTTGGGCACATCTGAGCGAAGCTGCTTCCCTCTCCTATGTCTCCATGTTCATGGTGCTGTCTTCTGTTACTGCCGAGAGCCCTCCCTGGTAGACTCAGGGCTACCAAAAAGCCTGGTGTTATTTCCCAAACTTAGCCAATAAAACAAATGCCATGACCTTTGTGCAGGCCCCCTCATCTGATAACCCATTCTGAGCCAAGACTCGGAGTCCGGTTTCAGCCCCTGCATCCCGGCCCCATGGGCAGACCTGCAATTGCAAATCACCTGATCTCTTCACCACACCTCACCTCCTCCCTGCTCCTGTCTCCTAATCCAGAGATGAAGGAACTTTCTGTGTGTCTCCTTGTCACGCAGGGACAGCCACTACCCTGAAAAGCAAAATTCCAGGGTAATTTCTGACTCATCACGCTTGGTTGCCAAATTAAGTTGTGCCTTGGCTCTGCTCCAGCTTGGGCAAAAGGCCGCTTCACAGAGAAGCAAACAGGACCCAAAAGCTTTTCTTCCCACACTGTCCTTCTTTTTCCTGGCACCCAGTCCTGGGAGGCTAAGAAATTCAGGTTGGACTCTTGCATGAATCTTCTCTCTCTCTGGATTCCATCCCAGAAATCCTAACTCCAGAGTCCCTGGTTTCCTTTCTTAGTCTGTATCTTGTCTGTCTTTCTATCATGTAACAAGCCTTGTTTGTCATGGCAGAAGTGAGAAAGACTCTCCCATTCTGGCCGAAATTACATTCTCCAAACAAACAAACAAAAACAAAAACAAAAAAAGTGGGGGAGGAAGATAAGAGAGAAAGAAAAAGGAAGAAAGAAAATTTCCCTTTCTTAAAAGCCCTATCTTTAAAATTTTTTTTTATCTCACTTCAGAGTGTCAGGCAGCAAGTAGATGCAATCTTGTGTTTATTTCATCACCAGTCATGGCTGATTCAGGACAATTGAGAGGATTTTCCTAATTTCCTGAGAAATCGCCACACTGATATCCAAAGCAGCTGTACCAGCTTGCACTCCCACCAGCAATTCAGGAGTGTTCCCTTTACCCCACATCTTCTCCAGCATAAGTTGTCATCAGTGTTTTTGATCTGGGTCATTCTTACAGGTTTATATGGAATCTCAGAGTTGTTCTGATTTGCATTTCTCTGATGACTAAGAATGCTGAACATTTCCTTAAATGTCTTTAAGCCATTTTAGATTCCTCTGTTGAGAGTTCTCTGTTTAGGTCTGTACTCCATTTTTATTGGATTATTTGTTCTTCTGACGACCAATTTCTTGAGTTCTTTGTATATTTTGGAGATCAGCCCTCTGTCCGATATGGGGTTGGTGAAGATCTTTCCCCATTCTATGGGCTGCCATTTTGCCTTGTTGACTGTGTCCTTTGCTTTACAGAAGATTTTCAATTTCAGGAGGTCCCATTTATTAATTGTTACTCTCAGGGTCTGTGCTACTGGGGTTATATTTAGGAAGTGCTCTCCTGTGCCAATGAGTTCAAGTATACTTCCCACTTTCTATCTATGAGGTTCAGTGTGGTTGGCTTTATGTTGAGGTCTTTGATCCAATTGGACTTAAGTTTTGTGCATGGATCTGTTTTCATTCTTCTACATGTTGATATCCAGTTATGCCTGCACCATTTGTTAAATGTGTTTTCTTTTTTTCATTTTATATTTTTTGCTTCTTTGTCAAAAATCAGGTGTTCGTAGGTGTGTGGATTAATATCTGGGTCTTCGATTCAATAGAGTGGATAGAAAATTTTAGTGTTTTTCAGATCTCTCTCTTTGCCTTGCCCAGAGCTGAAGGGCATTTTGCTGATGAATACAAACATCTGCTTCCTCTCCTTCTGCATGCTACGCTTGTGGACTCCAGGTGTACCGGCTGGGCCTTGCTGAGTAGCCCACACTGCCCACATAGCTACGTGTGAAGAGCAAATGAAGAGATCCTGATCGTTAGCAGTCCAGATATGCTGTATGCTGCTAAAACACACAATCATCTGTGTGCAGCTGTGTTTACACATTTGCCCTGTGTGCCCTTCCTCTCAAAAGAAAAGAAAAGTGGTATTTATCCTTCCATGTGGCTGTGGTCTGGGCAAAACCTCGCCACTTGCACAGGTTGAGTTCCAAAAGTTTCATCTTAAAAAGGAGAATAGGAAGAGAGAATGAAGGGAGAGAGAAAGAGCAAAAGGAAGAGAGGGGGTCAGGAAGGAAGGAGGTACACATAATCCTTCTTCCGTGGCATTAAAGTTTCCTTGGAACACTACGTGCTAACTGGACAGAGGCAAAAGACAAAAAATGAGGCAAAATATTTCATAAACTCTATCACAAATTTTAAGAACTGTGCCTTTTGAAAATGTGAGGGTCTTTGCTCTGCGAGGCTTTCTGAATCTCAAACTGTACTGGAAGAATAAACCGTTCCTATTGCACTTTGAAGGTCTTTTTGTCTGTTTTGTTTACAAAGCTTCTATGGCTGGGGGAGACCATGTACAGTAAATTATTTTAAGTTGAGAAAAGCAAAGGTCTCCTGAGAGTGTGCCGTCTCTGTGGGACAGCCAGCCACAGCCAACGAGGCAGCTAGAAAGGGAGCTGCACCTTGGAGTGCACGTGCTAATCTGGGCGTCTTGATCAGAAGTGTCATAACTGGCAGCATAGAGCCAATTATGGGAGTCACGTTATTAGGTTATCCTTGTAGGAGAGCCGCCGCCTCCCCACAATAAAGCCAGAATCACTGCACGTGGTGCCTGCAGAGTGAAGGCCACAGGCAAGGTGGGTTATCCATCTATATTGAGAAACACATTCTTTGAGACATTCCGTATCCACCCCAGCCTTTGACTCATATCACCTTTACGGTGCCAAAAGAAATAGGGAAGTATTTTATTTGCTTTTTTCTTCTACTCTCTGTATGTCTTTTTGAAGTGAAGGACACAACTGGCCAGTGAGAAATCTGGCCCTCTCTCAACTGACAACGAGCGGTCCTCTTTGCTCTTCCCAGCCAGACCCCAGCATCACTGCCTTCCCTTCTCCATCCACGGCTTTCCATGAATGTAATATTTTGCATAAAAGATGTTGGGAAAACGTGTATGCCATTTTCTTAGTTAGAGTTTCTATTATAAAAACCGTGACCAAAAGCAGCTTGGGGAGGGAAGTATTTATTTCGGTTTACTCTGAAATAGAGAATCAGGTCACATGTCACCCTTGAGGGAAGTTAGGGCAGAACTCAAGCTGGGGACCTGGGGGCAAGAACTGAAGCAGGGATTATAGAATGCTGCTTACTGGCTTGGTCCCATGGCTTCCTGGGTCTGCTCTTGTATAGAGCCCAGGACCAGCTGCCCAGGGGTGGCACTACCCATAGTGACCTGGGCCCTCTCACATCAATTATCAATCAAGAAAATGTCCCACAGACTTGCCTACATGTCAATCTGATGGAGGCACTTTCTCAGTGAGGTTCTTCTACCCAAACTCTGTCAAGCTGACGAAAGCAAACAAAACGACAACAAAACATGGCTAAAATATTCTGCGATAAGAAAACAAACTGTAGAAATAGAACTGACACCTATTCTATCATCCATCTGGGAACAAACTTAAGACATCAAAAAAAAAAAGCCTTGACCCAAAGTCGGGGGGTGGGGTTTGTTGAAAACAAAGTGACAAAGGTCAAAAGCAAAAAGAGAGGAAAACTCCATTCAACTGATATCTATTTAGCCCTATTATGATAGTGTCACATATTGAACAAAGTCAAATAAGACCAATCAGAACCATTTCACCCTGTAGAGTATTCAAGGAATCATGAAACCCGACAAAAAGAGTCAGACTAAAGAAAATCTGCAAATGAGATCTCCTAGCATTAAACAATGCTGTCTTGAGAAGTTAGAATCATAGAGAAATGAGAGAAACAGCAGGGTTTGGGAAGCGCCTGTATAATCTATGGGAGCAGAATGGTTACAAGAAGGCTGCCATTCGTGAGGAGAGGCTACAGCGAATAACGGCTCAGGTATGTTCTTGTTACTCTGCGGGAGGGTCTCAGAGCAAGAGCCGGCCATCGCCCTTGAACCTACGAGAGTTGGAGAAGAGTAGGGGACCCAGAAGATCTAGTGAAGTTCAACATACTTTCTAACAAGAGCCCCAAGTAACTCATGAACACTTCATAAGCATGTGCATGCTGGATATTCAAAGAAGATTTTGAATTAATAAGGCAAAAGTTAAATTACTGCCTATGCTCTTTACAAATATTCTTCTCTGTTTTGAATATTTATGAAAGGCTTACAAAATGCAAAACTGGGCCATGATCCAAAACTCCCATCATCAAAAGGCAAAAATTATGAGTCATATGCTCTGAAAACCAAATTAAAATTGGATCACATTGATTTAAAGTAACTAACTAAATGGCGGGAAGAAGAAGATGTAGTTAAACATTGTCTTGGGGAAGCAATGAAGGGCTCTGGAGTGACCTTGTGGTGAGAGCACTTGCTATGCAAGCCTGAAGACCAGAACTCTAGTGAACGTTGGGTGGGCATGGCAGCCTGTCTGTAATCCACAGTCGGGAGACAGAGGTATAAATTCCCCAGAGAAAACGGACTAGCCAGATGAACGGAACCAGCGGCTCTGGGGCTAACAGGATACCCGACCTCTGTATATAAGAGGTGAGTGATTTGGAAAGATGTCCGACATTGACCTTGGGACCCCTAAAATCTCGTGTACGCACATGCACCACACCCATGTGAACATACACACACATATAAAAAGGGAAGCAATGAAAAACTGAACTTTGTTGTTGTTGTTTTGAGACAGGGTTCCTCTGTAGCTTTGGAGCCTGTCCTGGAACTAGCTCTTGTAGACCAGGCTGGCCCTGAACTCACAGAGATCTGCCTGCCTCTGCCTCCTGAGTGCTGGGATTAAAGGCATGTACCACTGAAAAACTGAATTTTTAAAAAAGCTACTTAGCTGGGATCATAAGGTACTTTCTCCTGTATTCATACAAAAGGCTTTAATGAAAAGTATTATAAGCTCTATATTTAGGTCAAGAAAGTAGAAAAAAAACAAAAACACAATAGGACAGGGCACACCAAGATACACACACCCAGAGGCAAAGTGGGCTCAGTCACTTTCTATATACATAAATTATAAATCACATTGTTTAATCAACTCCGGTGCTGTCCCCACGCTTTACTCTGGTGCAGAGAGAATTATAGCTCAGCTAACACTCCACTGGGCCCAATCTTCCCTGAAAATGGGAATTCTTTATTAATGACCCCTATACTGAGACTCAGAGCGCCAATTGCTGCTAGCTCAGTATGGCGCAATAGAAAGGTTCTCATTTGTATTCCCTGTTGGGACACCCTGACTTCTCCTTAGGAAGAGAGGAAAGGGTGCTCTTGTCCTCTTGTGTGTGCAGGGCACATCAGATGGGTCTAGAGTGCCCGTCAGCAGGTGTAGGGCCCATGGGTCTACGCCTCCTCCCAGACAGTTTCTGGCCAGACATTTTGTTGCATTTTCCAGCTATCCTGTGCTCCCTCTTCCCCGCCTGGTGATTAGTTATAAGGTGTTGTTTACTCCACTTTGGGCGTGGTAATTTCCCACCTGCCTGGGGGGAATTCCATTGTACAGCAGCTAGGTATTTAAGGTTTTTCCTAAGTCTGAAAAAAAGGGCGTTTGGCTTATCTCCTCTTGAATGACCCAGGTCTCTTGTGTGTTCTTTCAATCTCCAGGCCCTTGCCCGGCTCTCAAATGGTACAGTGGCGCGCGAACTGTACCAAGAGAGTAAGGCAGGTGATACAAGCAGGATCATTTCACTTGACTCAGCATGTAGAGTATAAGCTCTTGCTATCCTTTATGAACAAATAAAATATGTGATATTCTCACCTATTGCAGGTTGCTTCTCTTAACTGTTTAACCTTTGTCAGAAGGTGCCCAGTCCTTGATATACTTTATTAAGCCATGCAAGATAAAATTATTCATCATGCCTGTTCCTTTCAGGAAACACGAGCTACATGGCTGTGCCGGGAGAATGAAGCAAAAACATCCACAAGCAGTCTGCAGATTCCATGAAATCCATATCACAATTCTCACAACATACACAGGACCTACTCTGCAATGTCGAATAGCCAAAGCAGTCTCAAGAAAGAAGAACAAAGCCGGAGACATCACATTTTCTGATTCCAAAATGCATAACAAAGCTACAGATATCAAAATAGTATGTGGGTGGGGCGATAACTCATCATTGTAGTTGGTCTCCGGAACCCACGTTAAAAAAGTGTGTTAGAGAGGTGGAGATGGGTGTATTACTGAGGCATGCTGATCAGACAGCCTAACTTACTTGGCAAGGTTCAGACTAGTATGAGACCTTCTAAACAGCAAAACACCCCCCACAACAGAAACAGCAAGAAGGTGGATAGTCATGAAGACAAGCACCTGAAGTTGCCTTCTGGCCCCACATACATGCACACACACAAGCGTCCATACACACATAAATGTACCCACACACCCAAATACACACATACAAATACCAGTGTGCAACTGCATGAAAGTAGATGCCAGGACAAATGGAACAGAACAGGCATCCCAGAAATCAGCACACACATTCGTGATCAACTAACCTCCACCAAGGCTGCCCAGGCACACCGTAGGGGGAGGCTGCCCCTCCCTCGTCATAGTGACTACACACAGAAGAATGAGACTCACAGATCAATGCACAGGGGGTTAGTATTCACGTGTAATGCAAAACTTACAGCTTTTTGAGCGTCCTAAGTTTAGCTGCCTCTTGAGTCTTTTTACAAATTACTTTATTAGTTATTATTGTTGGGTATGCACACACATGAGAGTGCCCAAGCATAGTATGTGAGTGGCACACATGCCATGGGGCACACGTGGAGGTGGAGCTGAGCCCTCTTCTTCCTTCTAGCCCAGGGCTCTGGGATCAAATTCAGTTATTTGGGTTTGAATGGCACGCACTTTTATGTGCTGAGCCAACTTCCTGACTCCAATGGAATGTTTTGATTCAGAGGAAATAGCTATGCCCTAAGCATGCTGTCAGTGATTGCCCTGCGATGTCTATTTAATGTTTGTAGCATTTAAGGTTGCTATTTTTTTTCTTTCTAACCTATCAGAACTTCTATCTCTAAAGATTGGCTGTAAGGCGTTAAAAGCAGACAGTCTCTGTGGGTGCTCTCACATTGGGAAGGTTAGGTTCAGCATCCACAAGGCCATTACTGTTCAGTATCCAAGACCACTTAGTGAGAAGTAAGCCAAACACTTCTTCATCGTTATTAGTGATACTGTATACCACATGACCAAGAACAAACCTGTAGGCACTATGCCTTCTCTACACGCTATGCGCTACAGTACGGTTCGCAAGCCGGGCAATGGGCTGGAGATTGAAACACACACACACACACACACACACACACACACACACACACACACACACACACACACACACACACACACACACACAGCCAGACAGAGACACAGGTCATCCTTGAAACAAGAACGCCCCCTTGAATCAAGAATGCCCACTCTATTGTGTTCCAGGGCAGCTTATATAGGCTCTGCTTGACTAATGGCCACACCCTAGCTCTCAGCTTGCAAGCCCACCAGAAACCACTCTCCTGCCATCAGGAACTCCTGAGGGTCTCGTGCTCAGAGCAGCTGCAAGCACAGGAAAACAAGTTGTTTGCTCAGTGCAGCTGCAGGAAAACAAGCTGTTTACAGGAAATTCAGGGTCTGGGGGTCCATAGTCCCCAACACAAACCTGGACCTCATCCTAGTTAAATAAAAAGACAATCCCACATTGACTAGGGCAAAAAAAAATCTTTAAATTATGAAACTCTAGGCAGAAAACATAGGTCAAAGCTTTTGTAATATTAGATTTGTTAATTTGTCAATTTTTTTTTTTTTTTGGTTTTTCGAGACAGGGTTTCTCTGTAGCTTTGGAGCCTGTCCTGGAACTAGCTCTTGTAGACCAGGCTGGTCTCGAACTCACAGAGATCCGCCTGCCTCTGCCTCCCGAGTGCTGGGATTAAAGGCGTGCGCCACCGCCGCCCGGCTTGTCAATTTTTTTATTTTTTCATTTTTTATAATTGTGTGTGCGTGTTCAGGTGTGTGTGTGTGTGTGTGTGTGTGTGTAGGCACATGCCACAGCATGCATGTGAAGGTCCCAGAACAACTTGCAGGAGTCAGTTCTCTCCTTCCATCATGTAAGGTCCAGGGATCAAACCCAGGTCAACAGACTTGTAGGTAATGCCTTTACTTTCAAGTCATCCTTGACTATGACATCAAGCCCATAGGAGATAAAAGCAACAAGAGACAAATGAGATTGCATGAAACAAAGTTTTGTTTATCCAATGACATAGATAGTACAATGAAAAGGAATCCCTGAATGAGGAAAAATGACTTCCAAATCATACATTTCATTGAGTTAATGTAATTACAAGGCAGAGCTGTGGCACCCATTCCAACTGATTCATCTACAACACAGCTCCTGAACCGAAGGCTCAGGGAACATTGTAGAAGAGGGGCTGTAACAGCCAGGGGATCAGGGAGGTTGCTGTGAAACTGTGTCTCCTAGTCATGTCAGATGCTCCACCCACAAAGTCCCACCATGACTGCCTAAACACTAGCTGAACAAGGACAACATTGGACATGGTGAAGTGGGCAGGAAAGCCCAGGAGGCCTCAACCCTACACAAAGAACTAGAGGCAACGGGAACTAGAGAGCCGGAGAAAGTCTTCCCCAGGAAAGAGCGTACTAATAGGTTATCCAATACCAAATGGTCAGCCCTGAAAACATATCTGGAGAAGTAACATTATATAGATTGAGCAGGATGTTTTAGGAAGATATATGTATGCACGTATATGTATATAACAGCAGTTAATAAAACTGAGAACATAAATTTGAAAGCAAGCAAGGAAGGTATGTGGGAGGGTTTGAAGGGAGGAAGGAAAAGGGGGAAATGAAAAAAAATAAAATTAGATTATAATCTCCAAAACCACGCTTTTTTAGTCTTCTATGATAAAGATTTCTGGAGGTGTGTTTTAATAATCTAAGTAAAGGCAGCATTGTTGAACTCCCCACCCAAAATGAATAGAATGGTGATTTTATAATGTTTTACTCTAATAAGGAAAGTATCCAAGTTGAACTTCCAGACATGTACATAGAAATATTCTCAGCCAACAGCAGACTAGAGGTTGCTTCAGAAGAAAAAAAATTACTTTGAAAGAAAAAGAACTGCAGAGAAACCCTGTCTCGAAAAACCAAAAAAAAAAAAAAAAAAAGAAAGAAAAAGAAAATTAGAAATGATCTCAAATGAAATACAAGAAAGAATGGCAAAGGCATTAGTGAGAGGCAGGGCAAAGCCAAGAGGAGCCATGTGTGTATTTGTAATCCCAGGGGAAAAAAGAGTGGAAATACAGTTGAAGAGATATAACTGACAAAGATATCACAGAAACTAGGTTGTTTATATCATCATCATCATCATCATCATCATCATCATCATTTGGTATTTTGAGACAGGGTTTCTCTTTGAAACAGTCCTGCCTGTCCTGGAACTCAATCTGTAGACCAGGCTGACCTCGAACTCACAGAGATCCACCTACCTCTGTCTCCTGAGTGCTGGGATTAATGGTGTGTGCTAGCATTGCCCAGGTAGGCTGTTTATTTGTATAGAAAGAAGCTCAGGGACAATACAGAAAGTCACCTTCAGCTTGCAAACAAAGGTTGATGTGGGTGCATCAGACCTATTTCTGAGCCTATGAGGCAGCTATGAGACCTAGGACATAGAAAAAGGCCATCGCGTCTAACATCAGGATCAGCTTCCAATCCTCGTGGAACCTTCTTTCTCTGTTGAAGCGATACTGACCATTCGTCAATGGGTGAATTCATTTCTACATCACCGTTTCATTCATGCCCACGTGTGTCCTTTCTTATTCTCTCAGCTGTTGTGTGTCATTATGGGAAGAACTATGATTTATCTGACTTGGAGATGCTCGAGAAGAAATTGCACAATGTCTTTGCAGACCACAGTGGGGTGAAGTCCAGCACCGGATGGGAGGGGTGGTCTCAATGGACGACTTCTAGGGGACTCCTAAGCAGAGATTTTAAATTGTTTGGGGAGCTTCAGAGGACACACTGTTCTCTGGCCTTTTGACACCAGCTGAGAAGAGCTCCATCTGTTCCAAAAGCTGACAAGGACAAGACACACTGACTTCTGGAAAGTGGAGTGACCGCTGGAAGGCTGAGAAGAAACCGCATTTTAAGAAGCAGCCATGGGTTTCTGTCTCTGCTTTGAGTCCACCAGTCTTTCATCTACCTGCACCTACCCCATCTCTAAACAAGGAGGCTGAATTTGAATAAATTTGAGGTCATTTCTATCTCTCCGTGCTTATAGCTTCAAAATGTTTTCTTTGACATCAGCTTTTCACCGCAGATTTCAGCTTCCTTTGGTCTGCTTTGCATTTAGACTGAATCTCTTCGAGCCTGGCACACGCCATGGCTGGCTGGATGTTTTGTGTGGCTATAAGGGACAGAGAAGGCTGGCCACTGGAACGTGCTGGGAGGGTTAGTGGATGCAGAGGTAAAACGACAAGTGGCAAGGGATTGCCCTTTCACGCAAATTGAGCACACCAGAGAGTTGTTTTGTGTAAATTAAGCGTGAAGATATCCTTGGTGAAAACACACTTTCGCAAATGAAAGCGGGTAACCGCCTTCGTTCCATCCTTCCGCTTGGCACTCAGGTAGCAAGCAAATCGCTGCTCCACTCCGCTCTGCTCCGCACATAGACAGTTAACACTGACAAGACAGTGAGCCCTCGTGTGGCTGTCCTTGGCTTCTTTTTCCCCACTTCACAGCAGACCTTCATTAGGCTCACCGATCTCCTCCTCCTGTCAATCTGAACTGGGACTGTGGCAAAATCAGAGGTCCCATTGTGCGAGCGACAAGGCTCCGAAAGCAAAGCTGAGCAAGGGATTGCCCTTCTCCACGGAGCAATTCCTCGTTCCTCACACGTTGCTCTAAGGTTAGCCTTTAGCCTCTCGGAGAAGTTGTGGCTTCACCACAAGACAGTGTGAGAGTCTACTGGTGCCACCAGGAGTCCAGTTAGCCTTCCCGTTCTACCGCTTTCCACAGTTTACCAAACAAGGGGATGGAGCGTGGAACTGTAAACATCTACCCAAAGGCAAGACATTTTTTGCCTTTTGTGACACCACATCCGGCGTTCATGAGATCTTTAAATGCAGTATCCTGCTCATTCTGTGTTTCCAGGAGCATGGAAAGTGCTAATCCTGGAATCTCAGTCCTGAGCTAATGCCGTCCTAGGCAAACAGACTACACTCTGGACCACCGCCCATGAAAGGATTCTTTGCAAAACAGCGGTCAAGTTCTTAAGTAGGAGACACTGTCCTTGGGCAACCAAGAGAATGGCTGCTGCGGTTATGGTAAGCCCTTGTAAGATCCCCTTGTTTTAGATTGATCTGAACCCCACCCCCACCCCCGCTTTCTGACTCTAGAAGTGTAATAGTAAAGAGAAACTCATGAACACACCTGAGAGCTTTCTCCTCAGTATGTATTTATTGTCCAGGTGACAGTGCCTGTGTGGAATACTACTGGGAACACTGTTGGTTCACAGACCCTAGGGTCTGGGGGAAGTAGTGTATCAGGAGATGGGCACACTCAGCAGCTGGCAACAGGTCTCTTCCTGGTTGTACATAGGCACTTTTATATGCTGGGAGAGGGAGAGGTGCGTGGGATCACTGACATCACTGACCCCCTTCCGGAGTGCCCATCTTCATGGACCAATCATCTCCCTAAGATAGCATCTCTCTCCTAACACCATTACTTCAGGGATTAAGGTTTCAAATATGAAATTTAAGGGGAAACAAGTATTGTGAGCATAGTAACTTTTTCACAAACAGAAATAAGGCATATTGAGATATTTATCCTTCCAAAAGGACCTCCTTGAGATCTGGGTACCCCATGGACTACCACAGTACCAGCCATAGAGATACATGTCTATAATCCCAATAGCAGGGAGGCTGAGGCAGGAGGATTGCCATGAGTTTGAAGCCAGTCTGAGCTACATAGCAAGTTCTAGGCTAGCCCGAGCCACAAAATAAGATGTTGTCAAAGCAAGCAAAAACCAACAACAACAGAAAAAAAAAAAAAAAAAAAAAAAAAAAAAAAAAAAAAAAAAAAAAAAACCCAGAAACAATGCAAAGCAAAACAATAATAACGGTGCTCCTGGACATTTATAACTTGGCTTGAGTTGGCATGTGTGCAGCCACTGGACATACTGTGGGTGGAGGCTGGAGAAGCCGGAGCAGCCGGCACCTCCCAAAAGTAGACTCTCATTTTCAGTGCTCCAGCCGCTGAGTACTGACTTCACCTTACCCTGCAGCAGCCCCCAGGACCCCTGAGAAACCCCCACTCCAGTCCTCCTAGTGGAAGGGAGGCTGAGTAGCACTGAGCCCCAGGACTCCCTGAGAAACCCCACCCCTAGTCCTCCTAGGGGAAGGGAGACTGGGTAGCACTGAGCCTGCAGGGCAGTCACCTTCTCTCTCCAGAATGCTATAGTGAGGCACACAGTAGACATTTAGGATTCATGGCAGAAGGAAGCCCCTTGCCTCAATGGAGAGCTGCGAGCGCATGCCTCTCACGTCACCGTTCTTTCAGAGAAGGCGTTGCCTTCGTAGGTCCCAATTTCTGGTCATAAGAAATGTCTCCATTCTTAGCCAAACCCACATTCCACCTGGGAGAAGAAGGCGAGTTCTTTTGCTGTACACAAAGCCCAACGGAAGAAAATCCCCTTAGACTTCTCCTACCGTCCCTTTTGCCATAATTAAGTAACTGAGGCCAAAGGGCAAAGGCAGCCATTGCCCTACCCAGGCAACAGTTTCATTCCGTTGGAACCAAGGCAAAGAGCTCCTTTGGCTTGCCCAAGGTGAGCCCCGAATTACCTGAGAACCTTGTGCCACTTTCTGAGTTAACTGAGAACTTTGTGCCACTTTCTGAGTTAATTGAGAACTTTGTGCCATCTTTAAATATTCCTTTCACGACTCCTTAAATGACGTGTGACTTTGTTCCAGAAAAGGATTAAAAGGTTGGCATGGGTATCTTAAATCCTACGTCTGCTTGCTTTACCTGAGAGACTCGCACTTTCCTACACGGGTTCCTAACTCAGGCACAAACCCTCAGTCTGGGAATCCTCGCCGGAGTGGAACAAAGCAAGCCATGGTGGTTTGTCTTGTGTTTTTAAGTCTCTGGTAGCTGAAAACTGAGCTAATCATTCACAGAGTTCACTGCACTTTAAAAACTGATGGCTAGTGATACAAAGTACTTTGTTCTCGGCTTTCTCTAAGACAGGTGGTAGATATAAGGTTCAAGAGGAAAAAAACAGCCAGTACTAGATCCAAAACAGACCTCAATGCCAATTAGCATGGAGCCTGTAATAGCTATAAACCTTTAAAAATGGAACATAGCCAGCCTTGTGCAGTCCCAGAACCTGAAAGGTGTCGTATAAAATACTTATCTCAAAACAAACACTCGAAGTGATTGCCATAAAAACATGTCAGGTTCCAGGGCTGAAGAGATGCTCTGTGGATAAGGGTGCTGGCTGTGAAAGCCAGGAGACCCAACTTTGGATTCCCATCCTTCCCACGAATGCCAGGCATGGCTGCATCTAACCCCAGCACTGGGAGTAGCAAAATGCAGAGCCTAGATGCATCTAGCCTAGACAACACAGAAAGCTTCAGCTTCAGTGAGAGACCCTGCTTCAAAAACACAGGTTTTGTATGATAGAAGAGAGGTCTAACATGCCCCTCTGGAGCCCACATGCCTACACAAGCGTGTGTCCCACCCCTCAGCATGTTAGACCCAATTTCCCCTCTGCAGCCCACATGCCTACACAGGTGTGTATCCCATCCCTTAGCCTGTTAGATCTAACTTCCTCTCTGGAGTCCACATGCCTACACAGGCATGTGCCCCACCCCTCAGCATGTTAGATCTAACATGCCCCTCTGGAGCCCACATGCCTACACAGGCGTGTGCCCCACCCCTCAGCATGTTAGGCTCCAGCAAGGCTGTTCATCTCCACCTTTCAGAGAAAGAAGCTGGGTGCTGGATGGAGAAACAGGATTGATGCTACACCATGGAGTGTGGGTGTGACCCGAGATGATGTAAAACCCAGTGCTTGCTGGGTAAGGGCCCCAAGAGTGCTTCATTCATAGTGTGCGTCCTCGCTTGAGGAAATGGAGCATCTCGTCCTGATCATCTGCCTCGTCAAGATTCCAGACTTGTTCATATACAGATGCCTAACGTGCTTGTAGGAGGGAAGGTAGAGCAAGTGCTTTGCTGATTTCACGTTTACTCTAATTTCCCCATAGAATGCAGCTTATCAAATCTGAACGCTTGCTCCATTAGTTCCCGGTCATCGTCACGGAGGGTGGGTCTGTGCGGCTGCTTTGAGCAAAGGGGCTGCCAGCTAGTTTTGAGATTAAGCAAGCCTATGCGTTCTTCATGCTAACACTTCCCAGGGTGGTAAAGAGATCAAGCTGCTTTGGGCTGGGCAGCCTGAACTCAGCCTAGTAACTATTGTATTTTGCCGACCAGAGTGGGGGGGAAATGCCCAGTTTGTGTTTATGACCATGAGGAAAATCGCCATTTCGTCGACCAGAAGACCTGAAGTTCTTGTGGGGTCACAACAAGAGGAGGGGTCGAGGTGAAGGTCTCACGATCGACAGACAATAAAAATGATGCCTGAAAACACAACCTTATTTCTCCTCATTGAAAGGAGACCCAGTCAGGTTTTATGGAGTAGGTTTGACTTTTATTGGTGAGTGATTTGAAGAGCAATTCTCTCCCGTTTTTTGGCTTCTGCTACTAGTTGGCAGACCTCGTTTATGACTCTGGCACTTACCACATGTTGCTAACTCTCTTCTCTCCCCTTGGCCTTCGACCTAGGGGTAGTAACAGTGTCCTCTTTATCACAGGACCCTGGGTCCTTCATTACCCAGGTGGGGTGACTGACCTTGACTACACATGGAAAAAAAATTTCACTAATCTACTTTCATTTGAACTCCAATTTACTCTGGCAGACCTGCTAGGTCCCTAACCCCCTAACCCAGAGTTCCTGCCTTGGAGCTGCTAATCCTTGGCGCTGACTGTAGGCAGTTAGCTAAAGAACACTCAGGTTACTGGCCTGTCCTCAGAGGAGTCCACTGGGAGGTGGTGCTGGGGAAGGCACGGGTGGGTAAGGAGAATATAAAATGACAAGCAACCATGAAGTGCATGCCCAGGCATCGCTGAACTAAAGGCCAGGTTCTCAGCCTGGATTTATTTAGAACCTGGACGTGAGTGGCGTCCTAGGCTGATTAGAACGCTGATGTGTGTGTGTGTGGGGGGGGGTGGAACTGAACAAGAGTAAATGCAACACGCGGAGAGAAGGGCACACTGAGAGACGAGGGTGTGGGATCACAGTAGAGGAGTAAACACTTCCCTGCAATAACCCCCTCAGTCTATAAACAATCGTCTATAAACTGGACAGTGGTTTATGGGCTGAACGGACCGTTTGGGAAGCAGTTTCCAGGCACTTACATGAATGAAATGGAAGGGCGTGTGTTTCATAGGGTGCTCCAAAATCCAGTATTTTGGGGTGTGGTGTTTCTGTTGAGCACAGTTTTTTTTTAATGGCTTCATTTTCCTAAATTCTACTGGAAAAGAGAAACAAAACTCAACTGAAAGTTTATCCTGGAGCATGTATGCGTGTGTGTATGCATGGTGTGTGTGTGTGTGTGTGTGTGTGAGAGAGAGAGAGAGAGAGAGAGAGAGAGAGAGAGAGAGAGAGAGAGAGAGAGAAACAAAGAGAGAAAGAGAGACAGAGAGAGACTGAGAGAGGGAGAGGGAGAGAGAATAGTTCTTCCTAGATTGGCCAGTTTTGTCCCCCCTTTTTCCACTTAGCTCCATACTGCCACCTTCTGGTCTTTTAGAAATCCTGCAGAAGAAACCAGTTCTTCATGAACACATGTACTTCAGAAACTGTTGGATGTCAGACTTATGCCAGCAGCAGGTGATAGATGAATAGACTCACGGGGGAACAGACACACAAACTTAAAAATAAAGCATGACATGGTTCACACAACGACAGAGTCATGCCCAGGTTCTGGAGAGAACATTGGTGCCAGTGACTGGGGCCAGAGCAGACATACTAAAGAGGACTAAGGTGGATCCTAAAGGATGAGCAGACATAAGTGAGAGGCGATCATGGGAGGAGGGCTTATAGAAAGGACCCAGGGAAGAAGATGTCCCAGAGGGGTTAGTGCGGCAGCCATGATCAGGGAAGATGTCCCAGAGGGGTTAGTGCTGCAGCCACAATTAGGGAAGAAGATGTCCCGGAGGGGTTGGTGCAGCAGACATGATCAGGGAAGAAGATGTCCTGGAAGGGTTAGTGCAATAGCCATAATCATCTAATTTAATGCACCCTGAATGTTCCATGGTGGTGCAGAGGCAGTTAGAGGTATCCGCTGGTACAAGGGACTCTGATTCTGCTAGGAACCCCAGGGTTAAACTGCAGTCCCCCAATGTCTTCTAAGCAAAGGAACCCTGTGCGTGGGGTTGCCTCTCAGATACCTAGCCTGAGAGATCCATCTTAGGAAGGAGGCAAGAGGCAGCCCATGGCGTTTTCTCAAGTTCTCACTGACCCTAAATTGGATGATGGTAACAGGATAGCAAAATGTATGCTGATACTGGCAATTTCTCAAAGGGGAGTGAACACTGTGCCACACAAACTGTAAGTAACATCGACTATGGTTCTGGGTGGGTTTTGTCTTTAGTTTTGATGAATACTAAGTTATTTTTTAAAACTCAAGCAATCTGATACCATGATAGGGGGTGGGGAAGTAGCTGGGTTAGTAGATTGCTTGCTTTGTGTGAACAAAATCCTGGATTTGATTCCCAGCATCACGTGAACCACCTATAACCCCAGCACTCCAGGCGGGAGAGTCGGACGTTAGAAGTCATCCTTGGGAACATAGTGAGTTCCAGGCTAACTCAGATTGTATGAGACCCTGTGCCATTAAAAAAAATGATGACCCTCAGAGTATTATTAATCTTGTCTGTAATGAATGATAAAGCTGAACAAAGTCCACAGCAATTAAAGCCTGACTCTTGGATAACATGGAATGGAGGAGTGGGTTTACTAAATCTACAGCAAACAGGGAAGAAAAACTAAAACAGTGAAGAGCAGAACCCAACAAGGGAAGCCCCAGGCACCAAGACAGTCACCCGCTGTGACTGACATATAGAAGGCCCCCAGCAACCGTCTTCTGCTGGGGGAGACTTCTAATTAGCTGTTCTCACCACACAAAGTTCTTCACATCTTCTGGAAGATTTTATTTTTTATTTTTTATGTGTGTATAGATGTGTGCTTCTGTAGTGTCTGTGGGTCCTCTTGGAGATGAGAAGAGAACAACAAAATCCCCAAAGCTGGAGTTACAGGCAGTTGTGAACCGCCTAGCATGGGTCCCGGGAACTGAACTCAGACCCTCTGCGAGAGCAGGGCACACTCACTCTTAGCCATTGTGCCTTCTCTCCAGCGTCCAACCACAGGCGTTCTGAGGCCATGAGAGAAAATGAATGGCTGAAACTTTGGCTCTGGGAGGGGCCTGGAAATATTCACCCCCAGCTGTGTTCAAGGCCAGCATCCTATCTCGCTTTCCTTCTGCTCTTAAGAACATGGTGTCTTCACCTTGGATCCTTTTGCCATTTTCTGCTCCCTTTCTCAGAGGGTCAGGGGCCAGCGCATCATTGACAAGGAATCTTGGAGAACATGCTAAGATAATCATGCCTGCGTCTGTAATGGGGGCTCCAGAGCCAGTTTCTGGGGAGCTTAAAGCGCGCATGCCAGTTTGCTAATCCACGTTGTTGTCTTCTGTTTTAGCCTTAACACAGGGAAAGAGTGAAGGGTTAGAGATGAGGAAGAAAGAGTTCCCGCTCTGAGAACAGGGAGGAGAGGAAGAGGGGCTCTGAGCACACCCGTGGCGGCACCACACACCCGTGGCGGCACCACACACCCGTGGCGGCACCACACACCATCTGCAGTGGCATTCTCCCTCTGTGGTGGCGTCACCCCTGTGGTGGAGGTACTGCCGCCCTTTCAGGGGGGCCTCCTGTTCTTCCACCCTTACGTGAACAGACATCAGCGGTGCTGAAGTAGGGCTGGAGCACCGTGACCAGGGCACCGCCTCGTGAGTATCATATCTTATCCATGGCAGAGCATGCGCTGAGTCTCCAGGGGAAAGATGCTAGCAAGGGTTTGGGTTTGCTCTTCCTTTACTCTTAAAAAAAAAAAAAAAAAAAAAAAAATCCCCTTTAGTATTTGTAAGAACAACAACAAAAGAGAGGAGAGCCTGGATTACCTCATCCAAATCTGCTCTACAGGAGGCACGTGTTCTGGATGGCAAGAATCTGGGTGAAAGGTGCAGGGAGAGGAGGGGGAAGAAGAGGGGACCGATTGCTGCTCGTTCTGTGGGGAACTGTGAGATGTGTAAATGGGCAACCAGGGAAGAGCTACATGGTTTCCAGTTTTTCGTCTGAGGGAGGAGACCACGGAGAGACTGGAGGATCCCTTTGAATTACCCTTGATCATTTATGTTGTTGTTTCTACCATACAGGGGAGGTGATGGTGTCACACACACATCCCCAAAGGGACGACAGGGCTACGGAGGTGGCTCAGTGGGTAAACCGTTTGGCATTCAAGCATGGGAACCTAAATTCAGACCAGAAGAATGCACATAAACCTGGGTGTGTAAACCTGGGTGTGGCATTCACGGCTGTAATCCCACACAGCCAGTAGTGAACCCTGTCTCAAAGGAGATGAAAAGTGAGAACTGACAGTAGCGGTTGCCCTCTGACCTTTACACACGCGTGCCATGGCGAGCATGAATATGCACGTGTATGCACAAGCTTTTTTTGAAAGGGACGATGGGGATTTCGTCAGGTTGAGCACCCTCTAGATAACAGGAATAAAAAGGGGCTTCCATATAGTGTCAGAACCAGCACCCCAGCTCCCAGACCTCTTGTTATTTTGTCCGGGGGATTTAGCCCTCTGTCACATTTCTTTTGGATTTGGACAAGTGCTTCCCAGAGCTCTCAGTGGCTTCCTTGGGAGAGCCTATCTCTGATTCTCATTCCCACACTAAGGTACTTGACTAGAAATAAAATATTAAAAGTTTAATTCTTTTTTTAAAATTTATTCTTCTCTCATACAGTTCGTAATGACTAGAAGCCTCCCTCTTCCACCCTTCCCAGCCACTACCCCCCAACCTCCCCTCTCCCCCAGCTCTTCTTCAGAGCCTTTGAGAGTTGAGACTACGTTCGAAGGGTGCTGGGGTGCATACAGGAAATAGGTGTTGAGGGCTTCCATTGGAGGTGGAGCGGGGATCAGACTGGGCTCCCTTGACCCCCCATTGCATGAGGTCATGGCCGGGTCATCATCTACAGTGCTGGCCTGACTCCGTGCTTGCTTGCTATATGGGAAAGCTTGTTATATAAAAGGTCTTAATGGATGACTAACTGCATTTGACGCATGCCAGGTAGTTGTATAAGGCTATGATTCTCTGCCAGCACTTGCGTTGTGGCTTATGCTAGCAACGTTAAAACTCTACCTTTATGGTTTTTCAAATGTGTGATTGCACAGTCGGGTAACTTAACCTCTGAGCACTCTGGCGCCTCACTGAGATTTTTTTTCTGTGTTGTGAGATATATACTGTTGTTAGTCAGTTTTAGTTTGTACGTGTCCTTGTGTGTTTTTGCTACCAGAGTAACATGGGAATCCTTAAATGGATTCAGAGGAATTCTCTCCCAGAAAGGAGCATGGTTGCCCCTTGGGTTCAAGTCACTCTTTATTGGAAAATATTCATTATGGATTTGGCTCATAACTACCTGGAGTTTCCAAACTATACTATGTTCTTATATGAAAATCCCAAATTTCTGCTGTTTCTACTCAACTTCTTTTTCTTACACATCATTTTGTTTCCAGATATTTCAATACTCTATAATGATTAAAATCTCAACAATTAAATAAAACTGCACCTCGCAAACAAACTTGTCACCACAAATCACTTTGTACAACTTTTGATTTTATTAAGAACTTTTGGTCAGGTGTACATGCTGGAATCCTAGCTTGAAGTTGTCTCAGACCACATACTAGGCCAGTCTGATACATACCTCAATGAAATCTCAACACACATTACATGTATGTACATTCCACAGACAGTTGCAGATAAATACATGCTGGTGTCATTACAGCGAAATAGAAACACCTTCATGTAGTTATTATCATGTAACTAGGGTCTTAAAGACTTGTAATTCTACTGTATTAAACTGAATATTGTGCTAAACACCACAAAGTGCTTATAGCCATAATTCATATTTAATTGCTATTCTAATTTTTTTGTCTTATAGGCTATTAATGTACACCAACAAATAGCCCCAGACACTGTTGTGCCTTTTGAATGTCACA
This sequence comes from Arvicola amphibius, assembly GCF_903992535.2. NCBI lineage: Eukaryota > Metazoa > Chordata > Mammalia > Rodentia > Cricetidae > Arvicola > Arvicola amphibius. The sequence goes on along the minus strand of NC_052060.1, from coordinate 44,614,731 downwards.
AGGTTTCATAATGATAATTCTTAAGGTTAATTATTGAAAAATGTGCCCTTCCCTTAAGTTTCCCAATTTCTTTCTTTATCTAAACAAGTAGTGTGTGCAATTTCACAATCTAATTCAAGTTAATTTATAACACATTTTAGAAGCATTTCTGTCAAAAAAAAAAAAACAGAATGGGGAGTTGTAGTGTCTTTGATGGGTTTTTCTCTAAGAATGCATTTACTGCATCTCTCCATGCTGTGTCTACCTTAAGTGCCACCAACACCATGCAAAATTCTGCAAACAATCCCTTTTCTAACAAATAGAAATCCAAGTATATGTTTATAAAAATATAGAATTACAGCCTTAGAAAACACAAAACACTTAATGTTACTATTGAGTTCCCTGCTAATCCTCAGCACTTGTTAGACTACAATTATAAAGCTTTGCCAAACTCTACAGAGCTATATCTTCACCGAATCTACTTCTGCCTGTGTTTCTGAGACAGACTCATGATCTTGGGGTCTCATGATCACTGTCAGGAAGAAGGTTTCCCGTCACAGTCACCCAGCACAGACACCCACCTCTCTGGATCTTAGAAGATCAGGACTGTGCGAATGCTGAAAGGATAATGAGCAGGCTTTAGTCATTTGTGCGTAATATGTACACGTATATGTATATATGTATGCATATGTGTGCATGTATGTGTATGTGTGTATGTACGCATATGTGTGCATGTGTGTGTATGTGTGTATGTATATATATGCATGCCTATATGTGCTTTATGCATACATGCATATGTATATATGTATGCATGTATGTGTATGTATGAGTATGTATACATGTGTATATGTGTGTGTGTGTGTGTGTATATATATTTTTTTTAAAAAAAGAAAAACGTTTCTTCCTATTATAGAAGTTATATAATTAATTCCGTTAAGGGGAAGTCATCTGAGTTTGAGGTCCACACCTCCTGTGCCTTCTGCTGAGGGAAGCCGAGTGGATAAAGAATTGACTCTGGGAGTACCTGCTTAAATTGCAATTGTCAACAAGAAAGAGTTTGTCCTGAAACAACAGGACTAAGGCCATGACAGGGAGAATGAGAAAGACAATCCAAGAGGGTGTAGGCTCCTTAATGCCCAAGAGGGCAATGCCCAAAAACAAACAGGCAAGACCTACCTTCCCTGTACCCCAGATACAGAAACTGAGAGAGTGGGTGTTGTGTTCTTAGTTGAATATTAGATTACTTAATAAATGAAAGGGGGCTTTAGTTCAGTAATAAAGTCACTCTGGCACATTGACATTGGAGAAGACTGGGACTGGAAAACAGAAAGCAGAAGGCCCATTGAGTTACTGTCAGCATGCCCAGAGGAGCCAGAATCAGACGGGGCCAAAACGATGATTACAGGCAGGGAAGAGGGGAGACACTGGAGGAGAGGGGATGGGCAGGGCTGAGTGTGTGGGGTCCTGTCTGCAGGTCTCAGCGCCACTTTGGACACACTGGGCAGGAGTGAGAATGAAGACGCAGAGCTGTGGTTTCTACTCTACAAAAGCAGAACAAGTGTCATCCTCTGCTTAGATGCAGAAAAGCAAGAGTTGTTTGGTGAACTAGACAGAAATGGAACACTCCGGGGGTCCTGTGCAGGGGGGCATGGAAATTGAAGGGCTCAGGCTTGCGAATATCATTTGGGAAGTTTCTGCACTAGGGAGATAGGAGAAGTAAGATTTCCAAAAGCAGCTTTGTTTATTTGGAAAACAATTAGCACCTATTTTTTGAACCATACTAAAATATTATTCTGTGTATGTAAATAAATAGATTTTGACTTTTCTCCGAGTAGAAACCCATTCATTGTTGACTTGTTTAAAGATTAAAATTTGAACAATGTACATAATGTTATGACTCTGTTGACTGCATCAGGCAGGGAGAGAACAAGGAAAGGAAAAGTTAGTTCCTGTTATAGCAGAATCCAAACCCACTGCACGCTGTGGACGCTCGATATTTACACAACCCATGAACATCGTCTATTCTGATCTCACAGGCTGGTATCAGACTCCATAAGGAAAGGGTAGCTCAATTGTGACTCCTTCCCACTCCACCTTGCTCTTGCCCGGTGCCCAGTGCTCAGGAGGAAGAAGAGGGCGAGAGGAACACCCACTGTTTGCCTGGCTTATGGAGCTCCGGGTGAGAACAGAGTGCACCCTGGCAATGCTCCCGTGAGACCAGATATTATTTATTTGCCTTTTGTAACCTTAGTTTCACCAGCTGGATATGGCAAGAATAACATCCGAGAAACAAAATTCAGAAAGCAAACAAGTTGCAAAAGAGTTTGAGGAACTATAAAGATGTTCATTGTGGCACTGCTGGAGAATTCTAGCAGCTTTATGTTTTAAAAAATGGTCAGTGAAATCCATCTTCTGTGAAAAACTAAAGCCTAGGGTATTTTAAAGAGCTCGTATAGGGCTGACCTTCTAAGAGAGTAGCTATGTTTCTCTGGCTAGCTTAAATGATCCAAAAGAAGGGAAGGAAATGGGTATATTTATAAATACTAATTTTTAAAAGTGGGGAAGCGTCAAAAGACACCATAAGAAACATACCTTTGCCCTGAATAAAGCAATTCAAATCCCTCATTGATGTTTTTGAAAGGCAAGGTGTGGGTTACCAACTGGTCCAGGTCAAACTTCTTCTCCAGGAACTCAGTCACCAGTTTAGGGACATCATCTCTGCTCTTCCAACCTGTGAGTAAACTCGCGCTTGTTCCGCGTACGTCGCTACGCAACCCTCACGTTTTATGGCCTTCTATTTGTGTCATTTCTCTTATGCATTCTCCACCTCCCCAGCTGAGTCGTTCCCAACATACGAATGAGCTACATTTCTCCCATTTTAAGAAACTACGGCTCACGAACCCCTTCTGGATTCCCGTGTCTCCTTCCCGTTGTCCCACACCTCTGTGTCGCACAGAACCACAGAGAACCGTCTCCCTTGCACTCTTTCTGATTCCGGTCCCTTTGATTCTCTCGCGAGTTCACCCTGCATGCGTTTACACTCTAGTACACCACTCTTTCAGCTCTAGCCAAGCTTTCTCCCGCCGCCATTTTGTCACGACGGTCGACTAGGATTCTTGTATTAATGTGCACTCTGGGGAGTCTTGGTGGTTGACGCCCCCTGCCCCTCACTCTGATCACTTGTTTCCTGTCACGTTATCACCCTCATTCCTCATTCCTTCTCCTACCTCAGCTAGGAAAAGATCGTTCTGTAAGATAGAAACCTCCACATCTCCCAGACTTCTACTGTGTCCCAGGGCTTAGTCCTCTACCTTTTCCCCTCTTTGTGTCTCTCAGGGTGATCGCTTCTAGTCTAAAGACTTCAAATAAGCTATATTTACAACATTTCTGTGTCTGTCTCTAGTGAGACCTTTCCTTGAACGACAGACGCATAGCCAGCAGCCTATCTATAGCATGTGTTCCTCAAAGTATCTGAAAATCAGAAGGCCTAACAATATATCCAACATTGGATTTTGTACTATAAACATGCGACTATCGTTGTCACCATAGGATCAACACTAAATGACCCTAGAAAGGTGTAGAGTAACAGTGGTAAATGATAGCCATATAAATGTCATGTGACCACTCTTGATTTCCATCCCCTTCCCACTAGTCCCCAACTTGCTCCTTCTGCAGTCTGGAAATCTAAACATGGATCATCATCAATTTAATTGCAACATTAATTTTTTTTATGAATTACTCCATTCAGATTTTGTTTGTATTTTCCAACAGATTATGTACTTCTCTAATTCAAGAACAATCATCTTTTTCCTTCTTATGCTCTCAACAGGCACTCAGATAGTTATTATTCTCTCTCTCTGTATAAGACAGAGTCTAATATGAGGAGTACCCCCTAAGTTCCTAGTGCTGCATGAAGGTACCAGAGAACGAGACATCGTGGGAAGGGATTGAAAATGTCAATATTCTGCCTAGTGCAGGAGAGTGATTCTGGCCTAATCCTTACAGCTTCTTTGTTGTTGGGGGGGAGGGGAGTTGAACTGTCCCTATGGAATGTGGCATTCCAGCTGTTTATTTATTTGGGCTCTGGGCACAGAACTTTTGTCAAGGTCTTCACAAGTAAAGCAACCTCTCTGTTGTAAGTGAGTGTCTTGTGTGTGGGGGGAGGGAAGGGGGAGGAAACAGTGGATGCCATAAGAATTTCCTGCCATGGAAGTCATCCTGGTGGAGACATGTCTGATGCCTTTTATTCAGGCTTTTGGGTCACAGGAGTTGCAGATACTGATCTAAACTGTGCCCCTGGTGCTAGCCCTGAGGCACTAATGGAACAGATGGCTGTCTTTGCTGTGATTGCTATGGCAGCTCCACTTGGGGGTCATTTGCCACTCATCCTTGGAAGAAAGTACTTCTTGTTTGATAGGCAGGAGAAGGAAAGTTCCTACTTGCTGCCCAGGGGCCCAGCTGCTCTCACCTCCAAAGACGCAACCCTTCCACGTCCGCCCAGTGAAGAGCAGCATTGGGTCATAACTGAGCATCTTGGCTGATGGAGGAGCGCCAACCACCACACTGGTTCCATAGTTCATATGGCAAGATGAGAGGGCATCAACCTGAGTTCAAAATGGAGAGATTGTTTGTTTATGGAGTTCATGGGCTCAGAAATGACAACAGGTAGTCAGAGTTCCAGTAGTTAACATGGTTTCCAACTACCAAATCCACGCTTCAGGTTTCTATTTGATTTAAAACTTCTCAATGCAACTTTAGTCCTTAATAATTCCTACCAAGATATACCTCTTAGGATATCAAGTAGCCTTTACTGTGGCCATTGCAGCTGTCACTGTTTTTAGTATGTTTAGTCGACCTTCAGTGACTAACATTCATACCAACACGAAGACTTCAGATAAGCCTTAGTTGTTATTTGAGCTAAATCAATTAGATAAATTAAATCAATTAGAATGTTTGAAATTTTCAAATGAAAATTAAGCACAAATCCTAAAATATGAGGCAATGGAGTTTCTTTTCTTGGCAACATCTCTGGGACTAGGTCCACGTTTTTGTTCCTTGGCCCTTTCGGTTATTCATTAATAACACTTTTGAATACCCAGTAGATAGCAACACCCGAAAGTGTCTTCAGGTGGCACTTCCTCAAGCTTCCACCTCAGAATCAGCAGACCTCATAATGTATCTGTCTGGCTCACTGCTCTGTAATGTACAACCTAGAATGCCATAGTCACTACAGAACACATCCCAGGTGACACCAAAAAGGGGTTGTGGCGGTGATGATGAACTGGAGGTTTCTTCTCAATTACCAAATGCCTTAGAGCAAATTTCACCAGTTAAGCAATTGTGAGTAAGACTGGCTTTGTCCAGTTTCCAGGACTCCTAATTCTACATAAGGCCGTGGCTTTGTAATTACAAGAACTCTGTGCTGTCAGCCAAGGGGTGCCTCAGAAGAGGTGTTGTTCAGAGTGCTGAAGTTTGTGTGTGCTGGGGACTGAGAGGCAGGATGGTTGAGCTGGGTCAAACAAGGGGAGGTTTGGAGGAAGGTAGCCACGTGTAGACACTCTGAACAACACCTCCTTAGCTCTCCTCAGTTCTCATCACAAAACAAATTCAAGACAGGGAATCACTTTTGCCAAGACCCCCCAGGCACACAAGAAAAACAATGGGCCACAGGCTGGCTCTAACGACACGAAAATGGCATAACATGATACTTACACGATCAGGTAAAACCGACCTTAAGATTGTGACTTTTAGGCAAAATTGTTATGTGTTTATCATTATATTTTTCATCGCATTTTTATGCATTTATTTGTTCGTGGGTGTGGGCAAGGGCTTGCCATGGAGTGTGCGTGGAGATCAGAGGACATGCTTGTGGGAGCTGGTTCTCTTTTCTACATGTAAGTATTGAAAATCAAACGCAGGTCATCAGGCTTGGAGACAAGCACCTTGGCCCACTTTGCCATCTCACCAGTCCTGTTGATGGTTAATAATGCGATGTAAAATGAATTTTAGCCTGAATACATCTTATAGCTTGGGTACTTTATGGCTCCCTGACTCTTGAGTCTTACCATGGTTTCAAGACGGCCAATAACTTCAAAAGTGAACTGCACGGTGTTCCCCGTCATGTCTGACAATACCTCACTGATGGGCTTGGTGGAGTCCTTGGGACTGATACACTCGGTGGCGCCTATAGCCAGGGCCTTTGGAAATTTGTCTTTATTGATGTCAATTCCAATGATCCTGGAGGCGCCAGCTGCCTTACAGCCCATGATGACGGACAGGCCAACTCCTCCCAGGCCGAACACAGCACAGGTGGAGCCAGGGCTGACCTGCGGAGAGGAAAGTTCCTTCAGGAGTTAACAGTGAAACCTGGCAAGGAGTCTCCTTGTCAGGAACACAAAATTCAGAGGATGGCCATGACTTGGGCCAGGACTCCAAGTGACTTACTCAGATGGCACTGACACCAAAAGAATTAGGAGAAGAATGTCTGAGAAAAGAAGGATTTGCCAAAGCCAAGGCAACACCTGCAGCCCTTGCCAAAGGCTTACCCAGAGACCAGCAGGCTTTGTAGCCAGCGGAGCCCTACCCACAACCCCCTCTGCCCTCACAGGAGGATTACACAAGCCCTGAGTTCTCTCTGTTGTCCATCCAAAAAGCCATGCGGATTTGTTTTAGGTTTGGTCTGACTGGTAGTGTCTGAATAGCCATGACTCTGAGTCATTTAGAGATCTATTGTCTTATTTTGCCCCAGTTAAGTCCAACCTCCGTGTGATATGTAATTCAATGGTTGATGGGTAACTCAAGGAAGAAATTCTTCTTAAATCACCTTTGGGGTCTTTACCTAGTACTCTGCTAGATTAAAGAAGGGTTCAGCCCCTAGCCACTTCCCTGCTAGAAGAAGAACTAAGATTGGATCCAAATGATGGCTTAGAAACTCACTAGGCTTTGGGGTTACACGGAAGCTGTTCTGGTCTTCCCTGTGCCCTCCAACCCATGTGTGGAAATGTTAGCTTTCTGTACCTCAGCAGCTGGTCTTATTTAAGGGTCATCGTGTTACAATGAGGTCATTAGGAAACGCCTTGCTGTGGCTTAGATGTAGTTAGAGCTATGGCTCATGGGCTGTATGCTGGGGACTTGGTGTCCAGTGCCACCATGCAAGTGGCTGTGAAACCCATGTGGCCTCATGATGAGTGAGTGGGGTCCTTGAAGGGGCTGTTCTCCACAGGGATTAATTCGTGGGGGACCTTGGTTAGTTCCCTGGAGAGTGGGCTGCGTGAGGTCACGTGGCACACTTGGTCTCTGCTCTACGCTGCTGTCTCCGGTTGTTTTCTTGTGATGTGAGGTGGCTCGTAGAGGTCCCTAGCCAGAGGCTCAAGAGATGGAGCCATGCGAGCTAGAACTTTTGGTCCTCAAATACCTGTTTTCTTTTTAACATACCTATGTTCGGGCATGTCGTTACAGCAACATAAAACCAACTAGCACATCCCCAATCCAATGTGACTTGTGTTCTTATTTTTCAAACATTGAAATTTGGCTATAACAAAGCAGTTGGGAAGACGACATGAAAAAACTGGGAGATTGACAGCCATGGACTTAGCAAGAAGAGCAGGTCCTCCCACGGCGGCACGCAGAAGGAAGCAACCCTGCCAGCACTTTGACCGTGGACTTCAGATCTCCAGGACTCGGACAATAAACCTTTGTTGTTTAAGCCATGGAGTCTGCAGCCCTTGTTACCATCTCCCCAGTAAACTAACATACCAACGCCAGTCTGCCTTCGGTGGGAAAAGAGAGGTTCGTTTCAGGACTGAATACTAACTTTAGTGATTTAACTTGCTAGAGATGTTGCAGAAATAGAAAACAGATCCAGAAATTGTAGCTCCATAGATTTAGAAATAAAGTTTCTATTTTGACACCCTCTCTTCGCCCCCACTTTTTCTTCCAGTTCATCTGGCCTCGTGTATGTTTTCACAATGTTTCACTCAGATTGTTTCGAGTTCGAAGAAAACCACCCTCTGGAAGGCTGACAGGCAGGAAGGCAGAAGCTACGCTAGACAGCCCAGATTCTTACCTTGGCGGTTTTAACTGCAGCCCCATAGCCGGTTGAAAACCCACAGCCAATGAGGCAGGCTCTCTCGGGAGGAGCCGCGCTATCGATCTTAGCTACCGAAGACTCGTCCAGCACCGTGTACTCCGAGAAGGTGCTAGTGTTCATGAAGTGCTGGACCGGTTTGCCCTTGCATGTGAACCTGGTGGTGCCATCGGCCAGTACTCCACGGCCTGTCAGACTGTTCGATACAGCAAATGCACACATTACTTAAGTCAACTCAGAAGCTATCGTGGGGAACTGGAGTGATAGAGTGAAAAATGGCACCTACTCGCTCCGAATGCAGAGATTGCCCTCGGGGTTACGGCAGGCATTGCATTCTCTACACTGTGGTAGGAAGAGGGGGATGACTTGGTCACCTAGAAGGAAAGTAGCGCAACGGGAGATGTCATTCGTTTGCATTGAGCTATGAAGTAAGGCAGTGTGGGGGCTCATGCCTGCAATCTTATAACAGTGGCGGGTGGCCCGGGAAGATTGCCAGGCCAGTCTGGGCTCTGTGGTGAGTTTCAGGCTAGCCTTGGAAACATTAAAACTGCTCTCCTTGTGTCTCAGTAAGCTGGGTTACGCCTCTGCTGACCCCCAGTTATGATGTGCTGCTCCCTTCCATAGCATAACCCAGGCTTCCGTACCTGGTCTCACTGTAGTGACCCCTTCTCCAACACTCTCTACAACCCCAACTGCTTCATGGCCCACGATCACTGGAAACTTGGACACCATTGCTCCTTTTATCACATGGTCATCTGTGCGACAGATTCCTGTGGCCAAAATCTGTTCAAACAAAACAATAACAATAAGCATTGCCCAACCAGCAAGCGGATCATTTTACAATGGGATGTTATTTAACTCGCTCTCTTTAACTCTGTATCATTTTCCCGTATTACAGTGTTGATACTAAGACAGTCTGAGCCTAAACCAAGCATCAGGCTAATTTCCCTTGCTTCTGGGACACACAGCATTGCTGCTTCCCTTCCTGCTTGGATCTTGGTTCTTTCCTACAGGGAAGAGGTCAGATTAGCACCAAAGCCTACATAACAAGGGCATCTGAACCAAAGGGCTATCCAAAAGTGGGGGTTACTGAAGGAAGTTATTGCTTCTCAGCCATAAATGAGTCCCTAGTGAAAGTCCTCTGGGTAGCCCTGGTGACACAAGCCTGCAATCCCATCTATTTGGGAGACAGAGGCAAGAGGATCACAAAGTTCACATCCTGCCCAGGCTGCTTACAAAGTGAGTTCAAGGTCAGCCCATGTGACTTAGACCCTGTCTCCAAGCAGGAGGTAAAAACTTGGCTAGAGATATAGTTCCTTGCCAGAGTGGTTGTCTGGCATGCATGATGCCCAAGGTTCTGTTTCTTTTTTTTTGTTTGTTTTGTTTTGTTTTTCGAGACAGGGTTTCTCTGAAGCTTTTTTTTTTAGAGCCTGTCCTGGAACTAGCTCTTGTAGACCAGGCTGGCCTCGAACTCACAGAGATCCGCCTGCCTCTGCCTCCCGAGTGCTGGGATTAAAGGCGTGCGCCACCACCGCCCGGCCAAGGTTCCGTTTCTTGTACCACATTAATAAATATACATATGTACATGTATAAATACATGTCCCAATACACTGTGAATCCCAGAAGATTTTAAAACAATTCTTGGTCATGCTGTTGATTTCTATCAAATACTACATCAGTAAAAATTCAACAAATTTTCTCTTTAATGAGCTAAATTAGCATTGTTGTTCTTAATGGACAATATTGGTGAATTTCACAACCAGCTTGGCTGCTTCCCTAACAATATGCATGAATTGGTTGGAGGATTAGTTGGGAAACATATTTCTAAGAACTCGAACTCTGTGCTGAAGATATGGCCTCATTAGTTAGTTAAGAGCACTGGCTGCTCTTCCAGAGGACCTGGGTTTGATTCCCAGTACCTACATGACATCTCACAATGGCATCTCTGTAACTTCAGTTCCAGGGGATCCAATGCCCTTTTCTGGCCTTCTCCAGCACTAAAAACACATGTGGTGTACAGACATGCATGCAGATAAATACCCTCTGCTGTGGACCACAAGCATTATACAGTGAAGTATAGCTGACAGATCAATAGACTAACTCACAGGAGTATAATCTAATGAGGAACCCGATTTGTAGAGCTTTAGGAACATCTGTCTTTTGAAAAGTCTCTGTCACTTCTGTAAACCCTTATGAAGCCATAGTGCCTCTCTGTTTCCATAGTGGAATTCATCCCCAAATATCCCTGCAGTGTATAAATTATTCATTGAGCATAACTTCTTTCTGTACTGGCAACCGGATGACTTTTCATTTGCCCTTATAATCTTGATATATAAAATAGATACTAGGTACCTTGGGTTCTGGAAAAGGCCTCGGAGAAAGCAAATACGTCTCTTTCAGGCATCAACAGAAACAAAGCCATGGCTTGGCCTGGAGGTTGAAATGCCAGGCTCTGGATCTTATACTACCACAGTTTCCCCTTTGATCTAACTACCTTAGCTGTCATCTCTGGGGCTAAGAGATTCTATTCCCCTTAATCAGCTAGCATTTGACCATCCATTTTCCTTCTGAAGCTTATACTGGTTGTCATAGCTACCAGAAATGTTGTGTTTCCAGCCATCACTGGAAAGGAAGTACTTAAAGAGTGCACAACACTGTAGTATTTTTCTCCCCTTCTTCTCTACATTTCTAATTACAAACTCATTGCATAATTAATCACACTTAAGAAATGTAATTAGTGCATAAACCACTCTTTTTCCTCTTCTTAGAATTCTGTACTGATTTAAAGCCCCATCCTTAATTAGGAATTGTTGATTATGTCTGTGTGGATATATAAACTGGAAACCCTGTGGGGATTGAGAGAAAAAATCAAGAGAGATCACCAGGAGAACATTGAAAAAGCACTGGGGAGAACATAGTTAGAAAAAAAATGGGACATGATGAAAAGACGTATTGAGTTGATTTGTTTACCCTCAGACCTCTTCTAGTCAGTTTTAGCTTGTTATAGCTTTCCTTCTGAATCCTGAGAGGTTTAAGGGGGCTGGCACCCCAATGTAAACCTCTATAGCCCTCCACACATAAAATAGTAAATACATAACAGTCTAACAGGCAGCCAGCCTCACAACAGTGGCTTTCTGTATGTAAATAAGATCGTGTTTAAGGTTTATGTGTTCCAAACCCCATTCTTACCTTCACACGAACTTCCTTAGCCTTTGGTGGGGCCACTTCTATTTCCTCGATGGAGAAGGGCTGGTTCATTCCCCACAGTACAGCGGCTTTGCACTTAATAACCTAAGAAGTCAAGAGTCATAACAGGTGTTAGTCATACGCACAGACTCCCTGAGTCAGAAGTAACACTCCGATTTTCTAAAGAATGCTTTCCTTCAAAGACAGAACTTCAAGTCTTCCAGATCATCTTCTGTAGACCTTTGTCTGATGTAATGGCCTGAAAAATGCAGGCTGGAGACATGGAACGACAGACCCTGGACACGCAGCACATAAGGTCAGGGCTGAGATTCCAGTAGTCTATTGGTATGATTTCAGGTGTGATAAACGAGTGCAACTGTCATCTGTGTATTGCTTATTAATGAAGGCCAAGTCTTTAAAATTCTGTGAGAATTTAACCGTCTCTAATTACATCTAACTCACTCAGCAATGGTGAAGCAATGAGGCAACTCACTTCATAAGACGCTGTGGTGGTTTGAAAGAAAATGGCCTCCAAAAGGAGAGGCACTATTAGGAGGTGTGGCCTTGTTGGAGGAAATGTGTCCCTGTGGGGGTGGGTTTGAGTTATCCTATGCTCAAGCTACTCTCAGTGGGGCACATAGAAAATTCAAGAAGAATTCTCCTTCTCCAGCAACATGTCTGTCCGCACATTGTCACGTCCTGCCATGAAGTTTTTAGTTGTGGTCATGGTGTTTCTTCACAGCAATAGAAACCCTAATTAAGACAAAAGTTGGTACCAGGGACTGGGGTATTGCTGTGAAAGTTCTGCCTGGCCATGCTTTTGTTTGGAGGCATGTGGACTTTTGGAACTTGGGTTAGGAAAACAGTGGGACACTTTAAGCAATGATTAATGGGTCATGAAAGTAGGAGCATGGAAGACAATGATGATGAGGGTGATTTGAACTGTAGGGGCCTGGCTCAAGAGGATTCAGAGAAGATTTTTAGTATCTCGCCTATTGGTCATTCTTCGGATGTTTTGGTGAAGAATGTGGTTGCTTTTTGCCTTGTCTGAAAAGCCTGCCTGAGGCTAAAGTGAAAAGTTTTGTATTAGTTGTATCGACCAAGAAAATCTCAAGACAGTATAGACCCTGTTGTATGGTTACTAGTGCTAACTCTAGTAAAGATTTAAAATGAAAAGGAGCAAGTTGAGCAAGGAAAAATACAAAATGCACAATTTGAGGACAAAAGGAACCTCAGAAATTAGAATGGAGCAAGGACCTGTGTTCAAGGATATAAACAGATTAAGAAATAGAATAAAGGGTGTGGCGACTTCATGGTGAGATCCCACACAGCTAAGTGTCCAATTTGTGGAAAGGCATTAAAGGAAAGCTTCGAGCTGGTGTGATGGTACATGCCTTCAATCCCAGTGCTCTGGGAATTTAAGCAAGCAGGTCTCTAAGTTCAAGACCAGCCCAGTTGACAGGTTGAGTTCCAGGATAGTCAAGATTAGGCAGTGGAGGAAACCATGGAAAGCAGAAGGCTGGTAAATACATAACTGAAGAAGGGGGCCATGATTCAGCTCTACCAAGCAGCAGAACTTGACAACTTCAGTCACATGTTTCTAGCTTTAGAGTCAATGATAATAGGAGAAAGGGGTTATAGAATCTTCCTCCAAGAATAAGAAAAGCTGTTGAGAACAGGCGTAGCTACAAATATTCTCCATTACACTGGTCCTCCTAGACAGGTTTCTCTCCATCAACCTGGTCTCACTTACTAGCTCATGTAGCCACTTATAAAATAACCACTCTGAGGCTTAATGTTAATTACATATTCTTTGGCCTATTAGCTTAGGCTTCTTATTAACTAACTCTTACATCTTAAATTAATCCATTTATATTATTTTACATTTTATCATGAGGTTCGTGGTTTGTTACCTCTTGCTTCTTTAGCAGCTACATGGCATCTGCCTGACTCTGCCCTGTTAGAGTAATGTGCTTATGCAACTCATTTAAAAATGAAATTATAATTAAATGAGGTTAGTAATTAATCTATAATAATAAAACTTATAGTCATAATAGGTATGTTTTCAAGGTTAAACAGGTATCTATCTAAATATCTATAAATATAAACAGATATATATCTCAATATATAAGCAGATATATTTAGATAGATAGATGGTCTTCAACACCCCAAAGACTTACAGAATACAGCATTTAACATGTTTAATAACCTAAAACTTTTCATGAAAATGAGACACGTTTCTCTTAGCAGCACCAATTTACTTTGAGAAGATGATAGGAATTGAAGAAATTCCATATGGAGTTTGCTTTCATGTGGCAAAGTTCGCCACTGAGCAAGAAACTGCCCTTGCCTTGACTGCTGACGGTATGCTGTACAAACTGGACATGCGGGACACACAGGAAAGTAACTGCTGAACTTTGCCGAAACAAAATGTGAAGTCCTTCAAAGTTCCTGCTTCAAAGAAGAATCTGCCAGATATTCTAGGCCTGTAGGCCAAAGATTGAATTCCACAGTGTTGCAGAGGAACCTTTAGTGACTATCCAGGGGGCCAGATGTCTCTTGTCATTTCTATAGTTTTGAAAGCAGAAACTATACCTCCTTTCTACTTAGGTAATATGATATCCTTCTGGGGTCTTTGATGAAGTTGAAGACTAGATAGTTATAGTTACAGTTTTCCTAAGTTATGATAGAAGATATATTGAGTACAGAACTTTAGACTCATCAAAATAGACTAGATAATAGTGATTTCTCTGAATTTGCCAAATGCAAAGGGACTGGCGATTGTAAATGTAATTCTTACTTGATAAATGTTCTTAATGTATATAGTTTTACTAAATTTAAGTTAAACCCTTTCTTTTTAGTAAGACAAAATGGGGAAATATTGTGGAATGTTATTTTAACTAGGCAAAGATGTATTACATTTGTTTATGCTGCATTTGTTTAATGACGTGTGTTCAATTATGTAAAGATGTGCTGCGTTTGTTTCACCTTGCCTGCCTGAGGTACCAGATTGGTCTAATAAGGAGCTTAATGGCCAATAACTAGGCAGGGGAAAGGCAAGGTAGGGCTGCCAAACAGAGAATAGATAGGAGGAGAAATCTAGGCTCAGGAGGTAGTTGGTGGCCCAAAAGAAAAAGTTTTGCATACAACACAAGCTACTCCTCGACTTATTGGCCAACTCATGCAAGCTCCTTTAGATGACTCAATGCTGTTCAGAGATTAAATGTGGGGAACGTTACACTAGAAACAGATAAGTAGCAGAAAGCCACCAGTATCTCAGTTAACATGTACCCTTTGACTAGCTAGGGAAAGTACTTTCAGTTACAGCATAATCTGGCCAACATGAGACTAGAACCTTCACACCACATTGATGGCAGTGACAGAGAGCATGGAGTAACTTTTATAGTTAACAATGGCAGTAAAAAAAAAAAGTCACAAAGGAAACAATAGTTCATCAGAGACAATCCCCCACTGTCTCATCCTGCTATGTAACTCAGGCTTCAGGCTGGTCCCTAACTTAACAACCACCTGAGTGCTGAGAATATGGAAATCTATGATGCTCTGAAAGTGTTGTGTGCTGAGGGACAACAGATTTTTCAAGTAGAACACAGATATGCCCTGGGAGAGGATACTGAAAATAAAATGGGAAAGGTCACCTTGTTGGATGTACAGATTCACCAAATCAATAAATAAAGTCCAGTCCAATAGTATTTTTTTCATAATGAGGTTAAGACATAGACAGAAGGGAAAGTCATGTAGAGATGGCAAGAAGAGCACCTCTTAAACAAGGCTCCAAAAGGAACCAATGTTCTCAACATCTGTTCTCAGGATCCCAGACCCCAGATGTATGAGGAAATGAATCTCTGCTTTTTAAGTGACATAGTCCCTGGTATTTGTTGTGGTATCATTAGCAAATTAATATGATCATCTTTTAAAAAATGAAGTAGCAAAAAATTAACAGAGGAGGACTGATTTAAGGGAACCTCTGGAGTGGAAAGTGTTGCTTTTATTGGTTAATGAATAAAAAAACTGTTTTGGCCTGTGATAGGGTAGAGTAGAGCTAGGTGGGGAAAACTAAACTGAAGGCTGGGAGAAAGAAGGCGAAGTTAGGAGAAGCCATGTAACCCCGCCAGAGTCAAATACCAGACAGAACCTTGCCGGTAAGCCACAGTCACGTGGCAATACACAGATTAATAGAAATAGGTTAAATTAATATATAGGAGCTAGCCAATAAGAAGCTAGAGCTAATAGGCCAAACAGTGATTTAATTAATACAGTTTTTGTGTGCTTATTTCAAGTCTGGGCAGCCGGGAACGAACAAGCAGCCTTCCTACTACAAACCTCTCTTTCTGAGATGCATGGAAATGCCAGAACAGTTTTGTGGAGCATATAACCCCCTATGAATGACCCTACTGTATAACATTGCCAAATGAAAATTCTAAGTCCATTGCGTTATTTATTTTATGTGCTGTATTCTTAATTATAGTTAGGAGATGCTGCCTGGAGTCTCTGAATTCTTCCTGACTGTGAGTCACATGATGAAGGCCACAGAGCTGGTTGTATGGAGTTGCCACTAATTGAAGATTTGTTTCAACTCTAAGTCCTATTTATTTCTATGAGAAAAGGTACTGGCTTCTGTAGCACAAAACTAATTCTCATGATTATCAGTTTTTTACAGGATTCCTGACTCAACCTAAAGAGGTTTTTGTTCTATCTCTCTTCAATTCTGTGAGGAAAGCTTTTTCATATTCTAATATCCTAGTACTGCCTCAGAGACACTTACGCTGCCCAAATTTTAAACATCATCTTCATCTTCCTAAAATTTTCAGTTGACTAAATGCAAAGTTGTTTAAAAGTAATACAAATATAGGTGCCCAATATCTTAAGCAGTTCTGTCCCCATATAAGACAAGGGCCAACCTATCCCAGTCTTCGAGTGGGAAGAAAAACGGTCTTATTTCTTCAGTTACTGCCACTGTTTGGGCGCTGTTACCTTCTGAAGGAATAAGCATGCTTTACCTCCAGCCTAGTTCTATTTTCTAAGAATGCCCACTCTTACACTTTTAGACAAAACATGTCCTCAGAGACTTGAAAAGTATGGTATCTTAGTTGTTGACTTTACATTCCATAATTAGCCTTCCCCATCCTCAACAGTGGGCTGCATTTTATCCTGCAGCTGCACAGGAGATCCTGGACCCATTAGACTCCAGAAATGAGTTGAGTACACACAGTTGACCCTATGGAAGTCTCCTTGTGGAAACCGTTTGCTCTCTAGAGCAAGTGAATGGCTGGCTTGAAATTAAATCATGAATAATGCCCATATAAACCACAGTTCTCTTTTTCCCTTTGCTGCCTTCTAGAAGAACTTTCCGCATGTGGTTTTCAATCAAATCCTGCTGCTTGCTATTGGCATTCTGACACAATTTCCCCATGTTTCCCCCATATTTACAACAGCCTCGCCTTTTTCAAAGAACATCCTTGAACATATAGTTACTCTACTGGATTCAAAGGTCACAGAAGTAGTGCCCCCCCCCCCATTCCCCTATTAGCTCGAGAGAATAAGAAAGGTAAAATGTTTCCCTTACTTTTCCAGCAGTGCCCATCCTGGCTCTCTTGGGTTTGGGGTCTGCAAACAGGGTTGCTTTCTGAGTGATGATGCTCAGTTCACTCTGTCATGAATAACAGCATCTGCTGCCTTCAATAAATAGCGTGACTTGGAAGTTCTGCCTGCCTTCAGCAACATGATTCATAACCTTGAAACTTTTCCAACCCCAAGCTCCACCCTCCTGCAAATCAAGTGGTGAATACAAATAAAATAACTGTTAGGATTAGACAACAAATAAGCCCCTAACAGAAACTGGATAGTCAACTCCACTGTGACGGGCTAGAAAGCACTTCTTACCTACTTTATTTTGGAGCATATAAAAAGAGGTCAGATTAGTTCAGCTCAGTGCCATTGATAAAGAATGAATAGAGTGCTTCTAAGTGCAAGCTATTATGTAGGGCAGCGATTTTAGGGATGCATTTAAGCATTTGGTTTTGCACTCTATCCTGCAGACTTGATATAGCTTCTGGATGGCCTGTTTAAATATAAATGAGGGCTAGGGGTATGACTCTGTGGTAGAGCCCATGTCTTTTCCTGGGTTCATTCCTTAGACACAAACACACACATAGCACACCTCCCACCCCCATACACAATTATAATGATATGTATGTATGAATATATGTATGTAATCAATGCAAAGAAATCTGTAAAATCTGTATCTTCCCAGAATTGCTCACACACATAGGTATCCGGACTCCCAGGGAATTAGAATCCTACTATACACAAAGGCCCTTGCATTCCCTCATCCCCTGCCCCCAAATCATTTGGGCAAGCATTTAGCCATTTCCCTATTTTAAGACACTATTTTCTAATGTACAGTCACACCATACCCTCTTGAACTACTTTCCCCTTTGATAACAGGGAGTTCGAGGTATTTCCCATCTTTGGCAGTGGTGGGTCACACTGACCCACCACAGTCTCCAGTGAACTCTCCATTTGCCAGTAAGCTATCACTACTGTGAAATGGCATGACGAGTCAGGCTTTCATCATTAGACAAAACTCTTCAGCCCTGAAATACAGAATACAGGCTCTTACCAACCCAGAAGACATTTGAGAGAGTTTGTTGTTCAGCTACTCCTGTGTCAACAAAACCCTTTCCTCTGACAAACAGAAAGCTCTCAGCGCAACGCCATACGTGCGGTAAGTCCCATCTAACACATTTCTATAAATTCAGAGGTAGTGATCGTGACCAGTAATTCTGGTGCATTGACCAAATTAAATCCAGCAGGTAAAGCATTGCCAATGGACCAGGCTTGTGTGTAAGTGCCGTTGATTCAGCAGCAAGGGTGGAGAACCCAGCCTCTGTTGTAGGCACAGTAGGAGAGAGCTAGGCAGGTACGGACAGGGACAGACATTCTGAGTCTCAGTTGTCAAAGGAAACAAAGAGCAAGCCCCAGCTCAGCCACATAAGCTTGTTTACTTCTGAACAAAGGCAGAAGAGTACTATCATGGGTGGTGCCTACACAAAGGCAGCAGAAAGGAAACAAGGGTGGTACCCTGCACAAAGGCAAAACTGCTCCGTTGATGACCCCCTTAAGGGTTTTTGCCAAGCTACATAACAAATTTGTCTGAAAAGTAAAATATTATCAAGTTAATATACCAGGTGATGTTTATAAGTTTTTATGCTTATAACTTATGTAAATAAGTTTTTATGCTCCTACTCCATTTCACCCAGAATTGATTGGCTAAAAACTATCAAAATCAGAAAGTTGGAAAAATGATTGTGCTGGGGTGAGGGCAGGGGTGGAATCCAGGAAGTGAAGGGAGGGAACAGGGGGATGAATATAGTCTAAATGCATTGCATGCATGTGTGAAATTCTCAAAGAATAAATAAGAACATTATATTAAACATTAGACTTAAAGTGCACGGCTTGCGGTTTCCAGGGTGAGACATCAAGCTAGACGCTTCCTCCATGCAGTGCAATAAACAAGACGAGTCAAATGGTGAAGGGTAGAATGCATTGCGAGCAGAGAGAGACAGGTGAGCTCTGGCTAGCCCAAAGATTGAACCAGGAAACCAAAAAGTTGGGAACTAGCAGAACACTGCAAAGGAATGCAGCACATGGCTAAAACGTGGCTCTCTGATGGCACAGACTCCTCATCCTAAAGAAAAGCGACAGAAAAGTGACTGATGGTCCTATCCAGGGGACAGCCCAGGAGTTGCCACGGGCCTGAATCCGGTAGGGGATTCTGTCCAGGCAGTGACTTCTGCTTGCTGGGCAGCTGTGCAGAGGGATTCCACTTTGCCACACCCAGCATCTTAGAGAGCAGTAGCCAGGTACCATCTTGAGAGTTGAGCTTTAGAAGTAAGCTTAAGATGGAATCTCAGAGTCTTTGATTTGCATTTCCCTGATGGCTAAGAAGGTTGAGCAATTCCTTAAATGTCTTTTGGCCATTTCAGTTTTTTTCTGTTGAGAAGTCTCTGTTTAGATCTGTACCCCATTTTATAAATGGATTATTTGGCATTTTGATGCCTAGTTTCTTGAGTTCTTTGTATATTTTGGAGATCAGCCCTCGGTCAGACGTAGGGTTGGTGAAGATCTTTTCCCATTCTGTAGGCTGCTGTTTTGTCCACTGCCTTACAGAAGCTTCTCAGTTTCAGGAGATCCCATTTATTAATTGTCAATCTCAGTGTCTGTGCTACTGGGGTTATATTCAGAAAATGGTTTCCTGTGCCAATGCGCTCAAGGCTACTTCCCACTTTCTCTTCTGTCAAGTTCAGTGTAACTGGATTTATGTTGAGGTTTTGATCCACTTGGACTTGAATTTTGTGCAGAGCAATAGGTATGGATCTATTTGCATTCTTCTATATATAAGGGCATCCATCCAGTTATGCCAGCACCATTTGCTGAAGATGTCAGAATGACTAAGGTCAAAAACACTAATGACAGCCTATGTTGGAAAGATCGTAGTGTAAGAAGAATACTCCCCCACTGATGGCAGGAATGCAAACTGCTACAGCCACTTTGGGAATCAGTATGGAGGTTTCTCAGAAAATTGGGAATCAGTTAACCTCAAAACCTAGCTATACCAATCTTGGGCATATAGCCAAATGATGCTAAATCATACCACAAGGACACTTGCTCACCTACGTTCATAGCAACATTATTTATAGTAGTCGGAACCTGGAAACAACCTAGATGGTCCTCAGCTGAAGAATAGATAAAGAATATGTGGTAGCTTATACAAAATGGAGTTTTACTCAGTGGTTAAAAAAAATGACATCATGAAATTTGCAGGCAAATGGATGGAACTAGAAAAAAAATCATCCTGAGTGAGATAACCCCAGATCCAAAAAGACAAACATATTATGTACCCACTCATAAGTGAATATTAGCTGCAAAGTAAAGGATACTCATACTACAATCCACAGTCCCAGAGAAGCTAGATAACAATGATAACTCAAAGAGGGACACAAGAATTTTTCTTGGAAGGAGGAAATAGATGAGATCTCCTAGGTAAACAGGGGGTGGAGTGGGGTGGGGAGGGGAGATGGGAATTAGGAACATGAGGGATCCAGATGGTTGAATTGGGGAAGGGATGGAGAGGTAGAGCAATAAAAGAGATATCTTGATAGAGGGGGCCATTATGGGGGTTAGGGAGAAACCTGATGCCTGGGAAACTCCAGGAATCCACAAGGATGACCCCAGCTAAGATTCCTAGCAGTTCTCCTGGGGTCAGTTTGGTGACTACCCTAATTGTCATCAGAAAGCCTTCATTCAGTAACTGATGGAAGCAGATACAGAGATCCACAGCCAAGCACTGGGCCAAGATACGCAAACTCTGTTGAAGAGAGGGTGGACGGATCATATGAGCTCTCTGCACGTGGGTGACAGTTGTATAGCTTGGTCTTTTTGTGGGGCACCTAGCAGTGGGATCAGGACCTATCCCTGTCCCTGGCACTTGAGCCGACTTGTGGGAACCTGTTCCCCATGCTTGGATGCCGTGCCTAACCTTGATGCAGAGAGAGTGGAGCTTGGTCCTGCCTCAACTTGATATGCCATGTTTGGTTGACTCCCATGGGAGGCCTCACCCTCTCAGCATGGAGGAGCAGTAGATAGGGGGCATAGGTAGGAGGAGGGGGAAGAGAATGTGAGAAGAGGAGGCAAGGGAAGCTGTGATTGGTATATAAAACAAATGAAAACAAATTAATTAAAAACAAAAAAGTTTAGAGCTGAGAGTGTACACAAGAAAAAAATCTTGAATAATTAAACTAATGATTCACCTCAAGCATTAGAGAGCAAGTACAAGTCAAACCCAGAGGAAGCAGACAAATCAATGAAATAGAAACTAAAGTGACAATAGAAACAATGGATTAAATAAAACTTGGAATCTTTGAAAAGACAAAGACCAAATAGCCCTTAGCCAAACTAGCCAAATGAAAGAGAAGCCCAATGTAATGAAATGAAAAGAGAGACATTACAACAGACACGAGAGGATCTTGGAAACATACTTGGGAAGCCTAAGTCCAAGGAGATGGAAAGTCTAGAAGAAATTGAATAAGTTCAGAGACACATCTGACCTGTACAATTTACACTGAGTAGATATGGACAATTTAAACAGATCTGTAATGAGCAAAAATATTGAAATAATAACATTCCTCCAATAAGGAAATTCACAGGACAGGAGGATTCCATGTTGAATTCCACCACCCTTGGAAAAAAGAGCTGACAGAAGTCCTCCTCAAACAATTCCATAAAATCAAAAACCACACACCAAACTCATCCTACGAAGGCTGCTATCCTGATACCGATACCAGATAAGGATGTAATAACAACAAAAACAATATGGATCAACTTCCCTGATGGAGGCAGATGCAAAGATCTTTAATAAAATGATTGCAGACTGAATTTAAGAATACATTGAAAATGTCATTCATCATGAACAAGTTGGTATCACTGAGAGACGAAAGGAAGGTTCAACATATGCAGATCAATAAGCATCGCATGGTGTAGCTTCAGAGCAGAAATCACACGGTCATTTTCATAGATGGAGTTTTGTTCCATCCCAGAGTTAATGATGGTCTGTCATGAAAAGGGCTTATCTTGAAGGACCTGTCTAATCCAGTCTGCTATAAGAGTAAAGGTTTGGGACTCAGGGTCCTTGGTTCAGGGCCTGGCTTCTCACTTGTGTGACCTCATGTAGCACATGTGTGAGTGGGAGAGACAGTAGCTATGATGCCCATGCGTCTTGAGGATTCGGTGTGGGGACACCCAGCTCCTGGCGCTGCTTCACTCATAGCCAGGAGCAATGCCAGTGGTTAACCTGATTCTAGTCACAGCGATTATTATTCTGATTTAGTGCTTGGATTTTTAAAATATTTGAGATATAATTACTTCAGAGAAAATGATGTGCTTACATCGCTTAGCTGCGAGGTCCTGGAAGCCTCCAGGATTTTCCAGAAGTTTGGGCAGTAAGACCCCTCTGAACAGAGAATTACTACTGAGACTCGGAACTAAAGGAGAACACTGTGGTCCTCACACAGATTGATCACCCATCAGATTGTCCAGCAGCAGGAAGGTTCCAGAATGCAGAACTGTCCGTGCCCTGACAAGGAGAGCCCCAGACACATGGAAACCAATTGATCGTCACTATTTCAAGCTGCCTTGCCTGGAGAATGAGCTCCACTGGGCCGTGTTAGCATGGGGTCACTGGCTCTTGTTTTGCAGGACACTGTTCCTTTTCTTTCCATTATCTCATCCAAGACTCTGGTTTCCATGTCCCACAGGGACAGCAGGAATAGAGAAGGGCCTTTGAGGTCAGAAGAGCTAGCTAACATCTGCTCCAGTGGTGGCCAGTAAGGGGAAACACTATGTACTTAGGAAACACAGAGAGAAGCAAATGTTTCCATCCGGGGTTTCTTGAGAGGTGTCAGTGAGACAGACGTGTAGCGGCACGTGAAATGAAAATAGTCTTATTTCTAGGGTTCCGAGAGGGAGATGCCATTGCAGGAACATGGAAATGGAAACCAATGTCCTGTTGAGTTCGTCTTCATAGCAGAAAGAGCTGTGGCACTGTAGTTACCGAAGGGCACAGGACTGCCTAGTCACCCAGAATCACAGTGAACACTGCCGGATTCTGATCCACCTTATCAAACCCCAAACCTTGAGGGTGGGGTTTTCTTCTAGACTTTGTTTCTCACATTTTCTCAGTCCTATGACGAAAACACAAGCTGTAAGCAACCAGTTGCAAGCTGAAACTCATCCTCCCCTACCCTCTTCAGCTGTGGCAGGCCCTGTGGGGATGAGGCGTGCCAGGGGCGGGGCAGTAGAAGCATCTCATCCCTTATCTGATGTGGGAGGCTTATCCTCTGCTAGGTGTTGGATTCCAGCTCCCAGGGCTGCTGTGGAGATCACACTTGTCAGGTCCAACATCTTTGCTTTTACATGCACGCCCCACTCGAGCAAAGAATTTTAATGAGGATTTTTCTTTTGAAGCAAGAAAGGGGTGTCACATCTGCTTTGAATAAACACCTCATTTACCAACTAACTGTTGCTTGATGAGAACTGCAATCTGAGGAGATCAAGAATTGAGGAGAAAAATAAATCAAAGTTGTTTTTTGTTCTTTAAATATACATGCACATACATATATATATACACAGAAACACACACACACACGCACACACACACACACACACACACAGACACACGGGGGTAAGCATAGGTGGTGGTAAGTGTTTCTGTGTGTCTGGCTAAAGCATGTTAAATAGCTTCTGATTTCCGAGATCTACTCGTTATTTCAGAGACTGAGCTTAGAAGCTGCTCCTTGCAGAGAAAAATGGGTGTTAATTAATACACGTGAAAAACAAGGAAAGCAGCCCACTAAGAACCCAGCAGCAGGAGATACAACCCAGGGGAGTGTCCATCAGGCCAACAAGGCAAGTTCATGATGTGTTCTCTCTTTACACCTGTTTCTAACGCTCCCTCGGGGCTCGTCTCAATAAAATTGTGAATAGGAGCCCAGAGAGTTGACAGAGCCTCTGTAGATGTCTTCACTGTAGAGGCTCTCAGTTCCTATTCAGAGTCCCTTCCTGCAGTACCTAGGGCCACAATTATATGGTGGATGGTGAGCATGGAGTGGCAGCAGTCACCACCACTCATTAAAGCTCTCACTTCTGTTTTAACCTGTTTTACGTAGACAAGTCTTTCCTTTAGAAGAGGTTCCTTTGACTTCTAGAAGAAAAGGGAAGTACTTCATTTGCTTTCTGAATCGTGGACGCAGAAAGGTGTGTGAACTCTTGAGATGAGCTTTCTTTTGAAATAGAGAATTTGGCTTGTTGTGCTTTGGCTTGATTGAGATTTTTGCGTCGGCAGAGAGTTCGTGTTAGGAGTATTCCTAACACCTTAGAGGCTTCTTGTGACCAAAGTCATGCAAAGACTACAACTTTCAGAAAAACAATTGTACAGGCATGGAAAACAATGACTGTTTCCCACAAAGATTCTTTACTGTTTTCCACAATTCTTCACGGTGTACTTCTAGAAAACAACTACCCATTCTAACTTCTGTCCTACATACAGCGACTGCTAAACTCCTTCAGCACTGGGGAAGGGAGGACTGATGTCACTATTATCTGCACACGGATTGAATACTAGAAATGATGAAGGTAGCAAGGACGGCTCCCACGTAGACTTATGCCTACAGAGGTCATTGTGACTTTCACCAGCGCTGCCATATCTGGCTGTTTGGGGATGCCCGTGAAGCCTGAAATATTCCAGAAGATAAAGCAGGAGGACCCTGAGGGTCCAACTCCTTAAAAATAATCATATCTGGGGGCTGGAAAGATGGCTCAGCGGTTAAGAGCATTGCCTGCTCTTCCAAAGGTCCTGAGTTCAATTCCCAGCAACCACATGGTGGCTTACAACCATCTGTAATGAGGTCTGGTGCCCTCTTCTGGCCTTCAAGCATACAGACAGAATATTGTATACATAATAAATAAATAAATGTTAAAAAAATTTAAAAAAAATAATCATATCTAATATATGCTGAAATATGAGATCATTTGCAAGGACCATGAATATGGAGACAGAGAGAAAGAGAAGCACAGATTTCCCCATACTTTATAAAATGCACAAACCCCACAACACTATCGAACTGTTTGTTTTCTTTTATCTCATCCAAGCTCCATTGCTCTCTGGACCTTCCAAGAGCAAGAACTCTGCTGTCACCATGAGTCAGCTCTTTCTGCTCTTGCTGGTCTACCCAGCGGCTTCACATGTTTTGCCCTATCAGCTTCGTGATTTCTCATGGAATCAATTGGAAAACTTTTCTATAATTCACCTTTAACTGAAAGAAGGTTATGTGAGAGTTGTTTTTGTGTGTTCTAACAGTTAGAAGTAGTATGCACCACCATGAGCAATCACGGTTGCAAGCAATACTACTCCAGTCTGAGAGTGCTGTAAACCACAGACTAAGGTTCGTGTGAGCTCTCTGCCTAAAAGCTAGGAGACAGAAATGAAGAGAAGACAAATGAATTTGCTGGAGACTGGCTCGGAGAAAAATAGAAAAGACTTGTTTGTATCCCAGCATCCCTCTTTGAAGGGGTTAGATGGGCTAAGGGCCTTTGTAGGACACCTCAGGTTACGATGAAAGGGTGGAAAGAGAACTCCACTGTGGGGGGCTCTTTCTCTTCAGGGCACATGAGTGTACACACGCAGGTGGAGGCTGTCTTCCATGATCACTCTCTAGCTACATGTTGAGATGAGGCCACTTGTCAAACCCCTTGGAGCTCATATTTGGGCTACCTGTGAGCTGGTTTCAGGGCTCTTCCATCTCTGCCTTCTGCACTCTGGGAGCCACCCTGCCCTCTAAGTGTTGATGTGGGTGCTGATAATACAAACTCCCATATTCAGGTCAAACTTGCAAGGCAAATGATTTGCTGCCTAAACCATCTCCCCCAGGCCCTGATGGGTGGATTTTTCAAATTCAGAAGTTGCAGCAGCCTGACCCACCTTAACCTTCAATAAAATCCTAAGTAGTCAAAGACTCAGAGTAGGTAACCACATCTTTCCGGTCTATCTCTGTTTCGCTCAGCAAGCTATACTATCCATTTGGTAAAATTTTATTTTACCAAAGAGCTCGTACCCCTTTCTCTGATGTCGACTTTGTGTTTAGGAAAGTCCTATAACTTAAGAAGTCACCTTACCAAAGGATGGAGATTACATCCAAGCTTGCTGTAAATGGAGCAACAGTTTTCACTGAAAGTGGGACCTGTTATTACCTAACGAGAGAGGGCTGGAGGCAAATTGGGACCTGAAGTGTAATCCTATTAGAGAGGCCTAGTTGAGGACAAGTCTACAGTTTGTTCTGGATTATTTCAAGTTCAGGCATAAACATGGTTTAACTATGCCCAAGCTGTGTTAAATCTGTTTTTGTCGTTAGAAGTGTGCCTGGCATGGTGCTGCTCACCTACCTTCTAGAGAGGCAAAGGCAGAAGGGCCTAAAGTTTGAGGATAGCCTGTTTTATCATGATTCCGGGCTAGCAAGGGATACACACAGAATAAATGGAAGAATGAATGAATGAGACAAACGGAAGCCACTGTACGGTCTGATGAGGTTAGGTTTGGTGGTGGTGGCTTCATTTTCATAGTTGAGAGCTAGTCTTGGAAATATTAATTCTGGCATTCAGCTGTAGTGATTTCTGAGACCTTTTGATACTTTCTAGGAAAATAGCATAGGAGATTTTATATCAGGGAAGTTCTTGAAAGCCAGAGATAGGCCCAAATTTCTGCAGTGTGTGAAGAAGAAAGATGATGTTTTTACATCTGAAGTGATGTGTTTGGAAATAACCTCAGTCAAGCAGAACATTTTTCCTTATGACTTTGTGAATTTTCCCTCAGCCAATTGTATGTAACACTTACTGGCTCATTAAATCATTATCTAATTTAATCATGAAACCCCGACAAGCCAAGTAATATTATTTATTTTGAAGATGAGAGACTGAAATACAACTTCATATGTAATCTCGAAAAGCAATGATAAGCTACCTGAAGGACCTGGGACATGAGTGGGTAGTTGAAATATTTAAAACATATCTATGGGCTGGAGAGATGGCTCAGTGGTCAAGAGCGCTGCCTGCTCTTCCAAAGGTCCTGATTTCAATTCCCAGCAACCACATGGTGGCTCACAACCATCTGTAATGGGGTCTGGTGCCCTCTTCTGGCCTGCAGGCACACACACAGACAGAATATTGCATACATAATAATAAATAAATAAATATTTTAAAAAAATATCTAAGCAGGGGGCTGGAGAGATGGCTCAGAGGTTAAAAGCACTGACTACCCTTCTGAAGGTCCTGAGTTCAATTCCCAGCAACCACATGGTGGCTCACAACCATCTGTAATGAGATCTGGTGCCCTCTTCTGGCCTGCAGGCATACATGGAGGCTGAACACTGTGTACATAATAAATAAATAAATCTTTAAAAAATATATCTAAGCAAAATGAGGGGGGATTAAAAAATAAAATAAAATAAAGTAAAGTAAAATAAAATGGAAAGCAGGGGGAAGGATCTGTGGAGAGAAAAGTGTTCTGAACCCTAAGACAAGTTCCATCTATCAGTGCACAAAGCCGGGAGACCCCACATCCAAGGAACATAAGTGTGAAGCCGGTGTCATCCTGCTCACCCGTGTGCATTCTCTCACAGTCACCAAGTGAAGAGTCCTGCACGACTAGGCACACTCAGGCTGGCAGGGGTTTCACAAGCATGGGCAAACAGGACACGCCTTTCTCCACAGCTCCTCTTCCTCCTCCTCCTCCTCCCCCTCCTCCTCCTCTCCTCCTCCTCCTTCTCCTCCTCCTCTCCTCCTCCTCCTCTCCTCCTTCTCCCCTCCTCCTCCTCCTCCTCTTCCTCTTCTTCCTCCTCCTCCTCCTCCTGTGAGCTGCTGTGCTCCACAGGGCCAATCATCCTCTTTCCATCATTTCTGTCATCATCTGGGGCCCTGCTGAGTCAAATCGACAGGTGCCGCAAAAGGAATCTAGGGTCACACGAAATCAAACCAGGGTTTGCATTTCGGATTCACCAAATGTGAGACCAGGAAAATGATTTCTTGCTCTCTACATTGATTTTTTTCATCTGCAAATGGAGAAGAGATTCCTCTTATATCCAGAGAATACTCCGCAGTGCTTCAGAGTGCAGTCTCGGGACTCTGACCCACTTTTAAACATACTGTAATTTTTTATGTATTACCCGATTTCTGCAAGCCTTGTTTTCTTCATCTATGAAAAGAAGGTAATAGCACATCATTCATAGCGTTGTGAGAAGAACTTAAGAGACAGAACCTAGGGGACACTTGGCAGACCCTCTGAGAGGTGGCAACTGATCAACAGGTGTTAGTTTTATTACCACTAGTGACTCAGGAAACTTCCCTGCAGGTGGCGGCTACTGTTACTGAGCATCACCTGGTGCACTGAGTGATTTCCGTTCACGTGACTCTTCTTGAACTGTTCACTTTAAATGTGTTTACAAGTGTTGCAAAGTTAACTTGTCCTTCTTTTCTCTCTAGAAAGACAAAGCTGCAGCATTCAGAAGTAAAGGCTGATGGTATGGGCTAAATTAAACAATAAACAAACAAACAAAATCCAAAACAAAACAAAGAAAAACCAGAGGTTGAATGCTATCTCATGACTGTCTCCTGGTTTAGTTTGGTTTGGTTTTGAGAACTTGCTAGAAAAGGGGGTATACTAAGTAGAATAAAGTCAACCTTCAAGTTCATATCCAGCCAATTGCCAGGCTGTGATATTGCTAGAAAATATTTTGTATGTACGATTTAAGACATTATGTAAGACATTAAGGTGGAGTCACGTTTGATCAAGGTTGGACCTAAATTCAACAATCAGTGTCTTTGTAAGCATGCTGCCTGAGAACATGCAGGTGCAGCGGCAGACTAGGTGCTGCATCCACGTGACTCAGTGAAGGAGAAAGTCAGAACAGGACAAAGGAGAATCTTCCCTGAAGAGAGAAAGGGGGAGAACCTCAAAAATCCACAAAGGTAATTCTGGGCTGCTTCATGAAGGCAGAGATGCGAGGGTAATGCTTGAACAAGAACCCTTAGTGCCGAAGACCCACTAATGTGTCCATGTGTGGGTACCAAAGAGTCCAGATAAAACCCTCAGGATTTACTTTCCAGGAGACAGCAAGAGAGCAGGTGTCTGGCATCCTATAATGTCAGGAGTGGGTGGCCAAGGCCATACATGGGTGCAAACTATTCCTTTGTTCATTTTTTTATGACATCTTTCATTTGTTTAAATTTGCCTAGGATGCCCTACCAAGACCTCGAATTGGAATTTCCTGAGAAAATTTTCTTACCAAATTCAAACAGCTGTATTCAACAGACAGCAAATCAAACATGCAGTGGAAGGTGTGAAGCCACTCTGGCGTGGGCTTACTTCCCTCAGCAGCTGGCGGGAGGCAAAGGGCAGAGAAGCCACTCACTGGCTCATTGTAGGAATCGCCTCATTAACATTTTCAGACCATTCTTAGGCATGGGGAAATGGAAACCCAGAGATAAAGGCAGGGGTGAGAGAGAGCTGCTAACTCCATACTCTTATTTGAACCACGTGATGCTTTCAGTCAGGTTAGGCCTGGGAAGTTAGTCCTGAGAAGTTAGCCCTAGGTTAGGCCTGGGAAGTTAGTATTGGGTTAGTCCTGGGAAGTTAGTACTGGGTTAGTCCTGGGAAGTTAGTACTGGGTTAGTCCTGGGAAGTTAGTCCTAGGTTAGGCCTGGGAAGTTATTCTGGCTTAGTACCAGGTTAGTCCTGGGAAGTTAGTACTGGCTTAGGCCAGGATGTGAGTCCTGGGAAGTTAGTCCTAAGAAGTCTGGCACACCGTCTAACAGGTGTGAGTGGGTTCTGGATTCTGGCTGACCATTGCAAGTTAGTGACTTCTCTCTCTGCTTCTGTGAAAGGGAGTCCCTGAGGGACCCAGTGGGGAAAAGATGAGGCTGCAAAAAGGTGCTCAGGAGGACACTGTGCTGGCATACAGTGACAGCTGGGTACATTAGCCTATAATCCCTAAAGTACACAGTTCAGACCGGCCTTCGTAAGTCCTTTATGACAGGCAGAAAGCTGTTTTCCTGCCAGGAACAGGATATTTGAAATGAGAATGGTTATTTTAATCCCATGAGGCAGAGCTTGCAGAGGCTGGTGACTAGAGCCTCGGCCCAGGGCCCCAGCATGGCGGGGGTGGGGCTGCCATTGTCCAGTTTTTCTGCTAGTCGGATGGCTGTCAACGTGACGCTACCTTATCGTCCCAAAACATGAATCCAGACAGGCAGAGTAGCCCAACTCACCCCCTGCTTTCTATTTGGGGGAAACAGTCTCCCAGACAGCATCCTGGTCAAGTCCCTTTATGACGTTCCACGAGAACAGGGCTGCCTGTGCAGCCCTAGACTGCCGCTGTGTGAGATGCCCACTTCCTGTTCAGTAGCCAGCGGCCACGTGCAATTACAGAGGATGGAGGAGACGGGCAAAAAATGCCCCGCTGGTGGGCAGTCTGTGAGCAGGACCACATCCCATACATAGTTCTTTTTAGGAGAAAACAAGAGAAGGTTGAATATACAGACATTTTTAATATTTGAATAATCATGCTATAAAATTAACAGTTTAGTAAAAAAACATGAATCCTGTTTTCCTTCACCTTTGGCTCTCTAAGGCCACTGCCCCCACTGCCCACCTGCTCCTGCCCCTAAAGTCCTGCCCAGGGATCTGTTAATAATTTATCAATTTCTAACTTAAAGATACCATTTATTTTCAGCTTAAACTAAACATGACAAAATCATTTAATTTCTACACTGGTTCCTAAATTTCGTTCAGTTTGCTTTGATGGTAGATTAAGGATATTATTATTAATCAAATTCACCCATGGACTTTCCACCAGAGCCAACATGATCACGGGTTCTGGAGAATTTATGACTACACAGGACCCTTGGCTTGAAACAGCTCTGGGTGTGGGTCCTAACTGCAATCACCTAAGTTCTGTGATTCTGCATGCAAACTCCTTACCTGTAAAAGAAGGCTACGGTAGTCCCTGGCTCCTGTGATGGCTGGGGTAGGTAAAGGGATTACATGCACGCAAGCTGTTCAGTCTAGATCACAGAAACTGTTCAAATTATGTTGCCATTTATAGCAACGTTGTGATAAGGAGCTTAAAGGAAGACTTTAGAGATGGCTCAGCGGTTAAGAGCGCCAGCTGCTCTTCCAAAGGTCCTGAGTTCAGTTCACAGCAACCACATGGTGGCTCACCATCATCTGTAATGAGATGTGGTACCCTCACCATCTGTGATAAGATCTGCTGCCCTCTCCTGGCCTGCAGGCATACATTCAGGAAGAACACTGTATATGCAGGCAGAACACTGTATAGATAATAAATAAAGCTTTTTTAAAAAAAAAAGACTCTAGATAAAACGCTTACAGAGAGAGTCTAAGGACTTGGGTTTCATGCCCCAGTGCCTACATTAAAATCTAAGCGAGGTAGTCTGTGCTTGTGATATCAGTTCTGAGGAGATGGGCAGGTGGGTCCCTGGGGCCCACTGGCATGCCAATCTAGCCAAATTGGTGAGCCCCAAGCGAGTGACAGACCCTATCTCAGAGATAAAAGAAAATAAGGTGGATAGTGTGAGAGACACAACACACACACACACATACACACACACACACACACACACACACACACACACACACACGAGCATGAACACAATATTGTTACACCAAGAAACAGAAAACGATCTCCACCCAGCTGACCACGCATGGAAGGCTTGGTTGTGGAATCTGTCTTCACAGCGCAGCGTATCAAGCCATGGTGGAGACATGAAAGATCAGACATCGTAGGAGGACAGCATGAGAAGGGCTCGGGCTGGCAGCATGTGGAGTGCTCAGAGCCGTTTACCTGGGAAGTGAGTCTCTGCTGGAGGCCAGTGCTGCAGTCACTTTTCTGTGCCCCCAGATGGACTCCAGGCTTGGCCTTTAGAGTCCAGGGATGCTTTGTGAGACTTCTTGGGTACTTACTCTTGCTATTCAGCCTGGGGCAGGCATTAGACCAAGCACTGGAAACACCCTGGGCAGAGGGAGCCCAGCTCTGCCCTGTAACTCTTCTCCATGGACAGAAAAGGATCGATCATATCAACCTTCAAAGAAAGCAGATCGTTAAATAAACTCACATTCGTCACCAAGGCAGGCTGTTGGCATAGACTGAAAGTGAGCACAGTGTCTTCCACCTGCTCTCCATCTCCCTCCAGGTGAGAATAGTCCATCTCCCTGGGAAATGCTCCATGTACTGACTTCTACACGTGGTCTGCAGTGTCAGGAATTTCTGGGCTGCCACAGGAGCTGGGCTCCATGTGACCTGGATGTAAAGTATCTGTCAAAGCCTGGAAATTATCTGTGGCCCTTGGCCCTTGTCTCTCCTACCTTCTGTCAATCTTTCAGCTAGAAGACTCTGACTCCATCTCATGGTTCCGCCCTTGTCCTGTGATTCATTCATTCACTCATCTATCTGTCTGTCTGTCTGTATATCTATCTATCTATCTATCTATCTATCTATCTATCTATCTATCTATCTATCTTCTATCTATCCACCCTTTCACCTATCCATCTCTCTATCCATCTATCCATCTCTCTATCCATCTATCCATCTCTCTATCCATCTATCTATCCATCCACCCATCCATTCACTCATTCCGTAAACATGGAACTATCACAGAGAGGGAATTCCACCCATATGTCTGTGGAATCTCCTATTTTAAAAAAAAAAAGTCCCTAAGTGACCCCTTGTTATACCCAGGTCTGAGAATCACCCTTCCCAGGATTCTCATTCAGGAGTAATCACTTGAGCCAATGGTCAGCTCAGATTTCTGTAGCACTCTGGGTCTGTAAGGCATTTTCGTGGGAACCAATTGTTCACTCTGCTCATCCTGAACCGCTGCAAGTGAACATCTGCAGCTCAATCTCAACGAAGAGGGAGCCAATCAGCGCGGAGGAACATTCCAAGAAAAAAGCCATCCATGCAAACGTCTGTGCATGAGTGTCCACCATTAACTCTGGTTATCCAGCAGCTTAATGCAAGGCCTGTACATAACCCCTCATTGACACCTTCGTCTCTGAGAGGGGCATTATTTATGGATCGGAATGTCCACAGCAAGATCCGCCTCCGAAAGTACCCTTTTCTCTGCTCTAGTTTTAGACACTGCTGTCTGTCATACTACAGCCCCTTGGCGCCACCTAGCGGTACATTTGACACTTACAGCCATGAATCTAATATCAACAGCTTTGAAAGCAGCTGCTGTTTTTAATAAGCAGGGAATGACAGGGCCCCTTTCCTTTCTTTTCTCTGGTCACACATTTCCTCCTTGCACGCGTGTGCACTTCTGTGTGTGCACGGGTGGAGGGGGAGCGTGTACACACGGAGGTGTGCTCACATGAGTTGAGGCCAGAGGTCAATGTTGGCTATCTTCCTCAATCGCTCTCCACTTTAAATTTTTAAGTCAATTATAATGGTTGCTAGACACAGAAAAGAAAAAAAAGAAATCAAATGAAAAGATTCCTCTAAGTCAGTCCTTCCTAAATTCCCTGCAAAATCGGGGGCAGGGAATCACTCTACTTTTGGTCCCGGCTATGCTTCTCCCTTCTTCAGATGGCAGATTGACACAGCATACCTGTAGTGAATCTACAGATGTGTGTACTTGCTCCAGACATGAGTCTAAAGACAGAGGGGCCAACCAGAAGACCCACGGCCAGTGCCTGTAGAGTCACCAGCCCCTGGTCCTTGCCCAGGTTGTGCAGCCTGGGGTTGGACCTGCTATGCTGGGTGGCAGGTTGCAGCAGTCATGAAAGAATACAGTCTGGTGGTTCTCCACTTTATTTTTTGACACAAGGTCTCACAGGCTGTCTAGATTGTCGGGCCAGCAAGCCCCAGATCCTCCCTCCTACAGTGAGCACTGGGGCACAGGAAGGCTCTCCCACACCTGGCAGGGTGCTGGGGACCTGAGCTCGTGTCCTCACACTTGTGTGGCAAGCAGTGTATCAACAGAGACATCTACCCAACCCTCTCTAGCCACAGCTTACACAAGAAAAAAAAAGATAACTTTAATTCCGCAGCATCTGTCCAGTGTCTTTTTTTTGTTTTGTTTTGTTTTGTTTTGTTTTTCGAGACAGGGTTTCTCTGTGGCTTTGGAGCCTGTCCTGGAACTAACTCTTGTAGACCTGGCTGGCCTTGAACTCACAGAGATCCGTCTGCCTCTGCTGGGATTAAAGGCGTGCTCCACCACCGCCCGGCTTGTCCAGTGTCTTGTATGGATGTGCAATGGAAGAGAAAGGTAAGTCCTAATAAGCAAACTGGAAGCCTGCCCTTGGGTGGGGGGGAGATTGCCCAGAAACTTGCCGAGAGACAGAGAGAGAGAGAGAGAGAGAGAGAGAGAGAGAGAGAGAGAGAGAGAGAGAGAGAGAGAGAGAGAGAGAGAGAGAGAATGCGTGGAGAGAGTCAGCAGCCATTGGATGGTTAAGTTGGACAGCAGAGCTGTCCCTTTCCCAGTCTTGGTGGGTCCTAACCCAGAGCAGGACTGCCCATCCTACCTTTGCTCACTGGTACTCCACAAACGTGACTCCTTTTGCTCAGGTGAGAAACATGATCACTCAGCCAGTCTGGATTTCAAGAGGTTAGCAGAGTCCCCAGGCTGGCAATGCAGCTTACCCCTTGGCTCTAACACAAGCCAGGTCCTCACTCTATGACCCTGGAGGGCCTGCTAGTGCTTTCTGGGTTTAGATTAGGAACACTGAAAAACGATTCGAAGATGAGCCCTATTGTGTACATATGCATGCTTTGCACATGTGCACACTGAGTGTGTGTGAGACAAATGTGTGCATGCACACACACACACACACACACACACACACACACACACTATGGTTAAGTGTTACCCTCCCTCTCCAACAGATATCAATTCCCTGGAACCTATGAATTGTGGGCTTATTTGGAAAATGGTGTCTACAGATGTAATTAAGAACCATGTGATCAGATGATCCAATCTTACCAGCTAATCCCAAAATCCAGTAATAAGTGTCCTAGTTCGACACAAAAAGAAACTGCCCGTGGAGACACAGAGGATGTCTCACAGAAACAGGCAACAGTAAAGAGCGGCAGAGGCAGCAATGTCATCAGCTGAGCAAGGCAAGGCACACCCAGAGTGACAGCAGGCCAGACTGGTCAAGCCTGTGGAGCTCGTGTGCTCCTACAGGTGCCTGGGGGAGCATAGCCTGCAGAACACTCAGACAATACATTTCTGTGAGCTTAATTTACTAACTAGAACAGATTTGTTAAGGAGCCACAAGAAACAAATGCATACTAAATTGTTATTTTCCATAGCTGTTTCTGAGTTGTTGAAGTGTTTACTTTATAACCCTCTTAAGGGATACAAGTGATAGAGAACTTGCCTAGAGTGTGCAAGGTCCAGCGTGCAAGCCCCAGAACTTCAAAGATGCTTGTGTTGGCTGCAGATGCAGCCCGAGTGTAGGGCACTTTCCCAGCTTGTGCAAGGACCTGTGTTTGAGCCCGAGAACCACAAACAGAACAAAACAGAACACAACGGGACACAACAAAAAGGACAGCGCTCAGGGCAAATGATTCAAAGATGACCTAAACTTGGTGGGGGCAGATAAGAAGGAGAAAGAGGGCCTCGAATTCCGTGTGCTCAAAATAAGGTACATGAGATTTTCGTCAGGTGTGGTGGTGCACCTGAAGCCACGGCATGCAGGAGGGTCATCGACAGTTTGAGGCCACTCTGATCTATAGACCAAGGTTCATGCCAGCCAGGGCTAGTCATGGAGACGGTCTCAAAGAAAAAAAATCAGATGGTCTCGACACATACACACACCCGCACACACCCACACACGCACGCACACATGCATGCACGGTGAATAGATGGATGGCTTAGCAGTTAAGTAGGCTTGCCACCAAGCCTGAAGACCCAAGTTTGATCCCTGGGTCCCACCTGGGAGAAAGCAAGAACGACTCTGCTTGTTTTCCGGCTACACACATACACACTCACATCGAATAAT
The DNA here is from genome assembly GCF_903992535.2 of Arvicola amphibius. Classification (NCBI taxonomy): domain Eukaryota; kingdom Metazoa; phylum Chordata; class Mammalia; order Rodentia; family Cricetidae; genus Arvicola; species Arvicola amphibius. The sequence goes on along the minus strand of NC_052060.1, from coordinate 44,578,831 downwards.
CAAATAAACGTAATAACAAATTTGAGCTGGTGGGTATGTTGATTGCCCAGAGGCCGTTGATCAGTTTTTACAATGGATCAAAGCAGCACCATGCGTCCTATAAAGACATCAAATTATGTCAACTAAAATATTGATACAAATGAGATAGTCCAAATATAAGAACTTCCACCAAAGTATTTTGTGACAAAATCTATGGGAAAATATGTTTATATGTCAATTTTGCTTTGTTTGGCTTGCTCTCAATGTCCCAACTTAACGCTCTGCACCCCTCCCCCACCGCTTTCTCTCTCCCCTCCCAGGGAATCGTTTCCTTAAATTTTATGTTTTCTCAGTAGATTCCCTATACGTGTATGTGTTTGCAAACAATTTTACAGAGAATTGTGATTCTTTTTAAATTCTCATAAGCTCTTCAGCTTCTTTTCCACATAATTTTTTTCAAATGCATTCATAGTAATCATGTCACTGGTATAGTTTCCTCAAGGCTTTGGATCCTACGACAGATTTGCCTGTTAGGATAAGATTGGGTCTATGCCATTTTCGTCCATAAATGACTACGCATGAGTGTAAATGTTGGAGCTGAGGTGGCGCTTTTGGGCTTTCAACTATACCCAGAGCGTCAGGTTGGATTTAGAAGTGACCGCAACAATTTACAGTTCTAGTAATAGTAGATGTGAGTCCCGGGATCTACATACACTCCCGAATCCTTGGTGTTCTCAGATGGTTTCAGACTGCCCATTGCTAGTCACCGATGAAGACCTGTGTGTTATGCATCTCCATGGCTTTGCTTCTGTGAGACCCCTATTCACAACTTTCACCTGTTTTCCTGTTGTAACGGGGCCCCAGGCCTTAGCACAGCTTACTTCATGATGAAAGCAGTGCTCAGGCTGGAAAACTCAGCACATGGGCGGCACCATTTGCCAGAACTAAAACAAAGACCTAATCCATCAAAGCCCACAGTTCTGGGAACATCTCTAAATGTCCTAACCATGCTTTCTGCCTTCTGGAGTGCCGCTTCTGGCTAACTGTTCTTGTTAACTAAAGCATGTCAACTCAGTTTGTTTGTTTTTGTTTTGTTGTGGTGGTTTGGGTTGGGTTTTGTCCTTAAAAGCTCACCCCGAGAAAGGCTCTGGGCAATACTGGACTCCCAAACACCCAGTGGAGCTGCCGGCTTACTAGCAAAGAGCTTCTCTTGGCTTAAACCTGTGCTCAATCAGTCTTCTCTGGAGAATGCCGCACGACTGAGTTGTTTATGTGGCGTGCATAAACGTACTTAATGTATTTTCTGCATCATTTCCCTGTTGCTGTAAAAAAAAAAAAAAGTAAGAGACCAACTAACTCGAAAAGAGGTGTATTCAGCTCACGGTTCTGGAGGTTGACTTGCAACAGGATGTTGCCAACTCTATGAAGACCTCCTCATGGCGGATGTCATTAAAAGGATGGTGGGCAGGTGGGGGGAGTGAGAGGGAGGGAGCGAACAAACTGCCAGTTAGTAAACAGCAAAGAGAGGGAAGCCCAGCTCCAGAAGAACACGGGACGCCAGAGCTGCGCTTCTTGCCTTTGATTTCTCACCACTGATAAACTTATTAGCATTCTGGGAACTCTACCCGTTTTTGCTGTTGTTTGGTTTTTGACGTAGGGTTTTATTCTGTAGTCCAGGCTGGCTTTAAACTCACAGCAACCCCTGTGAGTCTCCCAGATGTTGGGACTAGAGGCATGGGTCACCATGCCCAGTTTCTCCATCTGATTTTCCTCTCCTTAATTATTTTAAATTACGCACTCAAAGCAATACATTTCACTATAGGGTTTTTATACAAACCTTGCTCTGTGTATGTTTTCCACCATCCCCTTCCCACCATCTCCCTCTCTCTCCCGTTTCTGTCCCCTTTCCTTCCTCAGCTAGTTCTCCTCCTCCTCATTTCCTCCTCTTTGCCTCGCCATCCCTTAAGACATCCTCTTTCCTCGGAATATCACCAGGATTCTTTATTCCAATGATGGGGAGGCTTTCCCAGCCTCCCTACTGCTGTGTCATATAGCGCATGTCCATCAAACAGAACCGTGAGACGCGCTGAGCAGTGTTGCTGTCGTCTCTTCCCCCTTCTCTTTCTCTTTTCTTAGGTCCACAGCACCTCTACCAGACGTCTAAACCCGGAAGAGACGTTCTGGGCTATGCTACTGAAACTGTGGTAACTAGAGGCCCAAGAGCAAGGGTGCAGGGTTCTGGAACTCAAATTTTCCCAGAATGTTATTCGGTTGCTAAGCTGTGTGTTATCACATAACAACCAGGCAGGTGCCTGGGCGCTTTGGAGTGAGAGTAGGAGAAACTTGGGGGACACAGCTGGGCTCTTTTGAGGGTATTAGCCGGCTGTTTCCGCCAGCAAAATTTTCTTAGCTTAAGTCCTGAGACTTGTAAGTAACAAATATTCAGTCTAGTCCTGATATGAGGTTGGAGGGGCATCAACAGACCTGATTTACCTGCTTTAAAAACTGTCCTCAGGTACAATTTTCTTTTATTCATCATTAGAATAATTTGCTAACATTTTAGGTACGCTTTACTTAAAACATTCAAATATAGTTTTTAAGGCATACAAAAACTAAGTAAGTCGTTTTGAGGAAAAGGATGTCATCTTTTAAAGTTAGTCACTTATCTTTAAGGAGCTCATACTAATAGCACTGCCCTGGTCATAGACTAGAGACATTTATTCTGTGGGAAAATGAACGGCAGTTACTGAGTTTATACCATGTAGCAGGTGCGTGCCCAAGGTAGGAAAACAAAGATGAGAAACCAGGTTAGATCAAGGCGTGTCTGATGACATGCTTTATGTTCTTATGTTTACAAATTATCTCATTTCAGTAGAAATTATTTAAAAGAAGGTTAAGTTCCAGAACATTCTCTGTTGCTAGTGCTAACTTGATTGAACTTGGGGTCCACGGGTGCCGCTTTGGCAAGCCTCACCGCGGCTCAGTTGGCAGTTTTATAGTTATTTTGCTTTCCCATGATTTGAAATGTGTGCCCCTGTGGTGGGAACACGTCTTCCATGTGGCCATCTAGCATTTAAATCGTGGTGGGGAAAACAGACATTCTACTGAAAGGAGCATTGAGGAGGGGACATTACAACAAAAAACAGGGAGGGGGAGGGACTCTGAGAATGATCTCAAGAAGCAAAAGAGAAAGTGACAGACGCTGGGGACCATGAAAACAACTATAAGAGAGGAGTTAGGGCACCTTTGGGAGAAAGTGTGTACCGGAGAAATTAATCCAGCAAGGGAAGGCACCATGGGGCAGCTGTGGTGTGTGTTCCGGGATAGAGGAGTGGGAGTGTGGTGTTCCTGCCCGAGTGACAGCTGCACAAGATGGCTGACAGCCATCTTGATTCTGGCCAGAAAAAAAATGGGAATAGAAATGTTTCTTTGCCATGCCTGTTCTGATGTGACGAATAAGGTTTACTTAGAGCATAGAAAATATACTATAGCTATCAAAAATGGTTTTATTATATTTAAAGAGCAGCATGTCTTTAAAGTTGCATTGCTGTGTTAATTTATTTATTTTATGCATGTGGGTGTTTTCCTTGGGTTTATGTCTGTGTGCCATGTGCATACAGTGCCTGAAGGGTCCAGAAGGGGGCATCAGAACTCCAGGGATTGGAGTTATAGGTGCTTTTTGAGCCACCATGTGAGTGCTGGGAATCAAATCCTGGTTCTCTGAAAAAGGTGCGGGTGCTTTTAACCTCTGAGCCCTCTCTCCAGCTCCAAGATAGTATGTCATTTCCAGAAGGTTTAAATAATTCTTTGATATATTCTGGATCCAGATTTTTCCCCTTATCTGGTTTGTGAGTTAATCAAGAATCATAACATTTTAAAGTGCTAGACCTGCGATATAAAATTGGTGCTAATTAGTGATCAAAAGAACATTTAATATACTGGGTGTTGCAAACGATTTAGTAAATGTCATGCAGCTTGCCAGCTGGATGTGTTGTGTCATTCCCTCATCTTTACTTTCTTAGGTGGCATTATTATCTGTTCGGAGGATGATCTAAATTTGAAAATTTAGGTTTCTTAAAAGTACAATATAAAAGTTCCTTATTTAAAACCAATTTAATGTAAAGCATTTTGTAGATATAGTATTTTAAAAGTCTAATTTAAATTTCCTTCATTAAAAGAAACAACAACCATGTAAATATTTGCTCATAAATCAACAATGATCTTAAATACAATTAAAAGGTAAAATATAGATCATTTTCACAAGTACTTTGATGTTTCCCCCACCTCCCCCCGGAACTTATGTTGTATTCAGGCCTGGAAAGTTTATAAAAGTTTGATTTGTCAGCAGAACAGACCCCCCCCCCCTTGTTCTTTTTCATTTGTTTGTTGTTTTAATGCAAAAATGGAGACATATTTGATAGACAAGTGAATGTCTAGGATGTCTTCTCAGGATGATTATCGTTCTGTGATTTTAAGGTTTTGGCCCATCCATGAGTGAAGTCAATCAAGTTAGATCGCAAGAATTCTGCGGCACCTGTGGAGAGGGAAACCAACAAGCCATGAACCCGGTCCTCAAATCCACAGCATCTTCTCAGCACTCGGAGGGCAAGGGCAGCCACGCAATGGCGAGAAATGAAAGCTGCTTCCTAGTCAGGCACACGCCTCATCCCAGACGAGTTTGCCACATCAAAGGTGATGGGACTTCATCTACTCAAATATTTTTATTCCCTGTATACATCTGTAATGTTTGCTTAAAGTATCTGGTCACTGGTAAGAGCAGGGGCTAAGAGACAAGCAGTCAGATCCTAGTGCTTGTAGACATTTGTGGGTACCTTCTCCGCCAGACATTAGCCCGTAGATTGCTTGTGTTGGGACAGGGGGTACTCAGAGCCTGGGAAGTCATTTAGGGAGCTTAAGGTGTGTTGTAAAGTGGGCCGCTTGGTCCTTCCGGCCACTCGGCAGCTCAGACCCAAAATAACCACACAGAAACTATATTAATTAAATCACTGCTTGGCCCATTCACTCTAGCTTCTTATTGGCTAACTCTTACCTAACTCTTGGATGGTTGGAATCTGAATTCTTCCCTTTTATTTCTGTCTGGTACAAGATTACCAGGTGTGTCCATTTGTATGTGAATATGGAAAAGTGCCAAGCAATAATAAGAAGGAAACAGGGTAGGAATGGAGACGTCTGTTCCCCTGTGAAGTCCTCAACATACACAATACATATACCATGCTTTCTTTCGAAAATCCTAATTAAAAGAGAAACCAGGAGTTTCAATACACATATTTGTGTGAAAGGTTGCCTATATTTAATTTGCTATGTAATTCCTTACTGTGTATCTGAGCCAATCACCATTCTATTGTTTAAAATATAATGATAACATCTGATAGTGTCTTAAAGAATTCTCATTTCTATCTAGGAAGTTACTGTTAGTAAAGTATGAAGTGTTTAACCAAATAAAAGCCTTATGTTTGGTTGTGTTAACCAGCCATTCGTTCAACCATCAGAGCTCACCAGCTCTGATGTAGGTACTAGCAAGAGTCAGTAAACAAAGGGGCAAGACGCCCATCCACGAGGCTCTCATTCTAATGCAGCTCTGCCAAGCAGCTGCACACAGATTTAATTAGACTAGTGGTAAGGGCTTTAGGAGCGAACCGTGGGGTATGATCCAGACAGGCTTGTCTGCAAATGAATAAATGGTTATCCTTATTCCTCCAGGTCTGAACAACATCCCAATCTGCACTGTGAATGATGATGAGATCCCACTTAGAATGCTGTGGAGCCCTGGCCAGGTTAGCCACTTAGAGAGGAACGAGATGCCTTTAGCCAAATCTGGTAACCCTCCCAGCACCGCAATCCTGCAGAGTCCCGCAGGAGGGCTGACACCAGTCCGAAACAAAGGTCTTGCAAGACCTCAGTCTGGTGAGTCCCTATAAAGAAATGGAATATGTTCTTAAGCCTCTTGCAAATGATTGGGGGGAAAAAAACTCCGATTGCTTAAATAGCTGCAGTGACTGATAAGATAGGTTATTCACTATAGACAATTTACGTTCCATTAACCACACAATTCAGTAAGACACGAACAGCACGTACTATTATTATTAGAAAGGTATGTGTGATGACTGATGTCAAATGTCAATTCCTGGCTGGATTTAAAACAGTATGGAGACACCTGGAGGCCTGTTGAGGAAGCTGTTTCTGGAGAATGTGGGTGGGCAGGGAGTGTGGGTGGCATCACTCCACACCGCTAGAGGTCCCAGACTGAACAAAAAAGAGGGGAGAGAGAGGCCAGCTGAGCATAGACAGCCATCCTCTCTGCCTCCTGATTTCCAGCTATCTTGCACTCCATTGCCAAGCCTTCCCTACAAAGACGGGCTGTAGACCCTCAACCCATGAGCCAGAATGAGTCTGTCCCCCTCTAATACGCTTCTGTCGGATATTTGTGGTGAAAAAAATTACTAACAAAGTTGCTAAGAGATATCAGCTGTGAGTGGCTAGCCAACACTGGTAGGAAACAGACAAAAGGGGGGTCCAGTAAACACAATGAGGATGGGAATGTGTGTTCCTCTTTCCCTTGGGACTGTCACCTCCATAAGTTCATGCCCTGATGGCATGGGCTTCTGTGATCGTGACCCACTTATTTTTCCCTCCAGTCCATACAACATGCAATTTCTGGTCTTTAGTAGTTGATTAAATAAATTAATAGATGCTTACTGTCTTCCAAGATCCCACTAGATTGGCCCATCAAACTGTCTCCAGCATGCAGTGGCTTTTCTAGATCAATACATCAAAAGCTTCCACATTCTTCCAACAAAACGGTCCAAAAGTATAAAAGCAGGACACTCTGTTAAAGCTTTTGTTTTCATATTTGTTTTATATGTATGAATGTTTGGCCTGTATGCATGTTGTGGGTACCATATGTATGCCTGGTGCCACAAGGGGTTAAAAGAGGACATCGAATCCTCCGGAACTGGAATTACAGATGGCTGTAAACCACAAAGCGCCTGCTGGAACTGAGCCAAGGTCCTCTGCAGGGGCATCTAGGTCTCTTACCCTAGATGTCATCTCTCCAGACCCCAGGGCTTTATGAAAGTAATGACCTCACTCCCTTGGTCCCAATTCCTGTCCTGGTTTCATTTTATTGCTATGATGAAATACTCTGATAAGGGAAGAAAGAGTTTGTTTTAGGTCACAATTCTTGGTTACAGTCCATCACTGCGGGGAAATCAATCGAGGCAGCAAGGGCTGGAGACAGCTGGTCACGTGACATCCACAGTCAAGCGCAAACAGAATGCATAACTAGTACTCGGCTAGCCCTTTTTACTGTGAAAGAGTTCAGTGACCCAGCCAGGGAGAGGTTCTTCCTACTTTCAGGCTGGGTCTTCCCACACCAACCAAGTTAGTCTCCTTCACAGACCCGTCCACAGGTCAACCTGATTTAGACAATTCCCTTGGCTGAGTCAGGCTGTCACTGATTTCTAGACCTCAAGACTAATGTTTACACCCCAGCTCCCCCATGCTCAGTTCCCTGTACCACTCATTTTTTTCTTAGTTTCTGTTCCCAGCACGGGAGCACTAACTGAATGTGGTCACCAGTCATGACACTGGGTTCATTTCCTGAACATGGTCACCAGCCATAATGTTGTGTTCATTATCAGAAGGTAACAATCTTTTTTCAAACAGAACTGATGAATTTAGCTACTATAGGGGTTGTGTACTGAAGAAACGGTGCACAGCTACAGCTTTGGTAAAGGAGCAAGGCTTCAAGAGGACAAACCCACTAAGTAGAGAGGAAGCCGAACAAAGCTGTGGCTGATGTCAAGCTGAAGCATGATTAATAAAAACTCAGAGACAGATACTGGGGTTCAGCCTGAAGACCAGAAAAGCCAAACAGCCAGTCACTGACTCTTACCTCAACTTCAGTCTGAAAATGGTGATCTGGCCTCCAGGAATCTCAAAATGAGACTGAGAGCTGTCTCCTCCTGTTTTATGATCCTCTCTAGGGCTGAGATTAAAGGCATGCACCATTAGGATTAAAGGCATGCACAGCCCAGTTTCTATGGCAACTAGTGTAGCTACTGGGATTAAAAGTGTGTGTTACCACTGCCTGGTCTGTAAGGCTGACCAGTGAGGCTGTTTTACTCTCTGATTTTCAGGCAATATTTACTTCTTAAAACACAGATGGAAATGCCACTGCATCAAGCCAAGAGGGATTTAAGGCTGAGAAAGAAATAAAATCAAAACTACAATTCCAACCCAGTGCATATCTTCTGTGTTTAGGACAAACAAAACACACAAACTGTCTATTAAACACAAGTGACAGACACATGGATAAGAAACATACCATAAGAGTCCACTTTTATAAGCAGTTTAATTGCATTAATTAAACTGGTTAGCCAGGGCTGCTGAAAGAGACCGGCAGTCTTACTCACTTGAGAAGCTGAGTCAGGGGGATCACAGGCCAGCCTGGGTAGTGGTGTGAGCCTGAGACAGGAGAAGGGGAAGAAATGGAGAGAGGAAGGCAGGCAGGCAGAGTTTTCTCAAAACATAAATGCACTTATATAATGTTATTATAGTACAGTTTTCCATCACAAGTTTCCTCCTATCTATACATAGGCCTGACATGACCTCAATTTAGGTTCGAATAGACTCGTTTATTTCAGCAACTAATACTTAAAGCATGTATTGAAATTCCTTTGATATTTAAATATATTTCCCTAATCTCTTTCAGAGCCATGTAAAATTATGAATGAATGCTTCAAAACCTCCATCGACAATCCCTTAGTGATTAAGAAGGTAAACAAATGGTGTCTGCAGCTAGCTGACTGACTTCTAATCAACACTGCCTACAGCTAACTGATTGACTTAATCAATGTTGTCTGCAGCTAGCTGACTGACTTCTAGTAGATGGCGCTGCTTTACAATCCTTCTGAGAAGTCTCTTTCACAATATTTCTACAGCTTTATTAAAGTATAGCTTTATGATATAGGATGTTTATATCCCAAAGGCACAATTAGATGGATTTTGACAAGGACAGCTACACACCCTGGCAAAGTAGAACCGAGTCAGGAGTAAGCATGCGTCTACCACCTCCATGGGTTTCCTCGGGAGCCCAGCCCTACCAAAGACAAATGACGATGGGCTTTGTGTCAATAAAGTGGCACAGACTTTTAATTTTTATGTAAATGGGGCCACATACAAGTTTCCTTCAAAATCTGGTTTCACTCAGCAAGATTATTCTAAAATCCACTCCTTTGCTACGTTGATTCTTCTGAATGCCAAGTGACTCAGGGCTTGCTTGTCTCACAGCCGCGAACCCGGGCTCATGTTGAGGCGCATCTGGGCCATGCCCACGTTTCCATAAAGCTAAGAGGAACACACAAGTCTTCGTGTGCTCCTGTGCATCCCTCCTGGTCAGTCCCCACAAATACAATAGCTGACTCTTAGCAGTGCTTTAGTGTCAACATTTTAAAGGAATGGCCAAGTTGTTTTCTTCTTTCCATTTCCGTAGTACCTGGCAGAGTTTCCTTTCTCCACTTCCTCCTGGAAAGTGAATGATTGGTTTTTGTTCTCAGCTAATAGAAGTGAAGTGTACTCGTGTTTTGTCATGTTAGCGTGAAGGAGGTGGAATCCTGACTGCTGCCTTCAAACATACACACACACACACACACACACACACACACACACACAATTAAAAATTAGAAAAAAACAAACACAGACACACAGGGTTGATGGGGTGTAGTAGTGTTTTCCTTGCATGGTTTTAGTTTTGACTTTTTCTCATAACTGATGAAGATGACTAAATGACTTCCCGGTCATTTAGGTAACCTTTTATGGGATGTGGATGTTCAGATCTCTTGCCTGTCTTTGAAGTTGAGTTGTTGATCTCTTTGCGATTATGATATGAAAGCTTCCTACAATCTATGTAAATCTTTTGCTACAAGTGTTTTACAGATGTTTTGTTTAAATCTGAACCCTGCCTTTTTGTTTCAAGATCTCTTTTAAAAATGTTATTTTGGGCAAGACTTAAATTTCTAATTTTTTGTTATGTTTTCAAATTTGTATGCTGCCCATCTCTGTTGTGTTTTACTGTGGTGGCCAAACCTCTGGTGCAGTGTTAACTAGAAACAGTGGGAGCCGACTGCCTTGCCTTATATTTGACGCTCATGAGAGAGAGTATCCAGGCTGCCCGTCCTAAGTACATGTTGGTTCTCTCTGTTCAGATGCTCATGTTCAGAAGACTGAGGGAGCTTCCTTCTATTTCCATTAGACATGGAGGACGAATTTTGCCAAGCAATTTTTTAGCATTTGAGATGATACTATGATTTTTTTTAGATTATTAGCATAGTGAATTACATAGGTTCATTTTCCAGTATTAAACCATCCTTGCATTCTTGGTTCAAGATGCTACTTAGTAAAGTGTGTTATTATTTTCAGTACTACATTTTATAAAATATTGTTCAATATTCGTATGTTTTTGTTTGTGAGCAACATTTGCTGTAAAGTTTGTTTATAACAAATATTTGTATAAAATTTATGAGAAATATTTGTTATAAAAAGAATATAATATACTTGTCACATTATATTAATGGTGTCAATATTTATTGATATAATGTTAAATATTACATGTAATATATTCAAATATTTATATTACAAAACATTTTCTTATAGTATCTTTTTCTGATTTACTTTCAGAACAATGTAAGCACTATAATATAAAATGTGAGCAATATAAAAGTTGGGAACTCTAATACTCTGAGGGATTTTATACAGAGTTAATGACTAGAATCTTTAAGTCATCTAGACTTGATGTTTCCCTCCAGTTACAAGTTTTAAAATAAGAATTCAATTTATTTTTTCATAGAAATTTGCTTTATGTGTTGTTTGTTTCTTCTTTAGTGTGCACAGGCAGCTTGCATTTTTTCAAGGGATTGCTCTATTTCATTTAACTTTTAAGAGTTACTGACACATTTGTTCAAAAAATATTTTTACATGATTTTATACCTGCATAATTGTTTGCCTTCTGGTCCCTAATAATGGTAATCCATGACTTTTCATCCTTGCTGTGTGTCATAGTTAGTTATCATTGCTGCAATGACACACCATGACCAAAAGCAAAGCAACTTGGGGAGGAAAGGGTTGATTTCACCTACAACTACATATAACAGTTTTCATTAAAAACAGTGAGGGCAAGAACTCAAACAGGGCAGAAACCTGGAGGCAGGAGCTGATGCAGAGGCCATGGAGGAGTGTTGCCTACTAACTTGCTCCCATGGCTTACTCAGCCTGCTTTCTGAGAGAACTCAGGATTACCACCTAGGGAGGGCTGAGCCCTCCCCCATGTATCACTTATTAAGAAAATGCCTTATAGCTGGATATTATGGAGGCATTTTCTCAGTTGAGATCGCCCCTTCCAATAACTATAGCTTGTGTCAAGGTGACATAAAACCAGCTAGCACAATGACTTACAAGTTCTGTTTATCTTCCACAAGAATAAATGTTTAACTCCATAAGTTATCGTCAGTGTTTTAGGTTTTTCTCTATCTCATTGATCTTATTCAAGGACTGTTACATGGCTAAGTCACCTTACTCTTGGCAACATAGTTCTTAGGTGGCTGTCCTTGTGCTCTGAGCTTTGAGATCTGTCTTTCAGACAGTTTCAGGTAGTCAAAAAGAAAAGTTCTTATTTTTCATTATCATACAATGATCTCAAGGCAAAAATGTTTACTACATTTCATGAGCTTATGTTTCTTACTTCCTGTTTACTTTTGACCTGTTAATTCCTTGTTGTGCTATACATTCTGAGTCTTTCATTTTTTAAAATTCCCACCAGGTATTTCGGTTATGTTCAATGAGAGAATTGGAGGGAAGCAGTAGTGTATGCATGAGAAGTTTTCATAGAATGGGTCTGAATGTAACACAGCCTTGCTTTCGAGACTGCCAGCAGCTAAGAGCTCTTCTGTCGCTCTGGCCAAGTCCTGCCAACTCGTTTCCTCAGTAGCCTGGTGTGTTGGTCAATACTGGCCACAGCTGAGGGCGATTGATAAGCCTTACCTGGAGCAAGCACTGAGATCCAAGGCTGTTTGTAGCACTTTGGACTCAAAGTTCCCATACTTTTTTGTTGTTGCCATTGCTTACACTGCAGACCGTGTTTCCAGCCCACCCCACAACAGGCCCTTTTATTTCCTATTGAGCTAATAAAGAGAAGAACATTGTACAGCTTACATAACAAAGCCTCGTTACAGACAAAGCATGAATCTTCTCACTGCCTTCCTGGTGGTTAAATGACTCTTCCCAGTGCAGCACAAACTTCATGTGGTCAGAGCTGACTGCTGCCTGGAACAACCATAAGCAAAAACGTTTCATGTTCACTGTTTAGATTATTATCTTGAGTTTCATCAAGGGCTTTAATGATTTCAACCAAAGTCAATAATACGTCACTATCGGCTTTGTCTCTGGACACAAATGTTTGGTAGAGTTTAAAGGACTCTCAAAATTATTAACATCGTTTTTGCTTTTATGCACACACACACACACACACACACACACACTCACTCACAAAGAGAGAGCCAAATAAATGTAATTTAAAAATGTAAGTTAAAAATGTAAATAATTACAAGTGCAAAAATGCATGCCAATCATACTGTCTCTTTGATATAGGATGAATTTAAAGCCAAAAAGCCACTACTGGCTCCACGGACGTGCTCTGCTGCTGGCTCACTGCCCTCACCAGTGATGAACACCAAGATGGCTGGGAATGAAAACACTGTGTGCATACCAAACTATCTGGACCAGGAGATAAAAGTAAGAGAATGGTTTATTAAAAACCATGGCTTGGAAACAGTACGCACACACACACAGACACACACACACACAGGATAGTGAGCAGCAATGTCACGAGTGTGTGGTACTGATGGATAACAGACGATAAAATGGTAGATTCACTCAGGACTTAGCCTCCCTCAGAAGCCGTCCCGGAAAGAGGAAGAATATATGAACGAGCAGGTTTTCGGTATTTGGCTACAGACGGTACAGCTCCATGACATGACACTGGATGATCACTACATTCAGATTTCCGCTAGGGCACATTCCTGATAACAGTGCAGTGGGCTTCACTCTGGGAAAATGGCTTACAGTTTGAGGATGCCAAGGTGGCTGGGATCTGTAAAGTAAGATGCTGAAGAAGAAACCTCTATGGAGAGAACAAGCTTCGAAAATATGCACAGGACCCCACTGAGTCTTTGGGCCAGTGTTAAACTTTGTATGCACAGAGCAAACTGAAGAGGTCCTGGAGAAAAGACAGAGTAAAAGAACAATTCTTGGGAGCTGCTGTCTGTCATTCACACATATCAGACTGCAGAGAGCTGTTTAATACACCAATAGTTCAGACGAGACCCAGAAATTCCACCCCTGAAGAATAGAGTCATTCTAATCCTACAACCGGAGAGAGTGACTGAAAAAAAACCCAATGTCAACTTCTGGCTTCCACATGCATGTGGATGTATGTGCACACATGCTTGCATACACACACACACATACACACACACACACACCATATAGATCAATATTAACAAATTTAAATCCACAGCAATAAAGCTATCTAAACTCGATATAAAAGATAAATAAGCCAATTGTACTATAAGAATATGTTGAGTATTCTAATATTTGTTAACTGGGGTCTCAGTAGTAAAGATTAGAACATACAAATTATGGGGAGAGTTAGCAGATAATGTTCTTCTAAAGCTGACAGAAACTTAAGCCTAAGAAAGATAAAATCAATGTAAATTGCTTCTAAGCATCAAAATCCAGCTGACCAGAGAAAGAAGACACACCACATACCTTGCTACGAGGACTGCTGACTTCTTAGTATGGAGTCTCACTGACTGAAGGGATTTAGGTTCCTGTCTCACTGTCTCAGTAGGCCCAACACGGTATTCAAAAAATTGAGGCACCATTCAGCTCAAGTGACATCCTTCTTAGCCTAAGGAGAGCAGCAGCCAGATGGATGACTTTCTGTGACTAGCAGATTCCTCTTAGAGCCTCCCAAAACCTGCATAAGGGGTCCATTTTCTGAAGTGAGCTGCTTCTGCCAGATGGTAGGATGAAAATGGCACAACAAACAGCAAACAACACTTGGACTGGCGATGTTTGTACAGACTCCCCTTGGTGCTGTTGCGAATGGAGCTCTCAAACTAGAGCCCAACAGACCCAAGTATCACGTACCTAGAGTGACATTTGGGAAGATGAAATTCTAAAGAAAGAGAAGGAAACCTTACGAGCCTGGTGCTATTTACGTCCTCACTTTTGTTCCCTGGCAGATCCTGTCAAAGCTCTGTGACATTTTACACACTGACTCTCTGGGAGAGGTTCTGCAGTGGTTGCTTCATGCAAGTTCCAAAGGTGAGGTTAAAATGAGCATTTGCAGGCTCTGACCTGATGAATGTGACAAATTGAAGACTCGTACCTGAGGTTTGCAAATGAATATGGCAAAAGTATTTGCCCAGAGTCCCTTTAAGCCTGTATACCTACCTACATTTATGTTGGTCATTCAAACAATTAGTGTATCTCAAACTAAACTTATTACAGAAGTAGGAAACATGAATGTAAATGGAAGTTTCTGTCCCAGCCGGTCCTGCAGTCATTCAATCCCAAAGAAACACACTGAGGCTTGTATTAATTATAAACTGTTTGGCCTATTAGTTCAGGCTTTTTACTATCTCTTACAAGTTAAACTAATCCACAATTCTTGCCTGTGTTTAGCCATGTGACTTGGCACCTTTTCTCAGTAAGACATTCTCAACTTGTTTCCTCTTTGTCTGACCGGTGACTGACTCGCTGTCTTTCCTCTTCCCAGAATTGTCTTAGTCTGGTCGTCCCACCTATACTGTCTGGCTACTGGCCAGTCAGTGTTTTATTAAACTAAGTTGAGTGACAAATCTTTACAGTGTACAAGAGCATTATCCCACAGCATTTCCCCACTTTTTTTTCAAAATAAGAACTCTGAATCTAATCTCCTTTGTTTAGTTTTTTTCTTCCTGACCATTATCCATAACAACTTGTAGTATTGGGCTTTTAAGAGAATGTGACATTTAATAAATTACACACATTTACAAAAGATGTTATTACTCAGGTAAGTGTATATATTTGTGGGGGGGAGGTGGAAGCAAGTGCATCCATGCATAGTACACAGTGAACCAGCAGGGGTAGGCAGGAGAGATGGGAGGAGAAAGGGGAGTGAGAAAGAACAAATTGAAATGACAGAAATGTACAACGGTGCAATAATGAACCCATTACTGACCTAAAAGGGGACAAACCTGCTCTTCTGGTCAATACCACAATAGCAGCTTTCATGCTCTCCAACCTCTTTTCCACCAATCAGAAAAGGAGTGGTTATCAGCTTTGGTTCATTCTGAACTAACTGAGATTAACCTGGTGACTCGGCATGGAAGAAATACCCCAGCAGAACCAATGGCAGAGCCCAGGAAGCAATCCATGACTGTAACACCCGCCACAGCCAAATCGATGCAAAATACACCTGCACAATCGAAAGTGCGGACCAGACTCAGAGACGGACACCAGCCATCCAGGTGATTAAATGTGGAGGTCACCCCGAGTACCTCTGTACAGAAAGACGTCACACTTTCTTGTTTTATCTGTCAACTGCTAATCATGCTGAGGTTTTAAGTCTCAACTCTACCTACTAAGAGACCACACGTATGAAATTGTTTTCTTTCATTTTCACACATAATAACAAAGTTGTTCTCAGTTCCATTTTTTGCAGAGGGTATGTTCTATAGCTAATAACCTTTCTCTTCTGAAGAAAATTCCCTTTCCTCTAATGGTAAAGTATATCTAGAGATCTAAGAAAATATAAAGCTTTAAAGGGGTTTCTAAAGGTTATTTTAAAATTGTGTGTGTGTGTGTGTGTGTGTGTGTGTGTGTGTGTGTGTACAAGTGCAGTACCTAGAGAGGCCAGAACAGGACATCAGATGCCCCTATAGCCAAGTCAAGTTGTGAGCCTCTTGGTGTTGAAAGCCAAACTTGGGTCCTCTATAAAACTGTAAGCTTTCTTAACCACTGAGCCATCTTTCTAGCTCCAAGGGCTTTAAAAACCTTTAAGCATGCAAACCATAAAAGAGTCTGAAACTATTATTAGTGTTACACGTATTTTGTATATTTTATTAAATGCTAGTATTATACAGGTATGGATTTAAATGTAAAGCAATGAAGAGAAAAATAAAATCACTTCAACTGATTTTCACTGATATATTCCTGGAAAGTTTCAGAGAGAAAATAATCACTAAGCCATTTGGGAATTATTTTAGGAGCAGCATTTCTTAAACCATGCAGTTATAACAAAAGAAGAAACAGCTGGGTATGACAGTAAACATCTGTAATCTCAGTGCCGAGGAGACTAGAGCAAGAGTTTGAACATTTAAAATATAAAGCTAGCCTGAACAAGATAGCAAGAACCTGTCTCCAAAGCAAAACAAACAAACAAACAAAAGAAACACATGTATATTTATTTATGTATAACATGTTGAAGGAATGTTTGTTAGGCTGGGGGAGAAAATTCTGTTGGTTTAAAATAAAAGGTTGGATTAAATGTCAAGTCACAGAAATAATATGATAAAAATATCACTTTTAAAAGTATACATTTTAACTGTGTGCCCTGTTAAATTTCCATGAAGTCAGAAAGCAGGGCCTGGTAAGAGCTGACAACTTCCTCTTCAGTTAGTGGCTTATTATAGTCCCACTAGATATTTGCTCATAGTAAACAGTCATTGTCACGTAATTTAAACCAAGGCTGGAACAGCGTGTTTAAGATAGACACCAATAGTTTACTGACACTATAGTCTATTGCTATCTCTCCAACTCTTTTTCTTTCTCCAATTGATTTAGAACGTCAAGTCAAGGATCTGAAGGCAATAGGGCAGTCTCACAAGGTAAGTACAGTTTGTGGTGATTGCAGACGGCATAAGGAAATCAGTAGGTACTGACTACTTAGGGACACGAGTGCTAAGGATCTTAGCTTCCTAAGGACAATCCGTGAGGCTTAGGAGTGGCTTTCAGCCCCGGACTTAACACTTTCTTGTTTTCTCTTGCAACAGAAGAGGGCATCAGATGCCCCTAGAGCCAAGTCAAGGGAAGCTGTGAGGGTGTGTTCAGCCCCACTCTTCTGAAGCCCTTCTGCTCAATTTTGCATAAGATAAATCTGTTACAAAGAGAAATCCTGTCTCAAACAAAACAAAACAAAAGATTCAGGAGGTCTCCCTTGACCAAACCGGATCCAAACTAACCTGGAAAAAATCCACAGCCTTTTGTTTCTTGTGGAAACAAAAGCAAAACCTCTTTCCCAGAGCATTTTTTATTTACATTTGACAAATATATTTTGACTACTTTTTTAAAGTTAAGATAGCCCTAAAGTATCTAGGTTCAATTTTGCAGTTCTGCACACAATCTCATGTCTCCCAACAGCTGTCTTCTGTCCATCAGCAGTCAAAAAGTTCAAAACCAATATAGCAACATACAGGATCCAGACTCCCTGTGTATTTCCCATCTTACGTGGCTTTTTGTTTTTGCTTATATTACTTTTACTCTCTCTTTAAAGACTTTACTTTCTTATTTTTAAACTATTCATTTCTTTTTATGACTTTCCATACCCTTTTTCTCTCTTAAGCATAGACAAATTGTAAAACATGCTAGAACCCATTTAGAGGATTTTTCCGTTTGGGCCTCTTTTACGGCGTATCCCTAGTCTTTTTTGACCCTGTGAGCAAACTTTAAACTACTAAGCTACAGCTTATTGGCTGGCTGTGCCCACTTCTAGGCTCCTGAGAGCCATGTCTGAAGCTCCTGGTCCTGCTGGAGGCGTGTGACCTCCCAACTCTAGAATGCCAATGCCCTGTACCATGGCAGGTGTTTCTATTTAGTTTTTTGGTTCCTACTTAATGTGCTCAAGGGCTCACTGCCTGGCAGAAACTCCTAAAGCAGCTGTATCATCTTTTTATTTTTATTTTCTAGCTTTTCAGGCCGTCTAAGAAATATGAGCCTCACGTTGGCACGCCAAAATGTAGTTGATTGTTTTTACTCATTGCTCTTGGGTTCCTGGGGACCCACCACCCAGTTCCCTAATAAATCACACAGAGTCTTCTTCTTTCTTAGGAATGTGCAACCTTAGCTTGGCTTGTTCCCAGCCAGCTTTCCTTAACTCAGATTATTCTGTCTACCTTTACCTCTGGGCTTTTATCTTTTTCTACTTCTGTATACCTTTCTTTACTTCTTACTCTGTGGCTTGCTGTTCAGCTAGGTGACTGCTCCCTGGAGTCTACCTCTCATCCCCCTTCTCCCATTCCTAGATCTCCCCCTATTTATTATTTCTGCTTGCTAGCCCTGCCTTTCCTTTCTCCTGCCTTCCTCTTGGCTATTCAGCTCTTTATTAGACCAATCAGATGTTTTAGACAGGCAAAGTAACACAGTTCACAGAGTTAAATAAATGCAACATAAAAGAACACAACACATCTTTGTATCATTAAACAAATGTTCCCCAGCATAAATACAACACATCTTTAACTAACAGTCTACAACACTCACCATAACCTCTAAGAGTGAGAAAACAGATCATGTATGTTAGCACAAATCTCTCATTGAAGGTGAATGTGGTACAAATGATAGATTCTGTTGTGACTTTGGAGTGTTTTTGACTCTCTAACCTTCATGTTTGGTTTATTTTTAACCCCACACCACTCACTAATAAAACAAGGCAAGAGCTATATTCAGTCTCTCAATTATAGTCTTATTCATTTTTTTTCCTATTTCAGGGGCTGAGAGCCAGTTGTTTCTAAGAAGAAACAAGACAAAAATACCTGTTACAGATTATTTCAGCAACCCAAAGACTCCTCTCAGGCCCACTACTCAGGACAGTGGGTCAGCAAAACCAGTGTCAGCGAGGAGTGTGCGAGGACACAGCACTCAAATAGCAATCTACCCCTTAACCACACCAAAAGTAGATGAGCACTGGCCAGTTCCTTCACAAAGGCGAGCTTCACACTGACAGAACATCCAGAATAGTTTTAAAAATAACTAAACGGTCCTCCATATGGTGACAATGTAAGTCTCAAAAACACGTGTATATAATGCTAGAAATAAATATTAATGAAGACATTATTTCTATTTGTATTTAGTTTTAATACACATCAAAGAAATTCTTATTTAAATGCCATTTCCTGTCCTGTACTAATAATAGTACCTAAGCCTAGCGGTAATACCAGAAAGCCATCCGTAATCAGGATGAGTGCTGAATCTCAATCCAGAGTGGGGGGAAATTGCTCAAGAATTTTAACATTTGAGCCAGTTTTGGCAACCTATAACTTTTCTATGTTTGAAAACTATTATGGAAAAATTCTCATCTCCTCTCCAAAAAGAAGAAAGTATAAAAATTATCCTTAATTCATAAGCCAGAAAGTTTATTTCCACTCAGTGTTAATGGTGGATGTTAATAATCAATATAGATTTTTTGTGTTTTTTAAATTAACTATTTTTGAGCCACATCAATTATTTTTAGTAAAAGTTTGTAACATGCTATGGTTCAACCATAACAGGGTTTACTTCTTACATAAGAGTTCAGGGCTAATTTTCATATGCAGTGGATCCCTTTGCATTGCTTATTGATTGAGAGGCCCAGGATCCTTCCACCTTGTGGCTCAATAATCATCTAGGGTATCACTGCCAACTGTACTCAGCAGGCCAAAGAGAATTTGACCAGAGAAAAGTACTAAATTTTCTACTGTTGCTGTAACAAAGCATGACAGACTTTGTGATTTAATGCCACATGATTTTATTCTATCATATTCTGGAGGTAGAGATGTGGAATGGGCTATTATGAAGATGAAATAATTTTCCTTTGGGAGGCTCTGGGAAGAGTCTGGTTTTTTGTCTTCTACAGGTGATCCACACCCCTTCATCCATGGCTTTCCTCTATCTTGAAATAGAACAAGTAGTTCACTTCTTATATTGAATCAGTCAGACACTCTTTGCCTGCTTCTTTTAAAGACCACACTGGGCCTGTTCTCCAGACTAATACAGATCATCTCACTGGGGGTCTATGAAAATGGTTCCATGAGCAAAGTGATTACTTTCAGGTCTGATTTCCTCTTTCCGGTCACTTAGCTTTTTTTTTTTTTTTTTTTTTTTTTTTTTTTTTTTTTTTTTTTTGTAGTGAGGCTTTTCTCTTATCTCAAAAGTTCTCTTTATGTGTGTGCATACACACATGTACATGTACTTGTATACACAGCATATGTGTGTGTGCATTCATGTATGCACATTCTACAGGCACCTTCTGCACATGTAGGTGAAAGGATGCCCTTGGGTAACAGTCCTATTCTACCTTTGTGAGATGGGGTATCTGTGAATTTTCCCCTTTGTGTGCCAGACTAGCTGCCCTGCAAGCTCCTGGGGACTCTGTTTTCATTTCACATCTCCCAGTAGGAACACTAGCATATAGGTGTTCACGCTAATGTGTCTTGCTTTTTTCATGTGGGTTCTGGGGATTTGAACTCAGGTCCTCATGCTTGCATGACAAGCACTTTTACCCACTGATCCGTCTCTCCAGACTTCAAGTTTTGACGCACTGTTATAACCAGAAAACCTGATACCTTTAAGTACTTTCCATGATAGTCCAATATAATCACTTTTAGAAATGTCCTACAGATGATGGGACGCAAATTAAATTCTTTTTATTTTCAACATATGGATCTTGATCTAATACACCTGTTATTAATTATACATGGTGTTCCGATTTCTCACATATTTACCTTTTAGATATTTTCACTGCCGTGGCACAGGGAAAATGATTTAGTTTCCTTATAGTGATGTATTTCTACTTCATGTGACCGTCCGAGTCATCTCTCAGTTTGTGCTGTGAGGTAGAGCAGCGCTGGGTGTGACGAAGACACACAAAGGTTTGCTCTCTCCTGACTGTGGTTTATGTTAGCATTGTTTTTACTGTTTTAATAAAGGCTTCCATAAATGATACATATATTTTTTTGCCCTGCGAATATTTATTTGTGCTGGCAGAAAGTCCATTTTAAAAATCTTGTCAAGGCTTGTGTTCCAAAGGAACTCCTGCAGCTGGTCTAGGGCTCTTTCAGAGCAGGGCAACGTCAAGGAAGAAAGCCAGTGTGAGAAGGCATCGCCACGTTCCCATTGCTTCAGGGTAAATGTGCTAACAGTCACATAAGTAAGGACACTGAGTTTGCTGGCATGGGTGTTTTACAATGAAAATATGAGTCCCAAGGCTCAAACCTCATCCAGTTTCCTAATCTTCCCAGCAATGATCCCAACTCTTCACCCTGACGCCGACTCCTGGGAATATTTTAACCCACTGCACATGCTCCCAGTGAGCTAGAGAAAGAGGGACGGATATCTCCATGGGTTGGTTCAGTCCCTGACTAGCCCTCTGTGCTCACTAGTTCAAGTCATCTCTACCTGTTCTTTTCTCCTTTTATTGCTTACCTGTTTCCATACAAAAAAAGGTGAGAGAAAAGGACACATTAAGATTTTTGTCAATGGTCTTTAAATGCTATATTTAGAGCCAATCTTTAAATAATTCAGAAATTGGTTATTTGAAAGTGAGTACTGATTACTGTCTTCTGGCTGATGCTGAAAGAAGATCTGCTGTTTTAAATGTGTGTGTGTGTGCCACTTGTGTGCGGGTGCCCTTGCAATACTGGCAGGCAGGAGTGTGGCCCTACCATGCTTGATTCTGAAGATGCAGCCTCTGAAGCTATAGAGACTAAGCTGTGGTTATTTTAGCTCACTCGGCCTGTGCTGACTCCTTACAGTACACCTCAAAAACCTATACAGAGCTTTTGCAATTAATAAAAACTAAACCACATGGAAATTGAGATTACTTCCTTCACTTTCATTCAATAGGGTTCTATTCCATATAGAATCCATATACAGTGGGGGGCACTGTAGTAGTTACTCTTCTCTGGCTGCATGACAGAATGATGCCCTGACAAAAGGCAGGGGAAGGGCAGGCCAGCAGCATGCCTAACTGGCCTGGCAGCTAGGAAGCACCTGTCACATTTTACCTGAACAAAGGAAACAGAACGAGAATAGAACTGGCTATAAGCCCTCAAAGCCCACCCCCAGTGACACACTTCCTCCAGCAAGGCTTCACCTCCCGAAGTTCCCACAACCTCCAAAACAGCGCCATCAGGGGAGACCAAGTGTTCAAACACGGGCACAGGGAACTCTCACAAAATACAAACCTTGGACAATACAGTAACAACATGAACTTTATTCTCTCAGAACTGTAGTATGGATATTTACATCCATTGTTTATAGGCTCTGAAATAACTAGCTACAACAGATAACTAAGAAAACAGCAACAAAAGAGACAGTGAACATCACTACTGATCTAATAGGCTTCCACCTAAGTGTGACGTTAGCACACATACACATTATATAATAAACTGGGAGCTCCCGCTGCACTTGTGCATACACGCCTCTGGAATCACCATGCAGAAGCTGGGCAGCTCCCCTCTGCTCCCTCCTCATCAGTTTCCAAACTCCTGTTTAATTTTGGATTTGGGCATTAGTGCATTCAACACAACTATTCCACGGCGATACATTGATTACAGGGCTGTAATTGTGGACTAAAACATGAGAGCTAAACGTGCACATTTCATATATGCTTATGTTGTTTATACAAACACACATTTACATTAGTTGGGATAGTATAGTAGGAGGCAGATGCACAATATTCACATTAAAAGCTAACATATATGGAGATATGTTATTTACATGAAAAATATATAGAAAGAAAAGATTTTTGCTTTAAATTGGGGTAAAGACAAATTGATCCTTCAAAAAATAATATTGTAAAATAATCTATTCAGAAAAAATTTAACTTTGTAACTGAATTAATTACTGTCATTAAGGGATTTAAGATTATTCTTGTAATTATTTCAGAAGTATGAGAAGGCATCACAAGGGAGGCACAAGAATAGGTTCCACTATCCAAAATGAATGAATTACTGAGACCAGCAAAGAACTGGTATTTCTCCTAGAATTAACTTATTTCTTAGAAAAAACTATACTAAACACAAAAGTTACACACAGAAGGGCAGCCTTCTGAGTTCAACATTGTAGTAGACACACAGAACGCACATGAAATCTGCTCCAATAGAATCAGACAAACAGTCACTGATGGGAACATAAACCAACAAAGCTGAAGGTCAAAAGGCACATTCTGAAGAAGATGCTCCAGCAAATGAAGGAGAATAAAGGCCAAAGACTACGGTAACATTCTCCACGACTCCGATTTGAGGCTTAAAACAATTTTGAAATGATACCTTTAAGTCTTCTCACAGAAAACCAAACAATCCTTTCTTGGTGTTTAAAGAGTTTTCATTATCGTTGACTCTTGACAAGATTTCAAATTCCACAACACTGATGAGAGAAAATGGATTTTCTTGTAATCTGAGCATTTGGTGGTATCACACTCTCTGGGTTCTCCTAAAGTGTAGGTCAGCCAGGGAAACTGGTCACTGTGGGACAGGACTCACTGAGGACACTGGGCTGCTCTGCTGGCCCTGCTGGTCCTGCTCTTCTTTCTGTGGTGAGTCGGGGTCATTCCCGCAATGCTCTCCCTCGCTGGAACTGTCCCATCCTTCTGGCCGGGGCTGCTGGTCCTGAGGAGAGCTTTCACAGGCTTTGTGTGCAGGAACAGCTCCTTTCCGCTGGGGTAAGATTGTAAAAAATGCCTCTTGCCAGTCTCTTGTTTCCAAGAACTCCAGGATAATTTCAAACACTGCAACAAGGACAAATCGCAGTCACCACGATGCTGCAGACTGTCTACAATGCGACCCTTGTGCTGCGTGCTGATTTGCCCTAGTTACTGCCAACTTCTTACCTCCTCCTTTAGTGATTTTTCATTTGTATTTTAATAAATAATGCTTGCCTGAAGATCAGAGAGTAAAACAGCCCCTGGTCAGTCTTACAGACCAGGCAGTGGTAACACACACCTTTAATCCCAGTAGCCACACTAGTCTGCCATAGAAACTGGGTGATAGTGGTGCACACCTTTAATCCAGGCCCAGAAAAGAATATAAGGAATATAAGAGACAGCTCTCAGGCTCAATCTCATTCTGAGATTCCTGGAGGCAGGACTGCTATTTCTGAGATAGAGGTAAGAGTCAGTGGCTGGCTGCTTTGCTTTTCTGATCTTCAGGTTAACCCCCAGTATTTGTCTCTGGGTTTTTATTAATTGTGCCACCTCCTTCCTCCCTTTGGCTACCAGGGACAAACTGCACCACAGTTCTCTAGTCCTTATGTTCTTTCCAGCTTTTCTCAGTCAGTTCTTAAGCTCCAGAAACTTACTAGGTTGGTTGTCCATTACAATCAAGAGAGGACATTTTGAAGTCCCATTATTCTCCATCTCTATGTACTAAACAGACAACTCGAAGACAAATGCTGGGCATTCAGCTGCATTTACTCTGTCTTCCCTACAGAGAATCACTCCAAGGAGTCTTTTGCTTTCACATTAGTAGAAAGGAAACCACACCGTCCCTAAGTTCACCACACTATGAGAGGGCTCTCTAGATAATTTTGTAGAAAAGTAATTTCCACTAAGTATCAAAGGTTTTCAAAGAAATTTGTCCTTGAATAAGTAATTTCATTTTTTCTAATCCCATAAAGCCTATTACATAAAAAGTATTTAACTGTTGTGTACTGACTAAAATTGTTCCTTTAAAAAATGAACTAAAGGGGCTAGAGAGATTGCTCAGTGGTTAAGAGCACTGGCTGCTCTTACAAGGGACTGGGATTTATTTCCTAATACCCACATAGTGATTTACAACTACCTCTAACTCCAGTTCCAGGGGATCCAATTCCCTCTTCTGGCTGCTACAGGCACCAGACATGCACTTGGTATACATACATACATGCAGGCAAAACACTCATACACAGAGAATAAAAATAAATCTTAAAAAATCATTGAAGCTGGGTATCATGGTGGCACATGCCTTTTATCTCAACATTCAAGATGGAAGAAGAGGCAAGCATATTTCTCTGAGTTCAAGACCAACCTGGTCAACTTAATGAAACCCTGCCTCAAAAAAAATTTTAATTATAATTTAAATAAAACTTAAGGCAATGAATTATATCTAAGCAGTGGTATATCACAGTGCTATTCAAAAAAATCAATCCAAGTTTAAAATACTCAACAATGGGAGAATGATTACATGATTATCTATTTAGTGGCTGGAATATCACATGATCACTAATGATCAACTGCTTCATCAAAACTATGATCAAGTGAGGGACAGGACAGGTCCCCGGATTAGCAATGCTGAGAGACCCGCCACAGGAAAGATCTGGGAGGAAGCACCCCATAAGCTAATAACAAGTATCTGCGCGTCACGAGATAGAGCTTGTTGTTTTTACACTTTGGTAGATTCAAAAATCCCTAAAGTCCTCACTCTATTTCTAATAAACCGACTTCCTGTTCCTACTGTTGCAATGGGAGACGCACGGTCTCCTTCCCAGCTCCCTCAGCTCCACCTTCAGCCACCTCTGCGGCTTACCGTGGTTGACCGCCAGGACCTTCCGACTGTTCATCTTCACAAAGTCAGCCAGAGGCAGCTGGGCATGTTCAATCCCATAACTGGACGCTTGTTTAAACGTGAGTCCCTGCAATACAGACACTGGGACTTAGATGCTATCCAGTCTATGAGAGTGCACGGCTTCTGCAGGACTTCAGTGTAGAAAACATTATCTGAAGAGCGGACAGTAAGAGGACCCAGGTCTAACCACCTCACTTCCCAGAGGAGAAAAAAACGGCATTCCCAGCAGTTAGAAGCCTCTCAGTGGCAGAACAAGGAATCCTAGCAGGTCTGTTTTCTCATCTTCCCAGCCCCAGCCCCATTCCTCACAGAGTTAAACTCTCCAACTGAATTCAGAGGGAAACACCATCCTTCTTTCCGTGAGAGTAGAATGTACAAAGGAAGTTCAGTTTCACCCACACACTGAGGCACAGACGGCAGTGAAATGGGATCCTGACTGGAAAGCATCTCAACTGTCCTTATAGTTTCTTTTCCTTTCCATCAACTACAAACAGATAGGAATTTTGTATTTTCTCAAACATAAAATGCTTGAAGTCTATATGTCTATCCCAGATGAAAATTCCCAGAAGGCCATGCAGGAAAGGTAAGCTGAATTTTCTAACAAGTACTTAGCATATTGGGGGCAGGGTTAAAGATGAGAGGAGCCAGGGGCTTTGGGAGAAAACTAGCTTATTACAACGTGAGCAGAGAATCTGCAAAAATTATAAGCTAGAATGTTCCACTGAGAACAACAGAAAGGTTGGAGACAGGGTTCCTTTGATATTCTAGAGTTGCTCACACAATGGCAAGTCACACCTGGCAACCTCAAGATTATAATTTAAAAAATCTCTGCCATATTACACTGTGGTACTCCATAGCTGTGCAGCCACTGCTGGACAGGCAGATGTGGTCATGGCACCTGTGACATGGCAGAAACTGGATCTACACACTGCTGCCGAAGAATACACAGTCCTTCATATGCTGTGCTGACACTATTTCTTAGAAAGAAAGAATGGACTGAACACATACACAATAACGCTCTCGTCAGAAAGCGGAGTTATGCGACTTCTTATCTCCATAAAAACATGAGGTGAGGAAAGGAGGATAGGAGAGAAAAATAATTGTAGAAATCATATATTTAAAAACTACTATAGAGCTGGAGAGATAACTGCTCTTGCAGAGGACTGGGCTCATTTCCCAGCACCCACATGGTGACTCTCGGCTGTCTGCAAGTCCGGTTCCAGAGGTCATGACATTTTCTGACCTTCAAGGGCATCAGGCAAGCACATGGTACAGACACACATGCAGGCAAAACATTCATATACATAAGATAAAAACTACTTTTTAAAAAATTGATAAAAACTTCAATGGCTTAGCACATCATTAATACCAGAGCCCCTAGTGACATAGCACAGCGTACACACGCAGGCTTGGCAGCAATCCGTCATCTCCACTAATCTGCTCTGCCACCTAGCATGGCTGGCGTTAGGCTTCATTTTCTTGTTCCTACATGTGTGGAATGTAGAAAGCAACTGCACTGAGCTCTCTGAGCCGCAGGGTGGGGTCAAGAAGGTAGCGTGAAGCCCTTGCTTCGCTTAGGTCACCAACCACCGCAGTGACAGGTGCTCGTTCCTGGGCTTTGTCGCTGTGAAACACAGACGGAGGCAGGGGCGGGGCTCAGCACCTTGTGGTGGTTGTGGTCCACTAGCCCTCCAATCACATAGGCCTTTGACTCATCTAAGTCCTTCAGGACATTGGGAGAGTCTGACGTCAGATAAACCAGGTCTTCTTTCTTTATGAGTTCACTGTAGTGCTCTGGTTTGATGTGGATATCCTTCGAAAAGAAAAAGAGAAGCAGGATATGATGAAAGCTGACTAAAAATAATTATCCTCTTTTCCCAAGAGAAACCTGTCCAAAAGCATCTGAGAGTCTGCTAGGCTATTGCCAGAGCAGCATTTACAATTCATAGCCAAGTCCTCACCGCACAGCTCAGGCACCGACCTACTCTACTAACCTTAGTTCTCTGGCTGGGCCTCAGTCCCTAACTAACCCCACACACTGATGGCAAGCTAAGTTCCTTAAATGTCACCTGCAGCCCTCTCCTGGAGGGTCAACTCAGGAACTCTTTCCTGAATAAGGCACCAGCCTAGTTTTCTCATTTTCTCTGTTCCAACAGGAAACAATAAAAATGTGTTTTCCTGCCTTCTTGATCACAGTGTTCTCCAGACAAGAAATGCCTTTTCCGATAACATCTCCTATGTGAATCAACAGACAGAAACGCTTGCCAGCTTAATCAACTGAATGTGTCTGTTTCTATAAGGAGACAAACTTGAACTGCCAGCCTGGATTTTTCAAGTCACATGAATCGCCTAAACGATATGTTACCAGACCCTGACTTTTATACAATAATCTTAAAGAAAATCCACTGACACAGACACTTAAATTGTATGCTATTGATTAATATAATTCCTTTTCTGGAAACAGTATGCGAGGAATCTGACTGCTGCACTTAACAGTGGCCTCGAGAAGCATCTGAGTAACTAGATGCCACTGAGTCTGTGTTTCTCTAGAAAAGTAAGGATGTAAATAGAAGCTTGGCAAGAAACAAACTATAAAGTATGCCTGTCTAATGTATTCATTATTTCATAGAAAAAGAGACAAGCGTCTAAAAGATTTGCTAAGGATAATCTTGCATATGTCCATATTATATGCTTTTAATGAATGCAGCTATTAGATTAGTAGGCACAAGGAGGGAAAGCTGGACCCCGAGAGCTGAAAACCAACAGTAAGCAAACATGTACAGGCATAGCACAGCACTCCTGTCAACAGAAGAGCACCCAGCCAAGCAGCCACATCTGCACCTAGCCAAGCTAGCCACACTGGTGCTGAGCCAAGCTGACCACATTTTTATAAATACCTAGAACAGGAAAATTATACATCACAAATAAATTTTAAATCTGCTAGAAAAGTAAAAAGTAAAAGTAAAAAATAAAAAATATATTTTAACGTACTATGCCCATGTCCTATCCCTGCTCCCCGCTTCCTGATCCAGCAGGTATCTCGCATTTACAGCACAAGCCAACTCACAAGCCAGAAGTTCACATCTGAGGAGTTTACAGCCGCGTTTGGTGATTGGATTTAGATGTAGAGACACTCTAATTTTAGAGTAAGGTTTTGAGATATTTCTTTTATAAGGAAGTAGCTCTAAACTAGCAGACATGACTTATGAGAGTGATTACTAATGAGCAGACATGTCATTCTTTCTCTCCACTTCTCCCTGGATGTAATGGCACACAGGTTTGAAGCACGGCATTTACTTAGATAAAACAGAGGCCTTCCAGCAGGGTAGCAGCAACTGAAATCACACGAGAGAGGACTGTTCCACTACCTTCCAGTTAACCCATCCTTTGTCATTTTCATTCATGTTCTTCTTCAGTTGACCTCCATGGCTTGTCAGATAAAACTGATGAGCAATTGGTAAGAGAAAAAGAAGGAAAATGATCCGATTAGTTCAATATTTTACTTCCCTCATCACTCATCTCATCACCAGTGGAAGGCAAAATATTTTTCACTGATTTAGAAAAAAAGAACTTGTGATCAACCCTGAGCAACCCTGGAATAGGTGGTAGAAAGGACGTGTGCTAACCCACTGGCTGCAGCATCCCAGCACCTCTGCCTCCCTCTCTGCCACTGAGGACCACCCTGCAAACTCCCTGCCTTGATCAGGTTCTCAGCCACCTCCCCGGGGGAAGGTGCTGCTGCCGCTATTACAGTTGTTAGTTTTGCTGCTGTAGAGCCTTCCCTGACACCCAATTTATACCTGAATCAGGATGCTGAGGGCCTTGTGAAGGAAAAAAAGGTGAAGCCTGTCACTGAACTAGGTAGAGAATTATAGGAAAACACAGTCCACACTGCTCCCACGTGGTGAGACACACATACGAGCACAGCATTTTGGGCAGCTCTTTGGCTTGTCACAACAGTAGTCAAAAAGTCTCCACAATCACTTAAACTAAGTTTAAGAAATCCTTTTCAGAACTGTCAGTGACTCAAAAGGAAATGTAAAACAAACATACCGCTAAGAGGCCCAGCTGTACACATCAGTACAGGGGCAGCCTACCCCCCCTCCTTTCCCACTCCCCCCGGCTGAGGGAGTCCAAAGCTGAGAAACTGGTGTGAAAACATACACGTGCCCTAAAACAAAGATACCCAACTACACAGCAGTGAGCACACACTGAAAATGTACAAGACTGGTGATACAAGAAACCTCTAAGACTCTCAGGTAGGGGCAACTGGAACAATCCATGCCTCTTGTCATGGGAGATGGAAAAGAAGACTGCGTTTTCCCCTTCTGTACACACCTGCACAGGACGTGATGCTCGTCGGTTTTCTGCATAGCAACGTTGAATCTGCTTATGAAGCTTCTTAATATCCTATAAAATAGCACAATTTAAAAAACAATTATCAAAATCATCTAAGGCCATTCTGTGGTATTACAGGAACAGAATAAGCGAAGAAATGACTAGGTAGGCAAAAATATTTTTTTAAAATGTAAAGGCAGGCACAGAGGTGGTGATGGCTTTAATTCCAGAACTTGGGAAGCAGAGGCAAGCAGATCTCTGTGAATTTGAGGCCAGACTGGTCTATAAAGCTAGTTCCAGGACGGCTAGGGCAACACAGAAAAACCTTGTCTCAAAGTACCACTGTTGTGAATAGTTTTCGTTTGATTTTCCTACATACTGAAAAAATTGCTATAAGTTAACGTGTCCTGTCCTTTAAAGTCTCTATCTATTCAAAATGCTAGTTGACGCTGTCTTAACAGACAACAAAAATACCTTCTTTCTAGACCATACTATTTCCACTCTTTACCCCAGTATCGCTGGTAAAATTCAAGATTTAAAACAAAATTTGTGCGTGTTTGCACGCTTGGTATATGTATGTGCACCAGGTAGATGTAGTGCCTCAGGAGGCCAGAAGAGGAGGGTCAGATGCCTTGAAACTGAAGTTACACGTGGCTGTGAGCCACCACATGGATGCTGGGAACCAAACCTGAGTCCTCTGCAACACCAGCAAAACAGCACCAACATGGACAACCAAATCCACCTAAAACCTGAGAGAGTTTGGGAAGGAAGTCGAGACACAAAGAACAGAGTTAAGACCAGCATTTTCTCAGGTGGGCGCAATTTGCTAGAGGCAAGTGCGTCTCATTTAAGAGAGGCTTCCTGACTCAGCTTTAGCTGAAAAAACCTTGCAGCTCTTTTAAGAGTCCCTGCCACCAAACACAATAGTGTTTATGAAGAGCCAACAGCATGCTTCTTGGTGGTGACAGAAACCTTTAAACTTTAGAGTTGTGGCAATAAAGTACCCTGGCCTGAAGCTAGACTCTCAGAAAGCTAAGGAATGGGGTGGATAAAGCAGTCAAAGCCACGGTTTTAATCCTAGCCATACTGCTTAGCAAAGACTCCATGTGGTCAGAAAAAGAGAGGTATATAGTAAAGATAGATTCAGGCGGAAAAAACCTCTAAACGGTTTACAGTGTGTTTAAAAATAAATGTAGGCTCGGGAGAGAAAAGAAAAAGGATAAAATCCTTTAAAAAAGAAAGACGAAAGAAAGAGAGTAGTTGGGTGTGGTGGCATACAACTTTAATCTCAGCACTTGGAACACAGAGGGAGGGGTATCTCTGTCAGTTCAAGAAGAGCCTGGTCTACAGAGTGAATTCCAGGATAGCCAAAGATACACAGAGAAACCCTGTCTCAAAAAACCAAAAATTAAAAATAAAAGAAATAGAGTTTAAAAATAAAGCCATGTAAAGATGGAAAATACACAGAGTCTGGATGCTGTATGTTATTGTGTTCTCTTTGAATTGTTTGATGGCTGAGGAAGGAACAACAGCTGCTAAAAGATATCTGATTACAAATGCTGCTGGATTAATACTATATATATATATATATATCAAAGCATTTTATATATATATAAAATATATATAAAATATATATTTAAAATATATATATAAAATGCTTTGATTTCAAAATTTAAGTCAAAAGATATGTTACTCTGGAGAAGAGGATTTGCTTTTGTTCCTACAGGAAACGAGAGGCTGTGGATTCATTTATTCAGTCAGGACTTAACCATAATCCTAAATTTTCTTTAGGTCCGAATAAGATTATAAATGCTCCCAAGCAGCAGGAAGTAGCTAGAAAACTATGCCCACATTCCCAAAAAAATGAATTATGGATGTTTGTCTTTGTTTAGAGTGTTTTGGTTTCAAGTTGTTATGGATAATGGTCAGGAAAAAGTTAAACAAAGGAGATTCCATTCAGAGTTCTTGTTCTGAAAAAAAAAAGTGGGAGGGAAGTGCTGTGGGACGATGGTCTTGCACCCTGTAAGGACCTGTCACTCGTACTGGTCAATAAAACACTGATTGGCCAGTAGCCAGGCAGGAATACAGGTGATTGGCCAGTAGCCAAGCAGGAAGTACAGGTGGGGCGACCAGAATAGGAGAATTCTGGGAAGAGGAAAGAATCACTCTGCAGTCGACACCCAGACACAGGGGACGCAAGATGAGAATGCCTCACTGATAAAAGGTACCAAGCCACATGACTAGCACAGACAAGAATTATGGGTTAATGTAAGATGTAAGAATTAGTTAATAAATGGAAACCTTGGGAGAGGGTTGAAGGGGAGGGGAGAGGCAAGGAGGGGAGCAGAGAAAAATGTAGAGCTCAATAAAATCTATTAAAAAAAAGAATAATAAGAAAGCCTGAGCTAACAGGCCAACCAGTTTATAATTAATGTAGGCTTCTGTGTGTTTCTTTGGGACTGAATGGCTGCAGGACCAAGTGGGACAGAAACCTCTGTCAACAAAACTGAGCCCTATCTCCAGTCATGCTACAGACTTTTTTAAAACAAATTTTGAAACAGGATCTCACTAGGTCAGGCTTGTTTCAAATGTGCTATATACCCTAGGCTGGTCTAAAACTCTCAGAGATCCTCCTGCCTCAGTTTCCCAAGTGATTACAGACATGTGCCATCACAGCAATTCCATAGATTTTTATAACTAAAATATAGCTATAATGTTTTACTATCTAATTATGGGTAAATGTGTACCTATGCATATATAAACATATACATAAATATGCATATACATATCAAAGCTCTTAATTTAGGAATAAGAAATTTTGAAAAACTTAAGATGCAGTTAATACATGTGTAATATTACATATGAGGATCAGAGTGACTCCTCCTAGTTCACATAAAGGACCCTTGTGACACCTTTAACACCATCAGATCGTCGAAGCTACAGTCAATGATGAGGCGGAGCCTGCTGTGAACAGCGTCTCTTCTAACGCGTTTCCTGTCACTTCCATCTGGGCCGGATTCCAGCTGGCACTGCCGTTCTAATTTCTTTCTCTTGCGCTTTTCTTTTCGTCTTTCCCTAAAATTTGTAAACAAAGCATTTTGTTATTTGTGTATTTAGACATTCACAAGACTTCTGATTAAACAAAAGATTGATTATGTTTGTAAACAGCCATGGTTCTAGAAAACACCTCTTCTATGGGTACAAGAATCAGCAGCTTTATTTGCTTTATTTACTGCATGCAATAACTACACATGGAGGAAATGACTTTCTAAAGACAATATAAAGCTTTCTCTAATGAATAACTAAATATATTATTCAACAGTTTCATTACTCGTAATATACTATGCCTAAGAAAAAACTTGAGTTAAAAAAACAAAAAATAAAAACTTAAAGATTTATGAAGAATTTTACTTTCATAACTCATCCCCTAAAACAATAATCTGGTTCAATAATTGGGAATACTAAAAGAAAATTTCACTAAATTTACTAAATGAACAAAAATAAAAGACTAATGTTTTTCTAATCTCTTATACATTTTGGCATTAGACAATGGCTATAGCCTAGATGCTTTCATGAAAACCTGTGTTAGCCACATCTATGTCGGGCCAATGTTTGACCTTCCTGTGTTGTTCTTTTAACCCATATCTAGGACACGGATGTGGGCTCTCTTGTCTCAGCTATTCCAACAGGTGTCCTGTGTTAAGGCAGTTTAAGGAGAGGAAAGACGCCGAGCCTAACATTATCAGTATTGCAAAATATGAAGTCACAGTTCAAAGCATGTGCAGTTTTTTAACAGCAACTCAGTGTTGGCTAATAGAGCGCATAACATTAGGTTTTCATGGCTTCGGTTTTAATGAAGACAGCTACCACAGGAACTGACACCCCGCTGCTGAATGAGAGGCAGCCTGCTCAGAAGTACGCACTTGCACAGCGTACTTGCGCAGTACCCGCTGCTGAATGAGAGGCAGCCTGCTCAGAAGTACGCACTTGCGCAGGGTACTTGCGCAGTACCCGCTGCTGAATGAGAGGCAGCCTGCTCAGAAGTACGTACTTGCGCAGTTCTCGCTGCTCTTCCCATTGCTTCTGCTTCAGCAGCTTCTTCATCTGTCGTTTAGATATTGGCTCAGTCCCCGCGTCTAGTCTTGGCTTCTGCCCCTCCTCTTCGCTCACACCTGGCTTTCTCTCCATGTTAGGATTCTCGAGAGTTGCTGGCAGCATTTCAGATGACATATTTGTTGTTTCTGAAAACTGGGAAAGCAACATTTTTTACATGAACAGATAATTTACAAACACAAAGCAAAATAACCCAAATGGCCAACAGATGCCAACAAATGTCAAACTCTATCAGTAATAAAAAAATACCAATTTAGATAGCAAAATTCCATTTATTGGCAAGGATCTTTTACTGCGTTAAACATGAGTTAAATACCATTTGTTGGCAGCACTGGTAAAGGGCTGAGAAGTGGTGTTTACATATACTACTAAGGTCAGCACAGTCTTTCCAGAGACAGGTTGTGTTTTGAGAGCTGTAATCTACCGATACTACCCTAGTTAGCTTCAGCTGTCAAGCTGACATAACCCAGGGTTATGGGAGGAAGGATCAATGGGGAGACTGCCCAGATGGTATTTGTCTGTGGCCAGATCTGTGAGAAATTGTCTTATGGTTTATTGATGGGGGAGGGGCCAGCCCACTGTGGGTAGCCCCATCCCTAAGCCTGGTCCTGGGCCACATAAAAAAGTTAACTAAGCATGAGCAATGGAGTCAGGCGGCATGCAGCATACTCTGGTTTCTGCTGGAGATCCTGCTATGACCTCCCTCAATAATGAACTGTGATCTACAGTAAACCAGAGACACCTTTCTCACATTCTTTCAAAGTACAGTGGAACACTAGTTGAGATTTAGCTGATTCTTATTTCATACTGACAGGAAAAATGAGTAGATATGGAAATGAGAGTATTATCAAATAGTTCCTGTGTTTGGTAGTGTATCACCTAACTTAATACTCAACCTCATGAGAGCTGACTGTAATTAGATTTACTTTAAAAACAAGCCATCGTGAGATGATTTATTCAGAATTGAAAAGATACTAAATCATTCCTATGAAACAAGGCATCATAAATAAATCTTATTTTGGCTAGACTTTACCAAGATAGCTTCCGCTCCGACTGTCTACTACACAATAAACACATGTGTACGAATCTGCTGCAATTATCTGTTATGCAAAACATGGCACTTTTAAGGAAACTTTGTTTTAGTCTGGGTCATGACGTAAGTCTCTATGGCAGAGCATGGGAATCCTCCCTGACCGGCAGTGATGCTCACGGTACATTTTCATCCACGAAGACAAGTTAATCAAGTATTTAAGAACATTTTATAGAAACTATAGAATCAAAGTGTGAAATTTTACTGAAGCACAATTTTTTAAAAATGGATGGCTAATTTATGGATATAGGTTATAGATGGGATTATAAAATTTGGAACTGAACGATGACTAATGGTATTTGGTGTGCAGAAAGCATACATCATCGAAGGCCAAAGACAAAAACCTCAGCTGTTATTACATCGGCTAAAACAAAACCCTCGTGGCTTTCAAGTTTTGTTTTCGGGAACTGCCAAGTTGCAATACCGACAGAATGGAATCAACAGCCTGCCGGTAACAGGTTTTATTCTGTTTTGTTTTTTAACATGTTGCTGAGTTCTGCAGTAAAAACAGCCTTTTGTTCAGTTGTCAAAGCCCTTTGCCAGAGGGTTCGCTTGGGAGGAAATATTAAAGGGCAGTTTTGTTATTTTAAGTGATAATCTCCTACTAGTCTCTTTACACTTCTGCACATATAGCCACATTCCAAACACAAAGTATTTCAGTGACATCAGGCAACTCGTGGATCTTAAACTCATCCTCGGCTCACCACGAGGCTCGGCCGCATCTGCAGCAACCGGCCCTCGGCTCCCTACATCCGACCGCCGGGCCCATCGGCCGCAGGGGAGAGGAACGAGGAGAGGCAGGGATGGCGCCTGGCCCGCTAACAACAACGCAGCGCGGCGACGCTCGACCCGCAGACGCCACATTTCCCTTCCTGTCCCACTTCCGGCGCGGACCCCCACGAACAACAGACACCCAGAAACTCCCGGGCCCAGGGCACGCGCAGACACAGGCCCGCGTGCGCGCCCCCGGGGGCCGTGCGCGCGCGGACGCGGCGGACGCACGCAGCCGACCAATCAGGAAGGCCGCGGGGGAGCGCGTGGGACGCGCCACCTGACGTCACTTCCTCGGAGACCAGGCAACTACTTCCCAGGCTGTTGCCCTCTCCCCCCGGAAGCCGTGATTGCAGCGGAGGGCAGCGTGGTTCGCGTTCCTTTGGCATCCGAAAGGATACCGAAGAGCAGCCGCGCCACAGCCGCAGGGCCATATTTACCAAGCCGCGGGGCCGCTGGGGAACGCCACGGTGCGGTCAGACAGCCTTTCGGAAGTGCCCGCCGCTCCACGCCTCAGTCCTCCTCCAGAAACTTCAACTCCCAGAGGCGGTGGTTGCACGCCTGGCTACGCACTTACGGCTTACGTCATTGATCTGCGCCAATTGCATACTTAAGTTGGGGAAGGGGAGGGACTTGTAGTGGGCGGGGCCAAGGCCTGGGTTTTGTAGAAGAGCCTGTAGCCAGCACGAGGTGTTTTCCGTTGGCAGGCGCTGAATTGGTACTCAGTTGAGTTTTGTTCATATTTAAGCTCGGGTCGGGAGATGAGGAGAGCCCCACTCATAAAAATTAAAATACGAAACAGACGAAATGCTTTTATTCTTTTGGTGTTGAGAGGATGATCTGTTGCCCAAATGATTTCTAATTTATGTAGAAGAGGTTGCCAGTATCACATACGTTTTCCTAGGTGGAAAAAAGTTAAAAGTGAGGTTCTTGGTAAAAATGCATTGAAGTTGGGAATTTTAAGTTTTTTTTTATATCCTTACTAAAAACATAACGGATTACACTCCATTCTTTGAGGCTTTCCTGTCCTATTTTGTGAAACAGTGGTATTTCATCGTTTGTAACATTTGACCTTATATGATCTTTTTGCTAAATATAGACCAAGTCAACCGAGAAAAAAAAGCAGTTATTGCAGACCCACCCTTTTTTAAAAAAAAAAAATAGCCTTTTTGATTGATGACTATTGTAGAATTTGGAGATAAAAACGATTTTCAAACTTTGAAATAGAAGACTGCCCTTTTCAATACTGAAGGAAGTAAGATGTAAGTTGTTCTTGATCCTTGCCCTTTGGACATGGTTACATGCTCTTAGATAAAACGGAAATGTCTCTGAATTTAGTGGCAAAACTGAAGTCTTTCTTTAAAATCTCGGGCTATATTTGGGATGCGAGCCAGGGTTCTGGTGTGGATCTCTCGAATCTAAAAGATTTCTGTTAACTGA
The DNA here is from genome assembly GCF_903992535.2 of Arvicola amphibius. Lineage (NCBI taxonomy): Eukaryota > Metazoa > Chordata > Mammalia > Rodentia > Cricetidae > Arvicola > Arvicola amphibius. The sequence continues at coordinate 44,541,466 of NC_052060.1, read as the reverse complement.
GCATGGCGTGAAATGTGGATCGGTTGTGATCTGTTAGTAGGACATCTTTTTTCAGCTGCCTCCACGTCAGGGCAGAGAGGAGCTGAGGAAGGATTAGTAACTGGATAGGGAGCCCTTCACATGTAGGTCGTTAGATTCAGGCTGGCATCGCAGTGTGCCAAATCTTTGAGCAGCTGTTCAGTTGCCCCTGTGGGATCTATTTTATAAATAATGATACATTTTTAGAGGTAATGCCTAGCATCCTGGATATTTAAAAGAGTCTTTAAGTTAGGAGGAAAATCCTCATTTTAATTACATTAGCAAAATTTGACTTAGTTATTTGATTTTGTAGTTGCAGAATCAGTCTGAGGTGTGTTTTAAAAAAAAAAAAAAGTACCAGCAAAAGCTGCAGAAAGACGGAAGCGTAAAAAGAGTAAGGTGAGGTCACGCCATTCGAAGCCGTCATTGATTTATAAGACTCGTGTTTATTAACAGCCATGGAGTTTGTCTTGGGATTTTCTACAATGACTAAATGTTATTTTTGTCCTAAAGGCTCCAGAAGTGAGTGTATACTTAAGATGCTCATAGATATAAAGGAACAAGTGAATGTTTCTTGAGCACATGGTTTCAGAGATCTTGTGATTTTGCTCCATCTTGGGAAATAAGCAGTTCCAAATGTAAAGAAAGAAAAAGAATTTGCAACCCTGGGACCAATAAAAGCAAAGACCAAAATGTGATTGTTTTACCCAATGACTGAAAAAACATTGATAGAACACGGAAGAAAGGAGAAAGAATAGCTCTAAAGATGTTTCTTCTTTGAAATGGTAGAAATACAGTTCCATTGAATGAGTCCTGTAGAGAGCACTAGAAGGAAATCGTACTTAAAAAAAATTAGCAAGTTTAGATTTGAATATTTGTGGAATCTGGGGGATCCGCAGGCATCTAAATAGAGACAGGCTTAAAACCCAACATACGTGCTTGTACTTTGAGCCAATAAAAGAGGTTTCTGTGGGTCACAGGTCTGTTATATCTGTGGATTCAGGAATGTAACCAAGGAGAGATGTTACCTGCAGGGAAGCCTGAGAGGGCATTTCCTTTTTAATCAGATACAAGCTCCAAGTGGCAGTGTGGCCTTAAGGATAGCACACCTTAAGTTTTGAAAGAGAAGCCAGAAGTTGAATTTGATGAAATCTGGTTTCTAGGTATTGATATTGCTTTGCTTTTTAAAATATTGAGAGGCCATTATAGAAAATGGTACAAAGGTTTCTAGAGAAATTGAAAATAAAACTACTTACATAAATCTGAGAAAATTATATCACTGCCTTGTAGATATCTGCTCTACTACGTTCATTGTAGCATTCCCCATCACCAAGACAGGGAATCTAGTATCTGTGTCAGCAAATGAATGGATTAAGAAACTATTAAATATGTACAGCGAGCTGTTAGTCCTGAAAAATGAGACCTTGCCCTCTGCCTAAGTATGAATGAGCTTAGAAGACACTCTGCTGTGAACTAAGCTAAAGTACTTTGTGTTGTCACGTATGTGTGGAAAATAATATTGAAGTATGCAGAAAAGGATTAAAGCAGCAGTTATGAGGAAGGGGACACATAGGGGAGGGGAGGAATATGCGGGTCAAAGTAGTGTGTCTGAGATAAACAAGTCAAGAGTGAATGCATAACCTGAGGACTCTAGGCCACAGAGTTCTGCTGTTGTTCTCATACCAATGACGTGGTTCTAACCGCTCTCACTGCAAAGGAAGCAGACAAGCTGGTTGACTGAAATGATGGATATGTTAATTTGCTTCACCATAGCAACTTCTTTACTATTCATATCTACCCCATAGCATTGTGTTGTATGCCTTGCAGTGACATTCATGGAGAAAATAGAGTTTATATGATTTAATCACAAATAAATATTGAGCAGCCTAAATAAATCATATCTGTGTACCAGTTTCAGACAATTGGCAGCCAGTTTAAGTTGGACCACAGATTGTAAAGTAAGAAGAGAGCTACAGATAGAGCAGAGTTTTAGGACACAAAACATGGTAATAAATGCAATTGTGAGCTTCTCCATATGTTTGGCCACATTGGACAGTCACTAAAAATTCCATTTTTGTCAATCCAATTATGACTTTAAGTCTGAGTACTCTTCACAAGTTGGGAATGGTAGGTGTGGGTCAGAGTAACACTTGTGACTAATTTTAGAGAGTCCAAATGAAATCAAATCTAAAGCATGACTTGAAAGATATCTAAAAAGAAGAAACAGCTTCTTAACTATATTATTTCAGCTGGCATTTTGGTTGACTTAGAAAATAGAGAAAATTTTTAAAGATATCTTAAAGCACCTTGTAATTCATGAATATTTAAGGTACTAGGAAAACGCCTTAGGGAAGAACGTCTGTGAACCCCCTGAATGTCTTTGTTGAAATAAGTGGAGCAGCCATGTAGCCAACTGCCTCAGACTGCTGTAACTAGGCACAAAAGAACCCAAGAGCCCCGACAACAGGAGGACCACTGCCGAGCATTTGCTGCGGTGTAAGGGATGCTCCCTGACACCAACAGGAAGTGTGGCAGATGGTCTAGCAGACTCTCCAGTCCAAGGTGAGTGTAGAAGACTGAGCGGGAAGCTCTGAAGTTGCCACTGTGGAATTTGTAAAAACCTGTGTATGGGGGCACTGCTCTGGGGCTAAGCCCAGCACTTTGGAGAAACTGCTTGGGTCTAAATTGAACAGGTCCAGACGACAGGAAGAGAAAAAAGCAAGGCCAGATGCAAGTGAAGGAAGGGCAGGGATGAAGGTCGTGACACAGGTCCTCATGTGCCATTTTACCAAAGTGACAGAAAGGTGTTTGTAGTCGTGAGAGTAGAAAAGCAGTTTTACCCTCTCCTTAAAAGTACAGATAATGCCCAGCCAGCAAGATGGCTTAGTGAATAAGGATACTTGCTGCTAAGCCCGAGGACCTAAGTTCAATCTCCAGGACCCACAAGATGGACAGTAACTTGACTCCTGAAAGTCGCCTTCTGACCTCCACACGAGCGCCATGGCCTAGGCACACTCACAGTAAGTGTGTCCCAGGACAGGCTCCAAAGCTACAGAGAAACCCTGTCTCGAAAAAACCAAAAAAAAAAAAAAAAAAAAAAAAAAAAATACCGCATTGGATTATGGTTGGATTCCAGTTACAGGTACGGTAATACAAAATTAACAGTGAGGCAGATAGAGGCAGGAGACGACTAACCGGTATTTCACACTAAACATGGAGACATTTTTAAGTGGTAAAATATGAACAAAACAAAAAAATTAAGAAAATAATAGTTGAGAAAAGAATAGTATTAAAAAGTGCTTGTATGCAGAAGATATGCCCAAAGGTCTAGCCAGTGAAATCAACAGGGAAAGGAAAGAAGCAAAATTCAGATGGCATGATTGTCTCTCTATATAAAAACCAAAGGTTTCCTAAATCCTCATTTCACTAATTCCCAAGTAGAGCAGAATTTTAGGACAAAAAGTTAACACGCAAAACCCAGTTGGTCTGTGCCGGCAATGTACGGTCTGATCTTAAAATTAAAAAATGCTTACCCCTACCTTGTGACTTAGCTAGAAAGCTAATAAATTTGTAAAGGGCCTAAAGGAGGAATCTGAAAGGCTGGCGGAAAACCCAGGATCTAAGTAAATTCAGAGCTATTCTCAGGTACTAGAAAGTCAAGACCCTAAGAACATGAGTACCTGCTATCCATACTTAGGTTTTTATGATTTTCAAGCATAAAAGAAACCAGAAAGCACTGGGAAAAATACCTGATTCTAGCAATTGTAGGAAAACACAGAGGGTGAGCCAGTAGCCTGTGAGCACTGAAAACTCAAGCCTAAACACGTTGATGTGGGGGTAGGCCACTGGAACACAACAACAAAACGAAAGGACTCGCTAGTGTGTGTATGGGGGGAAGGGGGCGTGGTGGTTAGGTGGGGGGAAGTGTGTATGAGTATTTGCTTGTTTATGTGGGTATTTGTGAGTTCACGAGCACACTTTGTATGTGTGTGTTTAGAAGTCAGAGGTCAACACCAGGTGTGTCCCTCGATGGCTCACCACCTTACTTTTTGAGGCAGGGTCTCCCTGAATCTGGAGAGCAACTATTGACTAGACTGGTCCGCGGGATCCTCCTTCCTCTTCCTTCCCATACTGGTTTGCAGCTGAGCACAGCCATGCCTGACCTTTTAAGTGGGTGCTGGGAATGTAAATTCAGGTCTTCATGCATTTGAGACTAAGCCGTCTTCCTAAATCCCTGAAAAATCTCTGAATGAATAAAAAATAAGCAATTATAGCAAGATTAAATAAAGTAATATTGGGCTATGGCTCAAAGTATAAAGTATCTGTGAGTTCTAATGTAAAGGATTAAGTAAGTAATTGGGCAAGAGAAGACAAAAAACGTGCCAAAAAAAACCCTATTAGTTCTTGTCACTGTTCCATGCTAGGGATGAATGTGGCTCCCTTTTTAAAGAGGGGGGTTGAGCACACTACTTTCTCCCAAAGAGTCTAGAGTAAAGAATGAGAATAAAAAAATAAGAAAAACTGTACATGGAGAATTCTGACAACTCCAATCAGTCAGGGGCTTAAAGTAACCATACCACTAATAGAACACATTGATCATCACAAACTGTGATAAAAATGAGCCTTGAGCTCTGTGGCCCTCTGCTGGAATAATAACTGGAGTTAATATTTCAAAGTTTTAAATCGAAGAAATTTTACAAAATATCAAACAGGATTCCTCAATATTTCCACAGCCAAGGAGAGATCAAGGGGACATGGCAATCAAATGTAATATGTCCTGGGTAGGACATTCGGACAGGGGAAAGGATTAGTCAAACGCAGGCGTAGTCTAGGGCTTTGGAGAGATGCTCAGCAGTTAAGAGCACTTTCTGCTCTTGCAGAGGACCCAGTTTTAGTTCCCAGCACTGACATGGTAGTTCATGATCGTCTGTGATCTTAGTTACTTCTGAGGGCTCCAGCACAAGTGGTACATGTAATTATATTCATGCATAGACATATATACGTAAAATAAATATGTAAAGCAGCAAACAATCTGAATAAGTATGTTTTTTAGCTAACAACTTGATTATTAATATTAAATCAACCATATTGATATAAAGCATTAGCCTTAGGTATAATAGATACAGGCTATATGAGAAGTCTTTGTGTTATTGTAGTTATATTTTGTGAATCTAAATAAGGTTTTTTTAAGTAGTAGATTATACAGAATGTAAAAAATATAAGATAAAAAACAAAATATGAATAATCATAATAGTAATAATTATTGGTTTTGGTGAATATCCCTTTAGCCCTTTTGTGCTCACATCTATATCTATATTTAAACAAGAAATTATTATAAAATATCTTTATTAGCTATTTAGTATTCTGCTTCCAAAAGACAGTAGACCTATGAATAAACAAACTTGCATAATATTTTAAATGGCTTCGCATTGAATTAATGAACCTTAATTATTTTGCTATGCCACAAAATGATGTTGACATATTTTGTTATTTTTGTATATTTTAAGTGCAGTCCAATTCCACAAAATATTAGCATTTGAAAAGCATGTTTCCTCAAATAGAGGCCATTTCCTTATTCTTCATCTCAGTTTCCAACTTTGAGTTAGGGTCACTATTTTCTGCTAAGGCAGATTTTGTTTTCTTTTCAGACAGAGTCTTACTATACATAGCCTTGACTGAAGAGAGAACTGGCCTCCAACTCACAGAGAGTTCCCCGCCTCTGCCTCCAGGGAGGCGGGATTAAAGGTGGGGTCTACCACACCTTACCTAGAGTAGATTTTTAAATATAACTTTTAGAGAGATCTTTTAGTTATATTTTTTCCTTTTTTTTTCCTGGAGATGTGTTTGCTTCTGTTTTTGGATTAAAACCCTTATTTACATAGTAGAGAATAGTATGCCGATAATTGTTACAGGTGCCAACTACAAATTAATATTATTTACTCTGCACATTGAGGGCATCTTTCTAAGACAGTGTTCTCAACCTTCCTAGTGGTGTGAACCTTTAATACAGTTCCTTGTTGTGACCCCCCCCCCCCACCATGAGATTCTTTTGTTGCAGCTTCATCATGTAATTGTGCTGCTGTTAGGAATGGTGATGTAAATATCTGATGTGCAGGACATCTGATATGCGACCCCTGTGAAAGGGCCATTCCACCCTCAACGGGGTGCTTTTTATTGATAGTGTTAATAATTATGTAGCTGTTTTTCTTACCTTTTAAGGTGGTCTATCTTCTTATCTGGCTTTTCACGTGTCACCTTTCCAATTTGTTGATCTGCACTTTGATTATGATGTTCCTGGGCCAGTGTGTGTGTGTGTGTGTGTGTGTGTATGTGTGTGTGTGTGTGTATGTGTGTGTGTGATTCTGCTTGAAGTTTGTAGAGCCTCTTAAGTCTGTTTGATGTCTGTATCTATGATAGGAAGAAAAACAGCTCCCCAAACCCCAAAGTGCTCGTCTTAATCCACAGTGAACATCCATGTTAACAATGTAGATTAATTTAGGTCACTAATTGGATGACCCCACGGAAAAAGACTGTGCTGTGTTATCCACATAGGCCTGATAGAATCAACTATGCTTACACGTGGAGAAGGCAGACGGAAGAGGCCGGCGGGTGATCTGAGGCTGAAGGATTCTGCCCACTCGTGCTGATTTTGAAGGTGTAGAAAGTGGTGCCTGAGACAAAGAACTCAGGCAGCTCCCGAAAGCTGGAAGCCACAAGGGAATGAATTCTCCCCTAAAGTCTTTAGAAAGCGGTGCGCCAGGCTCCCACATCTCGATTTCAGTGAATGATATTCTTGTAGAAGTTCTGACAGCTACTTAGCACGGTGCTCTCCAGAAGTTCTGGGAAACTTTCAAGCACTATCCCCAAATACCATCTTCTGCATTCTATCCCTCATCTCTTGACCAATCTTAAATATTTTATAACTTTTTTTATTTTAACAGTTGCTTTAGAACTATTGGCTTTGTTTCTACTGTAAATTAATTCATTTATTCCTATAAATAATTGGTCTGTAAACGTAATTGAGTTATATTACATACATCTTTAAAAGAAATTGGTGCTTCTACTTGACATTTTATGTTAGGTTTGAAATTTCCATTTTAAAAAGTGCAATAAAATTATTTTGTTATTCATTCTTTATCATTTTATCAAAATTAAATTTTTATTTTCTTTATACGCGTCTGTTGAAATCACTTTTACTAGTTCTCTTCAGTCTGTCAACCTAGTTCTGAGTGACCAGACATAGTATTAGAATCCTTTTAGGTTAGTACAATGCACAAGGATTTTAAGATTATTGACAAGTATGTGTATATGTGTTTATGTATGTTTGCTTAATTCTGTTTCGAAAAATAATGACTGCTTTTACCTTAGATTCCAAATCTCTCATACTTAAACCTCAATTTTACTTTCATTAAAGTTAGTAATTTAATATTTTTTATTTTAACCAAGAAAATCATATTTATTATTTGATATATATATCAAATATATTATATATTGATTTATAATCATTATATTTAATATATTATTTGTTAAAATTATATATATATATATATATATATATATATATATATATATCAATCATTCAAGCATGCCTTGTCACCAAACTATAAGAATTTCTTAACAGTATGTATCTCAGGATTCCACCAAAGTGCTAAGTCCCTTACTACATTAAAATGCCATCACACTTTCAAAAAGGATTAGCTTTTCAGAGTGATTCAGAGTGTCCTGAGTTTTCTTTCCTTTTCCTCCCGCCCTCCCTCCCCTCTCCTCTCTCCTTCCCCACCCACAGTGCCACAGTCTTCCCAAGAGCAGATCAAAGTGTTCTGATGACACAGATAGACTTTTCTTCTCAGAGCTGTTGTACATCCTGACTTGCCACATCTATATCTAATAGGGTAACTCATTTCCTCTAACCTTTAGTGGGCTAAAGTTCATTTATCTTCTAATCTAGGGAAATAAGTTAACTCCTAACAACCTATGACACTCAACAGAACACAGTTGTACTTTAAAATCAGTAAGCCATCTTTAATTTCAAATCTTCCTCCTTTGTCAAGGTAACATAGTAGTGTGTCAGGGCTGGGTGCCACCAAAGGGGGGTTTGTAGCAAAATGTTGTTTTGAAACGTATTATCTGAGCCAGGGGAGGGGAGGGGCTCACCTTTAATCCCAGCACTTGGGAGGCAGAGACAGGTGGTTCTAGGTGAGTTTGAGGCCACCCTGGTCTACAAAAGCAAGTTCCAGGCCAGCCAGGACTGTTACACAAAGAAACTCAGTCTTAAAAAAATCAAAAACAACCCAAAAAACAAAAACAAATAAATAAAAAACAAAAAACCAAGCATATTATCTGCTTCCGTGCTGACTAGTACAGATGGGTGTCTCCTTGAAATTTAGCGTGGAATACCCTTCACAGAAACACGTGTTGTATAAACTTCCATATTAAATCGTATAGTCTTATGCAAGGGCATCCCCTTTAACTAATTAGCAACATTGTCAATTTTATTCCAAGTTCAAAAATTCAAAGACATTATATCTCACATTTTAAGGTTCATTTTTCTATGTTCCTCAAAGTAGTTTTAATCAATGAGCCTGAGCCAAGAGGAAATGGTTGCTTTGGTGACCAAATGTAAACTGGTACGGACGCCAGCTTTCGGTATTTTACGCCATGCTGTCATTCTTCCTCCCTCGTGTGCCATGCGAAACGCTGGTGGGTTCAGGAGACATTGCTCATGTATGCTGTACGCGGTTTGCTCTGTGTGCTAGTGCAGCAAAGGCTGGGGCTTCGTGCCGTTCTCAGCTCATCTCAGCGAAGCCGTCTTGAGACGCCTTCTCCAATGCCTTTGTAAAAAGAGAACCATATAAACTCTAAAAAGGATGGTGTTAGGACCAACAGAAGCGGCCTATTTGTATGCCTTGTGCTGAAACGATTCCTGAATGTCGTGTGTTCTAGTGGAAATCAGATGTTCAAATGAAACAGCTCTCCCCTGATTAGGTAATAGTGATATGCCTTTTATTGGTTGGACTCTGATCCAAACGCCTGACATCAACTAGAACTTTACCCAAAGAGACACGTATCACACACCACACAGTCTAGAAACAGCTGTAAATATATATGATTGTGACTCTGAGGTGAAAATACAAGACAGTTCTCAAATACTAGAATAAGACTCAAAATAGGTCTTGATTGACAGAAATACGTTTGTAAGCACAAACGACTAGAAGGACTGACTTTCCATGTCTACCCATCTAATGCTGTGGGCACATTTGGGGATCTATTAAAATTAAAGCAAAGCTGGAAAGACCTTGTGCCGTGTGTGTTTAATCCCAGCACTTGGAAGGTAGAGACAGGAGGATCACTGTGAATGAAAAGCCTGTTTTACAACTGGAGTTCCAGGTCAGCCGGGGCTGCATAGTAAAGCCCCATCTTAAAAAACTAAAGTAGCAACAGCATCCCTTAGCTAAGTAGAAAGGAAGTGCAAGGACTTTCGCCTTACATTGTGTATGGGCACCTGGTGTCCCCAGATTTTTCCCTGTAAAGCTTCGTGTGTGTGTGTGTGTGTGTGTGTGTGTGTGTGAGAGAGAGAGAGAGAGAGAGAGAGAGAGAGAATACCCTTGTGTGTGTGAGAGAGAGATAATGCCCTTGTGTGTGTGTGTGTGTATGTGTGTGTGTGTGTGTGTGTGAGAGAGAGAGAGAGAGAGAGAATACCCTTGTGTGTGTGAGAGAGATAATGCCCTTGTGTGTGTGTGTATGTGTGTGTGTGTGTGTGTGTGTGTGTGTGAGAGAGAGAGAGAGAGAGAGAGAGAGAGAGAGAGAGAGAGAGAGAGCCCTCGTCTGTCTGGCTCCAGAAAAAGTGGTAACAACAAATGAAGTTCAACTCTCGAGAGGAGTTTAAAATAATTTTCACCTTTCAATTTTGCATATGAAAACACAGTTCAAAGGAAATGCTTCAGTTTGGAGACTTTTCAATTTTACATTTCCTTTTGCCGTCTTATTGCTTGCTATTTTTTACCTAAGCTGTCTAAAAGACTTAAGTTCCAGGTTAGAGGAGAACCCATTTTAAACGTAAAACATGGCCATGAGTGTCTTCATAGACATTCCAATAGCGCTTGCCACCAGAGTTCCTCCTACCTCCCTCCACACCCACACAGCATGCCACTTCATTTATGTTTCTGTCAGGACTCTGGTGGAAGTTCCCAGTGACTAGTGTTGGCTGGGTCAGCTAGTGTGGCTTTAGATGGACAAGGGCATTCACTTTAACGAGTTTCCTAACTAATACTCTGTTGCAAAAGTGGTGAGATCCTCTGAAGCTCTTCTTAGAAATGCAGCTCAGAAAAGCCAGGACTCTGGTCTGAGGACCCAAACAGGACCAAACAGGTCTCTTGGTACAAGCAGGGGTCTGCTCTGGTGACCTCTGCTGGCCTATTAACACCTTAATGGTGGCCTTCCTGGTTTGCTTCAACCTCTGCAGTTTCACATAGTAAGAACAGTCAGCCACATTGCAGGGATGACGGTCTAACACAATATTATCTTTGTCAATGGCGGTATGACAGTTAAATTATAAAACTAAGTAATTTCTATAATGGTTTATGTATAGTGTAAAATTCAAAAATAAGTCTGGTGGTGGTGGCACATGACTTTAATCCTAGCACGGAGAAGGCAGAGGCAGGTGGATCTCTGTGAGTTTGAGGCCAGCCTAGTCTACCAACTAAGTTCCAGGACTACACAGAGAAACCCTATTCAATCAGGTTCATTGGGGTTGGGGCTAATTGAATCACACCATGTTTTTATTATAAACTAGGGAAGTATTTTAACAGTCAGTTAATGTTCTAGCTTTGGTGATGATTTTGTATTTGAGCAGAAAAGTACCACAGCCAGGTTTTCTTTGTTTTGTTTTTTTTTCTTTTGTTTTGTTTTTGTTTGTTATTTTTGTTTCGGCATGGCTCCTAGGTGCTTCTGCGTTTACACATTTGAAGGACTGTGGACTGGTTTAGTTTGGCTCTCAAGATATGAACTTTCTTGGTTTTCCTTCTTAAGTGATACACATTTCTTAAAAGTGAAAGACTAACAACTATAGCCCACCTAGGTTTAATCATTAATAGTGAGCCCTTCCATGAACTTAGGTCCTGATTTTGGAGTTTGGAGTCTGACCTTTCCCCTATAGATAAACACTGTTGTCGCAGATTCTGAGGAGGGTCACTTCCTTGCTGGCTGTCACCAGAGGAGTCCACTTCTCAGAGGTTCCTGGGAAGTGGATGCCGCAGAGGGTAGCCAGGCAGCATGATCCTCCTAGCTGTGCTTTTCCTCTGCTTCTTCTCCTCATACTCTGCCTCTGTGAAAGGTAAGTGCCTGCTGCCTTTTCCTAAGCTTGAATCTCAGTCGTGCGTGTGTGTATGTGTGCGTTGTGTTGTGTTGAAAGAGTTCCTAACTACACAGATTTTGAAAATATATAGGGTTGGAATATCTGGGGGTAAGTGACAAAGTGGAAATGGGAAAAAATTATTTCTGGCTCTATTTTACAAGCGTGGAGATCCATTTTCATTTCAGCCCGCCATCCCCAGACCAGTATGTCTCTAGCTTCAGTTTGTCATTTCTGGAAAAAGATTGGAGCTATTGTTACCTGCTGCTGACAGACCCACAGAATGCAGTGCCTTCATTTGAATTGTAAAATAGGATTTTAAAAACCCAGTCCTGAAATTTTTTTCTAGTTGCTTAGCAATGGGACAGCAAGAAGAATCAGACCCAACTGAAAGAAGGGGGAGGGGTGTAGTTTGATTGCCAAAGAATTATGAATGAAATGGGAAAACATGTATGGAACTCTGTTGGCATTCAAAAGGAATAGAATAAACCAAGTCAGTAAATTAAAGAAAATAAAGCTGTGTATATGGGTTTAAGAAATAAGACATTTTAAAATAGTGTTACTAGTTAACAGTTTCTGCTTTAAGATGAAAATCATGTTAAAAACATATAAATTGATAATGTCAGAAAAAACAAAGCATTTTCACAAGGAATGGTTTCAAATGTGTTGATATGGAATCTCCTATGAATCCACCAGCTTATAAACTCTTTGGCCTTCAGATTGTTGCCTTGTATAAGTATTTCACTTTTTATAGTTCATAAAAAGATATAACATTAAAACTAATTGATCTAAAGGCAATCTTATGGTGGGGGTAATTTCTAGTGCTACATACGCTGAGTGACATAAAGTAATCACACATAAACTTTAAAATTTGTTTGGGATACATGCGACTTTTGATCATAAAGTGCAGTTTGTCTCAAGATCTTTTTGTGTGTGAAATTTCTATGTGGAAAAAGGAATAGCTGTTATTACAGCAAGATACAGAGGACCATAATTCAATTATTTCATCTGAGCAAATAGATTCTTAAAGTAGAGGAAATATTTTCAGCACTTTCAAAAATCATAGTGCTTAAGAGCTAACCCTTCCTTAGGTACAAACAGAAACTTGTAAATCTATGTGACTTGGAATTGTGTTTTGTTGTTTGTCTAATATGTACACAGTATATTGTAGAACCCAAGATCATGATTATTTGGAAAAAAATGAAGATATAGTGGTTTCCATGGCTTCTTTTTTAATTCCTATTCTGCAAACGAAAAACAGCAAGCACACATGGGCTCACACGCACACACACACACACCAGCAGCACGAAGGCATGCCACCTGCGCATGGGGAAAATGTGGCTTAGAACATGACAGTTTGCTGTGTTCAAGCTCAATGACAAATCCAGGTTTTCAGAGGCCAGAGCTTGTGTAACTATGAGGCTGTCCTTGATAAGACAGTGCAAAAATACTTTATGCTTACAAAGGTTACTGAGAAAAGATAAAGAACCTGTACAGGTTGTGAGGGCCCTCTTCCAAAGTCTTCCGAGGACCCTGGGCAAGTGAGGGGCCCAGAGCTTCTGCTTCTTTACATGCGTTTCTTCATTTCATTTCAAAGGCTTTCTTAGACTAAATATTACAAGCATGCAATGCAGGACTCAGCTCTCTCCATCTACACGGAGTAGCCTTTGGTAGCAGAGGACAGCGATTTGATGGTAGATTCTTTGCCCTCACAATGATTGACATATAGCCAGCAAACGACAAGACGGCTCTACCCTCCTACTAACCTTAGGATGCAGGGTAATATGGAGGGCAGTCTGTTTGTTGAGTGTGGACTTCAAAGGCCCAAGTTTTCCCTGGCTGTTATTGGCCATAGCTGGTAATAATGGATCTGCTCTCATTGCTGACTTGGTGGGTTTTGTTTGTTTGTTTGTTTGTTTTTTAAATGTAGGGCTTTCCCTTCCTGTTCGTTTTGTCACCTCTACTTTATTCCTGGTCTTCGCTCAGCCCCTGCTCCACCTTGCATCAATCTCATCCATCTCTCCTCTGCCTTACACTTTCCTGTCAGGTCCTTAAACTCTGTTACCTCTTCCCGTACCTCGCGAACACATCTCCTGGAGCTTCACTCAAACTTCACCTCGGCTTTGCCTCCTGGCTTGAGCCAATTAGCAGTGCTGTTACACTGCCTCAACTTTCGGAACAAAAATGCCCTTGTGTCTACTCTTAAAGAGCAGCAGCCTAAGACAGAAGCTAAGTGGCTCATAGATTGGATGCCGGGTGTTGCCACACCCTGGACAGCATAAACAGAAAGACCAGAGGAAAGCTGGCAAGTAACACTGGAGCATAATCTAGCCATTTGGACCATCTTAAACTTTGAGCATTTGATGGAAAGGGCAGTCCCTTAAGGCCTGTTGGAAGGGGGAGGAAAAGCCAAAGGAGAACAGGGCCCTTCCGGCTCTGGGCTTCCTTGTCCCAGCAGTCAGGAGCTTCTGTGTCATATGCTCCTTGTTACCGCTAAAGAAAAAGCTAGAAAACATCTGCCTAATAGTTTTGAGAACTTTGGATTTTAAGAACTACTCTCTCCTACACATTCTTCCATAATGATTTGTATCAGAAGGCTCCTTCATGTAGTCCACAAACTCAGATTTCATAAATCCTAAACTTCAGAGCCTACACTGTGGGTGTGGGTTGGACTTAGAGTCAGTCTTTGTCAGCTCCCCTGTTCCTGCTTGTTTTTCACAGTTGCTGTGGGAGTTTGATAAGGCAGCATGCAGTGCTTTGTGTCCTATATGATCTCTCTCTCTCTCTCTCTCTCTCTCTCTCTCTCTCTCTCTCTCTCTCTCTCTCTCTCTCACACACACACACACACACACACACACACACACACACACACACACATACATCACACACAGTCCAGAGGCTGAGACAGTTACAGACTGTCTCCTTCCAGGGCTTTTTAACTCCGCCTTCCTTCTATACGTCATGCCTCCGACTTGGCTGGCCTGTGTTTGCACTTTGCTTTGTGTGATGCCAGCTCTCACTCATCCGTCACCTGCCTCATCTGTGTTCCTACTGAAGCCCTCGTCCTCCCTTTGAACCTTTGTCAGACCATGGAACATAGAATTGGGTCAGAAACCTCTTTCAGCTTCCAGTCTCAAATTCCAAGGCTGTGGCCTTGTCCCAATCTCCCTGATGCCCAGAGGCACCTGTTTAACCTCCTCCTCTTCTGCCGTGTTGTTTACTTTGTCAGTTCCCTTTCTTGCTGCTCTTGTGTCTGCACAAGCCCTCTTCAGGGCCTTTGCACTTGCTCTCTCTGTGAGAATGAAGTGGGAGGGGCAGCGTGTAGCTCTTGCTACAGATGTGCACGGGACCAGCCTAAAGCTGACCTTGCCTCACCGAGGTCTACCTATTCCCTTTCCGATTAGACATGTCTCCAATAGCATGGCTGTCATCCTACGGTGTTTGCTCATACACTGATTTATATTTTATGTTCTAGCTCCTTGTCACATAAATATCAGCTTCATAAGAGTAGATCCTTGTATGTAGGCATAGCAGGTGACCCAAGGAAACTGCCCACATCCTAAGAGTTTCTCCAAGCATTGTTGGTGGAGGAAATAATGAATTCCTGGTGCCTTCCCTAGGAATGAAAGAAAAATCAATCTAGAATTTTAGGGGTTTGTGGTAAAAGTAAGAGCATGATCTTTAGGACCAGATAGCTACATTCCCATCATGTCACCATTATTAATCCCCTGAGTAACCCTGGCCAATGGTGTAATCCCACTGCCCTTTAGTTTTCTCATCTAATGAGGAATCTTAGCACTTATTACAAAGCCAGATGCAGTGCAAAATTATAGACAATACACCTGGAGCAAAAAGCAAGAGAAAGAAGGGTTCCAGGCCAGCCTGGGCTACGAAGTGAGACCCTGTCTCAAAACAAACAACAGCAGACCAAAGCTGAACTGCTTAGATTTTTATGACTGTCAGCATATATAATCTTGAGACGATGAGTGTTGGTCTCTTTTTCCTGGAGTCTGTGCAGTCGTTGCATGGAGTGGGTGGGCAGAAGCTGATGTAGACCAGGCTATCCTCGAACTCACAGAGATCTGCCTGCCTCAGTTTCCCAAGTGCTGGGATTGAAGGCACACACCCCTACACCTGGTTATATGCATACTTTTTAAAGGGAAAGTAAGTTATGACATTCTGTTAGAGTTCCCTGGCAAAGCAGCCCCAGTGGCTCTAAGGAAGAACATGCATACTGCATCCTTCTTGGCTGCATCTGTGAGTACATACATAGAAAATAAAGCCAGTTTATGTGACATAAACTTTTTGTGCCTGAGAAAAATTTAATCCTTCCACTGTGTGTGTTGTGGGGATGAGGTAACCTGAGTTGGAAGCTGTGAACTTCTCCTTTGTGGGGTTTTTGTTTTGGCTCTCAGTACTGATTTCTATGCTATTTGATATTAAATCCCCCTGTCCAAATTTAAGGCATCTTAAGATTTTATATAGTTAGTTGCCTTTTTTTTCCAGGCACAGTTAATTTAAACTTATTTCTAGGTGGCTCTTAAATGTTCCAATTTTCTTAAAAATATCACACAAGCCAAGTGTGGTGGCACATAACCTTTAATCCCAGCACTTGGAAGGTGGAGACAGGAGGATCTTTGTGAGTCTGAGGCTAACCTGGTCTACAGAGTGAGTTCCAGAACCAAAGATACACAGAGAAACCCTGTCTTGAAAAAAAAGATGTATATTATTACACAATAATATGCCTGGTACAGATTTATTTCATTTTTATTCATTTATTTACTTTTGAGTTTTTGAGACATGGTCTCACGTTGTAGCTTAGGTTGGCATGGAACTCACTATGTAGTTCAAGGCTTGCCTGGAATTATTATATAGCCCAGGCTACCCTCAAACTTATAGGCATCTTCCTGTCTCAGTCTTCAAAGTTCTGGGATTATAGGTATAAACCACCATTACCCTGAAATGTTCTTTCAACAAGTTTGCTAATTAAGCTATAGAGAGAACTACAAAGAAATCATTCTAAGTGCAGCAAGTATGTCAAAGAACTGTCTCTCTGAAGACTAACACTTTTTTGACACTCAGCTGTTGAAATTAAAATCTTATCTACTATGGGGCTGTAATGACAGATCTGTGCTTTGATCAAAAGCACTTGGTACTCTTCCAGAGGAGCTGGGATTGGTTCCCTGCGTCCGCATGGTAGTTTACAACTATGAGCTATATAGCTCCAGTGCCAGGAAATCCAGTGCCCTCTTCTGGCTTCCTTGGGTACTGCATGCATTTAGTGTACATACATGCAGGCAAAATACTCATACACATAAAATTTTAAATGATCTTAATGAGTTTGTAAAGCAATTCTTGTCAAGACCTCTGCTTGAACTTACAGTCAAGTGATTCAAAGCAACATGACTGTTGCTTTATAAACCATCTTATGCTCAACCAGGGCAGTGTGGAGATGACTTGATTAAGTGATATAAACAGTGGTTTTCTGAAATGGAAGCTTGTTTGCATGCTCATCGGTTAATTTACTTCTGTGTGGGTTTTAAGCCAATGGCTTCAGTAGACAGAGAAGCACAGCATCTCTGGTTCAGCAGGTGCTTGTTAAGCTCCACTGAGCCTCAGTGAACTGAAAGAACGGAATGGTGGCAAGACAGTATGTTCTCAGGCCTGACAGGTGCCTGATGATTGAAACTTGACCCGTGCCCCTCTTTAATGCAGGTCACACAACTGGTCTCTCGTTAAATAATGAGCGGCTATACAAGCTCACGTACTCCACCGAAGTGTTTCTTGACGGGGGCAAAGGAAAACTGCAAGACAGCGTGGGCTACCGGATCTCATCTGATGTAGACGTTGTGTTACTGTGGAGGAATCCTGATGGTGACGATGACCAGCTGATCCAAGTCACGGTGGGCATTTTCTGTCAGAATGAAGAAGCAGCACCACACTAAGACTAGCTGCCAGAAACACATCATCCAGCAGCGCCTGGTTTGTGCTGTTGGTTATACTTGGCTTGCTGTCTTTCCCAAAAGCAAGCGAAGCATCCACAGTTTTTGAAGTTGTTGCTGATCATTAGTGAGTTTTCTCCAAATCATTGAAGCAGGCTGCTCCAGGCTACTGAGTAACTGAAGTCTGACCTCCAGTCCTATGTAGCATCTTAATATGAATAGGGACATTGTATTGGAACCCATTCAGAATGTCCTGGGAGGAAGGGATTTGCTATGCATGTCATGCAAGGAACCATGGAGATGCATTAGGGGAGGCCTCATTTAACGGGTAGAAGGGTAGAGTTGCTAATGAGGGACAGATTCTTTTAATGGACTGAGCCAAGTACTTCACAGAATGACCATGTTTGGTCAGCCATGATGGTTTAGGTTGGTAAGACTTTTTCTAATGTTGATACATTGTAATCCTATGGATTTCTTTTAAAATTAGTTACTGTCAGATAGGTGCACTGGACCAAATACTTGAAACAAATAGCTTTTTGTAGTAAGATTTATTGCAACCCATCTGACAATTCGTTGCTATTTCTTTGGATGCTTTTAGTGGGTGTTATATTTTCAAAATTGGACTAAGACATCACCGTCCATTCCTCTGAGTCATTATCACTAGGACAGCAAAGCTTCCCTGCAGAAAACATTGCCTGCATCCTTGTTCTGTAACTCGGCGGCTCCCCTTTCATTTCATAAACAAGGCAGCAGAATGGGCAGGAATGCTTTCAGACACCTTACAGACAGGGGGACGATGGGGTAGACAGCAGGTGCTCAATACCAGTGAGAAAAGTGGTAACGGCACGAAAGAGCCAAACTCAAGTTGCACATAACTCAAGAGCAGAGTTGAGCATTGTCACTATTGACTCGGGAAAATATTTCTCCTTTTTAGAGTGAACGTCAAGGTGAAGCTTCATAGCTTGGTTAAGGCACTTGTCACGTGATGTGAGTGACAAATGCTAGGGATCAACATTTGAAAAAATGGCGACCTCAAGTGGTCTCCTTCACCACTTTATTTTTAAGAGGCAGATGTGGGAATTTTTTTCTAATAACTTTTCTTTCTCTACCATAGATAACAGCTGTCAATGTTGAAAATGTGAACCAACAGAGAGGAGAGAAGAGCATCTTCAAAGGCAAAAACACAGCTAAGATCATAGGAAAGGACAACCTGGAAGCTCTGCAGAGACCCATGCTGCTTCATTTAGTCCGGGGAAAGGTAAGGGCTTGGTGGTGGTGGTGGGGGGGGAGTTCTCCCTCCTCCCTGTCGGCTCCCTTTCCGCAGGTAGGGCTCTAAGGGAATCATTGTTGCTACCTTTGTTCTCATGGAATCATTTCAAGAACTGAGGGGCAAAGGCTGCTGACTAAATGTCTCCGAACTAAATCAAATCATGCTCTGAGTTCTATTTCCTACCCTGCTTCTCTCTCTCCTACCCCTTCCTCATTAAAGTCTTTGTAACAGAATGAAGTATTGACTTATGGATGAGAAACACTGCTTTTAAAGCACATCTCTCATGAACTATTAAATTAGGAAGGATTCCAGAGCCAGCATAACCGAGACAATCATCACAGCGTGTTAATGCATTCAAGAAAGTAGGCAGATTAAAATGAAAGGTCAGAGCTTAGGTAAATAATGTTAATTTGTGAGGATGTCTGTCTAGACAAAGCTCAAGACTACATCTTGCTGTGTCACCTTAAAGATACAGCGGCTTTCAAAATATTTAGATCTTCTTTATAAATATACTTGGAAAAGCATTAAATATAGTAAAATGATGAGTGAATATTGTAATATCCATCTAGAAGCCCAGTGAGGAAATTGTGTGAACGCTCAGAAGTTTTATATATGATTGAAATCTAACTGATCTTATGCTCCTAATATGCTGGAACCGAGAAGCAATTGTGAACAGCAAATCATCAGGCATTCCACATTCTGTTAGGAACATTGTGGCCACACCGTGCACTCAAATTCAGTCACGAGGCAGAAATACAAGAGGGAGATGGGGAGTTACAGTTGTTGGTTTGCGTGCCTCCAAAGCTCAGCTTTCGACCCCAAAATAACGCTGAGAAGTGTTTTAACATGAAGACGTCAGAAACCTGGATGGCAAACCAGGATGCACATTTGGTTATGAAGTACTGAAAGGGGGACCAGAGGCTGGCGTGTGCTGTTGTCTCATGGGATCTGAACCCCAGCCTCTCAGAGTGCCTTTCTCTTTCTCCACCTGCCAGAGTCTTGACCTCCATTCAACCTTGGTCCCCATGTCCTTCTTTCTCTGGTGACATTCACACCCCTCTAGGCCAGCTGGTCACAACTGTTTGACTTCCCACCTTCCTGGTGCTTTGGAACCCACTCCTGGCCCCCCCCTCATTTCTCCTTTAGCCATCCATATTCATTGAAAGTTATACTTTTCAGCAGAGAAAATGCCCCATCCGCTTGTACACCAGCCCCTCCACTCCTGGCTCCATGCGTCTCTTCTTTCCCCTCCACTTTGTGTTGACTGGAGCAGCCATAAAGCCATAAAGCCTAACGTCCTCCAGGCCCACCACCCTTTGAGATCCCTTCTATTCAAGAGTGTCAAGTGCATTCTATTCTGTCTCCTGTCCATGGCAGCCGCGAGTTTCTCGGGAGCAGCAATCACGTCTCTCTCTTAGTGCTTCCAGCAACTTCACTAGTATAGTGAAAATTCCTGAGTGTTTGTGGAGTAAATTGACGCGAGCCTAAATGGGCCAGTCCTGGTTTATGATTCGGTTAGTTCGTGCTAAGTAAGGGGAACGCAATGCTTACGGCGTGCTGAGCTCTGCTGAAGACACCATGCACGTTGTCCCCTTCTGCTAGTCACAGACCTAGGTGGAACTTGAGTTCTGAAAAGTTAAGATTTCCAAAGGGCACAAAAGTGGCTGGTCACGAAGTTGGCATTTGAAGTACAGTCTCTGCCCTAAGTTCTGTGCCCCCTGTCCTCTCATTGCCCTCCTGGGCTGACTGGGGGATTGTCTATTTTATTCTTCCCTGCATGTATTCACTTACTTGATTTGCATATGGCTTAACTTTATTAACACAAAACATAGTTCTATCTTCTCTGGACCTCCAAAGTGGCAAGCTTCTTGAGCCCATTAAATATTAATTGCATTTATGATCTTAACCACAGCCTATCATTTACAACGCCTTTGCCAGAAGCTGAGTGCAAAGTCTTGTAGGACACACACACGAGGACTCAGTGGCCCCACTGTCCAAAGGCTGGGTGGAGCTGCCACATCACTGTTCCAGGGACACCGTTGTGCCGGCCCCGTGGGAGCTGTGGTTTGTGGTGATTCGCTGCAGCCACAGGTTAAAGTGCATCATTATCTCGCAATTGTACAATAAAGTACTTGGAAGAGGCTCGACCCTGTAGACTAAGCCGGCCACATCGATGTTAGAAAGGTCGTTGTCATCTCAGATTACAAGGAGAGAAACTGCAAAGGCGGGAAAACTGCTCTTGGGCAGCTTCGCCCTAGGCCAACATTAAGTTCTACACAAAATCCTGGGATCTCCAGAAAACCCTTTTGTTTTTAGAGCCCCTCTTTCTCCTCTCCCCATTTAGAACTCTCAAAGTTACATTTTGAAAGAGCCTAACAAAATACTTAGATACATATTCATTGCCTGTTTTCTTTCTCCCACGGTGACTGGTTGATCATGTGTAAGTGTTTCTGCGTGTTCTGATTTTGTCCCCAGGCAACAAACGAAGTTGGGAACATGGCAGTTACCTGTTAATTCATTAACACTGACAAGTAAAAGGTGCCCGTTTGGTTTCGGTTGTCCGTACTGCTAGAATTAAATTCGCCTCTTATCTTGCATTGGGTCCTGGTGTGGATCTGCTGTCTACACCTGGCTTTATAGCGCCTGCTCACACTGACCCTGCAGAGGAGCTGTGTGTGAGTGGTACCGGTCAAAGTCACCGTGCCTTCCCTTGCCTCCGTCCCATACTTCTTAGCTAGGCTCCGTCTCAGTGAGGTATCAAAGATAAAACGGTGAGTCCCTGTTTGCCGGGATCCGTTCTACTTATTTTTGCTGTTTAGGAAAGGATGTAAAATTGCCTTCCGTACTCAGCCCTTGAATTATGAGGGCATCTTCTTCCCTCTAAGGAAGCTGGCCCCGGATTTGATCACATGACTCTGGGCGTTCCCAGCAGTCTGCCTCGCCTCGCTCTCAGTTTGAGCTCCTTGGGTGGGTGGAACTCTCAGCTTGCTGTTCTCTGGACTCTGGTGACTGCGGTTGCAGATCGGAGGCCTGAGCCCTTGGGTATTGAGAATTCATTTCAGAACTAAGTGAAGTTATCAGCTTTATGGCCTGAACCCCATAAAGCACACTCAGCTCCTCTTGTGAAACAGTGTACTGAAGATTACTGCTGTGACAGCCGCACGGTCAGACGTCAGCGGTGCAGCTTATTAATATGGTCACCGTTAAGTAATTTGACATTGAGGACTCTGGATAAGGGTGTCATCTTTACTTTGGGTCAGATTGGTCTATTCTAAAAGTGAACGGTTTTAGCTTTTGAAACAGCAGCCATATAAAGGACAGGGGAAAAAAAAAAAAGGTGATTCCACTTTTCCAGCTGTGGGAAAACAACTACCAACAGGAAAAATCAAAACGTTTTGGTTGTCACTGAGTTTATGCTGGCCTGATTCCGTACCGTTATTGCTAAAGAAAGGAAATCCAGTTTACAGTATAGAGCATCAGAAAGCCAGCTTGGATCTGAGAAATTGCCTGTGGTTTGTTTGAGAATATGATCCTTGGATTTTCAGACAGTGAGGTCACTGTCACAGTTCCCTTTTAACCGCACTATTCCAACACTGAAGGACAACACAGTGGACGAGCTAACACCGATCACAGATACAGTAGCCAGAAAACCCGTCCCTAGCAGGGTGTGTCTAGGAAGTAAAAACAGAGAGTTGAGGCACTTGGGAGGTTAATTCAGGCACAATATTGTCTCCCAAGACACAGGGAATTTTTAGGTAGGCTGAATTACTCAGATTGGTATTAATGAAATTCAGCACATTATTGAACTTTGTATTTCATTTGAGATTTTCTGCCACTGCCTCTGTAGACCACAGTGATTTTTTACAGGGAAGGCGCCTCTGTCCTCTGCTTCTAAACTGCCGGAAGTGTTTGAAGTTGGTCCAACTTGAAAACAGCAGGCTGCCTTCTAAAACCTCTTTGCTTTTTTGTGCTGTTTCTTAACGATAGGTTGACTCATTAAACTGATAAAAGATGTGGTACCAATGAATGTCAGTGATAAAACAGGCAAGTGCTTCCGCTTCCTTCCTACTCCTGCCCGACCAATCTTCTCATTTCCAACTTTCTCTGCCTCCCGGTGAGAGCCTAAACAGTAGCCACAGGCAAGCTGTGCAGTAGAGACAACCCCGCCAGTCCTTCAACTTCTACCCATCTTCTGTGCTGAGTGGCTTCCATGCTCTGGAGCCCTTCGGCCCCCTGGGTTCCACTCATGGGCAAACCTGGCCCTGTCATAGCCTACAGACATCAGGCGTTCAGGGATCTTAGCTGCCACTTGTGGCCGTTGTCACTCTCTTCCCAGAGCCTTTTAGTCGTCGTTTAGTTTGTGTAAGAGAAACGCATGTGCCATGAACGAGAGGAATGCTCCCGGTTTCTCTTTCTTGCACAAGCCTGGTTTTCACAGAAATCCTGACTCTCTGTAATGACTGCCGTGTTCAGAACCTCCATTTTCAGCTCCTATGTTCCATTTCGTGATGACCCAGCTTCTCAGAAATAAAACCTGCT